>NC_090938.1:213315127-214031794 GCF_040938575.1 Ambystoma mexicanum | reverse complement strand
TGAGGGCCATGATTGTTGGTCATGTTGGGGGGGAATGAGTGGGGGCCTGCTGGCAGGTGCCGCTCACTGCTGGGGGGTGGCGGCGCAGGGGGACATGAGTGGGGGCCTGCTGGCAGGTGCCCCTCACTTCTTGGGGGTGGGAGTGCTGGGGGACATGAGTGGGGGCCTGGTGGCAGGTGCCCCTCACTGCTGGGGGGTGGGGGTGCTGGGGGACATGAGTGGGGGCCTGCTGGCAGGTGCCCCTCACTGCTGGGGGGTGAGGGTGCAGGGGGACATGAGTGGTGGACTGCTGGCAGGTGCCCCTCATTGCTGGGGGGTGGGGGTGCTGGGGGACATGAGTGGGACATGAGTGGGGGCCTGCTGGCAGGTGCCCCTCACTGCTGGGGGGTAGTAGTGCTGGGGACATGAGTGGGGGCCTGCTGGCAGGTGTCCCTCACTGCTGGGGGTGGGGGTGCTGGGGGACATGAGTGGAGGCCTGCTGGCAGGTGCCCCTCACTGCTGGGGGGTGGGACTGCTGGGGGACATGAGTGGGGGCCTGCTGGCAGGTACCCCTCACTGCTGGGGGGTGGGGTTGCTGGGGGTTATGAGTGCGGGCCTGCTGGCAGGTGCCCCTCATTGCTGGGGGGTGGGGGTATAGGGGGACATGAGTGGTGACCTGCTGGCAGGTGCCCCTCACTGCTGGGTGGTGGGAGTGTTGCAGGACATGAGTGGGGGCCTGCTGGCAGGTGCCCCACACTGCTGGGATTTAGGGGTGCAGGGGGACATGAGTGGGGGCCTGCTGGCAGGTGCCCCTCACTGCTGGGGGGTGTGAGTGCAGGGGGACATGAGTGGTGGCCTGCTGGCAGGTGCCCCTCACTGCTGGGGGGTGTGGGTTCTGGGGAACATGAGTGGGACATGAGTGGGGGCCTGCTGGCAGGTGCCCCTCACTGCTGGGGGTGGGGGTGCTGGGGGACATGAGTTGGAGATGATATTGCAACGTGACATGTGGCTTGGCTGGGGGGCATGCCCATGGTGTATGGGCTGCCTGCAGGACATGACCAGGGGTGCAGGGTAGTCCCCTGTGTTGTGGGCTGCCTACAGGGGCCGTGGAGGGGGTAGAGGGGACACCTGGGAGGACCCACACTGCCAATTCACATGTAGGACTCCCCGCGCACCACACTGGATACACGTACCCCGCTCTGACAGCAAAATCGCGTGTGAAACTTCCCGCAAACCCCAGTAATACACGTACCCCGCTCACACAGGGCCAATCGCGTGTGAAACTTCCCGTGAACTCCAGTAATACACGTACCCCGCTCGCACAGGGCCAATCGCGTGTGAAACTTCACGCGAACCCCAGTAATACATGTACCCCGCTCGCACAGGGCCAATCGCGTGTGAAACTTCCCGCGAACCCCAGTAATACACCTACCCCGCTCACACAGGGCCAATCGCGTGTGAAACTTCCCGCGAACCCCAGTTATACACGTACCCCGCTCGCACAGGGCCAATCGCGTGTGAAACTTCCCGCGAACCCCAGTAATACACGTACCCCGCTCGCACAGGGCCAATCGCATGTGAAACTTCCCATGAACCCCAGTAATACACTTACCCCGCTCTCACAGGGCCAATCGCGTGTGGCGCGTGTGAAACTTCCCGCGAACCCCAGTAATACACGTACCCCGCTCGCACAGGGCCAATCGTGTGTGAAACTTCCTGCAAACCCCAGTAATACACATACCCCGCTCGCACAGGGCCAATCACGTATGAAACTTCCTGCGAACCCCAGTAATACACGTACCCCGCTCGCACAGGGCCAATTGCGTGTGAAACTTCCCGCGAACCCCAGTAATACACGTACCCCACTCGCACAGGGCCAATCGCGTGTCGCGTGTGAAACTTCCTGCGAACCCCAGTAATAAACGTACCCTGCTCGCACAGGGCCAATCGTGTGTGAAACTTCCTGCGAACCCCAGTAATACACGTACCCCGCTCGCACAGGGCCAATCACGTGTGAAACTTCCCACGAACCCCTGTAATACACGTACCCCGCTCGCACAGGGCCATTCGCGTGTGAAATTTCCCACGAACACCAGTAATACACGTGAGACTACCCATGCAGCGGGTTACGTGTATTCGGAGGGGTGTGCGGGGAGTTTTACAGGCGTTTTCATGGTTGTGAGCCTGTGCGCCATGTACGGGATTTGTGCGCTGTACATGGCGCACGGGGAGGGGTTGGGTGCGTAACTGGCGCTGCTGCAGGGTCGAAGCGCCACTCTGTGCCAAGGCTGGTTTTGGATGTTAAAATCCATGAATACGCTGTGCACGGAAATGGCTGGCGCAGAAAGTCACACGCCGACACTGTGCGCCAGCCGCGTGCGCCGAATTCTATGAATTACCCCCATAGTGAGAAATGTCTACTGCTTAACCATAACTACACGGTAGTGGACGTGTAGTTATGGTTAAGTTGCTGTTTCCATAGGAAGAGCATTTTTTCAGGAGCCTATAACTCCGCTCCCCCTGGACGAATCTTCACCAAACTTTGCGGAGACAGTTTATGGGGCACTCCACATTTTTTGCCAAGTTTGGTGATGTTTGGTGCAGGGGAGCAAAGTTATAGGGGGGTCCCAAAACATATTTTTTTCCATAGACTGAATGGGGAAAAAAACTTTGCGCACACCTACAGGTCAAACCGTTGGACGGATTTTCACCAAATTTGCGGTAGGGGCAGGAGCTTGGTCACGAAAGCATGCTTCAGTAAATCTGGTGACAATATGTCCAGTACTTTCCTTTAAAACAACCAAAAAATATGTGTCAATAAATTAGTGATATCTATGTCCGCTCCGCGGTCACATTTCCCTGTTCGCTCCGTGTACAAGATACCGATTGGCCAGGGGGGGTGGTGTCATCACCGCGGACACGCGACATCTTCGCCGATTGGCTACAGCGAACCGTGATGTGCGTCAGAATGTGTGGATGCGCCCGACATCTTGGATCCCAAGACAGCGCAGTCGCTACCAGAGGCGAAATGCTGTTTTGAAAACTGTTTTGCTCTCCTACAGTGCGTGGGGAGGATCACAGAGTAAGAGATGGGTTACATCCTGTACTTGCTTGTCCGGCAGGTGTTAATGATGTATTCGCCATGCGAAATGGTGTTTGGGAGATTATTTTGATCTCATACAGTGCTTGGGGTCGTTCAAAGAGTAAGAGACGGATGAAATACTGTACTTGTTTGGGCAGCAACTGTCAATGATGTATTCTCCATTGGCGCCTTCTTCAGGATGTTTGTACGTGCAGAACATGAGGGGTCTAATAAGGGTACGATTTGAGTTCGTGCTGTGTACAGGCACCTTCAGAATGTTCGAAGGACACGCGTGGTGGTAGTGACCATTGAGTAAATGTCGTTATTATATTAGATTTTCCTATGGGTGTGTTATTGATTAGTACGCCACCATGGTCGTGAAATGCTGCAGTGGTTGTGACCAGGGCTTGGAGTCTTGGATGCATGGCTGTAGGCCGTAGGCCGAAGGCCATACTTCCAAGACTGTTGGCCCTGGCCACAACCACCGCAGCAGGTCACGACCATGGACACACCTGTAGTATTGATTATCGATTACATGTTTGAGGGGAGTGTGTACAGTGTTGGGTGCACGGCCGAAGGCCATGCACGCAAGAACAAAGTTATAAGGGCTGGAGGTATAAGCCAGTGCTCATCCACACATTGCAATATTATCTTTTTTTTTTCTTTTTTTTTTATTGTGCATTAGCCAAAGTACATGCCTTTTTACACTGTTCTTTACATATAAAACATTTCACAAAAAGAAAATTCCAAAAAAACAGACAACAATGCATATTTTATCTAAAAACAATTGAACCAATATCTAAAAGATAAATAACGAGAAAAAAATAATTGAAAAAAGATTAGAATAAATTGAAAAAAAAAACATTGCAATAATATCTTTGAACATATAGCTAGGAGTGCAGTCTCTGGCCAGAACAAGTGAAGTATACCACACCTATCAATACACCCGTACTACTGTACATCACTGAGGTGGTTGTGGGCAGGATGTAGAGTTTTGCTTCTATGGCTGCAGCCCGTAGCCCATACATCATACTCCTAAAACCCTAGGCCCTGGCCAGAACCACCACATGATATCACTGCAATGCATACACCCGTACTATAGGTTACATGTCAGATGGTTCTGGGGAGGGTGTACAGTCTTGGTTGCATGGCCGAAGCCCATGCACCCACACACGACCTTGTACGCGGTGGAGTTATAAGCCAATGTACACCTATACATTCAAATATATGTGGACACATATCAAAATCTCTAGGTCCTGTCGTCACCCACTGCAGCACATTACAGAGACACATTAGTGACTGTGTTGTTTTGGTGGAGTTGCTGTTTCCATAGAAAGACCACTTTTTGGCTGCCTTATAACTGTGCTATCCTTGGACAAATCGTCACCAAACTTTGAAAAAAAAAATATATCGGACACTCTGATTTTGTTTGCAAAGTTTGGTGATGTTTGGTGCAGGGGGGCAAAAGTTATAAGGGGGAGGGGTTCTCAAAAAGTCTCTTTTCCCCTTAGACTGAATGGGGGAAGAAGGTTGTGCCCGCAAACTTGTGGCTCTTTCCCTAATTTGTTGAAGAACAGCGTGAAGTAAGTCAGCTTTCTACGGTGCCCCCCCCATCTTTTATTCATGTTTTCGTGTGCGCAGTTATCCCCAGAAACACCTCCAAAACAATAGAGCATTAGACTTCTCATAATAATATTTCAAAAGGTGATCTTTGAGGGGGGCGAATGAGATGTGGAAGCACAAACTGAAAATGTGGAGTTTTCTTGTCACCAAAATGATACGTTTAAATGGAAGTTCGTGCTCACTGCACCACGACCAATTACAGAGTGAGGGTTAAAATGTGTTTTGGAATATTTCCCTCACATTGGCCTCCTAAGTTTTCAAAACTAAGGCCGTCATCTGCAGTGTTTGTTGGAAACAGCGCTTCAGGAGGTGTATGGGAGTAGCGGTTCTTATAATTGAATTTCAATATGTTGTTTCAAAGAAAGAATGTATTTGGCTTCTGGGTGAAGGCCACATGAGTTGCTTTTTTGGTTGAACGCTCAATACGTCGCGCATCCGAGTGAATGTAAAGGGGCAATTGTTTTTTGACCTTGAGCGAAAGGGAAACTCACTAGCTATTCACGGAATGAAAGGGTCGAAAAAAATAGCAATTGATAAGGTTATGTTTTAAAAAGTTTGTAAGGGACATGCAATATCAGTCAACGAAGATTCTTCGATGCAAACACATTTGTGTCTGATTTGCAGAAAAAGAATGGAGGCAGTAAATATTTTGTAAGTTTACTTTTGGCCACTCTACAGCGAACCGTGCTTTATTTTTACATTATCGCACATCTAATTGTGCTAATATAACAGATGTATTATTTTTCTGCCCTGTTACATTTTTTCGATAATGTTGCACAGTGTACAGGTTGCACATTTGCAGGGTATGACTTCACTCATCCTTTTTTACCATCACTATTTCTTATTTGAAGCGTTCACTTTGTACACATAGCTTTGTGTATAACTTTGCACCTTTTTTTATTCTTCTTTGAAATGCCGAGACGTAATTTTTTAAAAATTGTCCACTCTTTTTCATTTCATAACTGAATTATCGTCTTCCTGTGTAGTTGGCATTTTTTTTTCTCTTACGGCGCATGCAAAACTCGGCGTTTGTAGCCTGCAACTATAGGTATACATGGAGATTAGTAACATTACTAAAATGTCAAGTTTGAGCATGTACTTTTGTGTATCACTTTGCACATTTTTTGTGTGTTCTTTTAAAAAATGTTGGTAGAGGTTGGTTACTGACACATATTTTCTGTAACCTTTCCCGTCTACATATATATTGCCGTACTGTGCATGCCATGGATTCCAAATCCCGAGTGAGGGCTTCTTCGGATGGCAAATGCAACTGCTGGTGAGCGGTTGCCTGACCATAACAATAATGTGGGATGACACTGTAAGTCTGCTTTGTCCGTTCGCTGAACTTGCTATTCGGAGGAACGTGACATCATTTATGGTGCTGTAGGCTCAAGGTCATGACGACTTCTGGGAACTCGCTGTGGAAACAAAGCGACTGCTTCAACAAAGATCCCAAAATTTTTATATGAGCAAAAAAAACATGCTCCTCATCGTCAACATTTGCAATGCCGCCCTTACACGCATTGTAATCATTGCATTGAAAACGGGATTATTCCGATGGTTTCTGCAAGTTTGTTGTTAAATAAACCTACTTTGTAACCTCTAAAATGTTCATGTTTTCTTTTACATTCCACTGTATTATTTCCAAATGTAAGTTATTAGGTTGTACGTCGCTGTATGTATATTTACAGGTTCTGCGTCACGCACTTGTGCTTTTTGCAGCCTACCATGGAAAGGGAAGAGGGCCTATGTATGCAATAACCGCCTTCCCGTTCTATGGCGGCCATCTTGAAAGAGGATTTTGTTTTGTGATCCGAACTGCCAAAGCTGCCCCGGATTACAAGTCAATGTGCATTTTAGTAGCACACGTTACTGATTTACCAATTTAGACTATTACTGTCAATGAATATTGTGTCTATGTACTTGGAGTGTATGCAAATTTTATTTTTCATTTTTCATTATATTTTGAAAGGTCCTTATTAACGCTTTATTATCTTTGTTTACAGGTTTTACGGGTGCCTTTATTTTTTGGCACGGCAGGCAATAAGGCAATATGCGAACGGCAATGAGCAAAAAGGCATCAAACGGTAATATGAGTCGGTAGATGTACAGCAAAAAATGTTGTCCGTCTGTTATGTACAAGGTAGCGGCACAGTTTCTTAAGCTTTTACATTACACTAGTGCTGCTGTTTCTTTGGGAGGAAGGATGCCTTTAGCTGATGTCTTTTTCAGATAAGTACAACTTTCACTTACAATATATAATGTGTAGTACTTTGGCAATCGCTGCCTACCAATACGTGTTGGCGGTGTGTACGGCAAAATGTTGAAGGTGGACATTCCTACATGAATATAAAATCTATTTCCACATTGTCCACTAGGCATATATCGTACAGTTAAGCGTGTACTGATTCCGGGACATGTCAGGGTGCTGTACGCCAGTATACTTTCATGTGGCATTCTTCGCAAGGTGCATACTGTTTAGCAAACAACCCTTCCTAAAGGGACGTTATGGTTACGTTGCCCTACTGAAAATCTGTGACTGCAGTACAACATTTTTTTCTTCGCTACACCTTCGCTACTTAAATTGTCCTACTGAAAACCCCTACAATTCACTAAAAAAAAAACTTTGTTAAGGGGACGTTATGGTTAAGTTGCGCTACTACAAACCTGTCTAATTCACTCAAAAAAACTTTACAAACATAACATAATACAAACTTGACATTATGGTTCAAAGTAAAACCGAAAAACCCCTGAAATTCGCCAGTTATCGTAAGCTAAGCAACCATAACTTGCGCCACCACCGTGCACTGCTAAGACTAACACCAGGGACATCAAAGATGACAAAAATAAAACATGGGCTGATTTCGAGCAAACTCGTGAGAGCACTGGCAAGCACATTAAAGCATGGTTTTGCAAATGTGCTTGTGTTTTATTTTTTGACAAGTGTCATAATGTAGGTACAAAAAATAGTCATATACCTTTGGTGACTGAGGTATAGCCTGTGGCCGTGGGCAGTGGCCAGATTGTCTGGGTCATGGCATAAGGTCATGACACGGACAATCTGGCTACTGGCCATGACCGCTAGGGACGATAAATGGTGTTAAAGTCGCTATGTCTACCTGGGACCGGCGATGTGGTAAAGTTATTCGAAGGTAGGATAGGTTTGAAAGGGAAAAAAAGTGCTTGTGGTAATATTTTCATAGGGTTTTGCAGGCTGCCATGGCAAGGGAAGATGGGCTGTGTACGGAGCCCCGCCTTCTCTTTCCATGTTGGCTGTCTTGGAAAAGGATTTTCCTTCCTACAGCGGGACACAGCGGAAGTATAATCCTTCCTTCTTACAGCGGGACGGCTTTGGCGTCCCGCTATCGGAAGAAAAATCTATGTTTTAGCACCCTGGGTTTCCGCTTTGGGAACCAGGGGTGCTAATGGCCATTATCCCCCATTTCAGGGGCTGCAATGGACGATAATGGTTTGTATCCCCCCTTATTTATTTATTTATTTGTAACGCGCCAAAGCCCGCAGACATCAGGCCCTGTGGTTACAGTATTTGTTGAGGAAGATGAGGTGGCACTTCCTCTACCTCACCTTCTTGGTCCTCTTCATTGTCTTTGAAAGTACTGTGCTTTTTTTGTTGTGAAGGTCCTCCAGCTGATGGTGGTGGTAGATCTTGGGGAGGAGGGATGGCAATAACGGATGCCATTTTTAAGATAAATAGCAGTTTTCATAAAATTCTCCAAGTATCTACTGTGTACTAGATTGGTAATGGATAGTGAGTATGAAAAGGTGTAGGAGGTGTGCAAGGGAAATTTTGAAGTTGAAAGTTCCTAGATCAGTAGAAAATACAGTTACGAACTGTCTTCGAAGCACAGATCCGATCAGGAAGTGCAGACGCCTTCGCAAACAGATCACCATGCCGCACGCAAGGGTATGGTCACGTGGCACTGTCCAGAAGCTCTGCAAGGTCTGCAATGAAGTCAGACGTTACCGGATGTTTACGGATGCAAAATTATTTCAGAAAGTTGCAAAAAGTGTATAGATGTGTTAAAAATCATGCTACAAGGTGGGAAATGGCAGAGTTTTAAGGTGAAACTTTGTAAATTGGAAAAGAATATTGCTTATTGGCTAAGTATGATACTAGTAAGTTGTAGGAACATAGCATGCACTGGTAAAAACCCATGAAATTCACTGAAAAAACTTTGTTAAAGGGAGGTTATGGCTAAGTTGCACTACTAAAAACCAATGAAATTCAAGGAAAAAACTTTGTTAATGGGACGTTATGGTTAAGTTGCACGAATACAAATCTGTGAAATTCAATGAAAAAACTTTGTTAAGGGGACGTTATGGTTAGTACAGGAAGATAAACATTAATGCTATTAACATTTTCTAATGATGCTGTTTCTTTCTTCCTTACTTTAGTTTCCTTGTATGTACCTCGGATTTATATGCATTGAGGGTCTTCATACGTGTTGTTTGTACTAGCACAAGTGCATAGTAAGTCTTGAATTGTTAGCTAGTAATTACATGTTTAACATTGCACAATCACCCCTGACATCTTACCAACATATTAAAAACAACCCCTTGTAGGTAGGGACTTTTCATCAACATTAATTTCACATGTGATGTCATCAGTGATGTCATCAATGGCATGTGTGACATCATCTTTGATGTCCTAGGTGTTAGTCTTAACAGTGCACGGTGGTGGCGCAAGTTATGGTTGCTTAGCTTACCATAACTGGCGAATTTCTGAGGTTTTTCGGTTGTACCTGTAACCATAACGTCCCTATAACATTGTTTTTCCACTGAATGAATATATATATATATATATATATATATATATATATATATATATATATATATATATATATATATATATATATATATATATATATATATATTTAATGGTTAGAAAGTGTTACAATGAGTGAAAGCCCTGGAAAAATGCCATTAAGATGTTTCATATTGAACAATAAATACAAACACAAGAACACATATTCCAAAGTGTTAAAATTCAGAAGAGACAAATATATTATTTTCTTGACTGGAGGATTAAAACATGTACATTTGAATAAGCATTACATCCCTAGGAGAGGAATATGGATTTTAAATTTCTTGCCACACTATTCAAACTACTGTTGTCTTTGTTTGCGATTCTCCAGTTCTGTCTGAAGGGCTTGTCTGTATGTTTCATAAGGTTTGACAATACATTCAAGTTCTTTCATGAAGAGTAACTATAACATTCACTGATAAGTGTCCAATTCTGCAACCTGGAAGTGTTCCCACTTAAAGATGTGGTCAAACCTCACTCTCACGCTTGCACACACCGGTAACCAGTCCAGACTCTACAGAATGTAGTGGCTTTCTTATACAAACATCATATCCTGTTATAATTGTTTTCCTTTGAGTAGCTGCTTAAAACCTCAACATTGGCATTTCTAATGTTTTGGGGTTTCAACATGTCAATGGTAACCCTGCCAGTTGGTCAATTAAGGTACTCTGTCTGAAGATGTGTTGGCCATATGCTTGTCTCAGGGGGAGATTTGAATCCATAATGTGTGTCATGTGTACTCCCGTTAGATGCCTGTGCCAATTTGGAACACAGGAAAGGTGGGTGAGAAGAAGTATTTACTGTATCTTTTGTCTGTCCTGCCAGTGTTTTCCTGGAATATTGTGGTTATGAGCGATAGGTTCCATGCAAAATCTGCTGTGTCTGTTATCAAGTTCTTCGTAGGTGATCTGCCTTCTTGAAACATGGCCATTAGAAGCACCCAACTTTGATAGTTTTCTAACGATCCCCCACCCAGATATGAAAACATTGAGGGACACAATTCTTGAGGAAATGGACCTTGAAGTGGAGTTATAAATAAAGATACGGGTTTTGGGGATAACAAATAATAGTCTTTGGCAGTTTTACTTATTAGTTTGTTTAACCAGTTGCGTTTTAATCTCAGATCCATCCTTATATTATTGATTATTAATCCTGGGAGACGATCTGAATTTCAAGCTTGGTGAGCGTCTACTTTAAGATTTCTGGACATATATAAAGATGCACGGTCAAATGCGTAGGAGCTGTTTGTTTTGCAATATTTTGCTAAGGGGGGTCTGAAGACCACTTAATGGTTGGATACCTAGTGATTCACCGGAGAAATTAACTTTTTACATGACAAGAGAGAAATCCAGTCTTGAAAAGGTACAAGTAGGACTAGTGCTTAGATGATAGAGAGAATACATAGGCACTCAACTACAAGCAGGAAAGATAGCACTCCACACTGTAAGGAATGCATGGTTATCAGAACAATAACAGACACAAGGAGTACAATCTAAGCATATTTATTGAACAGTAAATGGGTGAGAAAAAGGCCTAATCTAAACCTAAATCTAAGATGGGAGCAAGCTACGACCATCAAAGTAAAGAAAACTCTGTCCTAGTGGTGTTGTGCCAAAACAAAATGGCCTATACTAATAAACCTATTGCCAAATCCTTACTCTATATAATTAAAGGGTGTGGGACAATGATACGTATAACAAAAGAGTGTAGTGCAAACTGAAATGTCCAAAAGGGTTTCAGTAGTTCAGGACTGCTGAACTAATGCACTCCCTTCCCCACGTTACATCACGGGACAAAGCGGAAAAGTAGCATGACTGTGAGCAGCCCTTCAGTCTGTAGGCATCAGGAAGCAGTTTCTTCAGAAAAGGCAGGCTCTCTCGAATCAATGTCTTTGGCTTTGCCTCACAAGACCTTTCCAAAGCTCTCACCATGCAGGATTGCCCTCTACCCTGGCTTTCTCGTGATACCCCTTCGTTTGGTTCACCTTCGTCTTTTACACCACTGTTCAGTAACTTTATCAAAATGTGGGATTCACTTTCTCTTGCTTTCACTTGGCATCCCTCCGTCAGGTTCACTGTAGCCTTTATGTCACAGTTCAGTCAACTTTAACAATTCTACAAGCTTATAACATTCAGGAGCTCTTAATGTCTTTTTAAACAAATATTTGGTTGCTTTCACTGGTTCACTTAGGTCCCTCTCCTCCTTCCTCTGTAGAAAGTTCTGGCTTTCCTCGATCAAGCACGAGCCTTCAAACCGCTAGCATCAAACTTGCTGCTTTGCAATCTTTCACACTTTTGTTTCAAAATACTTGCCAGTTCAATACAGAGACTTCTGTCTCGCTGTGTCACTCTCTTATATTGTAGCAATTGTGTTTACCTTCAACAACTAGGCTTCTCTTTCTCACGGCTGCCGTCCTATGCGCAACCCACAATACTGGATACAGTTCAAAGGTTTGTAACGGCCTCCTCTTCCGAGGCCTTCTGGTATCAGCAGTTCTTAGTTAGCATCACAGGGCTAATAATACCTTAGGTTAGCTTTATACTTCATTTCATCTTTTTGACTTTCGACTGAATGAGGGGGGCTTGTCCCCTTGACTTTACCCTTGTATGACCACTTTGAATATTCGCCTACTTTCGCAGAATCTTTTGCGGCTTCTCTCACATGTACAATCTCAGCATTCTTCATTTTTGCTACAATGTGCTTTTGTTCGTAGTTTCTTGACAGCCCAGTGAGCACTTCAAATGGTAATGTCCTTTTCATTCATCAACACAAGTCGTCTCCCATTTCACTCACCAGCAGCGGCTGATACTGTTTATCAAGACTGTGTAGTCAAGGCTTTTGGGCCAGCGCGGCCAGCCTCCTTTCAGGTCCTCACACTGCACATTTAGGAGGTATCGTTGTGACCTTCTGCAGTAGCAGGGAGTTGGACCATGACCTTTAATTCGGCCCCTGGTCCTATCTGCTCTGCTTCCATGCTCGTGTCATCTTCCTGGGATTTCTTGCCCTTCCGTTCTGCTGGTCTTGGTCGCTTCGGTTGCCCTTTTTGCCTTGATTTCTGGGTGCTCTCAAGCTCCGCCTTTTATCCCAGTGGGAAAAGGTAAAAGGAATCAGGTGTGAGTCATTAAGGTTAAGTGCCTGACTCAGCCTAATCCTGATGTTGGGGCATGTCAAACTGACTAGTTGTGAGTGAGTCTGTCTTTCCCTGAAGCGCTTTGTCCATGCAGCAGAGTGTGTGTAGGAAAGGGGTGGGGGGCTCCTAGATAGTGCATGGAATGAGGGTGTTCTAAAGGAAAATGTGGACAGGGATACTGCGTCTCTTCTCTGGGTGCCGCACTCCCACTCCCCAGGGACCCCTCATCCAGTTGATCCTCCCGCACTGGTCCACCCCCAGGAACTTGTTCCAAAGGCGATGGCCGTGTCCTGGCCACCTGGATGACAGCTCCCAAGGGACTGCGCAGTGAGACACACTTTAGTTTCTCACAACACCTAAAAACCAATAGTGAGTGAAGGCAGAAGTGCAGCAAAAAAAACAGGAACAGGCTCCAAGAGGGAGTCAAGAAATAGGAGCAGAAAAAACAAAATTACAAGCCCGAAACCTCCTCTCTCCCATCCTGGAAAGGAAAAAACAAGTATAGGAATACTTTCAAAGAGGGGTTCCCAGGAACAAATATAGGAATATTTTCAAAGAAGGGTTCTCAGGGATGAAGTTTACTCTGCAGAACATAGCAAAGTCGAACAACTATAGAACACTGATAAGTGCGCATTCCAGAACAGGAAAGCACTGTAAAGCGCTGACTCCCAACAAAATAAAGCTTGCAAAGGAATTTAGGAAGCAGCAGTAATAAGCAACAAAATTAAAAATCCACGAATTGAGGAACAAGGAACTAGTAATTAGTAACACAGTACCACGAAAAAAGGGCCAACCGGGAAACAGGAACACTGCAACAATGACTAGCACTAGACAGAAGTAAACATATGCTTTTGAAGCTGACTAATGATCACATACCTCTGTGATTAACAAATAGTATTTATTTATATCATGAACTTATCTGTTTATTCTATGGAAGGTACAGCAGATAGTCTTTTAATGGGGAGAGCAGGTGAAGAGTTCTGTTGTCTCTCATTCTCTCTGTCTCTTCATTTGACAACCTGTGCCTCCTCTGCGTGTGTTGCCCCTACTCTCAAGCTCTCCACATCAGGTATAGAGTATGCAGCAGCTGGGAGCGTAGAGAGAGAAAAAGGGCTGAACGCCAGACACCTCCTCCAGTACAGCAAATAATTTTATAAAGTTCATAGTCACATGATTTGGTGGGAGTGTTCTTGTTTCTTTGGGTCGTCTGTCTTCTTTGGTATTTCTGGTTGTTTGGCTCAAATGATCTTTGCTCATTCCGCTTGCTGCTCCTTCATTTTAGGATTCTTCTCAAGCTGCATTGGTAGTTGGTGTCAACAACTGATATATCCACCTGGTCAGCGGTCCTTAGCTTTGTTCCTCCTGGGCATGTCTTCCATTCCTGGTGCTGGATCCTTGTTCTTCAGTATGCTGAAATATGACCCCTCTTTCCACATTCCATCTCTTTCCTTCTCAAGCGACTATTGTCAGTGCCTGCTCTTTCACATATTGGATGACTGTGTTTTTTGTTGTTGTCTATTTTGATCTTGGTCATGTCTCCCTCAATTGTTGGGGCAACAGTTCCAAGCATTGTATCTTTCTTTTTGTCTTTTTCTAGATGGCTCTGAACTTAATCTCCGGGTATAGGCCATGCCCTCTCATCTTGATGTTCAAGAGCCATTTTTGCATCAGTCTATTGCCCACTTTTCTCGCTCTCATTACTTCAAATTGAGATATGCCTTTGATGCCATTAGATGGGTCTCTATGAGCTACACCGGCTTCCAAGGCAGTTGTTTATCATCCCATCTCTGCAGTAGCAGTCAATTGTAGGCTTTCCTTAATGAATCTGTTCACTCTTTCAGCTTGTCCATTGGTATGAGTGTGATAGCATGCTGCCTTGCACTTTCTGGAATTGTTGTTTTTCAGGAATGTTTTTATTTCATGTGACATAAATTGTACTCCACAATCAGTTACATATTCAGAGGGACATCACTCTCTCTCCCAAACAGTTAATCTTGGAACTCAGTGGTGGATTTTGTGGCAATGTCTGGAACTAACTTCTGTTATGATATGATATGATAGGTTATTTATGACGTGCTTAATACCCACAGGTTTTTAAGCGCGGATCCGGGGATCGAACTTGTGTTGCTCCATGTCGCCTTGTTTCCAAGGCGAACACACTGCTACTGAGCTATCCTCCCTAGACTATCCATTTGGACATGTAGTCCACTGCTACAATGTTTATGTTTATTTATTTATATAGTGCCGTATTGGTCCATAGGCATAAGGGTGTCCACAAAAAACAAACGGCTACAGCAATAATAGCAATAACTCAAAACAACATGACAAATATATGGACATACAAGGGATCACATAAAGGTACATCTTCAGTAAAACAAACAGTGTCAGGCCAAAGGAACTGGGCTAAATGTACTGTCATCCATAAGAAACAACAGTAAGCTTGGAACCATACCAAAAAGGAGTACAGGAGATTACTCTGTATAATTAGATCTTCTGAGGATGGGGAATCATGTGATGGCATTTACAATCAAGTTCAATTCAGATGGCACATTAGCGAAGTTAATACAGTTAGCTAAAAACCGTGGAAGGTTACTACACATTGTACTCCATTGTCAGTCACTTATTTGGAGGGACATCACTCTCTCCCGAACTGTTAATCTAGGAGCTGTGAGGAAGGCATGGCATCGAGCAGTAGACACAGACACAATGGATACAAGTTTCGAAAACCTTTATTTAATATTTTGGTTGGGATGGTTGAATTAGAATGGGAGTAACAATAACAAATACGTCCAAGTCAGTCTGGTCAACATAAAAAGGCCTATAAAAAGAAAACCTAACCATGCCCTCCTTCTCAAAGTAACAAATGTGTTAAGGGAATGCAACAAAGGAAAATAGCGTCTTAAATGAAATGTCAGAATGGCTTCAGTACCAACTTCCTTCACCAGGTTCAACCCCATGGGGTCTAGAGAGTCTCCCAAAACCATAAGATAGGTGGATGGCACAGTTCTATCGGTCTTGCACACTTTGGCTTATTGGTGCAATTGAACAGTTCAATCTTTGGCTGTCAATGTCTGGTAGTTGAATCACTTCCTTAGGCTTCATCCTCCATGCCATCATAACTCAGTTCATATGTTCTCAATTTCTCATAATGCTGCACACGCTTCCCTCTGCTGGAATCGAGCCCGTCTCGTTTCACTTTTCACACAATTTCTCACAGTTCTGCGTAGGGTTGCCACTGCCGGGCTCGAGCCTGTCTCGTTTCATTTTATCACTCAATCTTTCATAATTCTACACAGTCTTCCCTCTGCCGGGCTCAAGCCTGTCTTACTTCTTTGTGGGATTACCTTCCCCACATTTTATCTCCAGTAGCTTTTCACTGTTGAAGACTTTCGAAACTGCAAGGAATTTACATAGACCTCTGCATGACCACTTCAACCTCTTTTTCAATAATCCTTCAATCCACAATCTTCTCTTACAGTACTAATGCCTCTTGGTACTTGTAGTTCTCATGCACTTGGCCCATTTCAAAGTTCTTAAATTTTACTTTTGCCCACTTGTCTTATATTTTATTTTTGCCCACTTGTCATATTACACACTTTACATATTTCACTGTTCTTGATTCAACTTTCTTTCCTGGATCTCAGTTCATAATATCTATCAAAATCCATATAATTTCACAGAGACTTTCGAATATGAGACTTCCTCTCGCAGGACCCCTCTGCTACTTCGTATGATATGATATGATAGTTTATTTATATAGCGCCTATACACAATGTGTTTCAAAGCACTTCAAGGCAAGGGAAGGGAACAAGGAAAAAACAATGACATTCTTACAGGCCATGAACAGTATCCTTTTCTTTCAACAATTTTTCTCTTCATTCGCGTTTAATCGGCACCTGCGCAACCTTCAACTTTCAATTTACAGTCACCTTCCTTTTAACATCAACCAGACTTTTGTTGCTCTCGATAACTCACTGGTTATGTTAATTGGATTCCTTATGTCTTTTGCCTGCAGTTCAAGGTCATTACCAACACCTCCTCTGGTCCTTCCCAACTCTACTGTTCACCAGGAAGGGCGGGTGCCGCTTTCTGGCAACTTGAAGGTTTCTTTCCTCGGCTCGCTCGGCCCTGCTCTTCGAACACTCACGTTTTCAGAAAGCTTGGAAATCTTGCCTGGCCCTCTTGATCCTTTTAGCTGTCGATCAGCCCATTGGCCTTCTAACTTCCACAGCCTGGCCTGCAGCAGCTTTGGAAAAGCTGTTCTTTCTCGTACCCAGCCTCACTCAAAGTGTGCCTGTGCACGCCACTTTTTATTTTCACCGGCAGTGTTAATAAATGTCAGGTGTACATTATTTGAGCTAGGTGCCTGACTCTGCCTAGCCTCATTACAGGCACAGGGCCAATGCAAGTCAGGGGAGGTAATCCTTCTGATCTCTTTCTTCATCTTCCTTGGTGCAGTACTTTTGTCAAGACAAAGTTGGGACGAATTATGGGAGTTGTAGTTTCCCAGAGCATAAGCTGGGATAGGGGTTAGATGGATTGTGGAAAAAGGGGGATTTAATGATTCACCATTGGATGCTTTTCCATCACTCCCCGAAGACCCCCTAGTCAGGTAATCCTCCCTGGTTTGTCCACCCGCCGGGTCGGGATCCAAAAGCGATGGCCTTTCCCCTGCAACCTGATTACGGGATCCTTGGGGACTAGGTTGTGAAACACCCTCTGGTTTTTCACATACTCTTCTCCTATACGATGTGGATGAATCTGTTTCACAGGGGAACCGTGAAAGGAAATCGACATTGCTCGGATCTTTGCCTTTCCGATGTTCCACTTTGAAACAGTATGTCTGTAAATCCAGAAACCATTGCATGACACGTGGGTTAGATTATTTTAGCGGACTTATCCAGACAAGGGGGAATGATTAGTAACTAGAATTTATTTTCTTTGCAGCAGGTAATATGTAAGGTAAAGCATGACCTATTTGATGGCTAACGATTCTAATTCTAACACCAAATAGTTTATCTCTTTGGGAAACAGCTTGCGTCTGGCAAATAATATAGGGTGTTCAAAACCGTCCTGTACTTGGGACAATACAGCACCCATTCCGGACACAGAGGCGTCCGTCTGAAGTATAAAGTCTTTTGAGAAGTCTGATACTCTGATACTTTCAGTATGGGATTCTGACATCACTTACTTTTTAAGTTATTATAACATATTTCATCCTCATCAGTCCAACAAATCTTTTTCGGTTAAGTGTTTTTTAGCTTGTCAGTCAAACGAGATGTTTTTCCTGAGCAATTAGGGATAAACCTGCAATAGTATCCAATTAAACCCAAAAATGCTCTAAGGTCTCGTTTGGTCTTGGGTGTTGGTGCATTTAGAACGGCTTTTACCTTTTCTTGCTGAGGCTGTATACTACCATTTCCTACAAAAAACCTAGATACTGTACAGCCAATTGAGCTAATCTATTTTTCTATATGTCAGCTGTCAGCCCGGCTTTTCGTAGGGCTCTCATAATGGTATAGAGATGATAAAGATAGTTCTCCCTTGTTGGGCTATATATAATAATATCAATATACACCCCACAGAAATCAGAATAGGGCTGTAAAATCCCATCCATTAGTCTTTGGAAAGTCGCTGGCTCACCGTGTAAACCAAAGGGTAGGACCTTTAATTGGAAAAGTCCTATCATTGTTGAAAAGTCTGTTTTTTCTTTGTCTGGCCATGTAAAAGAACATGCTAGTACCCCTTAGTTAAATATAATGTTGTCAAGAAAACTGCATTTCCCATCTTGCTATCAGGTCATCTATACATAGCATGGAATATGCATCAGAGGCTGAGATAGTGTTGACCTGCCTTAAATTATTGCAAAACCTCCAAATGTGGGCAGATTTGTTCACCAGTACAATGGGAGATGGGCAAGGACTTGAAGAAGGCTCAATAACATTACCCTGAGCATACTCTCCACTTTGTCAATAATTATCTTTTTCCTTGCCTATGGGAGTCTATAATACTTTAAATGAACTACTTTCCCCAGTGACATCTGTATACAATGGAAAGTTCTGTGTGCCCTTCCTGGTGTGTCATAAAATACACCAGGAAATGCGGAAACAAGATCATTCAAACTTTCTTGCTTTTCATGTGGGAGTTCTTGTGGTTTTAACTCTACATTATCAATTTATTGGGGTGCCAAACAAGAAAATATGGGAGTATGGGAGAACTCTGAATTTTCTATCCACTGTTTTAGAATATTGACGTGATATATATGAGTCTTTTGGTGTCTATCTGGTTGGGCTACTCTGTAGTTGCATGTTCGCACCTGTTCCAATATCTCATAAGGTTCGTGCCACTTCGAGCTTAATGTATTCTCCAAAGTCGGCAAGATAACCAGAACATTTTGACCCGCTGAAAATGTTCTTAGATTTACTTTCTTATCATATGAAAGCTTTTGTTGGCATTGAGCTTTCTTCATGTGGGTATGGACTAAAGACTTGACTAAGTTCATGTGTTCTCAGAACCGATTTGCGGTTTGAGACAGTGGTATTGGGGTCTCCTCCCTCTCTTCACAGGTTTCCCTGAGCATGTCCAAGACATCCCTTACTTTGAATGGATTGTGTCCTCCCATGTATTCCTCATCTTAGATAATCTGCCAGCTTGTTGCTTCTTCTTCAAAATTTCTTGATTTTTTTCACCAGAGGGTGCTTTGCTCGAGGCCGCGTAGTCCTAGTCCCTCGAGGGCCGCCGTCGAGTGTCGACGTCATCGGTCGGATAAAGGGCTCAAGCCGCGCCCGTTGGTCTCTGTGTCATGACCCTTAACCCTGGCCCTCACTGGCAAGTCAGCCTTCCAGTTAGGGCCAGGTCAAACGCCTTAAAACCTTATCCAGGACTCTCTTGGAGTCAGTCCTGGCGCCTTTGGCCACGACCTGCAAGGAGAGAAAAGACACAGGTTTGCAATATAAAAGGCGAAACAGCGCCGGGCATCGCGCTTTACTCACTGGACAGCATTGCGCACACAGCGCTTTCACCTACCGGCCCATGCTCATCTTCTAACTGCATGACAACACCAAAATACCTTTCCGTACCTAAAAGGAAAGAAGCAAGACATTATTATTTGCACTAAGAGGAACATAAGAACTACATATAAAGACTGTAAAGCAGCAAACCTACAGAGTCGCAGCAGGCCTGGATTCCCACAGAGGGCTTGCACGAGTGAAGTAATTTGGTCGCTGCTCGCCCCCCATATCTACGCGCCCCTGCCACGAGGAGCAGGACGGAGAATCCACCTTTTACAATATTAAGGTGAGGAGAAGGCCCAAGGGTGAGGAAGGAGTTGAGGCCAAGGGAGGTGGGAAAACATAAAGACAATCTGGTATTGAATCGAGCTCTCCTATATTGCAGACCCATCTTTAACCAGAGGCCTTACCAAGGGGACGGGAGAGGGTTCGAGAGTGCAAATCATCCAACCAGGGCTGGGTGGCGTCCCCGTGGATACCAGGTGAGCGTAACAGAACACAAAGCCTCAATAATATTATCCACCTGGGCGTCTTGGAGACTTCAGAGATTGACCAGTTAGCTCAGCTGTTGGGACAATTACGTGCTGAAGTACATTCAGCCAGGCAAGAAACCAACGCTCTTAGGAGGGATTTGATTGTTACTAAGGATCGTACCGACGAAATAAGTAGACAACTGCTCCAATCACAGGCAGGACAGACCCCATTGCCTGGTAACATTCCGACAGCACCTGTACCAACTTCTTCCACCAATTCAGTACAAATAACCCTTCCTGGGGCAGTTCCTTTAGTTCCACCTGAATGATTTATAGGGGACCCCAAGAAGTACGCAACGTTCATGAACCAGTGTTGTCTTCATTTCCTTTGCAGACCTGGGGCTTTTCCTAATGACCAAGCATGGGTTGCTTTTGTCTTGTCATATCTGAATGGCAGTGCTGCGGATTGGTCGGTACAATTGGTAAATCAGGATAACCCATTGTTACATGACTTTGGGGGTTTCCTGATGGAAATGGAAAAACTCTTTGCTCGTCCTACCCAAGGCCAAGCATTAGACAACAAACTTTTGTCACTCCGTCAAGGAAGTCAAGACTTGCTTAAATATATAGCAACATTTAACAGACTAGTCGTTGAAGCTGGGTGGCCTGTGGAAAAAAGGACCACACTATTTCATCGGGGTCTACGAGGGGAACTAAAGGATGCCCTTGCTCAAGTAGTTAACCCACCTAAAGACTGTGCAGAATTCATTAACCTTGTGGTCTAATTAGACCGAAAAGTGGCCCGGATAAAGTTAGACACTCGAGCTGTGTATGTCCGGTCAAAGGATAATGTTCCACGTACATTGGAAAACACGGTACTACCCATGCAAATCGGAGGTATACGGCCCCCTTTAACTAAAACTGAAAGAGACAAGAGAAGGCAACGGCACTTATTGTTCTGACTTGAGTGTCGTGTAGACCGATGAGACCTCCGTCCCCAAGTGACGCACAGGGGAACTAATAGAAACCCGCTGTGCGACCTTTGGGGCCACAGGTGAGAGATGTCTTCCCAGATCCACGGAACCTCTGGAACACCGATGCTGCTGTCAAAAGGGAACGAGGTTAAGTACCAGGCAATCACAATACAATCAGGTAAACCAAATGATCTAAAGAGTCTTACCTATCTGGTGTTAGGGAAACCCAGGTAACCTAGTAGAGAGGTTCGAGACTCAGATGATGCAGCGGTCCCTGGAATAGTAGAACCGCAGGTTAACGTGGATGTAGGGTAAGCCACCTGTAGGAGAGAGGGCTTGACTTGAATCCCAAGAAGGCAAATGGCGTAGAAGTTCAGCAAGGTACCAAAGGATGATCCAAAGACAAGTCGAGGTAAGGTCCAAAATCCGGCAACAGGTAAACAGTTCCAAGCAAAGGTACAAAGGGGTATCCAAAGGAGTCCGAGGTAGAGTTCCGAGATCAATGTAACAAGGAGCAAGTCGTAATGCCAAACAGGGTCTGAAGCCAGCTGAGAAGCAATGAGTGTTCTGTCTCTCAGAACTTTATACTGTGTGTGTCTCTGGGTCATGTGACGTCTCTGGGTCATGTGACGTCCAACAAGGTCACGTGAGGAACGCCACACTGGATCACGTGATCGACGTGGAGACGTAATGCCGCCCCTTCTGCTATACATTCTCCAAGGCAATTGCCAATGCAGAAAGGGTCGCAATCGAGCCCGTACGCCAAAGCTGGTACGGAGTTTTCGGTTCTTTGGGTTCACCGAATCACTTGAGCCTCGAACCGTGGGAGGAGATGTTGGGGGAATGTGAGCAGTGTTCTGATGTGTATTGGACTGGTGTGCAGAGGATCGCCTAACACTTATGCTTATATTGGGAAAAATCAGGCCACTTCCTCAAAGAATGTCCAGTGAAACCACCAAGGAGAACTGTTGAAGCCACAGAGAAGAAACATAATAACAAGGAGTCGGAAAACTACCAAGCCCGGCAAGCGTAGAGGTCTGCTTGTCGAGCGAGAAGGATGAGCCACAAACCACACACTTTGCATCACCAGTAATTTTGATCAATCACCAACAACCGTCTCGGATGCATGCTGTCGAAGCATACATAGACAGCGGAGCAGTTGGGAATTATGTAGACCAAGATCTGGCAGCAGAGATGGGGCTTCCCTTATGCTCTAAGTCGACTACTGAAAAAGTTACTACTGTTGATGGGACAGAAATAGCTTCCGGACAGGAACCCAATGTACAGCAGCACTAACCCTACTATGCCAGAATGGACACAGAGAATCTATTGCATTCGATCTCATCAAAGCTCCTCAGTTTCGACTAATCTTAGGGATGCCATGGTTGGTAGCTCACAACCCTCTAATAGATTGGCGTGCCAAGAAGTTGGCCTTTTCCGATGATTGTGCTTGCACCTGTTATTACCAAGAAAATGGGAAAACAGATCTATGTACATCTGCTACTCCCAGTAGGGCGGCAATTGTACTAGGTGTGACTAGTACTCTACCAAATGAATAGCAAGATTTTCAAGATGTGCGTCGGTTGTAATTAATTTTTAGAATGTTAATTGAAGTGGATAGTTTTTGAGGTTGTGGTCATTTGGTAGGTGTTTGCTTCTATGGGTGTGTTATGCTGCAGTGGTTGTGGTCAGGGCCTAGAGTCTTGGGTGCATGGCGGAAGGGCCGTAGGCATGCACCCAAGACTCTAGGCCCTGGCCACAACTACCGCAGCATAACATACCCATGCTACCAAACATTTTGACTGTGGTATGTGGGCTGCTTAGGGGATATGTTTTAAAAAATATGTGTGCTGATTGGCAGTAGTGTCATAGAGTTTATAGGATAGCGAGATGATGTCTGTTAGTTTGTTTGTTGGATTCTGTTCATAATGTTGGTATTGAAGACTCTAGGCATTTTGGGTTGTATTTATTGGTGAGCTGTTCGTTTGCATGGCTGTGTTATGTTGCGGTGTTTGTGAGTCTAATTATTATATACTTACTGTTTCCTTTGTTGAGGATGCATGTAGAGTTTTGGCCAGGCCATGCAGTCAAGATTGTAGGGTTTGGCAACAAGCACTGCATCATAAGATACCCATGGAAGCAAACATTTTAGATTGTGATCTATGGTCAGGTGTTTGCTTGAATGGGTGTGTTATGCTGTGGTGTTTGTGAGTCCAATCATTATATACTTACTGTTTGACTTTTTGTGGTTGTATGCAGTTTTTTCATGAAATGGGTAATTGGAGCAGACATTATTTGTCAATCTCTGATAAAAGAAAAGATCATTAGTGTAGTTAGTTCATAATGAGTTATTGCATTGTATAGTAGACATTTCTGTATTTTGTCGACCCTCATAGTTAGTACTATAATTCAAACCAGTGTACTGTGCAATTTGGTCAGTTCTTGTGTTTGTTTATTGAATCATTGGGTCTGTGGCGAAAAAACCATAGCTGGTTTAAAAAAAACTTTCTATGTTGTGGTAGAATATATTTCTTTCATTGTTTTCAGTAGGAGAAATAAAATAGGTGTATGGTTTTGGATTTGGAAGTGGTGGTAGTATTTTTGCAATTAGATAGCAGTTGGTGTATTCTATTTGTTTATTTCTTTTTCCATTTTAGTGGTATTCATCTATCTTTTGGCTTGTTGCAGATTGTTGGGGGAGTTAGATACCTGTTAGCGTATTCTAACTGTTAATAGTTTTGCAGTTGAAGTTTTGTTCATGGTCATACACCGATTAGTTATTCAATTTTGGTTTTAAGAATATAAAGTAAGCGTTTACAAGATTTGCTGGTAATCTCTGTTTTAGAGTAATGGTAGTATCATTACATGCGAACCATCCATAATTCTTTTTTATATATGCAGTGAAGTGACCTGCATTGGTTGTGGGTCCTGTGTGGTAGATTGTACCTATTGTTGTGAAGGTTTTCTTACCAAGTGATACTTGACCATGTGTGAATCCAGTCAGCTTGCAGTTGTTTTTGGTACCATCTGCATTGTAACGTAAAAGCATTACTATTACGTATTTACTATGTGTCTGTATTTGTAAGGTGGACGATTATCGGCATTGCAGGTAGTACACAATCTGCCATGGTTTGCATTTTGTACAAGTTGCTGAAATGGAATGGATTCACAGTTAGGTATGGATACATACACAAAGCATTCATTAGGAACTTCTTCTTGTGCGACATGTCTGCAAAGAGTGCATGTATGTTTCCACATGTATGAAATCTGGAAGATTTCATTTATAGGTATGTTTTTGTTTTGTAGTACTTGTAGTAAGTACATTAGAAATGATTGTGGATCTTCTTGTGTGTTTATAGTGAATTTGACCCTTCCAGCACAGTAGTCCAATTCCTGCCTTATGCCAGAAACACTGTAAGTGTTGTCAGGATTGTTGGTTGCATTTCTGTGAAGGAATAACATTTGCAAACACAATTGGTCTGTCACGTGTAAGTAAATGTTGTCAATAATTGGTGGCAATTGGAATATAATATTGATTGCTACATTTGCGTAGCAATTTACACCAGCTGTATTTGAAAATTTGAATGGACCTTACAGTTCTGTGTCCAAGCCATTTGTTTGGACTGTGCGTTGTTTCTTTGAAGAGGTAGTTGAGTTAGTTTGAGCAGTAGAGTTTTCTGTGGCTGTGGTCCTTGATGAAGAATTAGCTTCTTTTATTGTCTTTGGAGGAATTGCTGTGAGATCCTGCATAGTTTGAGTCTGAAGTAGTTTTCTTTTACAACATTTTGCTTTTTGTGGAACAGGATAGGTTTTTAGATAGGGTGTATAGTGAACGCAGTCTATTGTATTCTAGAATGCAAGGAATAACAGCATTTACTTTACTTGCAACAAAGTTGATTAGAAATAGTCTGTCAAGTGTACGTAAGCGTGATAGTGCTGCATAGCTCATGCCTGTGCTACCAATATCTATAAATGCTTTATCTAGGGTAAGACCTTGTGATTTGTGAATGGTAACTGCGTATGCTAGAGTTAGAGAAAATTGTTCTCTGCGTACATACATGTCTTTGAAAAGTAGGAAGCGGGCTGTTGATCGTCCTATCCTTTTAACTTCTGAAGTTTGTCAAAAAGAATATTGACAAACTGAATGTTGTTGTCACGTGGGTATGTTTGAAAGCCAACAACTGTACCAAGTGCTCCATTAACTAGTCCTTGGTCCACGTCAAGGTTATGTTTAGGCATCACTCTACAGTTTAAAGATAATTTTAATATTTTCTCCAAACCAACTGTGTTAGAGATAGAGTTTTCCAAGGTGTTTAGCCTTGTTGCGGCTTTTTGACACATAGGTAGTGTCATACCATGTACGTCCAGTTTGTCTGTCGAGCAAATTTTAACTATTGGTTGCATTTCTTTTTTTAACATTGTTTCATTAAATTATGAACAGCTTGCAAGAGTTGGCATCAAGGACATACAATTGACATTGTTGTGTGCTAATTGTTCCATGACATCAGTAGCACATGAGTTATGGCCATAGAGTGCATGTATGTGCCAGGTTTTTAATATAGATTGTGCATCTTGAGATAGTACACCAACTCTAATACTTTTTAAAATGTTGGCGTATGTGAGGTCTGCAGACTGACGCATATTTTCAGTTAATTCTCTGTATTGGAAATGTTGACAAAGGTTGACATTTCCTATGCTGCCAAGAGATTTACGGCATAGTTTGTGCCCTAAGGTTTTAAAAATAGGTTCACCGTTAACTGGTGTTAATTGAAGAAGATCTCCGAAAACTATAATGTGTTTTCCTCCAAAGAGTTCTTCATAGTCTGTTTTCAGTACCTCTTGTAATCTGAGGTGAATGAAGGCTAACATTAGATTGGAAACCATGCTTACCTCATCTATTAGCAGCATTTTCATTTGTTTGAAAATTCTGCATAGTTCCATTGTAGCTTCTGAAGAAAGTTTGTAATAGTCTGATTTGTTTTGGTGTTCTAATGGAAGGAGTAGTAATCGGTGTAAAGTGACACTGCCTATGTTGTAGGCAGCTAAACCTGTGGGGGCAGTTACAACAGCTGACAGTTTGTTGTTTGTCAATTGTTGGAGGAACTTGCTGATGATTTTGATTAAGAAAGTTTTGCCGGAACCAGCTTGACCACTCACGTATAGCAGTATAGGTTTATAGTCTTGGCGGATACAATTTTTACTTTCATGTTGAACACCATGTTCAATTTGTTTTGTTAATTCTTGGAAAATGCTACGCTGCTCATTGTTTAGTTGTGATTTTAGTGCAGCAAAGTCTTCTGTGGATTGCTCATACTGACACATGGGGCCTCATTATAACCTTGGCGCTCCAGTAATGAAGGGTGCCCGTACCCTTATTGACAGCACCGTTATTAGCTCCCATCCCATTCCCATTGAGCCCTATGGGGGCTCAAATGAGGATGGTTTCTTGCAAGGAGGAATTACATGGTCCTCCAATGTCGGAATGACCTGGTAATTCCTCACTGCAGGAACCCGGTATTGGAGCCCGGTATGGATGCAGCCATACTTGTAATGAGGCCCATGGTGTTTTCTACTTCTGTCATGGCTAATTCTGCCTCATTTGCTATTAGTGGCTGTCCAAGTGGTTCTTCGCTTCCTGTTACAGAAGGTTGACTACTGTCAGGAGTGGCCACATCTAGTTGGGCCTGGAGTTCTTCCTCGTGTTGCTGTTCATTGTGCAACATTGTTTTGTACTGTGTAAAGTTTACGTCTGTTATAGTGCTTTCATTTGCTTTGAAAGCGTCTTCATAGGAGTCATAGGTATGTAGTAAATCTTCTTTTCTCCATGGTTTAAAAAGTTATAGCAGGGACATGTAATACAGTTCTTTATGTTGAGGAGTTTTTAATGACAATTTGATATGATTAATTAAGCTTCGTTTGGTAAGTTTCACTAAGCTGCCTTCAAAATCTTCCACTCTGTATCTACCTTTCTTTTCATCTGGTTTAATATTATTTTTGTATGTGAAGTTTTGGGCTATGTGGTATAGACACATGGTTTCCAAAGTGGTACTTCTGTTTGTGTAGTATGTGTCTAGTAAATTGTTTTTCAAAATGTTTTGGCTGTTGGGATCATGTTTGGCTATTGTTTCTATGTCTTCATATGATTTGAGAACTCTTTTTCTAGATTTAGCTGGACCAAGATTTAGCCATACTATATTTTCAGATTTTCCATGCAAGGCAGTACCGGTTAAATGGTCTGCAGCCACATTCTCTATGGGAGAGCATTTTTATGCCTAAGCTGTACAATTTCTGTGATTGTGTTTTGTCAGATGATGTGTCATGCCAGAGGTCTTGAAGCTCTGTTTTTTCTGCTTTGGTTAAGTAGGCTGTGACATATCGTGCAACTGCAGTGGAATTGTCTGCAACGTACTGCACGTCTATATTTGCATTCCATAGGAGGGCAATGATTGCATTCTAATCATTGATGTATTTTGATTCTTCTGTTCTTTTTATGTAATGTGTGTTCTTAGGTGATTTTCCAATGACACTATGGGGGTCATTACGACCCTGGAAGTAGCCATGCCGCTATTTGCGGCATGGCTACCCCCATTTCGGGTACTGGGTCCGGGTTCCTGGAATGGGGAAATACCGGGTCATTCCGACCTTGGAGGGCCCGGTATTTCCAGGAACCCAGACCCTGTACATTCCCATTCGATCCCCGATAGGGCTCAATGGGAATGGGGAGGATGCAAACAACGGGCCCGTTAAGACCAGGCGTCCTTAGCGGGTACCGTGAGGAGACCACGTAATGAGACGGTAGGGGCAGCTCTACCAGCCCCGTTAACCCCCTACCGCCTTCCGTGTAATGAGGCCCTATGTCTAACTGAAGACATGAAGTTGTTTACTTGACCTGTTGTTGAAACTGGTCTAGGGAAACCAAAACAGAAGGTGTAGTATTTCCCTTTTTTTTTTTTATATTTGCGACAATACTTCTCACATTTGTGTCTTTAAAATTGTTAAATTTGTGCAGGAAGGTCTCTATGTCTTGTTTGTGAAGGGATTTCACAAGTGACATATTTTGGGATGAACTGTAAAACAGTGGCATCACTGTCTTGACCAAATTTAGGAACATCTTTAATCCACAAAAGCATGTGGATGTGTGGTGCTCCTCTGGCTTGGTATTCTTTTCTCCAAAAGTGAAGTGTTGAACTTCTCCGAGTGGAGGAACTAAATATCTTTATACATTTACAGGATCTAGAGAGCAGAGTTCTCCTGGTGTTTTTATATCTACGTTTGTTTTGTTTTTGTTTGCTATGCGTAGGAATTTGTGTAAATCTTCCCATGCATATTCTGCACAACTTAATATCACAAACCAAGTGGGTGGGCCAAGGTTTCTTATCATACAGCATACATCTGCGTGATGTTGGAAACAGTATTCTTTTGTACCACGCATGTTTGCTAAAAGATTTGTAATGCTTGACTGTAAAATCTTTTCCTTGCACTTTTTGTACTAATTGTGTAGCTGACATATATTCAAAATGGGTACCTGATTTCAATGTATGTGCAAATCGGTAGCATAGAGTTGCGAGTTCACTTTCAAAGAGAAGGTGGAATATGTATTCCACATTTTGTCTGAATCTGGGGTCTTCAGAATACATTCGTAAAGAGCGGTATTCTGATGCTGTTATTTGTGTGGGTCTATCATCATACCTTCCTCTTTTTCAGGAGGAAAGAGCAGAGGAAAGGCACATGCTTCTATACTTTTTTCCCATATGCTGATTGGAGATCCTTTGGCTTGTTGCATTTGATACATTTCCAATGCATCATCTAGAGTGTAATGGGTGAATTGTATAATGGTCTAAAATATTGGATTCTGTAGCAGTATCTAGAAGTTGAAATTGACCAGTTTCTGATGAGTCTTGAATTATTTCAGTGGTTTCCCTCAGGTTTTCTTCAATATCAATTTCTTTGTAGTATTCATTGTCGTCTTTTAGATATTGCAGGGCTTGTCTAACTTTATGCAAGTCCACGAGTTGTTGCCACATTTGTTTGTCTTTTGTAGGTACGCCATTTACTAACATAATTAAATATTGATCTGTTGGACGTTGTACTCCCAAAGTGTGTACATTTTCTTTGAGATCTAATGGCAAATAAACTACTTTGCCACGAATGGCTTTCACTAATTCAGAGGGAGGTAATTTTGCTGTTTTTGGTTGAAGGCGTATTATTATTTGAAATGGGTGCACTGTTTGAATTATGATGCTTTCATATAAGTTAAGTTGTTGCAGGAGTTTTGTTAGTGGGAATAATTTGAAGTTATGGTTGTCAAGTTTTGCAGTGCAGTAACTGCAAAGTATCAAGGGGTCAGTAATTTCGTATTTGTTTTCTGCTATAAGATGGAGAGCTAATTGGAACCACTTGGAATCTTCATTGTCTTCTATTTTGTATGTTATGTCTACAGTTTGTGTGCTAATTTTATAAAAAGTCCTGCGGCAACACACACACACATCGGGCCGCATTACGAGTCAGCCGGTCCAGAAACAACGGTGGTGGTAAATCCACGGCCACCATTGTTTCCGAACTGGCTGATTCCGAGTCCTGCAGGCGGGAGGTGTTCCTCCCGCCATGTCTGACCTTGCGGGAGTAACACCACCCGCCTGCAGGCGGACATGGAAACACTGGCTCTGTCATAGACGGAACCGATGTTTCTCTGGTCCCCATCCCCATGGAGTCCTATGGGGATGGGGTCCTATGGGACTCCATGGGAATGGGGATTAACGGAATTCCGCCTCCGGAATTACTGGGTCACTGGGGTTGTAATGCCCCGATGATTCCGGCAATCACAGAGGCGGAATAGTATTACGGGTCCGGCGGACTCGTAATGAGGCCTATGGTTTGGTATGTCAGCAGATGTTCTTTTTAACTTTAGTATTTCTTTTTTGTATGTGTGTAGTAGAAGGTTTCCATCTGTAAAGTTGTTGCTAGTCTGTTGTAAAGCTATTGCATTTTGTAAGTGACTTTCACTTCCAAAATATTTTCTCTAGCTATGTTCTATTTCTTTGAATAGTTCATTGGCTGTACCATGTAGAAGATTGTTATTTGAATTGGCTATTGCTAAAGCAGGACTTTTGGCATAGTACAGTTTATGAACCAGATTTCTTATAGTTGAATGGTGTGTTGATATCATTATGATATTGTGGAAGGTGCTTTTGCAAATAGGTCCAGAAATACAGGCTAATCAATGTCCTTGTAGTCCTGTGTATTTACGCACTGGACAGGAGTCCATATTTTGTAGTAGTTTCATTTTGAATTTGTCTTTGCCTTTCACATACTGATTGAGGAACTGGCGTAAAGACTTGAAAGATTTTTTGGCTATGTTACACATTGATGTGCACGCCCATTTGTAGACTGGATGTATTGTTCAGTGGAATGGAGAGTTGATACTAGGTTTTCTGGGGATATTTTTTGTGAGCAGTGTTTCTTGTTCCATAATGGTATTATTAAGTGTTTCATACCCTCATCCACTGCTATGTATGGCAATTGGGTGTATTTGCTTTTGTTTGTATGCTTCTTCCTTGAAATATGGTTCTGTGCTTGTGGTGTTACTCCATTCACCTCCACAGATGTGTTACGCTCACCTGGTATCCACGGGGACGCCACCCAGCCAGTTGGTCGCTGGTGCCCTTCTCAATGATTCCCTGGTGTGGTTCTCGGTGTCGATGGGATCCTGCCTGGAAATGAAGACTATATTAGGACTGGGCGACCAAGGTAAGTTTTCCCCCACCTCCTTTGTGTTTCCAGCCCCTCCAGGTTCTCTTCTCACCTGGTTGTCGGAATTGGTGGGCTCTCCATCCTGCTCTCTGGGCAAGGGCGCGTTGTCTTTTGTGGGCGCGGGCGGTCCAGTTACTTCACTGACTGCGGCCCTTGTAGTATCTTTCAGGTAGGTCTTATTGCGATTGATGACGTTATTATTCTTGCATACCTTTTCTCTGTTCTAAAATTTTTGTTTTTATCTCCCCTAGGTGCGCGGAGTGTCCGCTTGGAGAACTGGGTAGGCTGGTTCTCACCGGTAGATCATGGCGTGCAATAGTGCTATGATGCGGTAAGGAGGCGCTTTGCGTAGCGCAGCAATGTTTGTCCTCACTGACCTGTGCTTTTCTTTTTCGTAGGTCGCGGTGAGTTCCCAGCGCAGATGGAGTTCCGGAGCTATGCCGGCCAAAAAGCAACCAACCAGGTAAGTCTTTAAGCACTTTGTGGTTGTAATGTCTCTAATACCTCCTTTAATGATGTCTTTCTCCTTTTCTCAGGTCCTTCAATCCGAGCGGCAAACTCTTCTAACAGAGCTGCCCAGGAGCTGCGAGCAGTGAAGGATGATGATTGCAGGTAAGATTCTGCTGCTAACGATGTTCTTTGTTTTCTGCAGGTCCGGAATTCTCCAGGCTCGTGAGAACGCTGGACACGGTGAGCGTCACGTTGCTAGAAGCAAAGTAACGCGAAGCATGTTGTCTTGTTCGGGTGTGGTTTCAATAGCCACTTCAAAGTAGTCCAGGTAAAGTAGTCCCTAGGCCACCACCCCAAAATACTATACTGCATAGCTTGGTTCTAGGAATCAAGCTATGTGGATGCCTCCATATTGGCTGAAAGCCTAAATAAAGTAGTTCCTCAAGCAGATGTCTTTCCTTATTTATGTGCCTGGTGCCAAGGGCGCCAGGAGTGGCCACAAGAGGGCCTGAGAAGTGGATGCCAGGCCTTATTAGTGATCCGAGCTCTGATTCTACCTGGCCAATGGGCTTGCCAGTGGAGATCAGGTCCGAGGGTTGTGACAAGATGTTTGTGTGGCTATCTTTGTTGAAATTCCATTTATTGAGAAGTCTTTTTTGTAGCTTAGTACTTAGTTTTGTTAGTGGTTTCATTTTGTTTAAAATTAAAATAAACAATTTCCTTTTAAGAAGGATTGCACTGTCTATGAGAGCTTCTAGGATACATTTTCTATGGTAGGTTTTAAGGGTTGTGCATGATTTCTCTCCTGTTTTTATGAGGTTCTGAAGGACTCTGTGGCAGAACATTTTTTGTAAAATAATTTTTTTGGTATGCTCACTTGTGGCAACATCAAGATTTGTAGGTGCACTGTTAGCACTCGTGGTAGCTGCAGTCTTGTTAATCACTTTCTGTTTCGTTTTACATTTTGAAAGAGGAGGCAAAGTTTCTGTACTGGAAGCTTGTTTTGGTTCGCTTAATGACTTTATTAGCTGTTTTATTTGAACTTTTTGTACACATTCTACTAGAGGTGGATGCTTATTTTGGAGACTTTTATTTTGATTTGGTTTACTTTTGCATTGCTGTCTACGGAGTTGCTTTTTGGTAGGCATTCTTTGGGGTCTGTTGGAGACAAAAAAAAAGTGTGGGTTGGGATCTTGTGCAGTGTATGTGTGCTTTGTGCATGAGTGTCTGAGTGTGAGGGTAAGAATGTATGTAGAGGTGTGTGATTGTGCAATGGGCTACTACTTCATGTTGGGAAGGCTATTCTTGTATTTGTGTGTTAATATACTGGTATGCAGATGACAATACAAAATATGCAGCTGGTGAGGGGAAGCACTAATACTGAATCTAATGTTGTAGGGTTAATACAATTGTTTGTTCTACAATGCTAGAATTCTACAGTGTTTGAGTAACAGTTAGAACATTATGGCAGTATTGCACTTACTTGTTTGGATGGCAAGTGTAGGTTTCTTCTGAGTTCTGGTTTGTACTTCAGACGCTGCTGCTTTTCAGGCGATTGGTCTTAACTGCAATTGTGAAAGAAAGAAGTTAGTAAATATGTGTGTTAAAAGCACTGTTGTTAATGTACTCATGGATTTCTTTGTTTTTGCAGTAGTAGTGCTTTCTGATAATTGTGCATAGCATGTAGATGTACTTTCCTTTGCCTATGTGCAGTCTGTATAATCTGTTAGTTGAACGTGCTTTACAAATGATTACAATAGTAACCGCAATAGTAACCGCACAGAGCAGACTTGGCTTCATAAGGCAGTGTTATTGGCTGTTAGGAGATAGAAGAAATTATCGTATGCATTTTTTGATATTTTTACAGGGTAAATGGCAGGAACTGTAGGGAAAGACATGCAATGTATGCATTTGTGAAGGTGTGGGAAATAAAGCAAAAGGATTTGATGGGTTCAGCAGTTTATTACTCAGCAGGTGATTACCAAACTACTGTGTGATCCTGTGGTGCTTGGAGATGGGAGAGTCTGAAATAAAGTAAGGGTTGCAATGAAGGATCTGGTACTATGATTGCAGACTGAAGGGAAGGGGGGAGATGTTGTATGTATTGCTTGACAACACTGTACATAGTTGTAAATGATGTGATAGACATGACTGCACCTGTGCACAGTTGAATGCTGTTGTAAATTCTAGAACGGAATGGGCAACCAGCTGGAATGAAAGAGCTGTGTAAATGGGAAGAACAGTTGTAGAGGCAGTGGTGTTGTTTCAGCTGAAAGCCTTTAAAATGATAGTGGCTATATATGTGCATGAATAAAGATGCATGTACTCATCCTGGCTGTGTGTCATTTTATAACACACTAGAAAGCCTTCTCCTATAATTATACTGTTATTTGTCCCATCTTTTAACATTACATGACACTTTGTTAGCTAGCTGTGTATGTTATGTCTGATTACTATTATAATCATTTCTAATGGAAGTACACATGATAAAATGTATGTTAAATATGAGAATGTATAGAAAGAAAATTGTATGTACATAATATGCACTATAATGCATTAAATGCTATTATGGTTGAAATGTGGATAAATAGGTGGCAGTGGTTAAAGAAATTATGGAATGAGTGAACAAAATAATAGTTTGCACTTACAGTTAGTAATATGGGTAAATACAAATCTGGATAGCAGACAGGTTTGCAAGTGACACTTGATCATAGAAGATTGGAGAAATGACACTAAGCTTTTTTACAGGTTATACAGGGTAAGTGGCAGTTACTCTGTTTATATGCATTTATGCAAGAGCTGTACATGTACTGTGCAGAAAATAGTCATACCTGTAGTTTGTGTTCATGCATGAATCTGCAAGTAGAAATGTTGGAGAGTTTTGTAGTAGTTGCTGTAGTTGCTTTGCAATCACAGTCCAATTGTACTCAGAGTGATCAACAGTACATCTGCAGTGCTGAACTGTGATGATGGAGTTAGATGTAGAGTTCTTGGATGTGATTGGTGGATGGTTGTGTGACTGCTTAACAGTAGCCAATGAGGGAATGGTGTAGAGAGTGAAGTGGAAAGGGTAGAAGGGCTGCCCAAGTGTTACGCGCTCCGCGGACACCGCAGCTGTTCGCTGATAGGGCATGCCCCATCCGGGGTTTCTCAGCAAATCCAGCATGGAAAGGGGACTGTAGGGATTAGCCAATCAGATGTTGAGGTTCTGCATTGTATTGAGAGAGGTTGTGTTTAGTGAAGATGGCAGAGGTGGAGAAAATGAGGGTGTTGGTGCTTGGAGATATGTTTGTGAATCGTTTGGAACAGTATGCTAAATGTAGTAATGTGGCTAACAATTTTGACCTAAAAGGAGTGGAGGTGGTGTGGTGCACTGTGCCTGGTTTCAATTTGCAGGCAATGCTAGAAGTTTGTCAAGATATGGCTAGGGTTAACAGTCCACATGTGGTTGTCCTGCACTGTGGTGCTTTGCATTTGGGCTATGTCAGTGCCCCTACTTTGTTGGAAGATCTGAAAAACTTGGTCCAGGCAGTAATGAAAGTACTTCCAAATGCCAAGGGTATTCATTCTAGTTTGGTACCTAGTGCAATATGGGACAATAGTTCTGTTTTTTGTCCTCAGCAAAATGTTGCTAGGTATTTAATCAACCGAGGCATGTTTGCTTTTATGATTAGAGATGGCATGTTCTTTTGCAACAATGACAACATTGATTCTGGTAATGTTTACTTTAAAGCAGATGGCATGTCTCTATCTTTTATGGGAAATGCCATGCTATTTTGGAACATACGGATTGATTTGGAGAAGCTAATGTGAAGATATTTGGAGGAAAATAAGGGAAAAAAACAAAAAAAAATACAAAATGAAAGGTGTTTCTGAAGCATCTGCAAAGAAAAACAAAAAAAGGCTCTTTTCAGAGCCAACCTCAAAGGGGAAATGGGGCACACCATTTAAATTTTCAATCCCCAGCACGTATTAGATACAGGGAATTTGAGGCTGAGAGGCACGCAAATCAGATTGTGCAGAGCAAGGGATTGGTCAAGAAGGTTTACTGGGTGTGATGTGTAAGGAGAGACTTTGTCAGAAAGTCTTTTTCCTGAGAGCAGAGCAGATAGCTTTGGCTGTGTTTTTCAGAAAGCAGATTGTCTGGATTTTGGGACATTTGTGGATAAATTGGTTGGAGGCGCAGGCAGATCACTGTGGAGTGGCTGCACATCTTGGATTCCCTAAGGTGGCAGTGCATTGGCTTGGAGTGCGTGGAATGAAGTGGCTGGATTTGGTACCTCTTTGTGCTACTTTGGTGACACAGTGTCATCCAGACATTATTATTATTATTCATTGTGGAGGGAACAGTTTAGGACATGTCTCTGGAATAGCTTTGCAATTTGCAATGAAAGAAGGACTTGGGAAAGTCATGGACATTTTTCCAAAGTCCCAAGTGATTTTTTCTCGTATTGCGCATCGACAACTGTGGCTGCATTCTTCTTCATTTGTTCCACAAATGGAGAAAGCGAGGTGCAATGTCAACAAAGCTGTTTGTGCCTTTTTGAGAGATCTTGGCATGTTCTCTTTTCACAATGAAAATATTATGTTTCACAATACACACATTTTTCGCAGAGATGGAGTACATCTTACTTATGCTGGCAATCATATTTTTCTGCAAAATATACAAAATGCATTGCAACCTTTTTTGGAATTTGCAGTAGGTGTTGACCATTTGAAGTTTTCGAAGCACAAAAAAACACCACAAAAAGACTCTTTTCAGAACCATCACTTACTCCGAGAGAAAAGTGCAATGGTTCTGACAGGGGAGCATTGCAAAATGTTTAGAGGTCCGCGGACTTCTAAAAATGCACAAGGCCCTGCAGCCTTTCATTGACACTTCTATTTTTGAACTGTGAAAGGCGGCTTTGAAAAGAGCCTTTTTGTTGTTGGTTTTTTATACACGACACACAAGGAAAGGAAGGGAAAGGAGGGTAAGCAAGGGACACCAACCACAAGGATAAGAAAGGGCAGGTGTAGAGAGGAGGATGTAGGGTGGGCCTTATTCAGGTAGGTAGCACTTCTTCTCATGCTCCCGGTCCGCAGCCTTGAAAGAACTTTGAAGGTTCTCCCCCCTGCAGAGTCCTGCGTCGCAGTACATTCACAATACTGTGACCCTCGAAAGGTAAGGGTCATCAGCATCACGTATGGCCTGCGAGGCAGCTGGAGGGATGCGCTGCCCCACAGGAGTGTCTCTTGTGGTGGCAGGAGCGGAAACGGAGGATGCTGCAGGGGAACTCAACCTACTACGTTTATCGCAAGGTACAACCTTACGAATAGCCCCACCGTGGAACGACCTTAGTTGTTGCTTCATTGAGGTAGTACCGTAGTTGTACAAACCCGGTTTGCCACGACTAGGTACCAACTGGCACTGAGTGCAGCGCACCTTGTTTGCACAAGCTTTCGGTACTCCATCAAGAGTGGCAAACAACCTCCACATCCAAGATTCACAGTGAGAACTAGTAGTAGGGACTTCCTCTACCTCATCCTTGTCATCCTCTTCATCACTCTCCTCTGCATCCCCACGCCTGTTTCCCTCTGCAGGCCCTTGGAGAGGTGGTGGTGTTGGAGGGGATGGTGTGGTGCTGAGGCAGAAGTAGTACCAGCAGGAGCAGTAGCAGCCATGGTTGCCATCTTCAATGTTGTCAGGAACCACCAGAATGTGAGCAGTCTGCACACAGGAAACGGCAAAAGCAACAACAACTAAGAGCAAGAGCAATGGAATAAGGCGCAGTCTCTGTCCTGGAAGCCCCAAAACAGAAAAAGGAGCAGCTCTCGGGTGTGGCCTTTCATAGGGGTGCTGGGGCGCGCTTCGCGGACACCCGCGCTGTCCGCAAACACTTTGAACACCAAGAAAGGGCTCAAAAAGTTCCAAAAAGTATGTAGATCGCCAGGGACATTGTCTGGGACATGTGCAAGGGTGAACTTTCACTGGAAAATACCTTGGATTGCTCGCAAAATCACTTTTTAAATGTCTGTGGGCCCAGACTGTGTTCGCAAACAAGGCCCCATGCTTAGTGTGGGAGTGGTCACATGATGACTTCGCGGACACGTTCGCGAATGGGACGGCTGTCCTTAGGACACCAAATGCGCGGGGTCGGTTGTGCGCATGTGTGCGGGTGTTCTACGGACAGTGTTCCTGTCCCCGAACTAGTTAAAAGTGCAACACGCGTGCGGCGGGCAGTTGCAGACAGGCACGATGTTCGTAGGAGCCAAGGGTGTGATAAGCATGTTCTACGGACAGTGTTCAGGTCCGCGAACAAAATAAATGTGCGTCACAACTTTGCGGACAGGGGGACGGGATATGTGTTCTACGGACATATTCATTCTGGTTGCAGACAATGCAAACAGGGGGAATGTTCTTAGACACCTTAATTTGAATAGTTACCGATATGCAGACAGATTTAGTGTCCTGCGCACACCCCCATTTCGATTACAGACAGTGCGAACAGGTATAATGTCCTTATGACATCCCCATTTCGGTTAATTGCGGACAGGCGGACATCTTGTGTGTCCTAAGGACACCTCCATTTTGATTGCGAACAGTGTGAACAGGTACAGTGTCCTTAGGACACCCCCATTTTGGTTAATTGCGAACATCCCAGACACCCACGCTGTCCGCAGACACCTTAACTGCCTTTTTTTTTAAAGACACATAGGAATATAGTAACATCACACATAATATTTTATCATTGTATACAAATATAAAAATTATGAAAGAGAGGAAGCAGAAACTGATGCAAATACAGGGGAAATAGGGATTTGTACAAGTTGGATAGTGGGGTAGGAAGGGATTGAAGTCTCATCATAAAGTTTTTCTTGCTGGAGAGTTTTTGGCGATTTTTGGCTGGGGCATGGAGAAGGGGTACAGGTACATGTGGGACGGTGATATTGAATTTTTTCCTTTATATGGTCCTCCACAAAGTTTTTTAAAAGAATAACATTTCTCATTAATAGATAACATTTTTGCTCCACACGCTGCAGATGAGTTTCCAGTGTGTCCGTTTCTGTATTATGTTTAATGGCTGTATGGTCTGTTAAAAAATATATATGTTAAGTACACATAAAGTAATGGTTATCAATGGGTTTGGTTTATTTACAGAAGTGTAGTGTCTTCCATTAGTATCACTGTTTTCACTCATTTCATCCCGAGGAAAATGTTCTTCTAGCCATTCCAAAGTACTAGACATTTCTGTGTAAATAACAAAAAAAAATACTTTTAGTGTACCTAATACAGAAAGTTTATAAATATATAAAATGTATGTAGTGTACTTACTAGTTCCTTTTTAAGTTTTGCTGTTACTGCTGCGTATGTGTGGTGTTGATTTTTGCTGTGCAGTTTCTGTGAGGTAATTCTGCTAGAGGCATATTTAATTTCTTTTGGTATGTTCCATTATGTTGCAAATGCTATGTAATTGGACTGTTGGTGTCTTACATATACAGTTTCACTTCTTATTTATTATTGAATGTGATTTATGTATGTGCTGCTTTGTGAACATGTTTAGTGTTTTTTTGGATGATATAACAATGTAAGATACCCCCTGAGTTTTTGGATAGTGTTGATGTTGTCCGAGTCCATCCACGGGCATGCGCACGGTCCGCAGACGATCAGAACCACTAGCGTAGGACGGGGGTTCAGTATGTTATATGTTACATGTATTTAACCTAAGGGAATCCTACTAAACACCTATCAAATTTATGCTATCTATATCTATATATAATCAGTGAAAAAACTTTGTTAAAGGGGCATTATGGTCCGGCAGCAGAGTCCAGTCTGCCCCAGTCTCTCTACGTTTGCTACTGTGTGAGGAGCTGCACGACGTGACACAGTCCGCTTTCTATCTTTGTGGAGCTTTCCTTCATAAACCTTTTTGGCGCGCGGAGTGCGGCGCAGAGTCCGGCAGCAGAGTCCAGTCTGCCCCAGTCTCTCTACGTTTGCTACTATGTGAGGAGCTGCACGACGTGACGCAGTCCGCTTTCTATCTTTGTGGAGCTTTCCTTCATAAGTCCTTTTGGCGCGCGGAGTCCGGCAGCAGAGTCCGGCAGCAGAGTCCGGCAGCAGAGTCCGGCAGCAGAGTCCAGTCTGCCCCAGTCCGCCCCCTTCGACTCCGCTCCGCTCCAGCAACTCAGCATAATGACGCTGACAGCCAAATCTGCAGGCCCCCAGACACGTAAGAAAACTCTCCAGGATCGGCGCATGCTCAATCCTTGGACGACGATGAAAGCCTCTGCCTCCAAAAACGTAAGCAAAACTATAAGTCGAGCCTTACTCGCTTCACTTACTTTACCGGTAGCGCTTTCGCAAGCCACACCGATCCGTCCCTCTGCTTCTCAAACACTAAACCCTAGCCAAGAAGTGCAAAACAGCCAATGTATTAGCGAAGAACTATCACTTTGCTTTAATGACTGCCAGTCCCATGGAACTATTGGTACTGCTATTGCTACTGATAGGGCGGTTCGGGATCTCGTGTATCAAATACATCAAGGAAAATATACGAATCCTTCTTCACTGCCTACTAATGAGCCCCTAGATGTAATTCAACGTGATGGCGATGTAGACGGTTGCACAAACCCAGTGCCTGCGATACCCTCTCACGTTGTTCTTGCTAATTTGTTGCCACCCCTCTTGGCAAGCACCCCTAACGAAGACTCGGCTCCTCAGAGTGTTAAGTCTCCAACTGCCATGATTGCATCTTATTTAACTACTAACTTGGGCACTACAATGCAATCAAGTTCAGATGAGACCCGCGAAGGTCAACAGCAGTCCCTCTTGGTAGGTCATGATACAGACCATGAGGCAACTATGGCAACGACTTCAAATCCCCTTCAATCAACGGATGCCATCAAATATGTGGCGTTGCCCTTCATGGTGAGCGATGACCAACTATTAAACATGCCAAATGATTTGCCTTCTCATCCTTCTCCGGTGATTGACAACCCTCCATACCAAACACCTCCACCTTTACAGGCGAAGTTACCTGCTGTGGTACCATTGAAAAATCGAGGCGCTTGTGCTACAATTCTAGCATCTAGCGACCAGCCCCATTTGCCTTTGTTCCACTTGTTACCAACAGGCGTAGAATCTTTGAATCGCCATGATCTGTCACTGGTGCTAAAGGAATCTCCCCTCGAACAAAAATCATGACACTCCTCCACCTTTGGTCAAACTGATTGCAAAGACAAAGGAGAGCCAGCCGTTAATGAATAATACGCCTGACTCTCTCGTCCATGGCAATCACAGTGGATATGCATGTCAGGCGCCAGAGGCTTCTGGCGCTCCTCTCGGTGCTCCGCATCGACGCCATCTGGATTCGAACACGCAAATAGTGATACCAAAATCATCTGACTTGGACTCAAGCTCCCTTGCAAGGGTGCCCCGCCTACAACGAATTGCAGAATTAAAATCTTATATGCATTATTCTCAAAAACCAGATGACCAGCAAGTCAGTCAGGCAAGCACTCCCCACCCACTGAACGAGTTCGTTTACGAGGACCCCCAAATGTCCATTCTAACAAGAATTCTTTCTCCCAACAATTCAAAGTTCCATTTGGACTGCTCAAATGTGTCCTCAATTGAGGAACAAGCCTCGGTCGTCAAAACCCCGTCTGTCAACATTTCAATGGAAGATTTAACGCAAATTCATAATAATGTTCTTGCGGCATCAGCGGTGGCACTTGCACCGTTCACTAAATTATATGAATCTCTACATGGTCAATTAAGTGACCAAGGTATCATTATCCAAAACTTGGTTGAAAAAGTTGAAAAAATTTATCACTTTACAGATTTTCTTCGTACACGAATGGAAAAAAATGCTGACCTTTCAACAAGATGGCAAGGGCGGCTAGGTGATCTGGCCGCTAGACATCACTGTCAAAACGATACATTATCAGAAGGCCTTCTAGATGCCGTGAAATGAATGAGAAACAACGCAACACAGCACACACAGATCCATGATCCCCCAGCTACGGCAATAAGCAATCCAGATACTCAAAACTTGAAAGCAAGACTACCAAATGTGTAACGCTCACCTGGTTCCCACGGAGGCGCGGCGTCGAAGGCGCAGAACTCTGAAGATGGACAGGAAGGGCCCCTCTATTCTGGCTTCCCTGGCTCGTTGGATACCCTCCTGTGCATGAAAAGGGAGTATTACCAACTGTGGAACAATGCTCAAGCCTCCCACTCCCTTCCAACCCTCCACGATACCTCCTCCACGATTCCCCGTGAAGCCTCACCTTAGGGTTTGGAAGGATGAGCTCTCCATCCTGCTTCTGATGCAGGGGCGCGTTGAAACCCAGTTACTTCACTGGATTGAGGATTGATGGGAGTTCAGGTAAGCTTGACTGTTCAGGTAAGGCGCTGTAAAAGTTCTGTTCAAAAGTTCAAGCTTAATAATAATGTTCGTTGTCTAATTGCAGCAAGCGCTAATGCTTATGTCTTTTTCCCCTTAGGGGCCGGGGTTCGGAGTGCCGGAGATATGGCGCCGACCCGAAGTGAAACAGTTCTGGATGAGCGCTCAGTTAATGTCTTTGCATTCGCTCATTCAATGTCTTTGTCTTTTTTCCCCATAGGGGCTGGGGTCCGGAGATGCCAGGAAGCGGCAGGACCCGAAATGCAGTGGGAATAATCCAACAGGTAAGACTTAAAAGGAAACTGAGCTTTCCTTATTCCTTTTCTCCCTCTCACCTTTGTTCTTGTCTTTTTTCCTCTAGGCGCCGGGGCGTAGCTGAATCCGGAAGATCGCTGCTGAAGATGGAAGCGCCTTGCAAAGGTGAGTAAAATGCAGCGCTGCAGTGATCAAAACAAAATGCCTTTAAAATGATGTCTTCCTTTTCAGGGCCGTTGGAGAAATGACTCCGGGATGCAGATTTAGCAGTTAAGGGCTTTTCTTCTCCTATTCTCTTCCTTTCTCCCCTTGCAGGTGTTCCAGGGTGCTGGCAGGCGTGGCTGAAGTCAGGATGCAGGAGCTGACACGGTGAGCGTCCAGCTGCTAGGTGCAGAACAACGCGAAGCACGTGTGGCTGTTCGGGTGGGGTTTAAATAGCCTTGGAAGAAGTTCCTGGTATGTATCCTTCCACCAATCAGGTATGTATCCTTCCCCGACCACACCCGGGTGGTGAAGTAGTCCTACAGGTAAAGTAGTCCCATTCAGGCCTCAAGAGGGCCTGGATGAAGCAGCAAGGTCTGCATCAGGTAAGTGTGCACCCAAGCACTTAAACACATCCTCTTCTATGAGCCTGGCGCCTAAGGCGCCAGGACTTGGGTCCGCTATGAGCCTGGCGCCTAAGGCGCCAGGACTGAGTCCAAAGGGCCCCGACTTGGGCCCGCTGAGACTTCCCTGGGGAAAATGATGTCTGCCTCTGGGGTTGCTGGGCCCGGCCTGGCTCCTTGGAGGTAGGCATCATGACAAAATGTGACAGCTTTTGACCCAAATCGTGCTGATGTTCACCCTGCCTTACCACATCCCCAATTGTCTCAATCTGTATCCGAACTTCCTAGCGTAGTTGAAAGTAACTGCGGAAGTGCTGATCGTCCAAGAAACGAAGTCCCTCTCACGACTGACATCATTGAGATCCAAGAGGAAACCACTGGCGCTGTGAGTTTCCAACCAACTTCATTCAACATCTTTAGCGGCCCAGCCAAAACTCTAGTTTTAAACAAAACCCACAAGATTGGTCCAAAGCTTGATGGAATAATTCCAACTAAATCTGGACAAAAAGACACAGCAAAAAAATAAACGTCAAAACGTCAAAACATTCATAAGAACTTTGACAACTCCAAATCGGAAAAACGGCAAAGCACAAGTTAAATTATCACAAGCTCAAAGGCCAGTCCAAGCAATTGAACAAAATAAAGTCTTGCCCAAATTACCAACCAAACGCTGTCGTTTGAATACGGCCTCCGAAAGCTCAGATTGCGCAGACGAAGATAGCTCCATAGACCTATGCGACTTATCTACATACTCAATTAGAAGTGAAACTAACAATGATTCCTCTTCTAAAGTCCTGGTACCAAATGTCAAAGAAAACCTGGCTGGGAGGGAAAATCTCTTGAAAGGAAATGTGACCAGATGCCACATTAGTGAAGCCTCAAAGATGGAACGTCCTAACATCTCAAAGGTCCTGCTCTCTCTTGTTAGCTCTAAACTAAACCCAAAGCTAACAACAAATCAGAGGAAAAATGTCACACTTCCGCTCAAGAGTACACGGTAGATCAAGTTCAAAATCTGCTATAAATTCATGGAAACTTCGTCTTCAGAATATTTACTCTGACGAAAACGAAGTAAACCTGAACAGAGCTAATGTCTTAAAACTATTTGCCTGTGTTCCTCAATTAAGAACAATAACAACAGAACAATAACAACAGATGATATCAAGATTGTTGAGTATGCAACAGAAAAAACAACAGACCAAGTTTTATTACACATAACATTGTCTGCAGTGAAAAACATCAAGCAGTTGTAGAGCTGTTAGTATTTGGATTCAACATCATCCTTGAACCTGACCTGATAAGTCAAAAAGGAGCTCCAACCAGTCATCCAACCTCAGAAAAATCTCAAAGTACAGTTTGTCGGACGACCATAAGGAAATCATTATCCTTCTTACATAGAACACAAAACGATTTGGATTGCAAATCAGAAACGGAGGAATCAGACAGAACACTCGGCTAACAAATAACAATATCCAATAACAATGAGTGACATGGACGAAGTTAAAACTGCTTTCCTGGAACACCCGCGGATTCACGCATCTGTTTAACAACTTCACAGAATCGCTTGACGAGGTTTTCGCAATTTGTCTTCAAGAAACATGGCTTTGTGATGTTCCTAATAGAGATGGCTTCACTATTCACCTGAACCCTGCAACAAAAAAAAACATCAAGGGTCATCCTTACTCAGGTTTAATTACTTTACTAAAAATACAAAACTGGATGACTCCCCTTGAAGCTATCAATCCAAACCCGTTTGTACAGGGGACGATAACACGAATTGGGAAAACGAATGCTGGGAAATATAGCCATCTACTCATAATTAATAGCTATTGGAACCCGGCTATGATCACAACCACGGAATTCATAGAATGTCATGGGTACGACTCGGGGCTGGTCATTCTGGCGCCGCTGGCGCTATTTACATGCAATCCGAATTCCCCCTACTAAGATTGCGTCTCAGTCTTCGAGTGTCGTTCCAGTCCTCCTGCAGCAAGAGTAGACAGTGGCTCCGCCCCTTCCTCACGAAAGAGTATTTCCGGAGGCAACGCCGACAAGGCAGTGTGTTGCTACGACTTACTGCAGCCACGCTTCGTGAGTTCACAAGATTCACCGTCAAGTTTCCTTATCTCTATTACCCGTCTTACTCCCTATCTAACCACCCCCTGTTCACACTTCTTATTCTTAGCAGATCTGCCGGCTTCAAACTCCTCCTTCAATGCCCTCGGGTCCTCACTCCTATCGGAAGCCCGTCCTGTGCCTCATGGGAGTAAGTGCCTAACTTCCATTTCCCTATTTCATCATTTTAAGTCTTTTGGTTTCCCGGAGTAAATTACCTCTTTCCTTTCTCCTTTAAGTGAGGATCCGAACCCTTTAGAACACGGACTACGTTTCCCATCATTCTCGCAGATCGGGAAGATTAAGCCATTCTTCCGAACACACTCAAACACTACCTGCGTATCGTACGAACTCTGTAAAGGGTCCGTCATTTCCCACCTTCTCCTACTACGAGACCGAGCTCCAGCCTCCTCAGTTGCCCGGTTCTACAGATAATGACTGCATCCAAGGTATCCGCGCTTACAATTCCATAAACAAAGTTTCACACGTAGTTCATTTTCCTTTAACCACTTCCATTTATATTAACAGTTGGAATCCTAAACACCCAACACCAGAATCCTTCGAGCACATCCCAGCTGTCATCCATCTGCGCTCACTAGCTACAACAGCACCTTCCTGAGCTTCACAGCGCACCCCAGCTACAAAGGGTTTTTTCCCTTCAAAGGGTTTCCCTGGCGCCTTCTCTACACGCCTTGTTTGGGAGGCGGGGCGAGGAGGGGTCAGGTAGATCCTTAATCTCAGCGGGTCCGTTTGAAGACAAGGTAAGAGTGTCATTTCTGCATTTGGGATCCAGCGGCCCCCACTTGATAAGGACTGCTTCTGTCAGAAAACAGTGAGACCCATAAGCCTCTCTAATCTTTTGGTGTGGTAAAGGTTAACAGATAGCAATGCCTTCAAAAAAAATATGGACAGTGGTAGCCCTATCGGTGTTGGCTGTTGGAAACTAAAATGGAGCAACAGATACAACAGTTAGTCTCGGCTGTACAGGCACTCTCAGCAGAAGTGCAACAGCTAAAACAGGAAAACACGTCATTGCGGCAACAGGTGAACAAAGCCTCACATGGTGCCGGGGTTCCGCCGGGTCCTCTTCCTGCAGGTCGTTTCGACGGTAACCCCCACATGGTCAAAGAATTCCTAGAATCTTGTACCGTCCAGTTTACTTTCAAAAATGCCTTTTTTCCTACCGATAGGGATAAAGTAGGACACATGATAGCCCAAACGACGGGAGCAGCCCTGGCATGGGCAACTCCCCTGGTAGTCAACAATAACCCAATCTTGGATTCCTATCCAGCCTTTTGCAATAGCGTAAAAAACATGTTTGGTAGGCAAGAGATAGTCATAGCTTCACAAGAACGTCTTATGGACCTAAAACAAGGCAACCTTGACATTTTGACTTATGTCACCAAATTTAAGCAGTATGCTTCAGACACGGCCTGGGCCGATGGCGCATTAATGACAATATTTAGACGAGGGTTGTCAGAGGAGTTAAAAGACAAGGTTTCTCGAGTTCCCCGTCCAAATAACATGTCTGAGTTCATTGCAGTAGTGATGCAACTGGACTACCGACTTCAAGAGAGAAATCGTGAAAGAAAGAAGAACCGGAATCTCCGATCCTTCGCCGATCATCCTCCTATGCCTCCTAAAACTGTCCCCACTGAAGAACCCATGCAATTGGGTACTACCCGAGGCACACTTTCAGTAGAAGAAAGGTGTAGAAGAAAAACTTTAGGCTTATGTATGTACTGCAGGGCTAACACTCACACGGTAAAGGAATGCCCAATTGCGCCTCCCCGAAAGCTGGAAAACGCCAGTGCCCGGCAATGAAGGGAACCACAGTGCCGGGTTCACTTTCTACTTCTAGTTCGCTTCATAACGCTCTCCCCTCTCCTCTAACTTCTTCAACTGATCACTCTATGATCATATTGGGGGTTTCCCTCTCCTGGAATAACCACCGTTTGGAAAACGTACCGGCATTAATTGACAGCAGAGCTGCGGGAAATTTTATAGACAACCTGTGGGCTAAAAATCAAGGCATTCCCCGCTCCCGTAAGCCTCAAGCTATCCCTGTGGAAAGCGTAGACGGTAGCCCCCTTACCTCAGGACCAATTACGGATCACACTGTTCCTGTCATTATGTCCTTGTCTAATAACTATGAGACATTGGAATTACACATTATCAGAACAGCCCATTACCCGGTGATCTTAGGTCTTCCTTGGTTGAAGAACCATAACCCTTATATTAACTGGACCGCTGGCACTCTGTTTTTGGGATCCGAACATTGTATCCACCAATGTATCGGTCAAGACAAGCGACAAATGGAAGCAGAGCCCCAGAACGTCCAACCGGATCTTGGAACAACTACGGTGAATGAGATCTCGGCACTACCCACAAATACCACGAATATCATCGGGTTTTTTCCCAAACTGAATATATGGAGTTACCACCACACCGCAGAGACGATTGCGCTATTGATTTGATTCCAGACAGTCCTCTCCCATTCGGCTGGATGTACATCTTGTCTGCCAGAGAAAAAGAAGTATTAAGAGAGTACCTCCATACCAATCTACAAAACGGTCTTATCACTGAATCCCATTCACCAGCTGCAGCCTCTCTTTTCTTTATTCCGAAGAAAAACACCACGGAACTCCGTCCTTGTATAGATTTCAGGGGACTGAACAAGATTATCATACCGGATAAATATCCTATGCCACTCATCCCTGATATCTTGTAGGCCGTTCGAGGAGCCCACATTTACACCAAACTAGATTTAAGAGGGGCGTATCATCTTATACGTATTAGAGCGGGCGATGAGTGGAAGACTGCATTCCGAATGCTTTTCGGCTACTTCCAGTACAGGGTAATGCCCTTTGGCCTTTCTAATGTGCCCGCTGTCTTCCAAAGGTTCATGGACCACATCTTTGCCGACATCGCCCTGCATTATGTCATCATTTACCTGGATGATATTCTGGTTTTCTCTTCCACGATGTCAGAGCATGTAATTCATGTAGAAGAAGTACTCTGTCGTCTACAACAAAACCATCTGTACTGCAAGATCGAAAAGTGTGAATTCCACAAATCCTCAGTAGCCTATCTTGGATACATACTTTCAGGCAAGGGCATTTCCATGGATCCTACTAAAGTGTCGGACGTTAAGAATTGGCCTGCTCCCAGAACAGTCAAAGAAATCCAAAGATTCCTGGGCTTCGCTAACTTTTATAGAAGGTTTATCCCTCATTTTTCCTCCCTATCTCAGCCTTTAACCCATTTACTAAAAAAGGGAATCCCTTTCAACTGGTCTCCGGAAGCACAAGAATCCTTTGAGGAGCTGAAAACCCTTTTCACCCAAGCTCCCATTCTTGCAGTGCCAGATCAACAAAGACAGTTCATCGTAGAATCTGATGCCTCTCAACAAGCTTTAGGAGCTGTACTCCTGCAGCCCGATGATGACAACATAGAACGTCCCATTGCCTATCTGTCCAGGACATTATCCCCTGCTGAAATCAATTATACGGTCTTAGAGAAGGAGTTATTAGCAATAAAAAGAGCCTTCGAAGAATGGCGCCATCTTCTTCTTGGGTCGGTTCATCCGAAAGAAGTTAGAACCGACCATCACAACCTCCGTGCTCTTCAATATGCACAAACTTGCAACAGTCGGCAAGCCAGGTGGGCCCACTTCTTCTCCCCTTTTCGGATAAAATTTACCTTCGTCCCAGGCAATCAAAACCTGAAAGCGGATGCACTCTCTCGAAGAGAAACTCTGCAGAAATCCCCATTTCAACAGGAACCCTTTTTTCCCACCGCCCTCTTCATATCAGTGATTCAAGACTTTCTTAGCAAAATAGCTAATGAATCGCAAGATTTGGAGACATCACATCCGGATCTAATAACAAAATGGAAATTGACCAAGAGTAATTACCTTCTGTTTAGGAATCAGCAGATGTTTATTCCGAACAAAGGTCTTCAGAGAGAAGTGTTAAGAATGTGCCATGATTCTCGAGCAGCAGGTCATCGAGGAATACACAATACTTTGGAGTTAATACTAAGACATTTCTGGTGGCCAGACCTACCATCAGATGTACGTGAATATATTGCTTCCTGTCCTGTTTGCCTCCAGACCAAAACCCCCAGAAGACCTCCTTTGGGTGAATTGGTAAAGATGCCTCTGCCTACGAGACCTTGGCAGATAATATCCACAGATTTTATTGTAGATCTCCTAAATCCGATGGAAACACCACTATCATGGTGACAGTTGACACATTGACAAAAATGGCTCATTTCATTCCACTACCAGAGGTTCCTTCGACAGCAGTAATGGCAAAAACCTTTTTGGAGCGCATATTTTCGCTCCACGGTCTACCTGACACAATAATATCTGACTGCGGTCCACAGTATACCTCTAGATATTGGAAGACCCTATGCAAAACCCTGGGGGTATCACAAGCCCTGAGTTCTAGCTATCACCCACAGACAAATGGGCAGACAGAACGCCTAAATCAAACATTGGAGGGATTCCTTCGGTGTTACATATCATCAGGCCAGGATAATTGGTTGGAATTACTACCATTTGCTGAATTTACATATAACAACACGGCGCATTCAGTCCTACACACATGTCCTTTCTTTTGTACTTATGGATTCCACCCTTCAGTTTTTCCCTCACAAGTACCACAAGCCTCTCCGTGCCCGGACATAGACAGATTGGTGGAGACCATTCAAAATGGCCACAAGGAGGCAACGACCGCTCTAGAGGAGGCTCAGGACCGTAGTAAGAAGCAAGCTGATAAACACTGCACTTCTGCTCCTTCCATTCACATAGGAGATTCGGTGTGGTTGGCCAGCAAATTTCTACCTAGGAGATTAGTACCTTCCAAGCTATCTCCTAAATATTTCGGACCTTTTCATCGCTTCCACGCTACTCCCATGGGTTCACCTCCCCCTATAATGACTGATACCGGTCCTGAATATGAAGTCTCCGGCATTTGTGACTCTAGGTATAGAAGAGGTGTTTTGCAATTCCTTGTTGACTGGAAGGGTTATACGGCGGCAGATAGAACCTGGGAGCCAGCTTCAGCGGTAAATGCCCATCGACTGGTCCACCAATTCTACCGGAACCACCCGGGTAAACCAGGTTTTGTCTCCCTTAGGAAGGGGCATACTGTCATGGGTACGGCTTGGGGCTGGTCATTCTGGCGCCGCTGGCGCTATTTACATGCAATCCGAATTCCCCCTACAAAGATGGAGTCTCAGACTTCGAGTGTCGTTCCAGTCCTCCTGCAGCAAGAGTAGACAGTGGCTCCGCCCCTTCCTCACGAAAGAGTATTTCCGGAGGCAACGCCGACAAGGCAGTGCGTTGCTACAACTTACTGCAGCCACGCTTTGTGAGTTCACAAGATTCACCGTCAAGTTTCCTTATCTCTATTACCCGTCTTACTCCCTATCTAACCACCCCCTGTTCACACTTCTTATTCTTAGCAGATCCACCGGCATCAAACTCCTCCTTCTGTACCCTCGGGTCCTCACTCCTATCGGAAGCCCGTCCTGTGCCTCATGGGAGTAAGTGCCTAACTTCCATTTCCCTATTTCAACATTTTCCTTCTTTTGGTTTCCCGGAGTAAATAACCTCTTTCCTTTCTCCTTTAAGTGAGGGTCCGAACCCTTTAGAACACGGACTACGTTTCCCATCATTCTCGCAGATCGGGAAGATTAAGCCATTCTTCCGAACATACTCAAACACTACCTGTGTATCGTACGAACTCTGTAAAGGGTCCGTCATTTCCCACCTTCTCCTGCTACGAGACCGAGCTCCAGCCTCCTCAGTTGCCCGGTTCTACAGATAAAGGCTGCATCCAAGGTATCTGCGCTTACAATTCCATAAACAAAGTTTCACACGTAGTTCATTTTCCTTTAACCACTTTCATTTTTATTAACAGTCGGAATCCTAAACACCCGACACCAAAATCCTTCGAGCACATCCCAGCTGTCATCCATCTGCGCTCACTAGCTACAACAGCACCTTCCTGAGCTTCACAGCGCACCCCAGCTACACAGGGTTTTTTCCCTTCAAAGGGTTTCCCTGGCGCCTTCTCTACATGCCTTGTTTGGGAGGCGGGGCGAGGAGGGGTCAGGTAGATCCTTAATCTCAGCGGGTCCGTTTGAAGACAAGGTAAGAGTGTCATTTCTGCATTTGGGATCCAGCGGCCCCCACTTGATAAGGAGTGCTTCTGTCAGAAAACAGTGAGACCCATAAGTCTCTCTAATCTTTTGGTGTGGTAAAGGTTAACATAGAATCGATAACAACTCTTATTGACAATGCTTTCCTTAATTACATCGATTTATCAGTGATCATATCCGGTGATCTAAATTGTAGCTTGTATCGATCACCAAACGATGGAAAACTGCACTATACCTGAAGACGAAGTGTCGGAACGAGGTAAACTTTGCTCAAAAGCCCTTTCGTCCCGCAACTGTCAGATGTAGAAACACCCTCGACTATATTTGGGTCTCTCGTAATCTATTTGAAAGAGTTGTGTCACTCGAAGTAATTCAGAAGGACGTAAGTGATCATGATATGCTTCGGCTATCTCTGGATTTCGAAATTTTCACACAACCGGAGCCTTACAAAAGGCCACTTGCAATAAATGCAGCTGGAAATCGGCTAAAACCACCGGAATTCTAATTCAGAAATTAGCCTCGCATCTCGAAGACTCAAATGATGTGGAACATGTCCCTTTGTTGACCGCGTGTTCACCACAATATGCTAATTCAAGACCATACGGCTTCATTTCGAAACATCTCTTCAGCTCTGATATAGCAGCGGCCAAAAAGTTACTGAGGAAAGACCTACGCACGCTAAGAAAGTCTCATTGTAATCAAAACGACATACAAAGACACATAAAGGCCCGACGTCAGGCATACAGAAATTGGCTCAAATCTGACTCTGTAATAATCGATCAAAACAGAGCTGAAATTATGCTAAAGCTAATTATTACCAAGAACTCCCGTGAAATCTGGGCTATTCTAAATAAAGGAAACAATAAAACTAGTTCAAGTATGTCAAACGAAATCTCAAGCTCTCAATGGGTGGACTATTTCACAAAGGCGTACGAACAACCTCATCAAGTCTTACAAGTTCATTGTCTACCCTCCACCAAAGCCTGGGATATAACTCCATCATATGATGACTTGGTATAAGCAATTCAAAAATTAAAGAATTCGAGGGCCGCAGTTCCTGATCAAATAACTAACATCATGCAAAAAAACATAAGCATCACTGGGCCAAACTTATGGAATCTCTGTTACGTCAAATATCAATCTCGATGAAAACACCTGAGTCCTGGGCTAAGGCAATATTGGTACCAATATATAAGAAGGGTAACCGAGACGATCCGTCGAACTATCGTCCAATTGCCTTGCTTGATACTATGGGAAAAATATTCGGTTTGTTTCTTCGAACGAAGGTGACTGCTTGGGCATTTAAGGTGAAACAAATGGATTGTCGACAAACGGGCATCAGGAAAGAAGTAGCCGTCGACGCAAATCTGACTATACTAACCATCCTAAAACTTGAAGCCCTAAGAGCCAAAAAGAAAATCTTTTTCGCGTTTGTTGACTTGAGACAAGCATTCGATGCAGTCCACCGCGGAAAAGTGTGGGCCAAACTACGCGAGTGGAACTGTCCATCTCAGATTCTTGATCCTCTCATAGCGTTACACTCCAATACCTCAGTACAAGTAAGAGTGAATTCTCAGGGCGACCTAACAGAACCAATTCCAACACACAAAGGTGTTAAGCAAGGGTGTCAATTAGCCGCCAATTTGTTCAAAATATTCATTTCTGATTTACCAAAGTGGTTGGCAGCAGCTCACTGTTTTCCTCCAAAGATAAACGGAAGGCCAGTTAATTGCCTCGTCTATGCAGACGATATTGTACTGATAGATCGAACTCAGATAGGTTTGCAAAACCTGCTGTTGAAGCTGAATGAATATCTACAAGCAAATGATCTGTATCTAAATAAAGCAAAAACAAAGATCATGTGTATTGGCAAAAGTGTGTCAAGGAAGGATAAAAACTTTCGATGGGCAATTGAGAAAGCTCTGCTTACTATCGTGACATCTATTCGATATCTAGGAATAATGGTTAATAACTCTATTTGTGAATCGGCCTGGACCAATGACCTATTGGAAAGAGCTAACACACTTGGCTTACAAGGTGCGGAAATCAATAAAGACTACGGAAAATGTTCACTCGATCCACTAATAACATTCTACCTGCAGAATTTTATCCCCACTATAACCTTTGGTGGAGAGTCAGGATGGAACCTTGATTACCGACTATGGCAGAAGCTTGAAGGCAGGTTCTGGAAACGTGCACTGGGGCTCCCAAAGGATATTCCGATGGTGGCCCTGAGATATGAACTGGCCTTGAATTCGCTTCACATGACAATAATTTGGAAATCTTTATCTTCCCTGAGGAAAATGAAGCTTGGAACACAAATTCCAGCATATGAAATTTAATGATAACGTAAGTACACAATCGATCTTACTACAATCTTGGCAATCTCCCCTGACAAACATCATGGAAGCTGCTAATATTAGCATTGAGGAATTGATCGATCGACCTCAGCATGCAAAAAAAAAACGAGAACTATGGGATTGGATTTTGACTTACGAACATCGTGCATCTCTCAAATCCTCCCTTTCTGGTTCCCCGAGCATGTTGAAATTACACTCTCTTCCAAAATATTTATCATCTTGTCCCTCTCGTTATCATCGGAATCAATTCTTGAAATTCAGACTGAATGCTTTAGCCACAAGAGAAACACTCTGGCAACGAGGAGACAAAACCATTGATTCCGATAAATGCAGGTTCTGTACGACCAGAGAAATTGAGTCATTAAAACATCTTATAACTGCATGTACTGAGCTCAATATTCCTCGAGAACTACATCTTGGTTCGTTCAAACGTATTCTTTACGACGCAGATGTCTGGTGGGAACTTGTCTCAGTGGGGGGAAACATCATGCTCACATGTAGCATAATCAATTTTCTAGACATGACTCTTGGTCACTGACCAAAAAATAAAATAAATCCAACCACATGATCAAACTAAAGCGCAAGGATTGCTGGAACACCTGAACGCATATTAATGACATGTGACTGGGTGTGGTTCAAATATGCAACTTTTATTGGAAAGCTGAACTTTGTGATACTGTAATGTAACAAAAGTTTGATTTTGTATTGAATAAAAAAATAAAATGTAAAAAAATGATGGTCACACGTAAAAGCGCAAACCCCTGAAATTCGACAGTTTTGGTAAGCTAAGCAACCATAACTTGCGCCACCTCCGTGCACTGCTAAGACTAACATCCAGGACATCAAAGATGACATCATAAATGTCATTGATGACATCACTGATGACATCACGTGCATTTACTTTTCATGAAAAGTCTGTAGAAGGGATTCTTATTATTCTCCAGGATTGGATCTTTCATGGATTCACATGCTTAGAATATTCCCCGTCGTCAGACTGGGACGCCTCGGTACACATATATAGCCTTTTCTTATAGGAAAACTTCTGACACTTTTGTGTCCTATCTATGTCCTTTTGTGGGCCGCATACGCATGCCCCGTAGGACGTCACGGTATAAAATCTCTGCCCCCGCAGCTCCCTTCAGATTTCAACCGTCTCCAAAGTAGTGGGATCTCCTCGCGTCGTCTTACTATTTTGTACAAGGTTGTGTACTTGAAGTTGGAGTTAGGTGAATTATTTCCTTCATGTCGGGAAAGGCGCTGTTCCGTCCGTGCGCGACGTGCGGCTTGAAAAATGTTTACGAGGGGGATGGACATATGGATTGTATATACTGTCTCCACCCTCATCATTCGGCTGATAACTGTGACATATGCAAAGGTTTTTCTCAAAAGACCCTCAAAGACCGCAATCGACGGCTGGTGGCATGGTTGAATGATGGAGCGGGGGCATTACCCCCTTCGGAGGTAGGCTCCACACAATCGGCAAAAACATCACACCGCGCTGTATCGTCGGAACCACCGACGAAGAAATCTCGACCAGCGAAGAAAGAGTCATCTTGGAGTCATTCAGCTAAAGAATCTTCGACGAGAAAATCGTCATCTTCATCGAAAAAGCATGACAAGGAAAGGCCGAAATCCTCCTCAGGCGATCACCATAGATCGACCACGAGTCGAGAGTCGGGTAAAAGCAGGCCAAGTGCAGAAAAGGCGGGACCGCCAAAACCACCTGCTAAGCCACCGTCGTCGACGGCGGTCCAGTCATCGGCCTCCTCCCTACCACTGATGCATGTGGTATCTACCGCCCCACCGACTACGACTGCGACAGTGGCCTCCTCGACAGAGGTTCTACAGGAAGCCTGGAGGCCTGAAGTTTTCGATTCGATCCCTCCGGATACTTTACTGCAGGAACAGGCAGCGTTGCTGTCCTCGGGAGAGGTCGAGAGCGGGGGAATAGCTGGCCCGGCAGACCTCGGGCTACGAGTGGTTGACAAGTCGTTGACGAGGTGATCCGGAATTCCGGTGTCTGCCCCTCTTCTCAATCCTCAATCTGTTTTGTCGTTGGAGATTCTGTCCACGCTTCAGTCCTTAGTACAGTCGTTGGACCAGAGACTACCTCAGGTAAACCTGCCACAGTCACCCGTCGACGAGCCGGGCCCGTCCCGTCCACCGACTCACTTACGCACGCCGGTCCCAGCACCACAGGCACCCCAAGAGGAAGGTGAGCTGCCAGATTCAGAGTCTGACAGAGGAGCCATGTTGGATATCTTCTCATCCCCCTCCAGGGATCCAGCCTGGGAGTCAGAGGTGGAGTTAGAAACCCCAAGGAGCCCGGCTCAGCCGTCCCCCGGATGATATTGCATCATTCCATTCTATGATGGATAAGGCGTGTAAGGAATTCGGTTTGTCCCAGGAAGAACAGAAAAAGGACTGTTTTCTTTTCGACCACATGGGTAAGAAAAGGAGGTCAGTGTTTTCAATACCCATACTAGATCATGTGTGGAAGGAGGGTTTGCAGACAATGCGTTACCCCTTTTCGGAACCAGCGGTAAAAGATCGCCTTGAGAAAAAATTTAAGGCTCCAGAGTCTACCCCCAAGTGCTTATCCTCCCAACCAACGCCTGAATCAGTGTTGTCGGCGGCAGCAGCGAGGAAAGCGAAGGCCCAGCACAAGTGCACGACTCCGCTTGAAAACGAGGCAAGACGTCAGGATGCCTTCGGCAAAAAAGTGCTATCTGTGGGAGCAACTATAGTGAAGGCTGCAAACTCTCTGGCTATTGTAGCCAGATACGACAGAGAAATGTGGCACAGGCAGGCTCCGTTGCTGGATCATCTTCCGGAAGAGCATAGGAAGGCGACGATGTTACTAGTACGAGAGGGTGAGGAAGCCTCCAATCACGCAATAAACATCGCGGCGGACCTCGCTGAATCGGGCTTCAAGCAAGTCAATAATGGGGTTGTGTTACGACGACAGTCATGGCTTAAGTGTACCTACTTCAGGCCGGAGGTACAATACAAAGTATTAGATATGCCCTTGGAGGGAGTCCTATTCGGAGAGAAGGTAGATGAGGCCCTGAAGGGAATGAAAGAGGACTCCGACACGGCACGTTCATTAGGTGCCCTCCAGAGTGGCCGAAGCTACAAGTCTTTTCGTCCCTTTAGAGGGGCTTCAGGCAATATCAGATTCTCTGCGTCAGGTCAGGAGACAGATCCTTCGGTAGGTCGGCGTACCCCTCCCAGGGATACAGGCGTGCTTCTCAAACAGCAAACCGACGCCGGAACTTCCAGACCTCCAGGAAGAGACCATCCTATCCGTCGTCATCGAGAGAGAAGCAAAACAAAGATCAGTAATGACGGGCAACACACCGTTCTGGGGGGAAGAGTATCAGCCTATGTCGACGAATGGGAACGAATAACGACACATCAATGGGTGCTGGACACAATAAGGAACGGACATTCTCTACAATTCAAACGCAGCCCTCCGCACATTCCACCTGCGTTCGTCGCTCATTCCCATCTGAGGGTACTGCAACAGGAGGTAACGCTCATGTTAGCAAAAGGAGTGATAGAATTAGTTCCAGCATCACAGAAAGATCAAGGGGTTTACTTAAGATACTTCGTCGTGAAAAAGCCAAACGGAAAATGGCATCCCATTCTAGACTTACGCGATCTCAACAAGTCCTTAAAGAGCCTAAAATTCAAAATGCTCACGCTCCAGGAAGTGATCCGAGCCGTTCAAGAAGGGGATTTTCTGACGTCCCTGGATTTGCAGGACGCGTACTTCCATATTCCAATGCGTCGGAAACACAGGAAGTTCCTGAGGTTTGTAATAGGGCGGACTCACTACCAATTCACGGTGCTTCCCTTTGGGCTCAAAACCTCCCCCAGAACGTTCACGAAATGCCTGGCCCCAGCAGCGGACTGGCTAAGAAGGCAAGGCCAACATGTATACCCATATCTCGACGACTGGCTGGTAAGGGGATCCTCCCCAGCGTCGACCAACACAAGTTTGCAAGCCACCATGCAGCTTCTACAACAGCTGGGATTTGCCATAAACTTCAAAAAATCCTCGCTGATGCCATCGAGAACGTTGGTGTTCCTGGGTGCACAGTTTGAAACCCAGTCAGGGCTAGTGAAGGCTTCCCTCGACAGAATCTCAAAAATCAATCGACTGGCGGGTTGACTACAACGAAACACCAAGCTTTCAGTGAGAAAATACGTTTCGGTCCTAGGGGCAATGGCATCCTGCATCCATCTGGTGGCCAACTGTCGCCTATTCATGAGGCCAGTTAAGGAGTTCCTGGCGGACCGGTGGAAGCAGGCCCAAGGATCGTGGTCAGACAAGATCATCATCGACGACGACAAACTGCTTCTGACTCTTCAGTGGTGGCAGAGTTTCCACAACCTGAACAACGGTGTACCCCTACAGGAGCCGGAGTTCCAGCTAACCATAGTCACGGATGCTTCTCTAACCGGCTGGGGAGCCCACATGGGCACTCTTAAAACGCAAGGTCGTTGGTCTCAAGCGGAGTCACTCCTACACATCAACGCGTTAGAGCTCAGAGCAGTGCGATGGGCCTTGAAGGCGTTCCTACCACACATCAAGGGATCGAGAGTACGAGTGCTGACGGACAATACGACAGCCATGTTTTATTTGAGAAAACAAGGGGGGACGCGATCCAGGACCCTTTACATGGAGGCCCAGAAAGTGTGGCATTGGGCATTAAAGCACAAGATATCCATCGTGGCTCACCATCTCCCGGGAGTGAGGAACTCGCAAGCGGATTCCCTCAGCAGAAGGATGGCCCAGATACACGAATGGGAAATGGACACAGTTCAGCTGATGAAAGTTTTCGAGAAATGGGGTCACCCCCTACTGGACGTCTTTGCAACGAAGGAAAACAAGAAATGCGAGCAATTCGCAAGCAGATGGCCTCAGGAGGGTTCCCTGGGGGAGGCGTTCTCCTTCCCAAGTTCCTTTACGCTTTTCCTCCGTTCCCCCTCATACGGAGAACGTTGCAGTGGATACGCAGGTACAGTTGCCGGGTAATTCTAGTGGCACCGTACTGGCCGAGGCAACCGTGGTTTTCCGACCTGCTTCACTTGTCGCTGGAACAACCAATAGCGTTTCCGAGGGTCCCGAACCTGTTGTCCCGGGACAAAGGTACGGTGTGGCATCACGACCCGGACAGTCTCAACCTCACAGACTGGCTCCTGACTTTTTGGAATTTGGTACCTTAGACGTTCCGGAGGATTGCCAGAAAATTCTGCAAGCGGCTCGGGCCCCTTCTACCAACAAATCTTACATTTATAAGTGGCGAAGGTTCTGTGAATGGTGTCGAGGACAACAAGGACTACACCCGTTAAACATGACTCCGGAGCAAGTTCTGCCTTATCTGCTTCACTTGGTAGAGGGGGGTTTATCTTTCACATCGATAAAGGTGCACCTGGCGGCCATCTCTAGGTTCACGTGGAAGAGACAGTCGTCTCCTTTATTCAGCGACAGGTTAGTGAAACACTTCATGAGGGGTTTCGAACTTTTCCCCCCAGTAAAACGTTTTCCACCAACATGGAGTCTCAACGTAGTGCTGGCAGGCTTAATGAAACCACCCTTTGAGCCTATGGCCACTTCGGCCATGAAATTCATATCGTGGAAGTTGGCGTTCTTAATTGCTATCACGTCAGCTAGGAGAATCTCGGAAATGCAAGCGTTGGTCGTAGATCCTCCATACCTAAGATTCTTTAAAGACAAGGTGGTTCTGGCAACTAATCCTACTTTTGTTCCGAAAGTTCCCACAGTGTATCACAAACACTCGTCCATTGTCCTCCCTACTTTCTTCGCGACCCCATCATCGGCAGCGGAAAAAGCTCTTCATACCTTGGACGTTAAGAGGGCCCTAAAATTTTACCTACATCGTACACAAGAACTCAGGTCTACTCGACAACTGTTCATCGCGTATGGTCCGTCGACAAGAGGAAATGCAGTTTCTAAGCAAGGACTGGCTCGGTGGGTCTCGTCGACGATTGTGTTTTGCCACTCCAAGGCCGGAAGGCCGCTGCAAGGGCATCCTAGAGCCCATTCTACAAGATCAACGTCCTCTTCAGCAGCATTATGGGCAGGAATTCCGCTAGCGGACATATGCCAGGCTGCGGCATGGTTGGTGCCCCACACGTTTACCCGCCACTACTGCCTTGCGAGGCAGCATGCGGACGAGGTGCAGATGGGAAGAGCAGTCCTGCGCCATCTGTTTCAATAAGGTAAGCTCTACACTGTGGAGGGTTTTTTCTACCTATTGGTGACCGTATGCTTTATTGAGATACAGATATTTGGGTAAATTTATGTCTTGTGTACCTATGCATTGGGTATGTTTTGGTGGGTGTATGTTGCATTGCATTCTCACTGCCGTTTTCCAGTTTACTGCTATACAATCTATTCTAAGCATGTGAATCCATAAAAGATCCAATGCTGGAGAAGGGAATAGTTTCTTACCTCTAACTCCATTTCTCCAGCATTGGTATCTTTCATGGATTCACATGCGCCCGCCAGCATCCCCAGGATGCAATGTATATGCTTGATAGGTTTAACCCTCCCTACTTTGGAGGGGCCGAAATCTGAAGGGAGCCGCGGGGGCGGGGTTTTTATACTGCGACGTCCTACGGGGCATGCGTATGCGGCCCACAAAAGGACGTAAATAGGACACAAAAGTGTCCGAAGTTTTCCTATAGGAAATGGCTATATATGTGTACCGAGGGGTCGCAGTCTGACAACGGGGAATATTCTAAGCATGTGAATCCATGAAAGATACCAATGCTGGAGAAATGGAGTTACAGGTAAGAAACTATTCCCTAATGTTGACAAAAAGTGTCAAGGAACATTGGAATAAATATCATGAGGTACGTAGTGCATTAAGCAATGCATTGATATAAATAGCAGTTGATTATGAAGTTCTTTCCAGTATACTAAGCTACTCATGTAGAAACATAGGCATTGTGTGCAGCATACATGATGGAGGTGCAATATTCATAATCTTGCCATGTTGAATAGTGAAATGATAAATGCTTTTTTATTACAGTTTTGCGTACTGTGAAACATGAAATAAGTAGCTAATAAAAGCCACTTACTACATAGTTGTATTATTACAGACAAAACACAAAGAGACAACAACACATACAAATATGAGCATATACAGGGAAAGTGAAATAAGCAAAAAAGCAGCAGTACTACCAAACAATGTTCCTAACCTAACTGAATAGCCTCATGCAGAAAAAATGTTCTGCTTCAAAGCTGCTACTTCCCTTATTTATAATTATCACATGATGTAACTGGACCATAAGGAAAGTAGTGTGAGTACAAAGTATACAAATATGAGCATATCCAGGGAAAGTACAGTAATAAAAAAACAGCAGAACTATAACAAAGTGTTGATAACCTTACTGATTATCTTCATGCATATAAAGCATTGCTGTCTTTCAAGCCTGTGCCTTTCCCTATGTATATGTTTCATATGCTGTGAGTGGACCCTAAGGGAATTACTGTAAACACATATTTGAAGGATAAGTCTACAAATATAGTACCTTTTGAATTTTTAGTTCCTTACTGTTACTGAAGAAAACCATGTGGCCTACATATGGCAGTAAAGGAAAAAATAGGTAGCCAGACATGTGATGTCACAAGTGATGTCATCTTTGATGTCCTGGGTGTTAGTCTTAGCAGTACACGGTGGTGGCGCGAGTTATGGTTGCTTAGCTTACCATAATTGTTGAATTTCTGGGGGTTTTCGGTTTTACGTGTAACCGTAATGTCCCTTTAACAAAGTTTTTTCACTGAATATATATATATAAACAATGTGATTAGCCAATAAATGCTCAGCCTACTCGTAGCTGGTGCTTAAGGGTATGAAAACGGGCTTGTTTTCTCAAAATGTGAAAAGACACACACTATTTCTCGGTTGTAGCACTACAAAAAAACCTTAGAATGTGTGTACAAAAATTACCCAAGGACACAAGACCTTACTGCTTTTTTGTAAAATCAAACAGTCTTTATTTTAGCATCTTAGTGCAACACACACCTTTGTAAGCAAGCTCAAATGTTGCGTTCATCTGCATGACAGACAAGTTTAAAAAGTCACTCACCCTCCAGGGTCGACTCACTCCATGCGTTCCAAGCTTGGTCAGGCTAATACGATCCAAGTTAGCATCCAAACACTTGGAATTAAAAGAAAGCCACCATACGCGGCAAACTCCTCCCCCAAGTTACATGACTAGTGACTACATGATCGAGAAGCGTACAGCAAATTGCTGCAGAATCCTGCTCCCATATTGGAATGTCTGAATTAAACCAATTTATAGGTCAAATATATCATATTCATTTCAAAGCAAAATAGCCCAATGGATAAGTTAGCTATTATAGACTGTGGATGTGCCTGCCAATGCTGATAGACTTTATTGAGATTACCTCATTATTTTCAAATGTTCGTCTTTCACCAAGCGCTAGTGCACTATAATTGTTAATAATTGATTGTTCCCTGTATAAAAAGCAGTGCAAATTCAAAAACCGCACCCACAAGAGGGAACTAGAGTGCTTTGTAAAGCCTCACGGACAGCAGCCATTCCTGCTGTTAGTGTCATGACATCGTATGCTAAAAACTATGTCTGGTGTAGTACCTAAACTGTCCACATTTTAGAGTTAAACATTCTCCTCATTGTAGTCAATGACAGCACTCCACTAAAATTGAAAATACAACCAGTCACTTACAACAAAACTACAAAGTGCCAGTGCATGCATACAAAATGTAAAAAAAGGGAAAGCATGTGTTTTGAAAAAAGGCAGTTTCCATCATTATATCATTAATGCGTAAAACATTATAATTAAATTCTCAGAGCATTCAGACACGGGCAACATTCTGTGTATGGCAGGCACACAGGATCACTCTTCATTCCTATAGTTGGTCCTCATATTGAGTGAGACTCCTATCCACAGAATCTTAAAAAACGGTAATTCAAGTTCATATATGAAATAACCAATATAAAGTGCTAGTTCCCCAATCCTATAAAGTGCTAGTGCATACAGTGTATTCTCTTGCATCGAATGCATTCTTAGTGCAAATGCATACAACATTTTTATTTAGGTGCCACAGCACCCCTGAGTAAAGGTAAATCCTGCATGATCTGCCACACATATCTCCGATATAGTCATCTGTGTATTTTCTTGTTCATTGGAGAAACACAAATATTTCTGGATCTGTGTTCAAATCCTGCAGTCGTAGGGTGTCAAATTTACACATTAGAGACACCTTAATTCTCTGTTACCCAATCTTTTCTGTAAGGGTACATGGGCTAGACCCAAAAAATACATCTCATTAATATTGCCAGAATGCTTTTCCAGAAAATGTCCTGTTAAGGGATATGTTAAATCCCCGTTCTTAATCACTCTGTAATGCTGCAATATACGCAGTTTTAATGGTCCTATAGTTGAACCAATATAGTGCAAGTTACATGTGCAAGTTATAACATATACAACATATTTAGTTAAACATGTAATCTTATGTTTGTATTTCCATGACAATCCGTTTGAGCTGACAAATGGTTTTCTTGATGTAAAGTCATACATTTTACAAGTGGCACACTTCCGGATACCTGGTTGACGCTCCTCTGTAAAGACGTTAGATTGGGCAGCAGTTTTAGCAACTACCATGCTCGGAGACATTAGAGTTTTTAATGTCAGAGTTTTTCGATGTTACATTGGGTTGTTCCCCAAGTACTTTACAAAGATCTGAGTCGGTCAACAATACCTTCCAGTGTGTTTTCATAATTGCTTTAATCTTATTGGCTTGATGATTAAAGCCAGTGATGAATCTAATCGTGTTCTTGTTTTCAACATTTCTGGCTTCAAGCAATGTGTATCTGTGTACTTTTTCTGCTTTGTCATAACACTCTGCCACAGTGTGTCTGGTGTAAACTCTAGTAATGAATCTTTGACCTATATACCTGGCTTCTATCTGGTAATCAGAATTGGCACTACAAGTTTGTTTGGCTCTCAGAAATTCTCCATATTGAATGAAGTTGATAAGGGCTTTAGGGTGATGGCTCTTAGCGTGGAGAGTCGAGTTGGAACTGGTAGCCTTGCTATATAATTCAGATGTTAACAAATTGTCTACAACTGTAAAGTTGACATCTAGAAAAACTAGTTCTGACTGACTGCAAACAGAAGTAAGTTCCAGATATAGATCATTAGTATTTAAGATTTTTACATACTCATTTAGGCTCTGTTTCAGTACCATCCCATAGGATAAATACATCGTCAATGAAACAATACCATACAACCATGTGCTGTGTAAAAAATTGCAAATCTTCTCTCGACGCTCTTTGAGTCTCCCACCACCCCATGTACAGATTGGCGTATGTTGGGGCCATACAAGACCCCATCCCTGTTCCCTGAGTTTGCTTATAGATCTGATCCTCATAGAGAAAATGATTATGTTCTAGACAGAACTATAGCATTTCTAAAAGCATACCATTCTGCTCACGGTAACAAATAGATCTGCTTTTCCAGAAAAACCGACATGCTTTAATACCATCAAAATGTCTAATAGAAGTATCTAGTAAGACAACATCAAGGGATACCAAGATGTAATTAGGTTCCCAATTGATTGTCATGCCCCGCATTCCTGTTTCTGGACGCCCACGGGTGTTTACTTCCAGGTGGAAACTGCCATGGAGACTGTTTACAGCTCACGGAATCTGCCGCACTACAAGGTCCAGAATTCCATCTGCTCGCGGTCACGTGAAACGCCCGCAACGTGCCTCGCGTTCTGAAACAGATTCCAGTACTTAGTGTGGCGTGTGCCTGTAACGGGTGCTCCTAAAACTGACTATTCAGTTCGAGTACTCGACCTTTTGTTACTCTGATTCCTGTTTTACTCCTGACCCGGCTTTGTATCAAGGACTATTCTGAACGTCTTTTCCTTCGATTTCTGGCTCCTGACTCCCTCGGTTGTTTCCCCTGGTTAACGAACTCCTGGCTCTCATTTCAGATTTGTTCTTCGCCTGCTCCCGTATGTTGTGGTATTTGGATTTATGCAAGAATAAAAGACCTCCACTGCTACTCTCTGTTGAAAACTTCCATGCACGTTTCTTTCTCTCTAGTGTGTTATCACTATTGCACGAGTTTCCTGCTTCCCTTCCCCTTCACCTATTACACAGAACATATACAAACTCTTTACCACAGACAGATCCACGGCGCTGCCCGCCTCACAAGAAGACAACGCTCTACATACTGAAGTGACCAAACGGACGCTCTCCTGTTTCTGGTGGTCACTCCCTGGATTGGTTACTTACACTTGGGGACGCTCTGCTGAATACACTTGGGGATTATTTTGGACATTACTAGTTGTGCCCTCGTGCCGTTCGGGTTAGGTGGACCACTGCACAGACTTCCTTCAACTGGAACTTCCATTTTCTATCATCAAGTCACCATCCTACTGCACTCTCTTAGGTTACGGGACTTCCTGTCTTGCTAAGCAGGTAAGAGGGGGCAAGTACGGGGGGAGGGAACATGTGCTGTATTTTCGTACCTCTTTGGCTGCTATCTTGAACTATCCTTTTCTTTGTTCCCTTAGCTCTGTTGTCGCTGCTCCTGCCTTTCCACTTAAGCCCCTGGCCTGTTAGTTGGTATACTTTCTACAGGCTGCGCTCTTGGGGGGAAAGTCTTGTGCAAACATCGCGTTCAAGATATCCCAGAACCATTTTGGTGATAGTCCAGGACATCCCAGAGTGAAGGGGTTCCACAAAGCGGATGTTGACCCTGTATCCTTTATAAATCTGTATCCTTTTCCAAAATGCGTAAAAGTTGTGACATTGATGTTGTTTAACGTCATTAGTAGATCTGATGTATCCCGTAAATGTGAACTTAAACTGGAAACAAAAGGTTGAAGAAAAAAGTCAAAATACTTCGATGTGTTTTCTAGGAGGCTTCCAATGGAGGAAACTATAGGACGTTCCGGAGGATGTAATAGGCTTTTATGAATTTTTGGATTGAAATTTATCAAAGGAGTAACCAGATGCTTATTGTTCAAAAAGAAATATCATCTTCATTGGTAAGTTCCAAGTCACACCATTCTCGAAGCATGCTGTGGTAGATAATGTTGGTGTCTTTCAGGATAGTACTTTCTACTACTCTATAGTTCTCCATATTGCCTAGTTGTCTCTTGGCTTCCTCTTCATATTTGACACTGTCCATTACTACTACACCCCCACCTTTATCCAATGAACAAATGGTTATAGTGTTGTCATGCCTCAGATCTTCAAGCGCCTTAAATTGCAAAAAACTCAAATTTCCTGAAGAGGAAGAGATAGTAGCAGGTAGTTTTCTTAATTCCTTCATGACCAGATGTTTTAAATGTGTCTATTGGACCACATATTCGGGGTAATTCATAGATTTCAGCGCAGAGGCAGCGCACGCGAGCAGCGCAGAGAGGGATCGTGGGCCAGCGTGCGCCAGCCGTGTGCGCTAAACAGCATTCTGGCGCACTGCATATTCATGGAATTCCCAAGCCATAATGAGGGCTGGTGCAGAGAACATCCCACAGCGCCAGTTACGCCCCCAAGAACGCCCTTTGCGCAAGGAAAAGCCATTGAAATCCCCAATGCAGCGCAAAGGGCCACGCTAACCCTGGACCAGTTTACAGGTCCGCTACACTGCAATCACGCAAGCGGGGAACGTGTATTTCTGGGGTGCGCTGGAATTATCACACGCGACAGGGCTCGTGCGAGCGGGTTACGTGTATTTCTGTGGGTGGGCGGGGAGAATCACATGCGATAGTCCTTGTGCAAGCGGGGTATGTGTATTTGGGGGGTGCGCATGGAGAATCACACGCGATACGCCTTGTGCGAGCGGGGTACGTGTATTTGGGGGGTGCGCATGGAGAATCACACGCATTAGGCCTTGGGCGAGCAGGGTACGTGTATTTCTGTGGGTGCGCAGGGAGAATCACACGCGATAGTCCTTGTGTGAGTGGGGTATGTGTATTTGGGGGTGCGCGTGGAGAATCACACACGATAGGTCCTGTGCGAGTGGGGTACGTGTATTCTGAGGGGTACACGGGGAGAATCACAGGCGATAGGCCTTGGGGAGCGGGGTATGTGTATTCTGAGGGGTGGGCGTGGAGAATCACACGCGATAGGCCCTGTGCGAGTGGGGTACGTGCATTTGGGGGGTGCGTGTGGAGAAACACACGCGATAGGACTTGTGCAAGCAGGGTACGTGTATTTCTGGGGTGCGCGGGAAGTTTCACACGCAATAGGCCCTGTGCGAGCGGGGTGCGTGTATTTCGGGGGTGCACGTGGAGAATCACACGTGATAGACCTTGGGGAGCGGGGTACGTGTATTCTGAGGGGTTCGCGTGGAGAATCACACACGTTAGGCCCTGTGAGAGCGGGGTACATGTATTTCTGGGGTGCGCAGGAAGTTTCACACGGGATAGGCCCTGTGCGTGCGGGGTACGTGTATTTCACGGGTGCACATGGAGAATCACACGCGATAGGCCTTGTGCAAGCGGGGTACGTGTACCTGCCAGCAGGCCCCGACTCATGTCCCCCAGCACTCACACCCATCCAGCATTGACGGGCACCTGTCGGCCCTGGCCCCGAGGTCTCGCAGGGATGCAGTCATGGCTTGTTCCAACTCCCTGCGAGTTGCCTCGACGCACTCAGCCCGCCTCAACGCCCGCCGCATGGAGAACTCTGCCCTGACCATGGTGAGCCGCACCTCTTACGCCCGCTGCCGCTCCGCATCTATCCGCTGGCCCAACCGCAGCCACACACCACACGGAAGACACTCCCATTCCAGGGTCCTCCTGCCCTCTGGCCGAAGCCTGCCCCTCTGATGTTGATGGCCCCGAGGCATCATCGCTCCCACCTTGAGCCTGCACGCATGTGGGTGTTGGGATGCACCCTGTACCTCATGCCTCCTGGGTGGCCTCCTCCCCGGTCCACACATGGCCATTTTGGATTTTTTTTTTTTTTACATTTTTTTTTTTACAGTGTGTTGCTTTGTGTGGCTTCTGTGGGCATCCACTGTGTATTCCAGCTGGGCACATGCAGGCTTGTCCTGTCTTTGGGTTAGATGCTTGGTTTCCTAACACACACAGGCCTTCTGCTTCCCCTTCCCATGAGCTTGCAAAGGGTGTGACCAAGTGACAGTAACTTACACTGTGACATTGGGCTCCCATGAGCAGTCTGTAGTCAAAACTGTGTGTACATCCCTAGTGGGGATTGTTGTTGGATTCTACACTGCATGGTGTATTGATATGTGCTTGTGCATCCATGTCTTTCTCCTTATTTACATGTAGGTTCTTCATTTCTTCACAAGGCCGTCTCCTTTACAGATGCAGTTCATATTGTATGCCATATTGTATGCAGTACACTGAGACATTTGCCTGACAGCAACACTCTGCAATTGGAAGGGGTCCATGTGCTGCCTTAGTCAGGTTGTGAGACTTGCACTACTTTAATTTTTTGCTATCATATATTGCCACACTTTCATCCTGTACTGATGTTTTGTGTTGCTGGTAAGTATTTCTTCATGTGTGGTGTTTCTTATTGATTACTGAGAGCATATTGTCTGTAGACTGTTTACATTAGGGACATTGCACTTTGTGACACTTGTGTCATGTGTTGTGCATTTATTTAGTTGCTTTCACATTGCATGCCATGCCATGGTGTGTTGGTTAGCTGAGATGGGGAGGGTATTGGGTGACATGGCACTATTTTGATGTGGTATTTTGCAAGGGGGTAATCATTCCTGCTGCATGAATGTGTGTCTTTTTGTGACACAGCTTTGGGTGTCTTTAAGTAGGTAGGGATGCACACACTGTAACACTTCCAGGTGAACAATCTCAGGCTGGTATGGTTGTGACAGTTGACTGTCCCTTTTGTCATCATCATTGATTGTCAGGTGGTATGTGCCAGGCCTGTGTGCACACCGCAAGGGTGGGATTTTAGGTGAAGTAATTTGCCACAAGCTCGGTACGGGCTGCCTCACCACGTGCCCTTTCACCTCCCATGCGCAGTGGCCATGCATGTGGTTGGGGATGAGGGGGCACCACCATGTCAACCAGCACACGCTGGCGTGTTGCAACGTTGTACAGGACACATGCTGCCACTATGATCCTGCACACTACTGGGGGCGCGTATAGCAGCTGCCCACCAGAGCGGTCAAGGGAGCGAAAGCGTGACTTGAGCACTCCGAATGTGTGCTCCACTATGCCCCGGGTTGCAATATGGGCTGTGTTGTATCTTACCTCGGGTGGTGGGGTGGGGTTCCGAATTGGCGTCATCATGTAGGTGCTCAGAGGGTAGGCACTGTCCCCTGGGGAGGTGATGATGGCTATCATTAGTGGGGTTGTCACATTACTCAGTATCTGACATGAATGCATGTGCAGAGGCATTTATACTCACCAATCAGCCATGTGTCACCATGCCGCCCAGCTTCCAGGTCCCGGTTTAGGGGTGACATTCTGAAAATGAAACTATCATGGCTTGACCCTGGATAGTTGGCATATACTGAAGTGATTATTCCCTTGGCATCACATACTACCTGCATGTTGATTGAATGCCAGTGCTTGCGGTTTCGATATATGTGCTCAGTGGTCCTGGGAGGATGTAGAGCCACATGGGTGCTATCAATGGCACCTAGCACTTTGGGGAAGTATGCCACTCCGTAAAAGTCCTGCACCACGGCCTGCCTTTCTGCAGGTGTTCCGGGCATGTATATGTGCCTGCGGACTGAGGGGCGTGCAGTCATGATGGCCAACACATGGTGTAGGCAGCGTGACTGCGTGGCCTGTGACACACCCCCCCACTATGGCATTTGTCCGCATGAAATGACCCAGTATCCAAGAAGTGCAGTACATTGAGCACCTTTTCCAAGGGGCTCAGTGATTGGGAGCACAGGGTGGGTGATGTGAGGTCATCCTCCCACTCCCTGACCAGTTCTAGGATTATGTGTGGTGGAAACCTGTACCTCCCATACACCTGGTCATCAGGCATCCCAAAAAGGCTGATCCTGGGTAAAAAAATGCGGGGCCTGGCTATCCTCCTCCTCCTGGGGTGTCCCACGACCACTGCTGCGATGAATGGTATATTCATCGTAGCATCTGAGCTTGTTTGTTGTTTGCGCGCACTTTTATGCTGCGCAGGGCTGCGTATGTGTTTCCGGATTAGCGCGTCTTTTTTGGCACACGCCTTTCCCGTTTGATTCCATGAATACGTGTTGTTGGCGTGCGTGTGGGCGTTGCAAGCATTTACCACCTGTTCTTCCCCCGTAACGCCCACATTTTCACGCGTTGTTCCCTTTTCAGCGTGTTCCGCCCCGTGTTCCGCCCACTTTTGTTGTGTGGGCTACGTTAAGTGCGCTTTCCATGTGCGCGTAGCGCACGCCGTTTAATGACGTATGCGCCCGCGTGTGCCACCCACGATTTTAGCGCACATCCCAGGATTTATACGCGCAGTGAATTCCATGAATCGATGTGCGTGGCTTTGGCACGCATGCACTGCGATTTTCACGTTTGCGCTGTGATTTTCCCGCTTGCGCTCCCCTTTTCGGCGCACATTTATTCCATGAACCAGCCCGATTATGTTGGGGCAGAAGATCGATTTAGGTTTGAAATGACTCGGACAGTTCACATCTGTTTCTATTCCAAATCGATTTTTAAGTGTACTGTTGTCTAGCATTCTAAATTCTTCCCCACTCGATGATGGCAACTGATCCATATCAGCAAGACACACTAGACCTGCTAAGTCTCTTTCTGTGAGGGGGGATATTTCACTACTGGCCATACTATTGTTAGTAGTGCCGTCCTTGACTTTAGTCGCATAAAATGTCGTCAATTTTAGCTTTCTGATGAATTTAAATAGGTCCACTCTTGTTGAAGTGCAATCGTAAGTATAGGTCAGACTAAAGGATAGACCTAGTGAGAGGACTGATATTTCAGTTCCAGTTAACCTTCTAGTTGAAATGTTAAAGATTAATTGCAGGTCTTCCTTCCTCTTGGTCTCTCTTGGTCTCCCGCTCTAACTGCTGCCAGAGCGCGTTGTTATGTTCGACTGATTGCTTGTGCTGGCGTCCCCGCCTTGATTTTCCGGCTTTTCCTGCTGCTCCTCTTCCTTGTCCGGCATATTGTCCTCTTCCCTTTTTGTCCATCCTGCTGTCTAAATGAAGCATTTGGAACTCCTCTAAAAAGCTGAGCTTTTTGGAAATGGGTGCATCCCCATCTGATGTTTCCACTTGTGAACTACTGGGCTTTTCTGTGGTGGTTGCGGGTTTCGGCTGACTCTTTGCCATCTGCTCCATTCTGTTCTAAATGGGAACATCAAATCGTCTGGCGAACGTATATATTCTCCCTTGTTCGTAGTCTAGACAATCCCTTTTGAATTTGTGTTGCTTCCTTATTCTAATTTCCTCTTCATACCTTTTCAGATTCTCTTCTACTCTGGACATTCTTCTTTTGGATTCATCCCCATCTTCTGAACTGAATAATTGTCCTTCCATTTCTTCTATGTTTTTAAGAAGTTTGATTATATCTATATTAGCATATTTTATCAAACTATCAATCATTTTGAATGAACAGGTGTTTGTATGATCTGTCCATTCTTCAATGAGTCTGGGGTCAATGACTTCAAATGTAGGGATTGCAAACAAACTTAAAGTTTCAAAAATAGTCAGGCGAGGAGGTAATGATAGGAATAGGGCGCGTCAGCAGCCCATTGTCATTAAATGAGCCCGCCGCTGCGGGTGCATTCAATGACAATGAGGCGCCTGCCACGACTTCTGCCACCACGCCAGCTCGGGGGAGCCCTTGAAAGACTCCCCCGAGTTGGCGTGGTGGAGGGCTAATGGTGCCTTTTGTGAAAGGCACCCGCGGCGGAGGGGTGCCCTTAGCCCACTGCCGTGGGCGCCTTTTACATCAAAAGCCTGCATGCTGCGCCTTCTCCTGCTACGCCAGCTCGGGGAAGCCCTTGAAAGACTCTCCCGAGCTGGTGTGGTGGGGGGCTAATGGCGCTTTTTGTCAAAGGCACCCGCAGCGAAGGGGCTCATTTAGCCCACTGCCGTGGGCGCCTTTAACATCAAAAGCCTGCATGCCATGCCTTCTCCCACTACGCCAGCTCGGGGGAGCCCTTGAAAGACTCCCCCGAGCTGGCGTGGTGGGGGGCTAATGGCGCCTTTTGTCAAAGGCACCCGCGGTGGAGGGGCGCATTTAGCCCCCGCCGTCGGCGCCTTTTAGATCAAAAGCCTGCATGCTGCGCCTTCTCCCACTACGCCAGCTCGGGGAAGTCCTTGAAAGACTCCGCCGAGCTGCCGTGGTGGGGGGCTAATGGCACCTTTTGTCAAAGGCACCCATGGCGGAGGGGCGCATTCAGCCCACCGCTCTGGGTGCCTTTGACATCAAAAGCCTGCATGTCGTGCCTTCTCCCGCTATGCCAGCTCGGGGGAGCCCTTGAAAGACTCCCCCGAGCAGGCGTGGGCACAAAAAATATGTAAAAAATAAATAAATCGGTATTTGGTGCCAATAAATCGGTAGGCGGCAGGACTGCTTAAAAAGCTGTATCCTACTGCCTAAATCGGTAGGGCTGGCAAGTATGGGATTGTTAGAATTCTCAAGCATCTAGGGATACACTGGACTTCCAGGTAGGTCTTTAGAGTCAACGCCTCCCACCATTTGGAATTGTCTTTCTTTTTAATTTTTTCCCATTTGTCCAGTTTCTGTTGCACTGTCAAACTTGCTGGTAAACTGCTTTCTGCCGCTGTTTCTGCAACTGCCTTCTCTTGATCAAATATAATGAGAGCTGCTGCCTGTCTTTTGGCCTGTCATGTTTTTCGTCCTTTACAGCTAAAGATACAGAACAAATATTTGTGTTTGCACTAAAAAAGCAGTAAGAGACTGAGCTAGGAATAGCTATAAAGATAAAAGGCTATCCTTATCAGAAAATTGTCTGTCATGCAGGTGAGCGCAACATTTGTGCTTGCCTACAATGGTGTGTGTTGCACTAAGATGCTAAAATAAAGACTGTTTGATTGTACAAAAAAGCAGTAAGGTCTTGTGTGTTTGGGTAATTTTTGTACACCCCTTCTAAGGTTTTTTGTAGTGCGCTACAACCAAGGAATAGTGGGTGCGTCTTGTCACATGTATATTATATATATATATATATATATATATATATATATATATATATATATATATATATTACACGGCCACGGTAGTGGCCATGTAGTTATGGTTAAGTTAATGTTTCCATAGGAAGAGCACTTTTTGGGCGGCTTATAACTCCGCTCTCCCTGGACGAATCCTCACCAAACTTTGCAAAGAAAGTAAATTGGCCACTCTGAATTTTTTTGAAAAAGATTGCTGATGTTTGGTCCAGGGGAAGAAAAGTTATAGGGGGGGGCCCCAAAACGTCTTTTTTTTCCCATGAATGGGCGAAAAACTTTGCGCACGCCTACAGGTCAAACCGTTGGATGGATTTTCACCAAATTTGCGGCAGGGGCTTGGTCCCGAAAGCATGCTTTTGTACATTTGGTGATAGTCTGACCTTTAAAACGACCAAATAATATGTCTAGAAAAATTAGCGATATCTATGTCCGCTCCGCGGTCACTCTTCCCTGTTCGCTCCGCGGACAAGATACCGATTGGCCAGGGAGGTGGCGTCATGACCGCGGAGACGCGACGTCTTCACGATTGGCTGCAGAGAGCCGTGATGTGCGTCAGAATATGTGGCAGCGCCCGACATCTTGGATCCAAAGACAGCGCGGTCGCCAGCAGAGGCGAAATGCTGTTTCGGAAATTGTTTTGCTCTCCTACAGTGCTTGGAGAGGTTCACAGAGCAAGAGATGGGTTAAACAGTGTTCTTGTTTGGCCGGCAGTTGTTAATGATGTATTCGCCATGTGAAATGCTGGTTCGGAAACTACTTTGATGTCCTACAGTGCTTGGGAAGGTTCAGAGAGTATGAGATGTGTGAAATAATGTACTTGCTTGGGCGACAGGTGTCAATGATGTATTGTCTATGCCCGCCTTGGTCGGGATGTTTGTACGTGCAGAAACTGAGGGGTTTCATAAGGGTAGTCTTTCAGTCCGTGCTGTGTACAGGCACCTTGAAACTGTTCTAAGGACACGCGTGGTGTTAGCGACCATTGAAATTGAGTAAATGTTGCACTCCTACATCCCGTCCCCTTTCCTCCATACTTATGGGACATCTCTCCGTCCTGTGGGATGGGACCAGAGCACTTTGTAAAAAGCATCCAAAATGTTTCCAAAAATGTGTCCTTCCTCTCTTTCTTGTGCGGGGCCCGGGATGCGGCCGTAACCCTGCCCACCTTGGCTCTGCCCCGTGCATCGCCCATCAGTCCTTTTCTCCGCTCGATCGGGGCCGGACGCACTTGCATCCTCGGAAGATTTTCTTCCCTTTTTTCCTCCCTGGCTCTTGCTGGCGTTCGTTTACTAGTCTGTCTATGGGCCTCATTCCGAGTCATGCCGGTAAGTATCGGAATTTTCTGGCATAGCGTAAAGTCCGACACCGTGCTGGTTGTAGGTCGAAAATTACGACCCATTCCGAGCTCTCGGACACACGCTTTCCGCCATGCCGGAAAAGGACCGCGCGACCTTCCGCAAAACCCCCCAAAAAACCCCTACCGGCATGCAGCGACACGTAAAGTACAACACCGCCCTGTAAGGATTAGCGTTAGTGTATAACGGTGACCGTAAATTATGGTGACCGTAATTTACGTTGACCGTAAATTACGGTAACTGAAAATAAAGGAACGGAAATTACGACATCGCACAGGAACGGGAAGGAGAGCGGCGGCCATCTTTAAAAACACAATCCATTGCCATCCGCAGCTGCCAGCAGCCCTGTGAGGGAAACAAAGTTGGGAACCGGACCAGGCACCGCAGGACATGCCGAAAGCACCAAAAAGGGCGGCGGATCGCATCCGCAAGCAGAGATTCTGCCCCGATGAACTCCAGGCCATGGTAGACCACCTGGCAGAGCATGCTGATGTAGTCTTCAGTGGCGACATGCGGAGGGAATCGACCCTCCGCAAGAAGACCATCTGGGCGGAACTGGCACAGAGGGTGAGCGCTGTTGGCAACACCCCCCGCACCCCCCGGGACTGCCGCAAGCGGTGGGACGACCTGCGGGTGCGGGGCCTCCTATCCAGCAACCGCAGCCAGGCCCTGCAGACGGGAGGTGGGCCAAGCACCGCAGTACAACTCGAGCCCTGGAAGGAGACCTGTGCCGAGCTCATTGGCACGTAATCCATTGAGGGCGTGGGGACCATGGAGTGCGGGGGAAAGACTTCTGGAGAAGGAGGTGAGTGTCGACAGTGTACACTGCCAATGTCCATTGCATGATGTAAACTGAACCAGGGGCCATCGAAGGCACCCTCTCGTGTTGCCCTCCTCCCATCCAACAAATGCTGAGGCAAGTGCCGCCTAATGCTGGGCCAAGTGCGAGTACATAACGCACATCTACCATAGTGCATTGACTTGCACAGGCCATCATGCACATTGTCCAGCGTGGTAGGCATAGTAGCAGCCAAAATGTACATGAACAGGGCACAATGAATCACTCCCAGACATGTGTATATGTCATCACCATGCACATGTACCACTGCTATAGCTACCCCCCAAACAGAACAAACCGTAAATGACCGAAATGTCCATCCAACCATGTATGCAAATAGGACATTGCACATACACTAATGTTGTCCCTCTCTCCTACCCCCACAGGCACAGACCATGACAGCACAGAGCCCCAAGGAAGCCGCCCAAGCACCTCCGCGGGTACTGACAGGGCCAGGCTGAAGCCAGCAGCCAAAAAAACCACCCCCAGCCTACGGGAAGGCCACTTGAAGCTGGCAGACCAGCAACCCACACAGCATCGGCGGCAGAAACTGTGCAAACCCCTAGCTCGGCACAGTCGAGCGTCTCAGGGGAGGCTGCTGCTACCGCACCAGATGAGTGGGAGCCCAGCCCGCCACCCATCCAGGGGCCCATGTTGGAGGACGACCAGGACAGCATTCACATGCCGGAGCCATGCCCCGTGACCCTTGCGTCATGCAGTGACTCTGGGGATGCACAATCACCTGTGCACAGTGTTGAACTTGACCCGCAGGGGTATGATGTCGTTCTCCCAAGTCCACCCATACCACCCCCTGCAGGGCATGCTGGTGCCAGTGGATCCTCAGATGGTCCCCCTTCCCATGACCAGCACCAAGTGCGCCAGTTGAGCGATCTCATTGAGAACTATATTGAGGACAATCGCCAGGCCCGGGCTGAACTACATGAGGAACTAAATCTAATGCTGCAGTCCCTCACTGACTGCACCACCAGATTGTGCGACTCCCTGACGGACAACACGACCCGGCTATTCCATGTCCTGAATCGCATAGCAAATGCCCTTGAGGCAGGCCAAAACAATACCGAGGAGGGCACATCCGCGACAAGTGAGGCCAAGCAATGCAGCCCGGAGAGACGCACTCGGCGTTCCTTGCGTCACTGGGATTTGCCTCCCCCAGACAAGGGGGGCAAGAGACATTAGCCATTCGCCAATCCTGCCACATGTGGGCCCCACACCCTACATGTGACGACTGCACTGGAGTTGGGGGGGAGGAGGGAGGTGGGTGATGGTTTGTTCTGGAGTTGGGGGGCAGGGGGGAGGTGGGTGATGGTTTGTTCTGGAGTTGGGGGAAAGGGGGGAGGTGGGTGATGGTTTGTTCTGGAGTTAGGGGGAGGGGGGAGGGGGCATGGACAGTTGCTGATGGAAGCACTATTTTGTTTTCCTTTTTTTATCACAATACGCAATTGGTGTTGCAAAGTTCAACCGTTGTGGACATTCATCATTGCACATTTGTTCATTGACTACTGCCAGTGCATGGTGTACAAGTATGCACGAATCCGTTGCCCTGTGTGCCCATGTCATGACACCCTCTACTGACTTGTGTCCTGGAGACCTTGTCCACTGTAAGTACAGAGCATTATATGGCCCTCAAGTGCACAGCCTCAATGGACCTTTGTTGGCACTTCACCCTCCGCCTTCACCGCATCGTCCTGTGGTTGTAGCAGTACCATGTCAGGGGTGATAGCCGCTCACGTAGGGATGCACTTTTTGTCCATCTGCACATATGGCATGGGCCCATTTAACACCAAATATCATTGGAGGGGTCAGCCACCAGTCCTGGTTCGCCGGCACATATGTGCATCACGCAAGCCTGGTGACTGCTTCATCTACACGCATGCACGTGTATGGCCATAGTCTGGTTGCCCCATGGCCCTGTTCAGGGGGTTCATGACAGGGGTCATGTGGCTTGCTGTCAAGGGACAGCCAACAACAGCTGCATGTGTCGCCAAATGAGGTTGGTGTGTGGACTGTCATGGTGGAGGACAGTACTCGGATGTAATGGCAGGGTTTCTATGATGGCCATCTGGACATGTCCATGGATGTATTGGGCACGGTCAGGGACACAAATATGTGTACGATGAAATGTAAAGCAGTGGGGTGTTGTCTCTACATGATGGTCCGTGAACGATGGTGTGGACATCTTGAGGTACATGTTCCTTTGTTGCATGTGTCAGGAATGGCACTCTGTCAAGAGTGGCACAGGGCAGGTAGGGTTTGGGTGGCTGTGCTGAGGTAAGGTAGCAGATAAGCACACACAGCAGGAAGTTCAACAAGAAAGAAGAGTAGGAAACAGTAGCTGTGAGCCAAAAGGGGCAAAAGATACAAAGGTACAAACAAACTGGATTCCCTCTTGGGGTGTATGCTGAAATGGGAAAGAGTGTTCCACGAACCTTAGGAAAATCCAGCCTTCTGCACTGATTGCTATAACAGAGGCCCACGCTGTATGCTCATGGCTGGGAACAACAGCAGTGGGTGTCTGTAACACTGAAAACGGGACAAGGGAAGGGGCAGAGGTTGCCTGCCGGAAACCAACAGGCAAGCTCTGTACAAAGGGATTACATAAGACACATGTGAAGACAAGAACAAATATATCCAGCGAAAAGGAAGTCAATGAGCAATCTAGCAGAAGGAAATGAAGGAAAGGCAGTTAGACTGAAATAGATAACCTAAGGTGGAGTACAGCGGACTCAAGGAAGAGAACAAGGAGCAGCAGTCAGGAAAACAGAAGGCTGCAAAGTAGGAAGCAGGTCTGCAGTCAAGAGTGGCACTAGGTGCACGCAAACTGTATTGGACTGTGGAGGACTGTAGTAGGCAGGGAGTCCAGAAGAACAGGACAGAGAGAGATTAGTAGTAGGCGACAGACAGAGAGCCCAAAAGAATAGGGCCACTAGGTAGGGAGCCCAGAGGAGCAGGGCTGTAGGCAGCGAAGAGGTGCAGGCTGCAAGGCAGGAAGCCCAGAGGACAAGGGCTGTAGGTAGAAGGCAGCGGAGCGTGATCGGCTGCAAGGCAGGGAGCCCGGAAAGGGCACTGGAACAAAACAGGATAAACCAGTAACAGGAACAGCATACAAAGTAAAGGGTCAAGGCAAACAGGAACGGGGAGAACTCAAGATGCAAGACACTGTGCTCCTGCAGGCAGCTGCTTATATACAGCCCTGCCCTGTTCTGAGGCAGGCTAATTGACAGCACCTGCAGCAGCACACCTGAAGACAATCTGCCTCCTCCCTCTCTGGTCCTGAGCAGGTGGAAGCAGCACTGGCCGCTAGGGCTTCTGGGGATTGTGGTCCCAATAACGATGAATGAGAATAGCAGGAATTGAGGACTGCAGCCAGGTGCATTATGGTAAATGTAGTTAATTGAATAAAATAAGAACGAACCAAAGTTGAGCAAATGGAAATAAAACACCAAGGCATGAAAAGGAGTTGTTCAAGGAGTATTAGGAGGATAAATGAGTACCAAGTAGTCCATGATGGTTGCCAATGCGTGCGCCAGCGGCGCGGGCATGACAGCATGCTGCTGTCCTGACGTCGGATCATTGTGGTGCCGTGTACTGTGTTTATTCTTATTTTGGTGTGATGGCTGTAGTCTGTGGAGCATGGTATTCATCCTGCTCTGATCCATTCTATGGTGATTCCCAACACTCCTATGGGGGTGCCATGCCGGTGACGTGTTATCGTACCACTGCTGCCCTCCATGAATTCCACTCCCAGGGATGGGTCTCCAATGTGGTGCAAGGCTGGGGGATGCCACATTGTGCATGTGCAGTGTGTCCTCCGATATGCGCTTACAGTTGTGGTGTCCGCCAATGAGTGGTGCTGGTGTAGTGTGCTTAGCCCTTGTCAGTTGGTGGAGATGTAGTGTGATGTGGGTGCCTTGTTCTGGGAAAGTGGGAATCTGTTCACATGTACCGTTGCACTGGTTCTGTGGCAGGTTTGTTGTCGGGGTGAACACCGTACAATGGCTTCATCGTTTCAACGCAGTTGGTTCATGCAGGCACCCACCCCGTGGCACCAGTGCACTTGCATGACACAGTCAGAAGACTCAACAGCCAGCCAGACAGGTCGTCCTGCATGTTGGGGCATGTTGTGCGGTGGCGTGGTGATCAGCTGGCCCTTTGAGTCATGTCTAGTTGTTTGGTGTCGGGCCCACCCATGTGTGCGGTTCTTGGTAGCGTTGCATTCCATCTGCACGTAGGGGGAGTGGTATTGTTTGCAGTTGCTGTCCGCAACGTGCATGCCAAGCTGGTCCACATACGACCCATGGGTGCTATCAGGGGCACCATTGCCATTTGGCATGCCTCCATTTACATTAGGTCCAGCTTTACTGTTGTGTATCTCATGGGTGGTCTATGTTGGGGATTGGTGGACCCTTGTGTGCTTGGGGAGGTGTAACGTCACTTGCATATGTGGCCGCATGAAGGACGGTTGTGACATGCCACTGTGTGCTGGTGGGTGCCTTTGGCATGGGTGTGGGGCACAGGCAACACCATCACTTGTGCAGGGTTGGCACTGTACATTTGTATAGTGCTCGCTTTTCTTGTGTCTGTGGTGCAATATGGTGGTGACGGTGTCACAGTCTAGGTGGTCAGGGGTGTCTATCTGGTAGGACTTCTCCTAGAGCGTCCGGACATGGTGCGTGTGCATGGGGGCTGCTGGGGTGGTAACGGAGGCTGCACTGGTGCTGCATGCAGGGCCTGTCTCCCCCCTCTGTCTATTCCCTGTGTCTCCTCAGTGGGGGGGGCGTGGTGTTGTTGTAGGGGTTTGTGTGGTTGTGGCCTTGCTTGTTCGATTGGTGTCGTCTTGGTGTGGGAGGGGGGTGGTGTGTGGCTGTGTTCCTTTTCTGCTGTGGCAGACTCCTGGCCTCTGTCTGTGTTGCATGTGTGCACCTGTGGCTCTGGGTCCCACTGCTCAGGGTTCTTTACTCTTTCTCTGAGATGCCTGTATGTACTCCATGCCGGTAAGGTACTTTACGGCCTTGTGGAGGCCGTAATTTACGTGTGCTCCTTACTTGGAATCAACTCCGGTTTACGCCATGCCGTTAATTTCGCCATGGTGGGGCGCGCGCGACCCAGGAACGTAAATTACGGCATTGTAATTTACGGTGCCGTAATTTACAGTCTGTGGGGTTGGAATGGCATGGAGAGGAAAACCATGCCGGTAAATCATTACCGGCATGGTTTGGACCTTACCTCCATGCTCGGAATGACCCCCTATGTCTTTCAAATTAGACTTTCCAGATTGTTCATTGTGTCACCGTCGCTTCGCGAGGGCGGATCCCCATCCTCTTTGTTTAGAGTGTTTGGGTCCGGAACACTGTTGGGACTCCTGTTTTTACTGTGACTCCTTTCGGTCCGGGCACTTCAACGTCGGTTGGAGCGGTGGGAGGAGGTGTTACGACAAACTCCTCCTTCGCATTTTCAGGCATTCATCGACGAGAAGAAGAAACGCCCGCTAAGTTCTTTACTTTTCAGAGCACCCCGACCGGGGGATACCTTCGCGGGTTCCTCTTGGTCCGGGAGGGGCGTTGATTGCCCTGTTCCTGGGGTTCGCCCTGAGGTGCCAGTTGGGCCTAATAATTCTATCAGAGTTTTCTCTGAGGGTCTCCGTAAGGGGCCTGTGAACACCGGAGTACGCTCCGAGGCCCCTCCTGTGGGGGCTGTTTGTAAACCCAGTTCGACTGAGTCATGGGGTACCGGAGTTCGCTCTGAGGCCTCTCTGTCGGCTTCCCTCAAAAACAAAACCAGGGTGCGCCCTGAGGCCTTGGCTGGGCTTGTAGTTACCGAACGGATGTTCGAGGCCCGAGCAGAAAAGGCTGTTACCGGCCCTGGGTCCAAGGTCCCTCGTACAGAGGCTAAAGCTAACAACAGTTCTGAGAGGCCGATCAAGGCTTTGTCGGTGAAAGCGCACTGTTCCCGCTCTTGTGGTGACACCAGATCTGTTGAGGGGCAAAGAAGCAAAATTCTTCTTTTACCAGCAGTGCCGAGGTTCTTCCTTCGAAGACTCAGTTGGCGGTTGGTATGTCACAAAAACATTCCATGAAGCGAGCCTTGAACATGAATAGAGAACAGCTCATACAAATAAGAGAAGAAGAACCAAACAAAGCAGAGGACCGGCTCACATGTGCTGTGACACATGGCAAACACACTGCAGCAATCAAGAGAATTGTGCAGAAACACTGGCACATTGTCAAACTAAACCTCCCGGAGGATGAACCTCCCAGATTTGCCTACAAGAGGGCTACAAATCTGAAAGAACACCTGACACATTCATTATTCCAGGCTGAACCCTCTTACACAGGACAGAGAACACTACGACCCATACAGGGACATTATCCATGTGGTAACTGTGTGGCTTGTCGTTTTACCATGAAAATGAGATCTTTCAAGATCGGACAGAGGAACTGGATTCTAAAGGACTTCACGAACTGCAAAAGTGCCCAAGTGATTTACTGCATTGAATGTCCATGTGGTCTGAAATATGTCGGACAGACAATGAGATCTGTCCATTTGAGAATCTCCGAGCACAGATCTAAGATCAGGTGCAAAACACTGACAGCACCACTGGTCCCACACTTCTTAGAGGCTAGACATACGCCCAATGATATTAAGTGGTGGGTTTTGGAGAAAGTCAAAGGAGGACGGATCTCACACATAGCTTACTGCATAAGGAATCACGGTGGATACACCGCTTAAACACATACCACCAAGGACTCAATGAAGTTTTCCATCCGGTCACTTAGTAAATAGCTACAGAGGACATAGGGAGACTGAGATCCTACACATTCAATCTTGCATAAAAGGGTACAAGACACTTGCCCATCCACAGTAGAAGAGGACACATGCACCAGCCCCTCCCTTTCTCCCCGTAACCGTAGGTCCAGTATCTAGTCTCTTTACAGCAAGGAACTAGAGATCTAACATTTCACGCTCACAGGTCCACTTGCATCTACCTGAATACTCTCCTTGGGCCACCTGCCATCCCGGTCTGGCGGGCTACGCGTTCATCAGGACACCCCGGTCTGGCGGGCTACGCGTTCATCAGGACACCATTGGCTATCTCAATGACAAAGTCACCATCCAGCTCCAAGCCAGGAATCACGACGCCACAGGCTCTGTCAATGCCTAGCTGCGAGCAACGTGTTCCGCAGTGCCCAGCAACAAGAGTTCCCCGCCCCGCACTACAACTCCCAGCTAGTAGCGTAGTCCCTTTGCCACCAGGTCCTCCGGGAACACGTGCCCCAATCAGGCACGCGTTCCCCGTTCTCATGGCAACGAATGCCGCGTACGCGTCTTTCGTTTACATGACAACGCAAGCCGCTCAGCAATACCACAGCTGACGGCCAGAGACACAGACAAGGCTCCATTCTCCTCACGAACAAGCCACTTCCATTGGCAAACAAGTAAGTGAGATGCCCGCGGCAGACTCCATGCGCACCACCACTCTTAGGCAATATGTAACGAGGTACTCACGCGGGGCATGCACATCCACGACGAGTTCTTTGTTTTTATTCTTTTTTCTAAATAAGCGATGTACACGCTCACGAGGTGGATGCACGTGCACTACAAGAAACTCTGCCGTTCACTGTGCTCGGCTATTACTTTGAATTAGCTGGACATTCTCCGCAGGAATATGCTCCTAGGAGACCTACACTTTCGTACATAATGCACTGCAACTAGCCACCATATCATTTGCAAGTCAACCACCAGCTGACATACTTATATATACTTATATACATACATACCCTTCTTTAGGCTTATGCAGATGCGAGTATTAATCTCGAGAACATCAAGACCTCCCCTGACAAGACGTACACAGAACGCCAGTGCGACTTTGCGGACCTCACCGCCAGCACATCTGCCCACCCCCGCACAACGGCACCATTGTTGAATTGGGCACAGGTATGTCCTTTATATGCACAATGGATTCCAGTTACCTACACGTAGGAACCAGTGTTATACGAGGCGATGACCAGTATTCCTCTTGCATTATTCATTTTTTCTTTTCTTTCTTCCTCTTTCTCGCCACCCCCTTGGTACCCTCCAGTTCCACAACAATCAGAACCAGGACCAAGGAAGGGACTACAGACATCCCAGTCCAGACAACTAGCGCCTACATTAGGCATAGCAGCAACCCCACAGGAAGATAAGGGGTGTCTCGCCTCTCCAGTCCACTATACAACCCAATCCTTGGGATAAGCTCAACGGCAGCTATAACTACTGTCGTTTGAGCAGAGAAATATTAGTTCAAGTGTCAGAATCATTCTGACAGGTAATGTGAGGGATTATATCAACCTTATTTGTTGTTTTTCTACACCTGCACAGGGTCCTGAAATAAAACGCCCTGATGAAGGCGGATGCATGCGAGAGCTGCAAGACCGCCGAAACGTGAACTGCTGGGGCATCTCTACCCAGTACCACGTTGGCAAAGAATTCTTTTACCGCTTAAAGACCTACAGGTTGGGCAAAACTGAAGCCCAAAGAAAATAAATTTAGCCAACCCTATGGACAAAGGATCAGTTTAGACATATCTATCCATACAGGGAACCAAGGGGATCTAACTAGAAAGGAACTTCCCACACACTTGGGGGCAGCTACAGTTTGAGTTTCCCCCTAGTTTTGTTGTGTGTTTTTTTTTCTCTCCGTATTTGTCGTTTGATTGTATTTAGAAGCACACTTGTTGTAATTTTAACCCTTGTTTGTCAAGTTGCTCTAATGTGTTGAAACAATTCATTTATGTTTTTTCTATCACTTCACACAATGAATCATGAAATTGAATGATCTTTGTTATGTGTATCTATGTATTATACCTTGAAGAAATCAATAGAGTTTTTAGAAAATGTACAAATGTTTTGGACTAAATTACTTTTCCGAATGAGTACTTTATCTATGATTTTGAATCTTTCAAGGACTATAGGTCAACACAGTACTGTTGTTTTCTCCCACCAACCAGCTCAATTTCACTAAGACGAGGACAAATGTTAGCTTTAGAGAATTGAGAATATTTATAGCACTCTCGAAAAGAAAATGTTGTTTGCTTGCTCCCCCATAATTTACTTTAAATTAGACTGAATCAAGAGGGTAGGGTACACTTATGGTTTATACAAAAACATTCCAGGCCTCATAGTACCGGCTCGGCCGAGGTTCCTTATGTTAAGGCTAAGATTAAGACCCCTGATCCATCAACGGGGACCCCTGCCTCACTTCCTCACGTGCCGCAGTTCCCCTCAGATGAGGACAAAATGGCGCCTGTTCCCGGCACGACCACGGCGGCCATTTTAGATGCTACCCCTACAACTACGCCATCCGCTTCTGGTGTAGGGCTCGGTCTCTTGGGTGAACCTAATGTACCTTGTGCAAATCCTTACCAGCTGGTTTATGATTGGAACGCCTGGATGCCTCTTCCACACAATGTTTCGTTGTCCGCGGGGGTGGTCCCTTTGATTTATGTGGATATGTCGGTGGAGGTGCCGGTGTAGCATCCTTCTCCGTTACATCCCTGGATTTGTCCACCTCATGAGAGGCCTCCTCAGGTCCCGAAACAATCTCCTGAGGATGCCTTTTTCGGTAAATTTCAAGCGCTTATGCGCGCCGACCCCATGAGGGAATATTTCAAAGGGCTTTTCAAGGAGATATGTCCACCGGCGCCTCCCTTGCCCGTGGTGCCCCCTCCTGCTCTCCCCCCCCAATTGCCTCCATTGTCCCCAGTGGACAAGGCAGTGCCTGACACGGCTCAGCAGGATCCTGACCTGTCAGATGACCCTCAAGGCGATCAGGACAACGAGGACCTTCCCAACTCTATCAGAGCCTTTCATGACCGGGTACTGGACATGATGAGTTTCTTTTTTTTTTTTTTTTTATTATTTAAAAGTTGTTTTAATCAAGTATATCTTGATTTTTCAACATACAAAATTAACATAACGTATTTAAAATTAAAAGAGAACATATTATGAAAAATAAAATTGATATTTACAAGAATTACGTCCATATGCAGATTTACATAGTTAATAACAACAAACTAATTAGATACAGATTTATACCTAATCACTTTAGACAAAATTAGAGCATTAAAAAAAAAACAAGTAATAAGATAAATCCTGTAACTAAAACCTGATTAGTGAACTTCCTTCAGTGTGACTTTGCACACTAACTTTGCCTTTCAGTCCCAAACTATACAAAAAACTCAATATTGCATATCTAACAACTTTCAACTGACTATTAAATAGGAGAGACCAGCAACGTGTTTGAGACATGGTCATGTACCCAGTAAATAAATGTTCAAAATGCACAATTCTTTTTGCTTGCAAACTTTGGCAATCAACACATAAGTGTTGCATTGTTTCAATGGCTAATTGACAAAACCGACACAAAGCATCGTCTTTTCTGATAATTCTGCGGTGGCACAGAATTTCTTTTACGGGCCAGATATTTAATCGAAATCTTAAATAATCATCCCGCTGTCGGGAATGTGGGAACATCATTAGGTAACTTTCTGTTTCTCCATAGCGCTTTAAGGCAAATGGGTTTTTCTTAAACTTTTTGTATAGGAGACATGCAGATCTTGTTTTTATCCAGTCATCCTCCCATATCCGTTTTTTTGCCTTAGTGGGATTGCCTAGCAATAGTGCCATTGAAAATCCAATATTAATAATGATTTTTTCTGCTTGATTTCTCCAAGACACTGCAAATGGATCATCAGATCTTAAAAGGTAAATAGCAATCATTCCTAACAACCCAGGCTGATTAACACTCAATATGCATTTGCGATACAACGAGCATAGCCTCCACTTATAGATGGCATATAAAGACAGGAGTCCTAGCTCGTGTCGCAGGATGCAAATGGTTCTGACAATGGGAGGTTAAGAGCACTCTTCCAATAGCATCCTTCCATAATGGCCCAGTATTGATATGAGTTTCCCAAGACAGCCTCTGAACCATAAAGAATTACCGGAATAAATTTTTGTCTATAATAAACCAATAATGGTACTATTGAAAACTTACAATATTTACTCCTTATTAGTCTGCTTTGTGATATAGCCGTCGTTAGACGCTGTTTTAGATGTTGATGATTCGCATTCTTATCTGGTGAGTTACTTATGAAGACCCCCAAATAGATGTAAGAGGAAACTGAAGACAGGTTGACATTTTGTAAAGGCCATTTGTAGGTGGCTCTCCTTCGCATGCTTTTGCCAAACTGCATACCCTTTGTTTTACTTAAATTAAAGGAAATACAGTTCTTTTTAGTGTAGGTATCCAACGCACACAAAAGTGCCCGTAATCCTTTGGGAGTCTTTGAGAATAACACCATGTCATCAGCATAGAGTAGATATGTAACATTAACCCCATTAATTTTGGGTGGATCTGCCACAGTTTTACTGAGGTCTACACCAATGTCTGAGATAAAAAAAGTAAATAAAGCAGAAGCTAGCAAACAACCTTGTTTCAACCCACATGCAGTCTTAATTGGGTCAGACAATAGTCCCTCACTGGAAAGTTTGATTTGTATCGAGACATCTGTATGTAAGTCAATTATCCACTTGACAATTGACCAGGGACATTTTTTATCCATAAGTTTTTTAAAAAGAAGTTCACGAGGAACAGCGTCAAACGCCATTTTAAAATCTATAAATGCTGTATAGAGTGGCTGGTGTTGGTGGGAAGCCTTCTGAATAATACTTGTAAGGGTAATAACATTTATAGTCGTCCCATTTCCAGGCAAAAATCCTGTTTGGAAGATGTCTCGATAGTTATTTTCTTCCAACCAAATGTTAAATCTATTCAGGATTAGTCGGGCGAAAATTTTCCCAGGACAATCCAAAAGTGCTATGGGGCGGTAAGCAGCTGGGTCATCACGCTCCCCTTTCTTAAATATGGGCAGAATGATGGACTTCTGCCAAGATTTAGGAATGACCCCTGTCGAGATGACTTTGCTAAAGATCTGATGGAGGATCATTGCCCATTCTTGTGGGTGATCTTTAAGTGTGCTATTATGGAGACCATCCGGGCCTATTGCCCTCGAGCGACTCAAGTTTTTAATACATATCAGTATATCATTGACGGTGATGGTAAAGAAATGGGACCAGCCTAGGGAGTATGTCTTTGGAATCAAGTTCCAGATTGCATTTGGAATAGCATTTATTTGAGCAGCATCCTGTGTTCTATGCGTGGCCTCATTTAGGCAAGCCCATATACCACTAGTGGATTTCTTAATAATCTGGGACATCATGGTTTCCCCATTTTGCTGATAACGCACAGCTCTCTGACCCTTTAGCCATGTTCTATAGGATGCTTTTAATTTTGTTTTCAAAAGCAAACGATGGATTATAGGGACAAATTTTAAATTACGTAGGTCTCTTCGCAATTCAGCTTTCTTAGACTGTACTATTGGGTCAAAGGGATGACAATGTTTATGACGAACACTCAGGTCTGGCAGTTTTACCTGCTTAAACAAATGCATTACTGTAACATAGCAGTCCGTTGACCCAGAAGACCCAAGCAGGGCCTCATGCAACTGTTTTAGTCGATTTCTATTCCATCTCACTCGCGTACCGCTGTTATTTACAAAATTTGGATATGGATGGGTCTCAACCATAGGCGAAATTACAGATGATGACCTTGAATATCGCATAGTTAGCTTATTATGATCACTATGGTCGGTTGCAACCACTTGCATAGATTGTACATAATTTAAAAATGTCTTATGGACAAAAACATAGTCAAGTATTGCCCGTTGTGACCCTCTACTCCATGTATACTCAGCAGGGATATCCCCTACGATGGCACCATTCAGCATTACAAATCCTCTCTCGTGCATCATATTTGTCCAAGTTAATTCATCATCAGTATGTTCAGTATAAGTTTGTGATAACAAATGGAGATTTAAATCCCCTACTATGATGGTTTGACAAATGTTACCTTCAAAAGTCAGGCGATCGAGAATCGAATTTAGTGACCCAAAAAAAGATTCTGCGGTCATATTACCTCTGCTCCAATAAATGTTGACAATAACCAAAAGCTCACCACCTCTCTGGAGTCTAACAATTTGAAAGTATGAGGATGGAGAGACTAATTTTTCACTTACAAAACCTGTAGCTTTCTTGACTGCAAGCAATAGACCACCACTGGGTCGACCTCTATGATGTTGAATGGCCGGAGTTATAATTACATCATAGGACGTCCAGATGGGGCAGTCAACAAGCCAGGTTTCCTGTAAGGCTACCAGATCATAAGTTGCCAAATCTCTACTAGCAAGGTCAAATAAATGCTTATGGCCTCTCGTATTCCACGAGAGTAGGCTACCTGTACCGGCATTATATTATGATCTAGCAAAGTAGTCCTGAAATGCCACCATTCGTGGAGCAGAGTTTACAATCTGATTCGATTCTCTATTCTTGATAGACTGATATGTCCTGATTTGAGCTTTGTCCATCACATTATTTGTTATAAAAGGGTCTTGATACAAATTAAAACCCAATTCATATAGAACTGTTTTAGATTGCCACAATATATTCATTACAATTGTCGATTGAAGATGGATTCTTGCTTCAGAAGGGTCATTTGTATTAATAAATTCAACCAAGGTTATATCTGTTGATGATATATCAGACAGGGACGGGATTTCACTGCATATGTTCAAAATGCTAGCCCGATTTAATACATATTTGGGATAAGGGTCTTCGCGACATCTAATCACTAGGCAATTAGACTTGGACTTGACTTGTGGTTTATTACCATCCTTGAAATTCATATTGTGGGCTTGAGCATTTGTCTGGAGACAAAGGCTTGATGGCATATCATTTCCTTGCGCTATTCGATTGCCCAACTGCGCCGGACCCTTTAATAACTGGCTCACGTCAGGATAACGCAATGATTGCGTACCTCCAGCCCCTTGGCAACTTTGGCTGGCTTCGCCGATATAAGCTGCAATCGAAGATTTTATGATATCTCGAATGTCCTGGGTCTGAATGGCAGCTTCAGGCCGCGACATCTGTTCATGTATTTGCGAGATGCCATGTTGTTGGGGCAAGGAAACACCCGAGACATCTACTGATTGACGGGGCAGGGCTGAAAGCTCGGTTCGGCCAGAAGAGTCAACTTGCAATGGAAGAAAGGGGCCTAATTTTGTATTCACATCATTTTGTAGGTGGGTTTGACTAATTATTACTGTTTTTGGATTTTCCACTAAAGCAGAGGTCTTCTCCACATTAAAACCCTTAGTTACCATGGAACTTACACTGTTCAAAGGTTCGGTAGAAGCCCCGGGTATGTCTGACATGTATGATTTGATGGATGTTCTAATTTCCTCTCTGAGTACCGCTAAATTCACTTGACTCAGAAGCCCATCACTCCCACCCGTGGGTGGCCTGGTCTGTATGTCAACTTGTCCCACATTACATGGTCCTACACCATCGAAGTTATTATCACTGGGGTCAGTATTATTTAATGTTTTTGAAGAATTAGTGCACCGTGCCGAGTCTTGGGCACCCATGCCAGCTGAAATAGTGACCAAATCGTCCAGGGGCCCGTAAGGCATGAAGGTTTGAATAGCTTCCTTGGGGCCTGATTTTACCAATTTGTCTTTTCCAAGTTTTGCAGTTTGTTCACGTCTAGAAAGGGCTTTGATGAACTTACGGCCTGCAACCTGGGAACTGGCACCTCTGCCTTTCGTAAATAGTTTTCTGGAGGCAGTGGGCAGCGGGTCAGTAACTACCGCCGATGTTTTAGTTAGATTCATTGTAATAGGTTTAGATGAAAAGAATGTATTGTTTGGCAATACTGTGGTAGGCAAGGTCTCTTTCTCCTTGATCTGGCCATCAGGGTCATGGGTAACTATGCTATCAATACATTTGCTGAGATTGTTTTGTACTGTTTCTCTATTGGATATAAATGGATCAGATTCGGCAACCATTTGCCCGGCTGGTCGATTACAACCATTGGGATCTACCTCACACAGACTTCGGTTATTTTCTGTTTCAGACAGCACACACACTTGTATACAATCAGCATTCATTATGCTACATGAATCAGGCCGATAGCCTTGAACAGTCTCAACATTGGACCGCAAGGTCACTTGCTCGACAGGTTGTTTTTGTGAAAGCACCGCTATACCATTACTGCATTGCTCTAGTAGGATGGTTTGATGATTGAGCTTACCATCTAGTACTTCGTAAAGTTTCGCTAATGCAAGCAACGCAGTATTCATGGCGCTAAGAGTATTATTAAGCGCCGGGGCTTCTGGAAAAGAAAACCGCTTGGAGCAGTTCTTATTAATGAAAAAGTCAGACTCTCGATGGGGTTCCTCAAACCTTGTCCTTCGAGGAGTCGGAGCAATGAAAGAGGGCGATTCATCAATACAATTGGAGTTAGACATTTGATTATTGTCTGGGGGGGTTTGGTGACAATTTTCAGTAGGCTTCACCCCTCCTCCAGAATTGCTTACCTGGATTTCTGGCCCCATTGTATTATCTGACTGTAATTGAATTAGATCCCCAGTATTTGAACAAATGTACATAACATCAGCTAAGGGAGAGCTCGGTCCTCCCGAAGTGTTCACAAATTCCATGACTTCCATGACTTCCTCATCAATTTCCCCTGGTCGAACAAGCTCCTTATGGACAGCACACAAACAATGTTGGGCTGCCACTAAGCAACAAAAGGGCTCCAACATTGGCTGCGTGCACACATCAACCTGGGGCCGGGACTCTCCACCACCCTCAGGATCATCCAGAGTACAGGCTGTCACAAGAGTCAAATCAGTCACTTCGCTTGAAAGATTGGGGGTTACATGCACATCAGCGACAATCAATGTACTAGGGATTTCATTCATATTTTCGACTTCAACAACACCAATGGATTTTACATGTGTGCTAGTAATGGACAAAGGTCCAGAACTATCACTCACACTGGCCTCAGCCAACACGCTCTCTAACCCAGTCTCCGAACATAATGATTGTATTGGGGTCAAAGGTGGCGGAGGACTGGTTAACACACGCACATTAGACCCACTCTCTAGGCTGGACACGGTGTCTTGGGAATAATACAAACGAATGTCAGATGAAAGTGATATTGAGCGCTGGAGATTATGCTTTTTGCGGTTTAGTCTAGTATTAATTTTGTTCGCTGCCATTTCTAAATTAAATAATTGGCCAGGATTAATTACAGGCATGCCTGATGTTAATTTGAATTTTTTACTGACCGTAGTTGACATAATATGTTGGTGATCAACTAATTAGGCAGAGCGAGAGAACAGCCGCAGCACGCTTGCACGCGAGACAGCAAGACAGCCCACTCAGCAACCACTCTTGCTAAACGCGCGCGCTAAACGCGCAGCGTTGATGGTTTTGAAGAGGTTGCTGGGAAAGGGGCAGGCAGGAAGTCGAGAAATGACCCAAAAATCCCCAATGACATGGACTGGTTACACAATGTACTATGGAAAAACAGAAAAATAAGAAAAATGAGCCACTATTCACTGAGTAAAGTCAATCAATTCCTTAGTAGACCCTTTTAAAAACAATTTGTACCAAAGTTCCAGTTCCACAGAAGCAAACAAAGTCCAATCCAAAATCGATCTTTGCACAGGACACAGGAACAGCGTGGTAGACAGCAAGACAGCCCACTCAGCAACCACTCTTGCTAAACGCGCGCGCTAAACGCGCAGCGTTGATGGTTTTGAAGAGGTTGCTGGGAAAGGGGCAGGCAGGAAGTCGAGAAATGACCCAAAAATCGCCAATGACATGGACTGGTTACACAATGTACTATGGAAAAACAGAAAAATAAGAAAAATGAGCCACTATTCACTGAGTAAAGTCAATCAATTCCTTAGTAGACCCTTTTAAAAACAATTTGTACCAAAGTTCCAGTTCCACAGAAGCAAACAAAGTCCAATCCAAAATCGATCTTTGCACAGGACACAGGACACAGGAACAGCGTGGGAGACAGCAAGACAGCCCACTCAGCAACCACGCGCGCTAAACGCGCAGCGTTGATGGTTTTGAAGAGGTTGCTGGGAAAGGGGCAGGCAGGAAGTCGAGAAATGACCCAAAAATCGCCAATGACATGGACTGGTTACACAATGTACTATGGAAAAACAGAAAAATAAGAAAAATGAGCCACTATTCACTGAGTAAAGTCAATCAATTCCTTAGTAGACCCTTTTAAAAACAATTTTTACCAAAGTTCCAGTTCCACAGAAGCAAACAAAGTCCAATCCAAAATCGATCTTTGCACAGGACACAGGAACAGCGTGGTAGACAGCAAGACAGCCCACTCAGCAACCACTCTTGCTAAACGCGCGCGCTAAACGCGCAGCGTTGATGGTTTTGAAGAGGTTGCTGGGAAAGGGGCAGGCAGGAAGTCGAAAAATGACCCAAAAATCGCCAATGACATGGACTGGTTACAAAATGTACTATGGAAAAACAGAAAAATAAGAAAAATGAGCCACTATTCACTGAGTAAAGTCAATCAATTCCTTAGTAGACCCTTTTAAAAACAATTTGTACCAAAGTTCCAGTTCCACAGAAGCAAACAAAGTCCAATCCAAAATCGATCTTTGCACAGGACACAGGACACAGGAACAGCGTGGGAGACAGCAAGACAGCCCACTCAGCAACCACTCGCGCTAAACGCGCAGCGTTGATGGTTTTGAAGAGGTTGCTGGGAAAGGGGCAGGCAGGAAGTCGAGAAATGACCCAAAAATCGCCAATGACATGGACTGGTTACAAAATGTACTATGGAAAAACAGAAAAATAAGAAAAATGAGCCACTATTCACTGAGTAAAGTCAATCAATTCCTTAGTAGACCCTTTTAAAAACAATTTGTACCAAAGTTCCAGTTCCACAGAAGCAAACAAAGTCCAATCCAAAATCGATCTTTGCACAGGACACAGGACACAGGAACAGCGTGGGAGACAGCAAGACAGCCCACTCAGCAACCACTCTTGCTAAACGCGCGCGCTAAACGCGCAGCGTTGATGGTTTTGAAGAGGTTGCTGGGAAAGGGGCAGGCAGGAAGTCGAGAAATGACCCAAAAATCGCCAATGACATGGACTGGTTACACAATGTACAAAGTTCCAGTTCCACAGAAGCAAACAAAGACCAATCCAAAATCGATCTTTGCACAGGACACAGGACACAGGAACAGCGTGGGAGACAGCAAGACAGCCCACTCAGCAACCACTCTTGCTAAACGCGCCAGAGTGATGAGTTTCTTAGATGTTCCGGTGCCCGAGGCACCCACTCCGCAGGAGGGCATGCTTTCTGGGGCGTTCACACTGTCTCCTTTGGAGCGTACTGGCCTTTTCCTGCAGAAGGATGTCCTGGCCGAGGTCCGAAGAGTCTGGAGAAAGCCACACTCGGGACTTTTTGTAAACAAAAAGATTGACGCGAGGTACAGGCTGCCTTCTTCGGAAGAGGTGGCCCTGTCGTCTTGTCCGCCTCCCTCCTCCACAGTGGTGGCTGCGGCCACCTTGCAGTCCAGGCCTGCAGCATCCTCTTCCACGATGGCTACTCAGGTTCTGAGAAAGGAGGACAAGCTCCTGGACTCCCTCAGGAGGAAAATCTTCGCCAACTCGGCCTTGCAGCTCAGGCAGCCCAACGCCGAATTGATATTGGCGGGAGCTAACATGCGGATGTGGAAAGGTCTGTCGGAGTTTGAGGAGCACATCCCGGTCGAGAAGCTGGAAGATTTCAAAGGAGGCCTTTCCGATGCCAGGGACTTGGCCCAGGATCTCCTGGAGGCTGCGGCTCATCACATAGACACCTCAGCTCGGGGCCTGATGCTTGGGGTTGATACCTCACGGCAGGCATGGCTGCATGCCACTAAATTTTCTAAGGAAGTGCAAGACATGGTGTTGGACCTTCCAATCGATGGTAAGGAGTTTTTTCATTCTTCTACTGATGTAGAGCTCACCAAAACCAAGGATAGCACTCAGACGGCTAAATCATTATCTGTTCTGGTTAAAGCTCCTTTCAAATCCCAGAGACCGTTGTCGCAAAGTCGACCTTCCTCTGGTTTTAGGGGCTTCCTCGACAGCAAATCTGGCAGAGTGGATACTCCTGCGGGGAATAACCGCTGTAGACAACAGCGTACGCAGTTTTTCTCCCGCTCCTCAGCCTCCTCATCAGGTTCAGGTGGCACCGCCACCGATAAGCCTGCCAAATGAGGGTTTTCCGCCCTCGCACGAGACCCCGGTGGGAGGACGCATTGCGTCTCATTGGGAGGTGAGGCAGACCATCACAGAAGACAGATGGGTCTTGTCAGTCGCTCGAGCGGGCTTCCGCTTACCTTTACCCCCTACTGCACCCCTCAACCCTCCTTTTCAGCTGTCGGGCTCGCCCTCCCACACAGCTGAAGTTCAGAAACTTCTGGACTTCAGAGCTGTGGAACCCGTTCCCTTTGGGGGAGCGAGGGGAGGGCTTCTACTCCCAGCTGTTTACGGTGCCCAAACCCAACCTGGCTGGCCTGCGCACCATGCTAGACCTTTCCCAGGTCAATCTTTTCCTACCCCAAGAGAAATTCAAGATGATCACGCCCAGCCAGATTCGCTCCTCCTTGCAGATGGGCGATTGGCTCAGCATTGTGGATCTTCCGGACGCGTACATGCATATCCTGATTTGGAACCCAAACAGGAGATATCTCCGCTTCTCTTTGGGAGAGGAGCACTTCTAGTTTCGAGTGCTTCCTTTTGGCCTCAGCTCGGCGCCGCGTGTCTTCACGGAGATGATGTCGGTGATTGCGGTCTATCTTCGTCTCCAGGGTATCCATGGGTATCCATATTTGGACGACTGGCTCTTACGCCGGGGTGCGCTCGAGGCCTTGGTGGGGCTTGGTGTTACTGAACGGATGCTCGAGACCCGCTCGAATAAGGCTGTTACCAGACCTGAGTACGAGGTCCCTCGTTCAGAGGCTAAAGCTACCAACATTTCTGAGGGTCTGGCAAGGCCTTATCGGTGAAGGTTGTTTCTCACCGTTCCTGCTCTTGCGGTGTTCTGCTCAATTTATGCTTAGTTCAAAATGGCACGGAAGCACAATGCATTCTGGGAGTGCTCGCAGCCATGTTGGATATTTACTTCACTCCGCAGTGAAAGGCTGCACACATTTTGCTGAAGTGTTAGATTCACTGTGCTGAGACAAACATGTTTTTTCAAACTTGGTATGCAGTCAAGGCCATTTCTGCTGGGAAAAGCTAACGTTGTTATGACTTGCTACTGTTCTCCGTGGAGCATATTTTTTCTGAGTTTTAGAGCAGGGAGGCCCTGCATTCCTTGGGGGGAGCTCTCGATTGACCCAGCTGGCAATCGACGGCTGTCCCTCAACTGCGCAGGTGCAATTCCAGAATATTCGAGAATTAACTCCTTTTTTTGGAGTGCCTATATAGGCGGAAACCTGGAGGGGTCAGGTGAGACTTCAGCCAGAGAAGGACGCTCCGTCTGGCCTTCCTGTGAGCTGTAGCACTCTCTTCCTGGCTGTCCCCCCGGAGTCTTCCAGCCGATTCTGGACGAGATGAGGACAACATTTACGCTCACAGTGATGTCTTTCTTTTGGTTTTCTTTACATATGGCCATGTTAGTTTTATGAGTTATTTCTATGTACCTGTAAGCTTTGAATAAATAGCCGTAAAGAGCTGATTATCTTCTAAAGGGTGCGTGGCTGTGAATTATTGTGTCTGTCTGTTTTTGGGTCGAAGTATTTGCTCTAATTGCATTGGTGATTTATGGTAGTTCTGTGCACTTTTCAGGGGAGAGCAATACATGCGGCGACACCAGATCTGTTGAGTGGGCAAATAAGGAAAATTCTTCTTTTACCGGCAGCCCCGAGGTCCTTCCTGAGAAGGCTAATTTGGCAGTTGGTATGTCGTAGAAACATTCCAGGCCTCATAGTACCAGCTCGGCCGAGGTTCCTTATGTTAAGGCTAAGGTTAAGACCTCTGATCCATCGACGGGGACCCCTGCCTCACTTCCTCACGTGCCACAGTTCCCCTCAGGTGATGACAAAATGCCACCCGTTCCCGCCACGACCGTGGCGGCCATTTTGAATGCTACCCCTACAACTGCGCCATTGGCCTCAGGTGTAGGGCTGGGTTCTGGGCCTTGTGCGCATCTTTATCGGTCAGTTTATGACTGGAATGCTCGGATGCCCCTTCCGCACAATGTTTTGTTGCCTGCGGGGTGGGCGCCATGGGTTGATCTGTCCATCCAGATATGGGAGTGGGCCATGCTTCATGGTGTCTGGCTGCTTGCGGTGCACATCCCGGGCCAGCTGAATTTCACAGCGGATGCCCTCAGCCGGCGGACAGCGGTCAGCTACGAGTGGGAGTTGGAGGCGGAGGTCCTCTCATGGATTTTCTCGCGTTGGGGCACACCGGAGGTGGTCCTCTTCGCTACGGCGGTAAACAAGAAGCTTCCTCTGTATGCAGCGGTAAACAAGAAGCTTCCTCAGTATGCCTCCAGAGGGGGGCTGAGAGCCCTAACTCTGGAGGATGCTCTCGAGATTCCATGGCACATGAGAGCTTACGCCTTCCCGCCTCTGCCTCTAGTTCATCAAACAATTTGGAAGCTGAAGAACTCTGTGAACTGTTCCCTTCTGCTCATGGCCCCGTGGTGGCCGGCCAGTTTTTGGTTCTCAGAACTTCAACACCTGTCGATGTTTCCGCTGATCAGGTTACCAGTAACCCCAGATCTTCTTCATCAAGGGGAACAGCAGGGGTGGCACCCCCCCACAATCGCTCAGCTTGGCGGCATGGTACCTGAGTCCAAGTCTTTAGAGCATCTTAACTTGTCTACGGATAACATGCGTATTATCCAGGCAGCCAGGAAACCCTCGACCAGATCCCAATCCTTGAGTAAATGGCTCAGGTTCTGTCGTTGGAGTTTGGAAAAGCAGTTGGATCCAAGGGTGGCTACGATTGACACGGTGCTGTCCTTCGTGTCCTCGATAGCAGAGTCATGTTTTGTCATGCAGAACTTACCTTTCAGCGGTTTCCGCTTATCTTGCTACAGACCAATGCTCTTATTCTCTGAGTGACCCAGAGGTTAAGAGGCATTTTGCAGGCTTGACACGCCTCTACCCTCTGGTTCGTAGTCCGCACCCGCCATGGGACCTAAATGTAGTCCTGACACAGTCTGTGTCATAAACCTTTTGAACCCATGGCCACGCTGGACCTCAAGTACCTATCCTGGAAAGTGTCCATCTGGTCGCCGTTACGTCTGCGAGGAGAGTGAGTGAGCTCCAGTGGAGCATCCTTTCTTAGTCTTTCACAAGGACAAGGTAGTCCTACGGACAAACCCGGCCTTTCTACCGAAGGTGGTAACTGAATTCCATCTGAATCAGTCGATCTCCCTACCAGTCTTTTTTCTGAACCCTTCCTCAAGAGGCTGAAAGGGTTCTGCACGGTCTTGATGTCAGAAGAGCTCTTAAGTTCTACCTCGACAGGTCCTCCGAGTTTAGGAGTTCTTCTCAACTTTTTGTGACCTTCGGTAACCCTCAGGGTAAGCAGGCGTCTAAGGCGACTATTTCTCGGTGAATCGCCGCCTGCATCAAGGAGTCTTTCACCGCCCAAGGGCTGAAACCTCCTAAGGGTATTCATGCACACCTGGAGCGGGGCAAGGCAGCCGCGGTTGATTTTCAGAAATATGCCCCTGGGAGTCCATCGCGAGGGCAGCTACTTGGGCCTCCCTATCTGCTTTTGTAAGCCTTATTGTCTTGACATCAGCTCAAGAGCTGATGCTCAGTTTGGTCAGGCTGTGTTGAAGAACCTGTTTCAGTAAGGGGGTATTTCCATCCACCCGTAGTTCCTGTAAGGAGTGCTTGGGAATCTCCCATAAGTATGGAGGAAAGGGGACGGGACGTAGGAGTATAACCAGGTTACTCACCGTAGTGACCATCTTACTCCTAGTCCATAGTCCCCTTTCCTCTATACACCTGCCAGCTGTCCCCTCTAATAAGGTTCCTCTGTTATTGCTAATAGGTCTCTGACCTGGCGATAGAAAAGGACTGATGGGCGATGCGCGGGGCGGAGCCGTGGTGGGCGGGGTTACGGCCGCGTGACGGGCCCCACACAAGAAAGAGAGGAAGGACACATTTTTGGAAAAATGTTGGATGCTTGGAGTAAGGTGGTCACTACGGTGAGTAACCTGGTTATTATTATATTATTTTTGCCTGTGGATGTGCCATTGATTAGGACGCCGCCATGGGTGTGACATGCTGCGGTGGTTGTGGCCAGGGCCTAGAGTCTTGGATGCATGGCTGTAGGCCACAACCACCGCAGCATGTCACACCCATGGATACTCCTGTACTATTGATTGTCGATTACATGGTTGTGGGGAGTGTGTACAGTCTTGGGTGCATGGCTGAAGGCCATGCACCCAAGCACTAAGTTATTAAGCACTGGAGGTATCAGCCACTGCACACCCACATATTGTAATATCTATGAACATACAGCTAAGAGTCTAGCCTTTTGGCCAGAACAAGTGAGGCATACCACACCTATGGATCCAACCGTACTTACACACATCACTCAGGTGGTTGTGGGCAGGATGCAGAGTTTTGGATGCATGGCTGCAGGCCATAGGCCATACGCCTTACTCCTTAAACTCTAGGCCCTGGCCAGAATCACCACATCATATTACAGGAATGTATTCACCCGTACTATAGCTTAGTAGTCTGATGGTTTTGGGGAGGGTGTATAGTCTTGGGTGCATGCCCAAAGGCCATGCACCCAGAAACTACCACATAAGCAGTGCAGTTATAAGCCAATGTACACCCTTACGTTCAAATACGTATGGACATACATCGAAATCTCTAGGTCCAGCCCACAACCACTGCAGCATATCACACAGGCACGTTAGTGGCTGTGTTGTTATGGTGAAGTTGCTGTTTCCACAGGAGGAGCACTTTTTGGGTGCCTTACAACTGCGCTCCCCATAGACGATTCCTCCCCAAAGTTTGCAAAAAAAATACATTGGACACTTTAAATTTCTTTGGAACGTTTGGTCATGTTTAGTCCACGGGGGTGGGGGGGGAATTATAAGGGCACGGGGGTTCTTTTCACCTTCGACTGAATGGGGGAAAAAGTTTGTGCCCACGAACATGCGCCGCTTTCCATGATTGGTTGTCGAACAGCGTCAAGTACGTAAGCTTTGTTCGGTCCGCTGCTATCTTTTATTAATGTTTTGGTGTACGCGTACATCGCCAGAACCACATACAAAACAAGACAGCATTGCACTGGTCACACCTATGTAATAATATTTCAGAAGTTCTCCTTTGAGGGGGTTGGAATGGGACGTGGGAGCAGAAACTGAAAAAGTGAAGTTTTCTTGTCTCCAAACTCATACATTTAAATGCAAGTTCGTGTTCACTGTACCACTACCAATTAGTGCGCATGGGTTTAAATGTTTTTGGAATAATATTGCCGTCAAACTGGCGTTCTAAGTTTTGAAAACTAAGGCCACCATCTGCATTGTTTACTGGAAACAGCCACTCTGGAGGTGTATGCGAGTAGCAGTTCTCATAATTGGATGTCAATATGTTGTTGCAAACTAGGAATGTTTATGCCCTGTGAGTGAAGGTCACATGAGTTGTTTTTTTGGTTGGACACTCAATACACCCGCGCATCTGAGTGATTGTTTAAGGGGCTTTTGTTTTTTGAACTTGTGCGAAACTGAAACTTTACAAGAAATTCAAGGAAAGAAAGGGTCGAAAAAAATAGCAATTGATAAGGTTATGTTTTAAAAAGTTTGTTAGGGACATGCAATATCAGTCCACAAGGATACTTTGATGCAAATACATTGGTGTCTGACTTGCAGAAACAGAATGGAGGCAGTAAATATTATGTAAGGTTACTTTTGCTCACTCTACAGCGAACTGCCCTTTATTTATACATTACCAAAACTTTAATTGTGCCAATAAAACCGCCGTATTATGTTTCTGCGCTGTTACATTTTTCCTGCAATATTGCCAAGTGCACAGGTTTCCGATTTGTAGGGTATGATTACACTCATCCTTGTTTAGCATTACTATTTATTAGTTGCAACGTTATGTTTGTGCACATAGGTTTGTGCATCAGTTTGCCCGTTCTTGTGGTCTTGTTTGAAATCACGAGACATAATTTTTCTTACACTGTCCATTCATTTTGCTTACATAACTACACTATGATCTTTCTGTGTAGTTGCTATTTTTTTTTTTCACTTACGCCGCATGCAGATTCTCGCCGTTTGTACACCGTTCCTATAGTTACATATGGTCATTACATATGGTCATTAGAAACATTTCACTAAAATGTCTTGTTTGCACACTTACATTTCTGTATTACTTTGGCGATTTCTTGTATCTTTTTTTGAAATATTTTTGGTAGAGGTTGGTTACTGACACGTAATTTTTGTTACGTTTGCCCCCCAGGTACATATTGCCGTATTGTCCCGCCATGGCTTTCAGATGCCGAGTGAGGGCTTTTTCGGACGTCAAATACAACTGCTTGTGAGCGATTTCCTGTGCATAACAATTATGTGGGACGATACCCTAAGCCCGCTTTGTCCGTACGCTGAACTCGCTACTCGGACCAACGTTACATCATTTATGGTACTGTAGGCTCAAAATTATGACGCCTTCTTGGAAATCACTGTGGAAACAAAGCGCCTGCTTTATCAAAGAACTTATACATTTTGTATGCAAAAAAAACCAACGTGTTCTTCATCTTTAACATTTGCAATGCCGCTCTTTCAACCATTGTTATCTTTGCATTGAAAATGGGATTAATCTGATGATCTCTGAAAAAAGAGGAAGCTACACATGTGATGTCATCGATGTAATCTTTGATGTCCTGGGTGTTAGTCTTATCAATGCACGTAGGTGGCGCGAGTTATGGTTGCTTAGCTTACCATAATTAGCGAATGGCAAGTGTTTTTCGGTTTTACTGTGAACCATAACGTCCCTTTAATAAAGATTTTTACTGAATATATATATATATATATATATATATATATATATATATATATATATATATATATATATATATATATATTTATATATATATGGCAGTGAGCAAAAACAAAGGGGCTACACATGTGATATCATCAGTGATGTCATCAATGACATTTGTGATGCCATCTTTCATGTCCTGGGTGTTAGTGTTAGCAGTGAACATTGGTGGGGGCAGGTATGGTCGCTTAGCCTACCATAACCGGCGAATTTCAGGGGTTTTTCGGTTTTACTTTGAACCATAATGGCATGTTTGAAAAGTTTTTTTTAGTAAAGTGCACAGGTTTTAGGTAGGGCAATATATAAAAAAAAAGTGAATGTCTAACTCACATTGTTTTATCCATACATTCCTTGAACAAGTATACATTTCTAGCTTGATAGCTTCATGTTTGATCAATCTCAGTCGGTTCTTATGATATGTAGAACAAAGTTAGGTCTGTGTGATTTAAGTCCCCTTTCACCTGTTTAAATCTATTCTAATATGGATAATCCCATAATTAGTAGCTAATAATGACTTACCCTAAATAGAGGTTAGATGCTTATGCATCTTGCTGTGTTCGGCGTATTGTGGTGTTACACATGCAGGAAGCAGCGCCATTTTGAAATGTTTCTTATATATGCAGAATGACATAATCACATGATGTGTACTACGATTTCACTAGTAAACATTGAGAACATCAAGTCTGTTTTTCTGTTTTTCCAAAGCGGGGCCCGTAGCGACACCACTCCCTCTAATCCAACTGTTTGGTGACATGCCTGTACGCAGGCCTGTGTACACAGGCAAACTGTTGTGCAGCAAGTTGCAGTGTCCTCGTATTATGACCACCATATAGTGTATGTAACCGGTCCCTGTCTATGAACCAGAGCTGCTCAATGCCAAAATGGGGGAGGGATATATCAAAATACAGTTATTCATTGGGGGTCATTACAAGGTTGGCGGTAAGGGGTTTACAGCGCCGGTAAAGATGCCGGAGCCATCAACCCCTCACCGCTGCATTATGAGGTCCTTTAGCGGGTCCCGCTAAGGGCACCTGGTTTTACCAGGTGCCCTTAGCGGGACCCGCTAAAGGACCAGCATGCTAACAACAGGCCCGTTATTGACGGGCCCGTTGTTAGCATGGTCCCCATTGAGCCCTATGGGGCTCGAATGGGAATGGGGATGTGTTCCCTGAATGGGGAAATACCGGGTCCTCCAAGGTAGGAATGGCTGTGTATTTCTCCAGCATTGGATCTTTCATGGATTCACATGCTTAGAATATTCCCCGTCGACAGACTGGGAACCCTCGGTACACTTATAAAGCCGTTTCCCATAGGAAAACGTTTGACACTTTTGTGTCCTATCTAGGTCGTTTTGGGCCCGCACACGCATGCCCCACTAGGACGTAGCGGCATAAATGCTGCGCCCCCACGGCTCCCTTCAGATTTCAACCGTCCCCAAAGTAGTGGGAGCACCTCGTGTAGTCTACTATTTTGTCTAGGTTGTGCTGTTGGAGTTTCTCCTGATGTCAGGGAAAGCACTGTTCCGCCCGTGCACCACATGCGGGTTGAAGAAGGTGTACGAGGGGGACGGACATATGGATTGCATATGTTGTCTACACCCTCATCATTCGGCAGACAACTGCGACATATGTAAGGGCTTCTCCCAGAAGACTCTTAAAGATCGAAGTCGAAGACTTGTGGCATGGTTAAACGATGGAGCGGGGGCATATCCTCCTTCGGAGGTGGGCTCCACGCGCAGCGCGGCCGGAGTGTAAAAATCTTCAGGGGGCCCCGCGCCGCTCGACATCATCGGAACCCCTGGTGAAGAAATTACGACCAGCGTAGAAGGAATCATCGAGAAGCCATTCTAAGGAGTCTTCGTCGAAGAAAGCCTCGTCATCCTCATCTTCGACGACGAAAGACAGAAAAGAAAAATCTAAATCCTCCTCGGGCGATCATCATAGATTGACCTCGAGTCGAGATGCAGAGAAGCGTAGGTCGAGTTCGGAAAAGGCGGGAACGCCTCAAGGACCTGCATGACCACCACCGTCGTCGACGGCAGGCCAGTCGTCGAACACTTCTCTGCCACTGCCACAATTGGTCTCAACCGTTCTTGGACCGCAGACAGTAACGGCGACGTCGACGATGGGGCCAGCTGTAGCTTCGTCGACGGAGATCCCGCAAGAGGCCTGGCGACCTGGCGGAGGTATACGACCCAGTTTTGCCAGAGACACTACGGCAGCAAGAGGCCTTGTCGGTGTCCTCGGTAGATGAGGATGTGAGAGTAGCTGGCCCTGCAGACCTCGGGTTACGAGGGATTACCAGGCCTCTCTCCGGGAGCATTCCGGCGTCTACCCCTCTTCTCAATCCGCAGTTACTCTTGTCGCTAGAGGTCTTATCCACGTTGCAAACATTGCTGAAGACACTGGACGAGAGACTACCTCAAGCAACTCCGGCTAGGCCGGCCATCGACGACCCGGGCCCGTCTCGTCGGCCACCTCCGTCAACCCCCACGGCATTGCCAGCGGGTGGAGACCTCTCGACTCCACGCCACGAGGAAGGAGAGCTGATAGATTTGGACTCGGACAGTAGAGCCTTATCAGATGTCTCGCTTTCCCCCTCCAGGGATCCAACCTGGGAGTCTGAAGCAGAATTAGAAATCCCGAGAAGCCCGGCTCAGCCGTCTCCCCCGGACGACATTGGGTCATTTCACACCATGATGGCCAAGGCTTGTACAGAATTCGGGCTGGCCCAGGAAGAGGAGAAAAAGGACTGTTTTCTTTTCGACCACATGGGAAAGAGGAGACGGTCGGTGTTTTCAGTACCCATCCTGGATCATGTGTGGGAGGAGGGGTTACAGACCATGCGCCACCCTTTCTCGGAACCGGCGATAAAGGTTGTCTGGAGAAAAAATGTAAGGCTCCAGAGGCTACCCTCAAGTGTCTCTCCTCCCAACCAACTCCTGACTTGGTGGTGTCGGCAGCGGCGGCGAGAAAGGCGAGGGCCCAGCACAAGTGCACAACCCCCCCCGGAAAGTGATGCCAGAAGACAGGATGCTTTCGGCAAAAAAGTGCTGTCGGTAGGTGCTACCACAGTAAAAGCGGCCAATTCTCTGGCCATAATAGCCAGATACGACAGGGAGATGTAGCAACGACTGGCTCCTATGCTGGTGCATCTTCCGGAAGAACATCGTAAGGCGGCGATGTTACTGGTCAGGGAAGGTGAAGAGGCCTCCAATCATGCCATAAACATCGTGATGGACCTCGCGGAATCAGGGTTTAAGCAGGTGAATACTGGTGTGGTTCTCCGAAGGCAGGCATGGCTGAAATGCACCAACTTCCGACCAGAGGTGCAATACAAGGTGCTAGATATGCCTTTTGAGGGAGACCTTCTGTTCGGCGAGAAGGTGGACGAGGCCCTGAAGGGCATGAAAGAGGACTCGGACACGGCACGTTCCTTGGGGGCCCTCCAAAGTGGTCGAAGTTTCCGGTCTTTTCGTCCCTTCAGGGGAGCATCGGGAAATTCCAGATTCTCGGCATCGAGAGACAGATCCTTCAGTAGACCAGCATACCCCTCCCAGGGATACAGACGGGCTTCGCAAGCGGCAAAACGATGCCAGGACTACCAGGCCCCCAAGAAGAGAACAGGTTACTCGTCGTCGACGAGGGATAAGCAGACCAAGGACCAGCAATGACGGGCATCGGAACGTTCTGGGAGACAGGGTATCGTGCTACATCAACGAATGGGGGCAAATAACAACGGATCGATGGTTGTTGGACACTGTAAGATACGGACATTCCCTGCAATTCAAAAGCAACCCTCCGCACATTCCACCAGCGTTTGTAGTTCAATCCCATCTGAGCGTGTTGCAGCATCTGAGCGTGCTCACGCTCCAAGAAGTGATCCGGTCAGTTCAAGAAGGGGACTTTCTGACGTCTCTGGACCTGCGGGACGCGTACTTCCACATACCGATGTGTCGGCGACACAAAATGTTCCTAAGGTTTGTGGTAGGGCGGACTCAGTACCAGTTCACAGTACTTCATTTTGGGCTGAAATCCTCTCCCAGAACTTTCACGAAATGTTTGGCCCTGGTGGCGGCCTGGCTGAGAAGGCAAGGCCATCATGTATACCCGTATCTCGACGACTGGTTGGTGAGGGGGTCCTCCCCTATGTCGACTCACACAGGTTTGCAGGCCACCATGCACCTCTTACAACGGCTGGGGTTTGCGGTAAACTTTGAGAAATCCTCGTTAACGCCGTTGAGAAGATTGGTGTTCCTGGGCGTACAGTTCGAGACCCAGTCAGGGTTAGTGAAGCCATCCCTCGACAGAATCACTAAACTCAATCGATTGGCAGGTCAGCTTAAAATCAATACCAGACTGTCAGTGAGAAAATATATGTCAATTCTGGGCGCTATGGCGTCCTGTATTCCTCTGGTGGGCAACTGCCGCCTGTTCATGAGGCCGGTTCAAGAGTTTCTGGCGGAATGGTGGACGCAGGCCCAAGGGCTCTGGTCGGACAAACTGACCGTCGACGACGACAAGCTCCTACTAGCTCTTCAGTGGTGGCAGAGCTTCCAGAATCTATCCAGAGGGGTACCCCTACAGGAGCCGGAGTTTCGGCTAACCATAGTGACGGACGCGTCCCTGACAGGCTGGGGAGCACACATGGGCACTCTACAATGCCAAGGTCGTTGGTATCGGAGGGGATCTCTCCTGCACATCAACGTTCTGGAACTGAGAGCAGTGCGCTGGGCCCTGAAGTCGTTCCTGCTGCACATCAGAGGGTCCATAGTAAGAATATTGACAGTCAACACGACGGCAATCTTTTACTTGAGGAAGCAAGGGGGCACGCGATCCAGAACCCTTTCCACCGAGGCTCAGAAGGTGTGGCTTTGGGCTCTGAAACACAATATATCCATCGTAGCTCATCATCTTCCGGTGTACGGAACAAGCAAGCGGACTCACTCAGCAGAAATATGGACCAAATTCATGAATGGGAGATAGACAGCGTTCAGTTGTCGAAGGTCTTCGAGAAATGGGGACGGCCTCCGCTGGATCTCTTCGCTATGAAGAGGAACAAGAAGTGCAAAATGTATGCCAGCAGGTGGCCACAGGAAGTCTCTCTGGGGGAAGAGTTCTCCTTCCTGTGAACGGACACGTTCCTCTATGCCTTCCCTCTATTCCCTCTAATACGGAGAACTCTGCAGTGGATACGCAGGTACAGATGCCGGGTCATCCTAGTGGCACCGTGTTGGCCGAGGCAGCCGTGGTTTTCCGACCTGCTTCACCTGTCAGTGGATCAACCAATAACGTTCCCGAAGGTTCCCAATCTCCTGTCCCGGGACGAGGGAACAGTCTGGCATCACAATCCAGACAGTCTCAATCTCACAGTTTGGCTCCTGACTTTTCAGAATATGGTGCCTTGAGCATTTCGTCAGACTGTCGGAGGATCCTGAAAGCAGCGCGAGCCCCTTCCACCAACAAGTCGTACAAGTGTAAGTGGAGAAGGTTCTGTACGTGGTGTCAAGGACAGACGGGAGTGCAACCTCTAAGGGTCCCTCCGGAACAGCTTCTGCCGCATCTGCTACACCTAGCGAAGAGCGGATTATCTTTTTCATCAATAATGGTACACCTGGCGGCCATCTCTAGATTCACGAGGAGAAGGAAGTCGTCTCCCTTGTTTAGTGACAGGTTGGTGAAACACTTCATGAGGGGTTTGTTCCGGACGTTCCCTCCGGTTAAACGTTTTCCACCAACGTGGAGCCTTAATATGGTGCTAGCAGGGTTAATGAAACCACCCTTTGAACCAATGGCCACATCGTCGATGAAGTTCTTGTCATGGAAGTGGCCTTTCTAATAGCTATAACATCAGCTAGGCGGATCTCGGATTTGCAAGCGTTGGTCATAGACCCTCCGTACCTAAGGTTTTTTAAGGACAAAGTGGTTCTGTCAACGAATTCTCATTTCATTCCAAAAGTTCCTACGGCTTATCATAAGCACTCATCCATTGTCCTGGCAACCTTTTTCGCGACCCCCTCATCGGCTGCGGAAAAAATACTACATACCCTGGGCGTCAAGAGAGCTCTAAAATGTTACCTTCATCGGACTCAGCAACTTAGATCTATGCAACAACTCTTCGTTGCATATGGTCCTTCGGCGAAAGGAAAATCAATTTCAAAGCAGGGACTGACCCGATGGGTCTCGTCGACGATTGCCTTCTGTCATTCAAAAGCGGGAAAACCGCTACAAGGGCGTCCGAGAGCTCATTTCACAAGGGCAACTTCGTTGTCAACGGCATTGTGGGCAGGAATCCCGCTGACAGACATTTGCCAGGCGGCGGCATGGTCAGTGCCTCACACATTTACCCGCCACTACTGCCTCGAACGGCAGCATGCGGACGAAATACAAATGGGAAGAGCAGTCTTGCGCCATCTGTTTCAATAAGGTAAGCCCTTTTCAAGAAGGGTCTGTGCTTATTTTGACATATGTATATATGGATGTATATATGGATGTATATAAGGATGTATATATATATTTATATATGTGTATATAGGTATTGATCTGTGCATGTACTGTTGCACATTTTAAATTGGCATCCTACGTAAGCGTGGTTCGCTATACATATGCTTAGGAGGGTGCCAGATTGCATTCACACCTCCTCTTTTTCAGGATCACTGCTGTGCATTCTGTTCTAAGCATGTGAATCCATGAAAGATCCAATGCTGGAGAAGGGAATAGTTTCTTACCTGTAACTCCATTTCTCCAGTATTGGTATCTCTCATGGATTCACATGCGCCCACCGGCCTCCCCGGAATGCAATCGTCTTGTATATCTAGGTTTCACCCCATTCTGCTTTGGAGGGGTCGAAATCTGAAGGTAGCTGCGGGGGCGGGGCATTTATACAGCTAGTTCCTAGTGGGGCATGCGTGTGCAGGCCCAAAACGAAGTAGATAGGACACAAAAGTGTCGAACGTTTTCCTATGGGAAACGGCTTTGTAAGGGTACCGAGGATTCCCAGTCTGTCTACGGGGAAAACTCTAAGTATGTGAATCCATGAAAGATACCAATGTTGGAGAAATAGAGTTACAGGTAAGAAACTATTCCCTTCCCCATTCAGGGAACCCGGACCCGGAATGCGGTGTGGAGGTAGCCATGCCGCAAATAGCGGCATGGCTACCTTCAACCTTGTAATGACCCCCATTGTCTCTTAACATCTGGGAGACCCATACCGCCCTCCCAGACCGACATGAACAAGGAGTCAAAAGCAATCCTGGGATGGGAGTCCTGCCACAGTATTCTCCACAAGGCCTTTGGGTCATCATTTTAAATTAGCTGCCTGCCTGAGCCGGGGAGAGTAAGAGCTGACCAATATTTCATATCAACCTCGAATTTTTGAGTGACGAGCAGTAGATTGTATCTATGAAAATCCATCCCTGTGCGGTATACCTGTATACCTAAATATAAGAAAGTATCGGAAGCCACCTGGAGCGGTCACTTTTGTGGGAGAGATTCCATTCTACTTTGCACCAGAAACAGGAGGGACTTACTCCTAGTTCACACAGAGCCAAGTGTGCCTCTAATTTATTTGCAGGGTCTACTCGACTCTGGGGCAAGTCTTCTGTGGGTCACCCAGATATGAGAGGCCATCATCCGCGTATAATGAAACCCTCCAACAGCTATTCTGCCAACAGCTCTATGGCTAGGATAAAAAGCAGTGGCAAGACGAGGCACCCCTTGCGTGTCCCTCACTCAAGGGCTAAAGACTGCAAGGTCACCCTGTTAACGCAAGTCATCGCCTGTGGTTGGTATAAAGCCATTGGACCCATTTCAAGAACTTACCATCAGAACCCATGAAAAATCCCAGCAGACTGTGTTGAAGGCCTTCTCGGAATCAGATGCTGCCATAGCAAAAGGGCTAGTAATGGTCTCTGTCCTGTCGAATGCTATGTGCAGCCGGCGAATATTCATCCTCATGGCCCAGTACCACAAAAATGCACACTGATCTGGGTGGATCAGCATAGGCAGTCACGTTTATAGGTGTGTTGACAAAACTTTGGCCTGAATTTTCGCTTCAGCATTAATAAGCAAAATGGGCCTGTACGAGTCACAATCATCTGGTTGATTGTCTTTTCTTTGGCAACACGATTATGTAAGCCAATCTCAGATCAGGAGGCAGATTCCCTTCATCGCTACTCAGCAAAAGCATAGAACGGATTGGGCCAGCAATGTTTATTAATCACTATTTTCCACAATTCTGGGGATTTTCTCAACTGGAGCGTGGTTATCGCTGCTAGCACCTCCTCTTCAGTAATATCCACTTTGAGGGATTCACGCAGCTGAGGTGAGAACCTTGGTCGTGGGGTGAACAAGATCCATGTGCCTTGGAGCCAAGTTCCCCCGAAGCGGCCTGATATAGGCACATGTAGTCATCCGTGAAGGATTCACAAATAGCTGCATCATCCGAGAGCCTTTCTCCTGTGAAAAAGATTCTCGTAGACACGGGCCCTTGGGGCCAGATAAGCCTGATGGGCGGTATCTGTGGAAAGATTACGATATGTATCCCGATTATGTATGCCAGGGGATTGGTTTGAAATTTACTCCATTTCCAATCGGGTCAACTCCCTCTCTAGATCGACTAATCTCTGTAATATCTCCCCCTCCCTTGCCGCCAGGGCTGAAATAGCCTCCCCCGAAGCACTGGCAGATAACCGTCCCACAATGTACCTGCACTCGAGACTGAAGGGGTATTTATCGCAAAACGCTTGGTTGTTGCATGTGTAAGTTTCCCTACAAAATCCAGGATCCCCAGATAGTAAATGTTCAGACGCCACATAGGACGAGCTGTCGCTCCTGGTTGGTGTAAGGAGATGAGCATCTGTGAATGGTCCAAACTTTCTTGAGGAAGATATTGCATGGCGGAAACACAATCAATGTTGGTATTCGGCCCAAAAAATAGTTAATGTGAGATAGGGAGGAGTGTACCCACGAGTTGAACGAGTACTCCCATCCGTGAAGGAATAGCATGCGTCCCACATATACTATGACAGTAACCTGTACAAAGTCGTTTAGCTTGGAGCGTGGTCTCCTTCCCGCCAATGAGCCACACCACTTATCCTGGTATAGTCCATGATATCATTGAAGTCTCCACCCACCAGTTTGCAATCCGCAGCGTGTTTGACCAGCATACTTTGAAGTTCTAGCAAGAAAACCACGCCTGATATGGGGGTAGGGGGTGCATACATATTAAGAAACACCAAAAATATAATCAACAGACATCTTCCTCTGTCATCCCTCACTACTATTATGGGGGTTGAATGGCATGTGCTTCCTGAGCAAAGTCAAGATGCCTCCCACCCCCGGACCCTTTTAAATCTCACATGATACACCCTCTCATAGTTGGATTTAGTGAAAAATGTGTACTTATTGACAGCCAAATGTGTCTCTTGTGGGAATACTACCAATGATTTGCATCTATTGAGGAATATTTTTTTCATCACAATTGATTTATGAAATGTTATCTTCTTATATTGATTGCATGAAGTTGTGATATGTTGAATGTTTTTTGAGGTTGGTTCCCAAATAAACTATGGCTACTAATTGGTATATCCCTGATCATAGTTTTGACAGCATCCCAAACAATGTGATCTTCTGCCTCACTTACAATTCACCTAATTTAATATTTGCAGACTCTTATCATGGGCATCCTGCAGCAGAATTCCAGACCTCATTCACCATCTTCATTGACTCAATTTAAACACCCCAGGTCCACCACAAGTCATTAGCATGATTTGAAATGTCAATTTGTTGAATTTCAAATTATGCAGCATCACTCACCAATAAGTTAGAGACCAGAAAATAATAAAGATTCTAGAGAAGAGAAAAATTGACCTCTTGCACGGAGGATTTTAAGTGTTTGATGTGTCTCTAACCACCCTAGATTGAAACACTTCTTAGTCTGTCTTAAATCCTATTTTGAAGAAATGTAAGAATGTTCTTCATCTGGGTTTATTGAGCCATTGTGTCAGGTTAGTGACGCTTAGTAAGTGACATAAACGGATGGTAGGTATACATATGAAATCATACATCATACATTTAAAATGATACATCAATTTGAAAAGGTATGAATAACAATCATAAATCAAATGGAAAAAACAAATCATAATGGAGGAACAACATTAAGCAGATAAGGGAATGAGACTATACAATTAGTAAACAAATATGAATGTAATGTAAGGAAATCATGCCAACGCTATAGGAATAAGTCTTTGACTTTCAGGGAATAGTAGACAATGACACACAGTGATTATTCAATAGTTCTCATAATAGGAGCAAAGCCTTATTCGAAGTCGTAAAGCACTGTGCCAAGCCCACACCTGTGAACCGAAGTGCCTACCTGTTATGAGTGCGACTTCATGTGGCAGCTTAGGTAACACAGATCAGTTCCTTTAATTCACATTCTTCAGTTACTTCAGGTTACATCTTAATTAAGCAGGAACTAGGCCAGGAGCAGGGATTGAAGCCCACTGGCTCCCACCACCCAGGATACATGGTTTCAAATGCCCTGGGTGTAACACTCACACAGAACAACATTCCAACACATCCAACATTCCACATGTGACAACATTCAGTCCATGTCCTCATTCAATCCCTACACACTCTCAGGACAAGTCATAACACATCTCCTTCCCTTCACATTCCAAAAAACACAGACATAACACACCTCCTCTCCATCATACAAAGGAAACACAACCTGCACACCACCATGATACTTCACAACACACACACGCCACCTGCACCAACAACTCTTTCTCTCCTCACCGGCATCCACACGGTAGCTGAACAGTGAGCCTCCTCTGGACCACGAGGCTTTGTCCATCATCTGAATTATAGCGGATCCTCAGGTAACCCCAGCAGGGCTTTAGCTGTAATTACGAGCGGTCCTTGCGCACAAATGATTTCTACTGCTACATCTACACAAATGCTGTGTGGATGCTCCTTTTAAAACACAGCGTTTCTGCCTCATCTACAACTGGCAGCTCAGTGGGGCTGTGTTACTTGTGTGCTGTGCCTACTATTCCAACATGGCGGCTGTTAGGGAGAATTCTCTTCTATGTCCGATTCCCCTCGCCTAGTGAGTCCCCCAGCAGCTTTGCTGGACTTCTGGAGTTTATTTTTTTCCACTTGGTAAGAGTGAGAGCTTTTCCCCCACTCTTGCCTGTGTTCTGCTATGTGTTTCTATCTGTTTTTGTGATTGTGGACTCTGAAGTACACCACTTCAGTAGCCCCCTTCTTTCTGTGTGTCACACAGCACCTTCAGTGCCGTGGCACAGGGTTGTCTTTGAGACTTCCATCGACTCCATTTCTGAGGCGACTACCGTCCCCCATAAAAGGGTAAAGTTACCATTAACTTTACTTAGTCAGTCTACCACAGATCCAGTACACCCCATCTTCCATGGAGTAATGGAAAGGGTTAATTTGTATCCCTTTTTATCTGTACCTCCTAGAGCATTGTTTCGCTGTTTTAACATTTAGACTTGGCTGGTGGCAGTGGTATCTACCTTAACTTTTCTACCGCGATTTTATTAGATAAACGTGGTACTGTTCTTGGCTATTATATTAGCCTCGAACATAAACCCGCTTGACCAAATCGTCTTTCTTTTGGCTCCGGTTGGGTTTATTCGCCATTTCTTTTTGTTAAAGTCCTTCTTGTGTTTTACTTTGCGCGGCAAACTAGGTTTGCCTTCTTTGTTCACTGTCTTTTGGTGGGCTTCTGCACAGAAGCCCTCCTTAAGGCGCCTGGGTGTCTAGGTGGGCTGAATGTGAGGGAGGGGTGTAGTCACCCCCTGCACAGGGTATCCTAGGAAACCCAAGTCACGCTTTGTCATGATTGGCCAGGGTAGTTGTCCGGGCTGGACAACCCCCCTGCTGGGTGATTAACAGCCAGGCTGTGTGAATGGGGGTTTTGTGCATAAAAGGCAGGTCTCTTGGGCTAGAAGTGAGAGAGTCGCCACTGGAACTACAAGTAACCGAAGAGAAGCGGAGAGAACGACGGCTGCTGCAACTACCCCATCCCGGTGAAGCCCTGCTGCAGTCCTGAGCCATCTGCCCTTCAACGACTTAGAGAAGATCCAGTCCGAAGACTTCTTCCCTTGAGCTTGGTGGGGATAACCAGCTCATCTTCTACAGCCAGAGGATTCTCTTCCTTGGTCGAAATCACTGCACGCTGCTGTAGTGGTCCGGATAGCCACCTGAAGAGCCTCTCCTGTTTTTAAGGAGTGCACTTTTTATTCCTTGTCGCTGCTGCCGGCTTCATCCCTGTGTGGTGCAGACCCCTTTCAGACGTCCTCCTTCACAACGAAGCTCCAGGAATCGTGGGTCTGCGGGAAACCAACAGGAACAACTGCCAGGGCACCAGCTGCACCATTGGAACAAGGTACTGTATTATGCTGAGGAAACTGTGCCGGACGGGGTGGCTGAGACCCCAGAGATTGACAACAGGATCTTCACGTTCCTGGGCAGATATGGCAGGGACGTGAAGAGAGGCATTGACAGGTCCTGGAGGTCCTGTCAGGATAAATTGTTGGACATGTTGGGGCCGATTACAAAAATCTGGCAGCTAGCAGAGGAAGCAAAAGCTAAGAAGGAGCCCATGGATCCGGACATTGTGGCTGGTTGGGCCCAGAGGACCCTCTGCCTGCTAGGTAATGCTAATACGGCGCTGGCCACTGAGAGGAGGAGGTCCATTTTAATGAAACTGGACACCAGGCTAGGTGAAATGGCGACATTGGACCAGGCGATGGCAGCAAAGGGCAAGCTCTTTGGGGACCTGTTTATTAAGGATATGGCAAAGTTTGTCAGCACATATGTGTCTATGGACAGAGCCCAATCTTCATTGTTGAACATTTTGGTTGAAAGTTTTTTGACAGGGCTGGAGGAGGAAGGGGTCGCTCGTCCAGCCGTGGCCAATATAGAGAGCCCTATAGAGACAGATCCAATTGGAAGCAAGAAGACCGAAGGTCGAACCCCTTCTTCCCTTCCAGGGGAAGAGGCAGGGGTTCAGGTTGGAGAAGCAATGGTAGACAACAGCAACAGAATAATTCAGGTGAGAGAAGTAAAAGCAGTAGAAAAGGCGGATGTGAGTATTCCTCCTGTAGGAGGAAGAGTGAAGTTACATGTAGAAAAATGGGACGAGTTGTCCTCAGATGCGTGGGTGAGACAGACTCTGTGATGTTTTCAGTTGGAGTTCTGGCGAGAACCTTATCAGGTAAGGTTGCCAAGGCAGATAAGGTTCAGCAGACAGGACGAAGAACATCTAGACAGAGAAGTAGAGCTACTCAAGGGAAAAAACGCAATAATAGGTCCACCTTCAGTAGGTCTGGGAGGTTTCCTAAGCAACCTGTTTTTAGTGAAAGGGAAAAACAAGGTAAAACCGGTGATAAATCTAAAAGGATTGAATTGTTTCCTAGTGTACAGACACGTCAAGATGGAAGGGATTAATCTTTTAAGAGATGTCCTCCAGAAGGGAGATCGGTTGGCAAGGATAGATCTCAGAGATCCATACTTAACGATTCCGATTCAAAGGGATCAGAGGAGGCTATTGCAGTTTTTATGGAAAGGACAGAAATGGGTGTTCAAATGTCTTCCGTTTGGTCTGGCGTCAGCTCCATGGTGTTTCACCAAACTGTTGAAACCTGTGGTAAGATACCTATGAGAGAGCAGGGGATCAGGATGCTTATTTATCTGGACAATATCTGCCTGCTGTGTCAGGACAAGGAGATTCTAGTAGAGCAGGTTCGGATAACTACAGTTCTGTTTCAGCAACTGGGGTTTTTGATAAACTGGGAGAAATCGAATTAGAGCCAGTGAAGGAAATGGAATTCCTAGGCTTCAGTTTAGAGACAACACAGGGTTCTCTCAAACTCCCATTAGTGAAAGTGAATTCAGTAAAGAAGGAGATAAAATGTAGGATGACAAAACATGAGATTTCATTGAGGGAAATAGCGAGATTGGTAGGTCGTCTGTCATCATCAATTTAGGCGATATTTCCAGGACCTCTGCACTACAGAGCAATGCAGAGGCTGAAGATAGATCATCTCAGGAGAGGTCTAGCTTACGAACAGAGGGTGGTTATGTCCCAGGAGGGGAAGTTGGAACATGAATGGTGGTACTACGATATTTGGATCATCCCCGGACCTGGTGATAGAGTCGGATTCCAGTCGATGGGGATGGGGAGCCAGATGTGGAGACCAATCAATGGGGGGAGATAGTCGAGCGAGCAGCTGGGTCTGCACATCAACTGTCTAGAGCTTCTGGTGGGATCCTTTGCAGTCCAGTGTTGGACTCGGGAAGGAATGAATGGTGCCATTCTATTAAAGATGGACAATGTTTCGGTAGTCAGATATATAAATCGACTGGGCGCAATGAGATCGAAGATGCTGACAGAGATGGCCAGAGAGTTTGGGCAGATATGCCTCCAAAAGGGAATCAGTGTGAGAGAGCAGATTGGAATTCGAGATACTTGAGGGACTCCAGCGATTGGCAACTGGACAACTCAGTATTTCAGGAGATAATGTGTCGCAGAGGTCCATGTCAGACAGATCTGTTCACGTCCAGATTGAACAGGAAGATCTCCAGGTTTTACAGCTGGAGACCGGATCCGAAAGCGACAGCGACAGATGCATTTCTCCAGGTTTGGGGACCAGCAAGAGAATATGCTTTCCCTCCATTAGCCATAATAGCGCACACAGTGGCGCAAGTTAGGTGACAAGAAGCTACGGTGGTTCTAGTGACACCAGACTGGAGAGGTCAGGCTTGGTTTCCGGACCTTCTGGAGTTGTCTTACGAGGCTCCAATTCTGTTGCCACGCAGAGAGGACACATTGTTAAATCCAACAGGAGAAACTCAACCTTTGGTGAGGTCAGGGAATTTGAACCTCATAGCATGGGCGATTTCAGGAAAAATTGGTCTAAGCCAGGACTTTCAGGGACAGCTCAGGAGTTTATTAGCGAGTCAGGAGTCAGTATAGGCCTTCCCGGTTTATTACCGGGAAGGCCTATAGAGTGGCATGGAGTAAGTGGAGTGATTGGTGTATGGAGAGAAAGGTTGATCCCGTACGAAGACAGTGAATTTTTTAGCAGCACAGGCGGCGCAGGCAAAGGCTTACAGGACCATTAACAATTATAGATTGGCAATATCGGTAGGTCATGTGTACATTGAGGGTAGGCCGGTAGGTGAGCACCCTCTGGTATGTAGGCTCCTGAAAGGGATCAGATGCATGAGACCCCGCACACCTAAATATTCTCATTTGTGGGATGTAAGTATGGTATTTAATATGTTTGAGACTTGGCCAGACAATGAGTATTTGTCTAGGAAAGCGCTGTGGGTTAAGTTAACTACTTTGTTATGTTTGATTTCATGCAAGAGAGTGTCTGATGTGAAAGCTTTAGAGGTAAATAGGAAATCCTTTTCACCTTCAGGAGTAGTATTGCTAGGGGTTTTATGCTTTCCTTAGCGCCTGCTGATACAGTCTATCCAGCTGGCTGGAACCACTTCTGATCATACCCCTGCTATTGATGCTCCTCAGGGGAAGCCCACATTAGCTGCCCCCTCCTTATGCCTACTAAATAATAGATCCCTCCCAGCTCATACTGGTGAGATCTGGGATCTGCTTACTAGCAGGAAACCGGACCTGCTGTGCCTTACAGAAACATGGCTTACGCCATGCTCAGCATCGGCCTTAGTGCAAGCAATTCCCCCTACCCATCTCATTATTCACCATGACCGCCCGCCACCTAAACGGGGCGGAGGGGTCACTGTTATTTTTAATGAGAAATACACCGTGGTTAAATTACCATGTCCCCACACACTCAGTATGGAAGCACTCTTTATCCGTTGTTCTATCCCTCCTTCCAGGATTTTTCATCTCCTGCTCCTTTATCGCCCCCCCGGGTCCATTAGGATCCTTTGGCAAAGGGCTGGCTGATCTTATAGCAAATTTGAACTTGCGTTTTTCCAATCTTGTAATCCTGGGTGATTTCAACTTGCATTCTAATATGTCTAGTTCGGCTGAAATTACATCTCTCTCTGACAGTCTGTTAGATCTGCAACTGCATCAACTAGTCCATGCTCCCACTCACGTACGTGGTAATACCTTGGACTTAGTGTTTGCAAATGACTCGCTGTTATGTCCTGGTCCTATCGAGCCAGTGACATGGTCAGATCATTATCTAGTCTCATGTTCTTTTTTTCCTACCGGCTCCTCCTGTAAAGCTCGCCCTCCTAAGATGCCTTTGCGCTCCTGGCGCTCAGTTGACCGAAAGGCTCTTACTGATCAGATTGTCTCTAACTGTGCCCCCTTGAAGCAACTATCTTTATCCTCACTGTCCCACTCTTTAACCACCGTGGCCGACCTTTTCGCCCCACTGAAACTGATTCAAAGCCGTAGACTTCCCTCCCAACCCTGGTTTACTGACCAGCTTAAAACGGCTCGCCTCCAACTTAGACAAGCTGAACGGAAATGGCGTTCTGGTTATAACCCAGAGCTCAGAGATATATATAAACGCAATCTGTCCACATACCTGGCAAAATCCTCCTTCTTTGCCCAGAAAATTGAACACGCTCTGTGCAAACCAAAAACTCTCTTTTTCCATTGTGCATTCGTTATCCTCTTCGGAGACCCTGACCTCTATGGTTAAGCCCTCTCAGGAACTGTGCAATGACCTGGCCTCCTTTTTTACCACCAAAATTGATGCTATACGAGCAAACATTGCTAAATCTCTTGCGATATTGCCTCCTGAAACCCCCAGCTTTTTGCCCTCTACTGATACTTTGGCTAGTTGGTCCTCTTTCCCTCCTTTCACCGAGGCAGAGGTCTTGACAGCCATTTTGAAGATTAAATCATCATCTCCCGAGGACTCCATCCCAGCCTCTATTATGAAGGTTATTGCTCCTGATATTCTGACTGAGATCACATTGGCAATAAACAACTCGTGTCAGTCGGGATTTGTTCCCCCAGAACTGAAATCTGCTAGGGTTATTGCCCTCCTTAAAAAGCCTTCTCTTGACCCCACTATCCCGGCTAATTTCCGCCCTATTTCTCTACTTCCGTTTCTGTCCAAACTGCTGGAATCACTGGTCACACCGCTTCTGTCCTCTTTTTTGGAATCTTCCAAAATATTTAATCATGCCCAGGTGGGTTTTAGGCCTGGGAGAGGTACGGAAAGTGTCCTGGTCTCGGTGCAGGACGACTTGTCCAGACTTGTCGATGCTGGCGGAGTTGGGGCCCTGATCCTGTTAGATCTCTCCGCCGCATTCGACACGGTAGACCACTCCATCCTTCTCTCTCGCCTCTCACAGATTGGGATATCCGGTGCTGTTCTTGCCTGGTTTACTTTGTTTCTTTCGGATCGCACTCAGACCCTCGCTATGCCACCGTTTCTCTCCCCCTCTTGCTTTCTCACTTGTGGTGTCCCTCAGGGATCCTCTCTATCGCCAATTCTGTTTAACATCTACATCTGGGCCCTGATTTGTCTCATCCGCTCCTATGGGTTAAACTGCTACTCATATGCAGATGATACCCAAATCCTGATCCGTTTGGACCAGGATCAATCAGAGACCTCTGTATGCCTCCACGACTGCCTTAGGGCAGTCAGGATCTGGATGGAACAGAATTGGCTAAAGTTAAATGGTGATAAAACAGAGGTACTGTTGGTAGGCTGCCCCCCAACCCCTCCCTGTGGACCCCTGCCTTCTGGCCCGCTGCCTTGGGCCCGCTACCCAACCCAGTTAGCAAAGTCAAGAATTTAGGAGTTATCCTCTCCGCTTCTTTGTCAATGTCTAACCAGGTTGCGGCCGTGTGCCAGTCCGCTCACCACCAGATCAGAATCCTTAAAACGGTCATGCCCTTGATCCCGGTAGCCCTCCGCCCCCCTGTGGTAGCCGCGTTAGTCCTCACATGACTGGATTATTGCAATTTGCTCTATCTGTCTCAACCTATCGGCCTTATCCATCGCCTTCAGCGTATGCAGAACCTGGCTGCTAGGCTGGCTACTGACTCCCCTTATGGTGCCCACATTACACCAGTGCTTCGCCAACTGCATTGGCTCCCGGTGAACCAACAAATTCAGTTTAAATCTCTGTGTATTGTTCACCGGGCTATTCACGGTCAGGGTGCTGAATTTTTGCAGCTTAAATTCACCCGATATTGTCCGGACCGGGACCTCCGCTCTGCTACTTCTAACCTGCTTACTGTCCCCAGGTTTTACCGGGCAAGGCTCGGTGGTAGAGCCTTCTCTGTTACCGCAACCATACTTTGGAACAGCCTCCCTGAACCTCTTAGGGCCACTGTTAACCATCTCAGATTCAGAAGAGCGTTGAAAACCAATCTGTTCTAAGCCTAACCACTTCACTGGTCTTCTCCGACTGGGTAGTTTCCTTCCAGCGCCATGATGCCTTTGGGCGAATGCACGCTTTACAAATGTTAATAACAAAACATAACATGCGATTGCCCACCCGTTCATGATGAGATTGGTGATGGTTTATATTTGTTTCAGCAGGGACGGAGCAGAAACAACGCCTTGAGAAGGGAACAAGGGGAAGTTAAAGTCGTCTAACGGTTGGGGCGCAAGTTTGGATGTTTGTTCAGCAAAAGAAAGAGCAAAGACTGTGAGGACAGCTAGTGTTATAGAGGATAGAAGAGGTGTAATTGGATTGGGAAGTCACATGATTTGAACAACCTATGAAAAACGTACTACAAATGTGATGGTTTTGTTGGGATTTGTAGTTTTTGTTATTTGTTTTTCATGTTTGTTTGTTTGAATTGCTGCTCGAGTATGTAAAGAGAAGTGAGAGCATAATCTTTCGACTCTGAGTCTTTAATCGAATCATGACTTTCGAATGGATTGTGTCCTCCCACGGCAGAGGGCGCTGTGCTCCAGGTCGTGGCATCGAATGTCCCTCGACGGGCTCCGTACCGTGTCGACGTCACCGCTGGTATAAATGGCTCGAGCCGCGCCCGTTGGCTTCAGTTCCGTCTTTCCGATTGCTTCGCAACTCGTGTGCGGCGTGCTTCAGGATTTTCTATTGAAAAAATGTCTTCTTCTTCGACCGCTTCGACTCCCAAGACGGGGTTTAAGAAGTGTAGCGATTGTGGATCGAAGATGTCCAACACCGATCCCCATCGAATCTGTTTATGGTGTCTGGGCGCAGACCACCGAACAGGCGACTGTGGTTCTTGTCAATCGATGACTGAAAAGGTCCTCTGTGAGAGGAATGGTAAGTTGGCGATGCGGCGGGAGGCGTCGAAGGGCTCTTCAAAAGCCTTGTCAAAAAATTTAAAAAAAATCATCCGACTCTAAAGAATCGGAACGTCATAAAAGGCACTCGAAGAGATCCCGATCTCGTAGCAGGTCAAGACGATCTTCTTCGTCTTCCTCAAAAAAGCACAAGAGGAGACATAGATCTCCGTCGTCATCGTCCCATTCGTCAACTGAATTGGTTCGATGCCCGACTATATAAGATTCCCCATCTAAATGGTAGAGCTTTAAGAAGAAAATGTTGCAGGTCTTCGAGAACGCGGCCTCGACCCCCTCGAAGAAACTGCAGAAAAGTCAGACGCTGGTTGCTCCTTTGGACGACGCAGGGAAGTCGGGAACTACAGAGGCCAAACCGGGTAGTACCCATAAGTCTCGGGTCGACAAATTGTCGAGAGACCCTCGAGGATCGAGTATCTCGCCGATCCTTCATTAAAAATTAAAATGATCGAAGTCGGGTGCAACTTCATCTTCGACGCCTCTATCGAAGGCTTCCTCGAGTGTATCCAAGATTCCTTCGACTCCTTCAAAGGCCACCTCGAAGGAAACTCCGATTCCATCGACAATTCATGAGGAGGAAGAAGGAAGGTTTACACCTTTACCAAGATCTGACTTTTTTAAGTCCATGTCTTCCATTTTTGAGGAATCTTGTTCAGATGAAGAGGAAATCACTCCGTATGGAGTAACATATGGAACTAGACAAGTTCCAGAGGAACTGGTAGATCCTCAGACTAAAATGAGAGACCTGTCTGAAACTCTACATTCTGCCAGTGGTGTGGACACATCATCTGATTTGGAGTTTGCTGCACCTGATCCGGCAGATCATGCGGATTCAGGGTACAGAAATCTGATGAGTAGGGTGAATGAGTATATGGGTTGGGAAGGAGCTTCCCCTACGGTTGAACAGGATGACATGACGGATATTATAGTCAGAGGCCCTCGGAAAGATCCAATTCTTCCCTTTCATCGGGCATTACAAAGAGCAGTGGAGAGAAACTGGAAGACACCAGACTGCAATAGACAACAATCTACCAAAAAAGTACAGAACTTTGTCTTCTGATCCAGAATACCTGAGTAGACACCCTCTTCCAGAAAGCTTGGTTATTCAGGCAGCTAATACATCCAGGCAGACAGCATACCCAACCATACCTCCAGACAGGGAGGATAAAAAGGTTGATGCCTGGGCTCGTAAGGTTTTTACTTCGGGTAGCATGGCCTTAAAATCTACCAATGAAACCTGTACCCTGGCCAGGTTCACACATACCCTGTGGGAATGTATTTCGGCGGCAGCTGAACATATTCCGGAAGACGAGGAAAGGGAAGGCTTCCTGAATATAGTCAATGACGGTAAGGAGGCAATGGGGGAATGTCTCCAGTCTGCATTGGATACTGCTGATAGTATCAGTAGATCCATGGCTTCAAGCACAGTACTGCGCAGATTTGCGTGGTTGAGGAAGTCAGGGTTCGCACCGGATGTGCAGACCAGGCTTCTCAACATGCTCTTTGATGGCTCGAGGCTGTTTGGTAGTAAGGCTGATGAGAGCCTAGAAAAACTACAGACCTCGAACGCAGCAGCAAAGTCCCTTAGTGCCTCTATGCGACAGCCCCAGAGACCCTATTCAGGCACATCTTCCTCGAGGGGTCGTCCTTTTCGATACTACTCCTCTGTTAGTAGAGGAAGAGGACAGGCCTTTCAAAGGGGCAGAAGAAATGTCACTCGTGGCAGCCGTCTCCAAATCTCTCTGAGGTCTTATCTCACAAAACAGCAGTGGGAGGCAGGATCTCTCAGCATCTGAAAGAATGGCGGGGCATTACTTCAGATGCTTGGGCACTGGAAACAGTAGCTCAGGGTTACTGCCTTCCCTTCCTAAAAAGACCTCACGATCATCCACTGGGAGCCAGCTCGACCAAGATTCCAGACCCGCTCCTTTGGCAGGAAGTTATAACCCTGCTAGAGAAAGGTGCAATAGAACATGTAGCGGAGAGGAGCAAATGCTGGTACTCCCCCTACTTTCTCATCCCCAAAAAGGACGGAGGATTGAGACCCATCTTGGACTTGAGAAAATTAAACAAATTCCTCAGGAAGGACAAGTTCAAGATGGTAACTCTTTCTCAGATCCTTCAGGCTCTCCAACTTCAAGACTGGTTGGTATCATTGGACCTTCAGGATGCTTATTTTCATGTGCCGATCCATCCCAAGCACAGAAAATACCTGAGGTTCGCAGTTGGCGGTTCTCACTATCAGTTTCGAGTTCTGCCATTCGGGCTAACCTCCGCTCCGAGGGTTTTCACCAAGTTGATGGCAGTTGTGGCAGCGAGTCTCAGGAGAGGAGGGATTCATGTATACCCCTACCTGGACGACTGGCTAATCAGAGCACGTTCCCCAGAACAAGCTCAGGAACACCTGTCGATCACCTGCCATTTCCTCCACAACCTGGGCTTCTCCTTCAATTTCAAGAAGTCCCACATGATGCCATCCCAAAAACTCCAGTTTATCGGAGCAGTCTTGGACACTTCCTCAGGCAAAGCCTCGCCGCCCGAGGTGAGAGCTCTCCACATCCAGCAGATGGTAACAAAATTCCAGAAAGCCCAGCATCTGCCGGCCTTCGATTTCCTGAGGTTGCCCGGCCTCATGGCATCCTGCATTTTTCTGGTGCCAGAGGCCAGACTGAGAATGAGATCCCTTCAATGGGCCCTCAGAACTCAGTGGTCCCAATTCTTGGGGAATATGTCAGATCTTCTGCAAGTCCCAAGCGCAGCTGCTCAGGATCTATCATGGTGGGCTTGCAACGACAACATCCTCAAGGGAGAATCTTTTTGGCAACCATGGCCGGAGATAACAGTAGTGACGGAGGCCACACTTACGGGGTGGGGAGCTCACACCAACTATTTGACAATCAGCGGACGTTGGTCTCCATCGGAGTCCAAATTACACATCAACCTATTGGAGCTGAGGGCAATAAGGCTAGCGCTGAAGGCCTTCCTGCCCTCCGTACAGAAAAAGAATGTCCTGATAATGACGACAACACAGTGGCCATGTACTATCTCAACAAAAGAGGAGGCGTAGGATCACTACCTCTGTGCAGAGAGGCAATGCAGCTCTGGTTCTGGGCAATACGAGGAGGAATCGCTCTATTGGCAGTTCACCTGGCCGGAGAGCAGAACACGGTGGCAGACACTCTGAGCAGGCGGAGCACAGTCTCCCACGAGTGGGAGTTAGCTCAGGAAGTCCTTCTGGAGATCTTCGCCCTTTGGGGAAACCCTCAGGTGGATCTGTTTGCAACCTCGGGGAACCGAAAGTGCGATCAGTACTGCTCAAAGGAATTTCCTCCGAGAGGAGCTCTGGGAGATGCGTTCGTAGTGGATTGGGATTTTCCCCTGCTGTACGCGTTTCCTCCAGTCCCCGTGATTCCTCAAGTAATCAGGAGGTTGAGAAAGTTCAGGAAAACCATGATTCTAATTGCCCCGGATTGGGCCAGGAGAACGTGGTACCCGGACCTTCTGGACATGTCCATCTGCCCTCCATTACGTCTTCCACAAAGAGAGGATCTTCTCTCGCAAGAGGAAGGTCCGGTTCTCCATCTAGAGGTCAACACGCTCAACCTTCATGCATGGTTTGTGAGAGGTTGAGATACAAGGATTGGGACCTTCCTGATGACGTAATTGAGATTTTGCTTTCGGCCAGGAGTCCAGCAACAAAATCTTTGTACCGGTGTCGTTGGAATAAATTCAGTAACTGGTGCACAGATAGAGATGTGGACCCTTTTCAATGTGGCACACCAGTGGTGCTTTCTTTCCTGTTACATCTAGCCAATCTGGGGCTCCAGATCGGAGCAATCAAAGGATACCTGGCTGCGCTTTCCATTTTTAAGCGCACCTCGGAAGAGGTTTCTTATTTTAAAATACCATTAATAATACAATTCCTGAAAGGACTTACAAATACCATTCCATGTTCCAACTTGGGATTTGAATTTAGTTCTTAAATTCTTGACATGTATACCATTTGAGCCTTTGCACTCATGCCCATTGAGTTGAGACTTCTGACACTAAAAACTGTCCTTCTGGTGGGATTAACATCAGCCCGCAGGGTTAGTGAACTACAGGCTCTCTCATGTAGACCTCCATATACCACTTTTTATAAGGATAAAGTAATTCTGAAAGTTAAACCATCTTTCTTACCAAAAGTAGTTTCCGACTTCCATTTGTCGCAGAAAATTGTTTTACCAACATTTTATCCTCCTCCTCATTTGGGGAAAGAAGAGGAGAGATTACATAGGCTGGACCCTAAAAGGGCTATCAGCTTTTACATTTCAAGAATGACAAAATTACGCCAAGACGACCAACTTTTTGTGGGATACACAGGTCGTAAATTGGGTTTAGCAGTGACCAAACAAACCATATCCCGCTGGATTATTTTAGCTATATTGGAATGCTACAGACTAGCGGGGAAAGACCCTCCGGATGGGCTACGTGCTCACTCCGCAAGGGGAATGGCCACTTCTGCGGCTTTGAAGAGGGGAGTCCCGGCAAAAGATATTTGCTCAGCTGCAACATGGGCATCAATGCATACTTTTGGCACACATTACTGTTTGGATACCTCTTCCTCAAATGAGGGTTTATTTGCCAGAGCAGTACTTCACTCTGTACATGAAAACAAAAACTAGTACTCCCGCCTCCAGATTGATCACTGCTATGGGAGTCTATCACAAGATGAGGAATACGTGGGAGAAGACAATCCATTCGAAGAACAAGTTACTCAACTGAAACGTTCTTTCGACTGGATGTTCCTCCCATGTATTCCTCATCGACCCTTCCAACCTACCCCACAGTATAGTTTATACTTTCTTGCAATTTCCTCTCACGATGGGCCTATCAGTCACAGCATACGCCTAGATGTTCCACGAGTATTTCCTCAAAAAAACAGAACTGAAGCCAACGGGCATGGCTCGAGCCTTTTATACCAGCGGTGACGTCGACACGGTACGGAGCCCGTCGAGGGACATTCAACGCCACGACTTCGAGCACAGCGCCCTCTGCCGGAAAAAAAAATCCGATGCAGCGAAGCTGGCGAAACGAATTATCGCAAGATGAGGAATACGTGGGAGGAACATCCAGTCGAAAGAACGTTACAGTTGGTAAGTAACTTGTTCTTCTGTAACGAATGTATGGAAAATCTGTATTATCTATTTTTGCTTGACAAGTCTGAAAACACATCAGGTTCTGTACATTCAAAATACATGGATATGCTTCTACCCTTGGGGTGATTGTTTGATGTCACCTTTGTCATGTATGCTTTATGGAATAAAATTAAAGAGGCAAATAATGATGGTGAAATGCAGAATGCAACATAATGCATTGCTGGTATTCCTAAGTGAATGTGTACCTTTCAAGCTCAATTCCCTACATGGTGGAAATCATTTTGTAATTAAAAAACACAGTCCATTCCAATTAAACAATTGTCCGGCTGCATATGTTAGGGAGAAAACTATCTTAATTGGGAACAGAAGGTGTTATATTTTGGTGTGGTATAATCTTTTTTTCTGTTGGCAACATTCAACACTTTCCTGTGACAACATTATACCAGCACATATATTTCCTTACCAGTATCGGGTGTTTTCAATAATCATAATGTTTTCAATAATAATAATGTCATATTCCTGCGCACAGATATATTGTGCAGGGTCAATCTCCTGCCATTCACACCTCGGGCATGTACATGGTGTACAAGGATGTTTAACGAAGATCTTGCATTGAACAGTGAGGCCAGTCTCCAGTTTGTCACATTTGCAACTTGCTGTGCATTTGCAAGTTCACAGTCCGCAAAGCAACATCTATTCCAGGCAGAGGAGCACCCAGTACAGGCAAAGTTTGCCTCTGCAGAGGAAACTCCAGTCTCAAACATCACCAAGTGGGGCCCGACTCCATTTTGCGTTACTCAGTCCTGTTTTTGGTATTTATACACCCCATGGGAACAATTGTAGATCATCCAGGGGCACTATTGTAACCCTTACCCAAACTGTTCTATCATTCAATTGTTGTACTGACCTAGCATTTCTCTTGAATGTCAACTTTGCAGCAAGGACACAACTGGCAATATATTTTTCGGCCTCTGGGCTGAGTTCTGTCTGAGCATATGGCACAGTTTCTTGTTCTTTACACTGAAATGGTGCAAATCCATGTTCGCATTTTTTAAGGATCAAGTAATGGAGTTGTAGACAAGGGTTCTGTGTAGGATCCTATTATATTCCAAGCAGAGAGTTTGAATGGGTCTGTACTTAATTCCTAGTACAAGCAAATAGAATATTTGGATCGTGAAACAAAATCCTGGATATATTAAATGCCATTTTATATATTTTTCACTGTTTTGGGGCATTTTCCACCTTTTTGTCTTAGCTATGGGAGCTATGTCAATTTTCCATCCATGGATGTGTTTCTCGGGTGCTTGTTATTATTGTGGTTCTTGCATTTTCACAACCATGTATTTTGACTATTTTCCTTGTATTTTTGGGTTCATTTTTTTTATTCGAATAAGACCAGGACGTTTTTTGGAGATGGCCTTCCTCTTTTTAGAGATGACCTTCCTCTTTTGGATGTATTGCTTGGGCCATTTCATTTGTGGAAACCAAAGAGTTCTATAGGCTGCTAAAGGAAAATACAAAGGTATTGGCCCTCATTAGGACTCCAGCGCTAAACCATGGTGCTATTAGCACCATGGTCCATGCCGGAGTCCGCCATGGAGAAAGGGGCAATTACCACCCCATTCCAAGGTTGGTGGGGCGGTAATTCCCCCTTTCTCCATGGCCCTTCCCCATTCCCATTTTTGCCCCATAGGGCTCAATGGGAATGGGGAAGGCAGCAATTACGGTACCGCAAATTGCGGTACCGTAATTGCCATCAAGGTCCCTTTGCGGGTCCCTACTTTAACGGCTGGTCCAGACCAGCCGTTCAGGTTGGGAGCCGCAAAGGGACCTCGTAGTAAGGCGTTAAGGAGTTAACGGCACCGCAGCCTTTTACAGCGCCGTTAACCCCTTAACGCCAGGATCCTAATGAGGGCCATTGTCTTTTAACAAACAAGAAATGTAAACTTGAATAGCTTTGAAGAATCGGCTGCAGCAGTCTACTGTGAATCTTTATAATATAATATTGAAAGCAATTGGAGTCATATCCTGTACTCCACTGATATCTCTGCATTTTCTAACTCGTCCACTAGGTGTTCATTGGGCTCTCTGCTTTTTAGAACTATTCACTGTGCTTTGTCTTTCCAATGCCTGTGTTCTGTAGACATTTTGGAAACATTGTTCTTTTTTTAGAGTGGTTTAAAAACACCATAAGTTAGGGTGGGCCTCCCAATGCTGTGGCTGAATGAAATATGTCAATACTCTAACATAATGTTAGTTATAGGTCCGTATTCAACACACAAGGTTTAACAGTTCCAATGTTCAAAATTGTACCTACACTCTCTTTGTTTTTCCATGTCATTTTAGGTGGCTTCAAAGTAGTCCACTAGAGGTGCCAAATGAGATTTGTTTATTTAAAAAGAATCTCTCAAGTAATTCTTAATTTTGTTGGTATATATCGCTGGAGCATATAAAGGCTGGGCTAGATTTCAGTTTGAAATTGTGATTCATTTACACATTTCTGCTGTATCCTTGACTTAGATAACTTTTTAAAATCTTTTACCATATGGCCTGCATTAAGTGGAAAAACGGTACTCACCGTCAAAGTACAGTGGTTGACTTGTTTTACCACATTTATCAGCACAATTTATTTTATACTGCAAATAGGTAGATGGTGGGCTTGGGTTACATATATGTAGACAGGAGGGCTTAGAGGGGGTGAATGGGTTTACCCCCATATTTTGCAGTACAAAATGCAGTACAAAGAATTTGAACCTTTTGAATTTCAACCACAAATGTTTGCTCATCTAACACATCTGAAAAAAACAGCCACCCATTTCTATTTCTTGGAATATTCTGTTAACTGCTGTTATTGCTTATAACTCAGTGAAACATTATTTTGGTAGGTTTGTTTTCAAAGGTGTTGTAATGTAGTCTTGTCTTGCCACTGGCCTGGATGTTTGCTGTAGAATGTTGGTGCATGAATGCAGCTCAGGAGAATGTTGGGTGGATCTGTGTGTGAATGTTCTGTGAGTGTCAGTTGGGGGCCTGAGCTGGGTTGAATGGATGGCCGGTGGGTCAGCTCCTTTATAAGTGATGTTATACCTTCCCATGTTCCTGTCCATGTCTACGCGTGCTGTAAATACTGATAAGAGTAACTGGAGTATTGTACAGATTGTACATATGTGAATAAAGCCTACCTGGAACCAAACCTAGACTACAGCTGGTCTGTGATTCAGAAGTGCACTCTGAATGTCTAGCATAAGGCTTTACAACATTAGCGACGAGGTAAACCAGGAACTATAAAGAACATGAGGAAGAAGATGATGAGGGACTCTGAAAGGTTCTAACTGAGGAGCTGCAGCAACATAAAATGTACAGTAAGGAGTGCTGTGGGGGGGAAGCAGCAGTTGAAATGAGAGACCCACCGTTCCCCCATGCATATGTATAGACATCCAGCCCAGCTAATAGAAAAGAAAACATGGCAAAAGATTTCCTGGGGGGGAGGCCCTCATTCAGTTTAAAACATATCCCAGGAATTCACTATAAGGAAGATGAGAGGATAAAACTACATTTATTATGGAGTATGGTCATGAAATATAGAGAAAAATAATGGCGGTTGCTTGGGAGTGCACGTGTTCAGTATGCAAAAAGAACAATTAAGACTATATGGGCGCAGTATACAAACATCCAGCAGATGGCGCCTATGCTCCATTCTGGGAAACTAAACGGATATAATGCAATTGAGAGAAAAGTGCCGTGTGTTTGAGTAATATCAACTTTGATCAGTGATATCTGGAATTCGTTTACGGAGATCGATTGATGTATTTAGTTTCCCGTGAAGCTTTATAAGTGGGATGTTTTTGGCTAACAGGTGGGCTGCATGGAACTTGCCATTTGAACAATTCTGTGTGTGGAGTGGCAGTTGCAGTGAGGAGGCACAGCCAGGTCTTAATCTTTCAAATCCGAAGAGTAAATGATGACCTTGTCAAACCTCGCAATAATAGAAACGCAGCAGAATGTTGGAAGTCCAAGGTAGTCACTGCTCTGTTTTGCAAATCTGCACCTCAGGTGGATGACGTTACGTACGCAACATGACCTACAGCGTAATGAGGCAGTTATTGTAACTAGGGAATAATCATCCATGCATGTGATGCTGCCAAAGTTTCCATGTGAGCATTTGAGCGTTTGAACTAATACTGCCTCCAGTGGTCTCAGCACAATTGGAAGTTTATTTTGTCCATGGAGCATTTGCATGGAGTAAGCACACGTGGAACAATAAGCGGGTAATGAGGTATCTCTGGTAATGGAATGGAAAGATTTTCCTCCACGTTGAGCAACTAAATATATTTATTGACAAATTAAAACGTATTAGGCTTCACTGGCACCATATGTGTTTTCAAGTGGATGTGTCCAATGTATTGGGAAAAAGGTTCAGTGGACATGAGGAGCAACTGTAATAAGGAAAACAATTTAGTTGTACACATTGGCAAATATGAAAAGATGGATTGAACATTAAAGCACAAATGGTGATACTTGGTAACGTTTTTTTCTTTGCAGGTATAACAATTTTTCTTTTACAGGATATATATATATTATGTGCATTTGGACTAATTTGAGCAGGAAATGAAACTTTGTATTGTGGGATTTGGAATATGTATTACTGCATATTATATTGAACAGTCAAATATTTTTAGTGTATTAAGGCGATGGTTGTATACATGGGGATTTTTGTGATGTGGTGCTGTTCTATTTAATGATATGCTAGGTATTTTTTAAAGCATTAGTGGTATCAATATACAACGTGAGCTAGTGTGATTATAGTGTTTGGTGAAGCTATCATTATATTGGTAATTTCCAGGAGATGTTAGGGGCCGTTGTCCTGTGGAATGTTGTTTTGTGTTGTGGCCCAAGAAATAATTATGGTGAATACTGGAAAAGTGAATACAGAAAAGATAAAGCGGAATTTATATGCATTTAGTACATTACACTGTTTTAACATTTTTAATTTTTCTGGCGGCCACACTGCTTGTTTTGCAAGTGTGGCTGATGCCATGTTGTTGGGGACATCCTCCAAGTTTTTTTTTGGTTGGATGGTGCGACAATTTTCATTAATTGCGCACTTATATAAAATGTATGAAGTTTATGCAAAATTAAAATGCAATGTTGTATGGGGTCATCCACAAAAGTTTGGATGGTGCGGCAATCTTCAGTAGATGCGCGCTTATTGAGTACAAATATTAAAGGTGTGAGGTTTATAAAAGATAATGTTAAAGTGCACTGAGTAGAGTAAAGAATATAGAGTAAAAGAAGAAAAGGCCTCAGGATTTATGGCAAATGGGAAATGTGGATTTATGCCTAATGGGAATTTCGGATGTAAATATAGTGCACTAAGGAGAGTAAAGAATGTATAGGTTATTAGGGTACCCAAATATTTGGAGTTGTTAAGGTTGTTAGTTTTTAGTTATTATAGCAATTTTAAACAATAAGTTCATGCTACCAGGAGCATTTCATCTGTTTTTTGGTGTTTTGGCAAGGGTCTGGTAGCGTCTGGTTTGGATGATATTGGTGATCAGTGTTATGTGTGTATGTTCTCCTTGACTGGTTGTAGTTTGATTGTTGGTTGAGGTGGTAGCTGTTTTTTCTGCGTGTTGGTGATTCTGTGGGATGTATGAGGGAGTCAAGTGGGAGAGATTTGTGTTTGGATGAGATATGAGGGTGTAAAGAGGAAGAGGAGTGATCTAAGTAGCCCTCTGCAATTGCTGACCTGTCATGGCAACACCTCTTTTTGTGTGTTAGTTGGTTGGACTTGGACTATGCTCCCTTGGGTGTCATGGTTGTGGTGACACCGGGTCCGTGGCGGGGCAAATGCGTGATCCCCCCGCTTTTTTTCCACCCGGACGTATGATTGGTTTCCTTGGGTGTGTATGGTTGGTGCCAGAGTGTGGCAGGCTCTGTGTTTGGATGTGGCAGGTCCAAATGGAAGGTGTTTGTTTTGGTTAGATGGTTTGGTGATAGGGAGATGTTGTGGTGAGTCTGTTATGAAAGGGAGATGTTGTGTGTGGTGAGTCTGGTATGAAAGGGAGATGTTGTAATGTAGTCTTGTCTTGCCACTGGCCTGGATGTTTGCTGTAGAATGTTGGTGCATGAATGCAGCTCAGGAGAATGTTGGGTGGATCTGTGTGTGAATGTTCTGTGAGTGTCAGTTGGGGGCCTGAGCTGGGTTGAATGGATGGCCGGTGGGTCAGCTCCTTTATAAGTGATGTTATACCTTCCCATGTTCCTGTCCATGTCTACGCGTGCTGTAAATACTGATAAGAGTAACTGGAGTATTGTACAGATTGTACATATGTGAATAAAGCCTACCTGGAACCAAACCTAGACTACAGCTGGTCTGTGATTCAGGAGTGCACTCTAAATGTCTAGCATAAGACTTTACAACAAAAGGCCAGGAGTTAAGGCCTCTAACACTTGTCTTTGCTGGCTCATTCCTGGAGGAACACCAGCACAGCTTCACCAGGACGCCCCTGCTTTCAACACCCCTGCGGCACATCGAGGGATCTGGGGCTTCTAAGATGGCCATTGCCGTTGCAGTAGAAAGAAATACGAGCTACGAGGCTCTGTCAGGCCTTCATCCCATTAGATGTCGTCTGCAACAAGTCGAGTTGCCCCTTCTAGCCGACTGGCGTAGTTAACCCGGAGCAAAGGCCAGGAGTTAAGCCCTCTAACACTCGTCTGTGCCGGCTCATTCCTGGAGGAACACCAGCACAGCTACACCAGGATGCCCCTTCTTTCATCACCACTGTGGCACGTCGAGGAGTCTGGGGCTTCTAAAATGGCTGCCGCCTTTGCAGTAGAAAAAAATATGAGCTACGAGGCTCTGTCAGGCCTCCCATCCCATTGGATGTCAACCGCAACAAATCGAGTTGCCCCTTTATAGCCGACCGGCGTAGCCGACCCAGAGCAAAGGCCAGGAGTTAAGGCTGCTAACACTCATCACTGTCGATCTCCGCCGGTGATGCAGAGCGTTGCCCGCCCTACTGAAAAATTTGGCTCGGTTCTCCCACTCTGCATACCAAGGTAGGTCATGCCATTCCTTAGCAACGCATGCCATTCCTGCATCTAATGCCTTCTCCCGTCACCCTGCACTCACCATCTCTACCTGACTGGAATCTCTACCGTTCCCAACCTTCTTGATTGTTACACTGATATGCAATTCATATTTTGTTACTGTACTTAATCCTCATTCCCTTGCTCAGTACTCACCTTGTAATCCCTCCCCCCTAAGGCTATCCGCGGCACCTGCCACTTGACTTCGCTCTATCAGATCATATTGCCCAGCTTCGTGTGTCTGCAGGACCATGCCTGAACCCTATTTGGTTTAATGTCAACCTCATACCATACACTTGTTACTGTAGTTCCACCCACAGTCGTGTTATGAACATGCAGCCTTTCAACTCATCCCAATCGTGTCACTGATACCTTATTCTTTTCTGCATACTGTATATCTGATTGACACGCTCAGGTCCATTCTCCGATAAATGTGCTTGCACTGTTTTTGGCATATTCGGCAGGCCAATGCTGACTTTATATTGTGCTTGTCTATAACCTGGTCTATAACTTGGTCGATCTTCGGCACTTATGTACACCTAATGTTTAATGTTACCCTCCATACGTCAGGCCTTCCATTATGCATACCTGATGTAGCCTCCAGTACCATGAGGCCTGACTTTACCAGTCTATGCACCGACTTGATTTTGACCATACATTTTGCATGCCTTTGTTGTTGTAGCCTCCCATACCACGTGGCCTGACTTTATCAGTCTATGCACGCACTTGGTTCTAACCTTACATTTTGCACGCCTGTTGTAGCCTCCCATATCATCGGGGGCCGCTCCTCTCCTTCCCAACCTCTGGTATGCGGAGTACCCCAAGGTTCGGTGCTTGGCCCTTTCCTTTTCTCACTCTACACCTCCCTCCTTGCCCCTGTTGTCTCCTCATTTGGCATTTCTCACCATTTCTATGCCGACGATACTCAGCTCTACCTTTCCTTCTCTTCCTTCTCTACCGACCTCGACCTTAAACTCTCTTCCTGTCTTACTGCAATTAAAAACTGGATGTCTTCTCGCTTCCTTTGCCTTAACACTGATAACACTGAAGTAGTTTTATTCCCATCCAACTCTCTTCCCCCTCCCTCTCCTCCCCCTTTCATTCATTTTCCTCTTCTAATCTCCCCATCTCTGACCACGCTCGCAACTTAGGCATTCACTTTGACTCCTCTCTCACCTTTTTCCATCATATCTCTCTCACCTCTCGTGCCTGTCGCTTCCACCTCTTTAACATGCGCAAAGTCCGCCACTCTCTCACTTTCCATGCTAGTAAACTTTTAATCTCCTCCCTTATCTTCTCTTGCCTCTTCTACTGCGCCTCCTTACTCTTTGGACTTACTACTTCTCATCTGGCACCCCTTAAATCTATCTACCACTCTGCCATCCGTACCCTCTGTCTCCTCTACTCCCGTGACTCCATCTCTGCTTCCCTTTCCTCCCTTGGCTGGCTTCCCTTTCACTCCCAATTTAAATTTCATTTTCTCTGCCTAGTCTTTAAATCTCTCCACGGTCTTGCTCCCCCTTATCTCTCCTCCCTCCTTTCTTTCTACACTCCCTCCCGCTCTCTCCGCTCTGCTGACCACTTCCTTCTCACTGTTCCTCCATCCCCTTGTGTCACATCCCGTTTCCGCTCCTTCCAACTCCTAGCCCCCCTGCACTAGAACTCCTTACCTCTCTTACTCTGCTCTATTTCTACCTTTTCCTCATTCCACACATCCCTTAAATCTCTCTTTCTCCATTCCCCGCCATGAAATCCCTCCCTCCTTCTTGCCCCCCATACCCCTTGCCTTATCACCTTGATCATCTCCCTCCACTCCCCCGTATCCACCCACTCTCGCCCTTTACCCCATCCATTCCCCTCCTCCTCCTCTTCCCCACCCCTCCCTCTCCCTCTCAGTTCTGCTGCACTACTCTCCTTCTTCCCTTCAGTTTAATTGCTCTACTTACTGTTTTGTTGGTCTGATTCACAATTGTTAATTGCTTCTACTGTTACTGTTATTATTTTAATTGTTTTATGTATCTTGTTGTTAAAATGTGCAGCGTTTTGGAGTAAAGCGCTATATAAACTAAATAAATACAAATACCATGAAGCTTAGCTTTACCAGTCTATGCACCTACTTGATTTTGTCCTGCATTATGCATGCCTGATGTAGCCTCCCATACCATGACGCCTGGCTTTACCAGTTTATGCATGATGAACCAATTTACTTACTGTAACTACTTTCATCTTCTGCCCTTTGAAGAATAACATTTGCGCTTTCAGTAACTAGCGCCCTGATGCCTGAGGGTTTGGTGCGCTGCTATAAATGTAAAAATAAAATACATACATTCATCTAATATTTAATGTAGAAATGTAAACAGTTCCGTTTATGATGCTATCCTTTTGCTTGGTAGTAAGCTGTAAACCAAAGAACTGTACACGCCGTACAAACCGTACAATTGAGCAACATGTGTAGGACACACTTTAAAAGTCCTGTCGTTTGTCTATACTTGGGAGTTCCAAAGTAGATTTTTCACGCATCTGAATTTTGATTGTTATATAACAGAAAAGGTTCAACTTTGTTTTTTTTAACAAACCATTAGTATGTTTAATGACTTAAAATATGTCTACAGCACAGCATTTGAATTATAAGAAGATTATTGTATTTAATGTAATTTTATCCTTATTTCTATATTTGTCAAATTAGCAGTATGATTATGTTAGTTTTCATGGATTAGTTTATTTTCTTTTGTAATTGCTCTTCCTCCACATTTTTTAATAAAGTGCAAATTTCCACATAGTTTTAATCTGTCACTCCCACCACAGACTGGGCTTCTCCCAAAGCTGCAAGAAGTCCCACATGATACCATCTCAAAGGCTCCAATTCATCGGGGCTGTCCTAGACGCATCCTTGGGAAAAGCCTTGCCACCCTAGGTGAGGGCTCAAGACATTCTGCAGATGGTCACCAAATTCCAGAGTGCCCAGCATCTTCCGGCCTTCGGTTTCTGAGTTTGCTCGGCCTCATGGCATCCTGCATTTTCCTGGTGCCAGAAGCCCGCCTGAGAATTAGATCTCTCCAATGACTCTCAGGACTCAATGGTCCCAATTCACAGGCAGGATGTCAGACCTTCTTCAGGTTCCAAGCAGAGTAGCACAAGACCTTCTGTGATGTACCTACCAGGAAACATTCTGAAGGGAGAATCTTTTTGGCAACCATGGCCAGAGATAGTTGTAGTGACGGACGCTTCACTCACGGGGTGGGGAGCCCATGCCAACGATCTGACAATCAGTGGTCGCTGGTCGCCATCGGAGTTTAAACCACACATCAACCTTTTGGCAGCTGAGGGCAATCAGACTGGCGCTGAAGGCCTTCCTCCCCTCTGTACGGGGAAAGAACGTCCTGATAATGACAGACAACATGGTGGCCATGCACTACCTCAACAAGAGAGGGGGTGTAGGGTCACTGCATCTGTGCAGAGAGGCAATGCTGGTTCTGGGCACTGAAGGAAGGAATAACTCTTTTGGCTGTTCATCAGCCGGAGAAAATAACACGGCGGCAGACGCTCTGAGCATGTAGGGTACGATCTCCCACGAGTGGCAACTAGCTCAGCAAGTCCTTCTGGCGATCTTTGCTCTTTGGGGAACGCCTAAAGTGGATCTATTCGCGTCCAGTGTCAACCGGAAGTGCGTGCTGTTCTGCTCCAGGGAATTTCCCCAAAGAGGAGCTCTAGGGGAGGTGTTTGTAATGGACTGGGAGTTTCCCCTACTGTATGCATTTCCGCCAGTCCCCGTCATTCCTCATGTTATCAGGAGATTGAGGAAGTTTAGGAAAACACTGATCCTGATTGCTCTTGATTGAGCCAGGAGAATGTGGTACCTAGATCTTTTAGAAATGGCCATCTGCCCTCCAATTCGTCATCCCCAAAGTAGGACCTACTCTTGCAAGAGGGAGGTCGTATTCTTCACCCAAAGATCAGGACTCTCAATCTTCACGCCTGGCGTCTGAAAGGGAAAATATAAGTATTGGGACCTTCCGGAAGACATAATGGAAGTGTTGCTTTCAGCAAGGAGACCAGCAACTAAATCCCTGTACTGGTGCCGTTGGAATACGTTTTGCAGCTGGTGCAGGGAAAACAAAATAGATCCTTTCACGTGTAAACTTCTGCATGTTCTGTCTTTCTTGCTCCATCTGACCCATTCTTGGTTGCAAGTGGCCACGCTGAAGGGCTACTTATCAGCACTAACAATATTCAAATGATCTCCAGATGAGGGGTCATACTTCAAAGTGCTGATTGTGGTACGGTTTCTGAAGGGCGGTATCCCTACATGTTATCCCCACCAAAAATATCGCCGTACATATAGTTGTTTGTCTCGCCATAGGCGATATATTTTTGGGGGGGGGTCATTTGTGGGAGCGGCGGTGTTTTAAAAATAATGCAGGGCTTGTAGGGTTGTCCCCCGCAGGGTCCATGGCTCAATATCGCCACAAAAATATGACGATATGTTTGTATCACAATATTTTTGCAGGGATATTCACACATGCAACCTGAAGGGCTTAACCAATTTGTTTCAGCCCACTCCCATCATCGTGTCATCATTGGATTTAAATATTATGTTAAGAAGTCTTATGGGAGCTCCTTTTGAGCCCTTACATTTGTGTCATCTGAGGATGTTCACTATGAAAACAGCCTTTCTAGTAGCCATCACGTCTGCCCATAGGGTAAGTGAGCTACAGGCCTTATCTTCCAAACAACCTTTTATGTCGTTTTCCAACTTTAAAGTAATTTTAAGAGTTACGACATCCTTCCTTCCGAAAGTTGTGTCAGAGTTTCGTTTAGCACAATGTATTGTACTGCCATCTTTTTACCCTCCTCCTCATCCATCTAAAGAGGAGGAGAGACTACATGACCTAGACCCAAAAAGGGCACTAAGCTACTACATTGCAAGGACTGCAAGTATTTGCCAAGATGACCAGCTTTTCATCGGTTATGCTGGCCAAAGATTATACATGGCAGTCACAAAACAAACAATCTCTAGATGGATTGTAATGTGCATAACAGAGTGTTACTCGTTAACAGTCAAAGATGCTCCCACAGGGCACATTCCACTAGAGGGTTGGCTGCTTCTTCAGCTCTGGAAACAGGTGTGCCGGTGCAAGACATTTGTAGAGCGGCAACCTGGTTGTCACTCCACACTTTCAGTAAATTGTACTGTGTAGATTCCTTTTCAGGAGGAGAAGCCAAATTTGGCAAGGCTGTCCTCCATAATATTAACAAATAAGAACATTCTTGGCACCCACCGCCTAACTTAAAATGCTTTCGGAGTCTATCAAAGATGAATAATACGTGGGAAGACACAATCCATTCGAAGAACAAGTTACTTACCCATGGTAACGTTCTTTCGACTGGATGTTCCTCTGATGTATTCCTCATTGCCCACCCATCATCCCCTCTTGCCTGCCTAGAATTTCCGTATCTAACACCTTCCTTTCTTGCAACGTCAAGATTGTCTCCTCCTATGACACAACATGCAAGTTAAAGGAGGGAAAAACTAAGAACTGAGGTAACGGCCAGCGCGCATGCTTCATATACCAGCTTCGACGTCACGAGTGACGAGTGACGCTACGTAGGCTATCGAGGAGCAAGACTCGCCGCTGCACAACGCTCAATCCCAGGAAAAATAAATTCCGAAGCAAGCTACAAGCAGACTTAAATATCAAAGATGAGGAATATGTGGAAGGAACATCCACTTGAAAGTAACTCATCCCTTGCTACTGTAGAGATTTAGTTGTGCACAGGAAGGATGCACTTATTTATTTCTGCAGTATATTTACAGACACGTGTTTTGTTGTTTTAAAGTTGAACTTGGCATATGTGGTATTTTGAAAACATGTTTGCAATATAAAGTGAAGAAGAAAGTACGCCCTGTTTTAAAAGCTAACATAGAATGTGCAAATATGTGCGACTGAGAAAGCCACATAAAACAAGACTGAAAGAAAATTCTACTGACCTCAGTTTTGCACATGTTTCTATTGGGTTGGCTGTGAACTCACTAAAAGGCTGAAGAAGAAAGTGGAAATCCCAAAGAGCACAAATATCCTGTGATGGAAGAAAAAGTCCTCACAGAAGATTGCAATGCCATTGTTATATGCACTCAGGTACTGTTCCTTTATAGTTACAGACGGCTGTGTAAATGTCAAACATACCTTTTCTCTTAAAATAAGTATGCTAGTTCTTATTTTAAAAGTCTGAACTCCTGCTGGGCTTCTTGATTAAAAACTCTTTCTACTAAAACTTTTTTCGCAATTTGTATGTTTTTTGCTCGTTTTATCTTCAAATGTATGAACAGTTATCAACAGTGCCTGAAACGGGAAGTAACTCGTGAGGAGACCCGAATTTGCAGTTTTCTTATTCTATGTCAAGACGGAGGCGAGCATTAAGCTTCATCTTCTCTTTTATTCTACTCTCCAGCAGTTTCAACAAATAATGTAAATTTTAAATTGCTTCTTTTAAAATAACACTTTTTTTTTACAAAAAACTTCAAGTTCCATCATTCCTCGTAGTCCCAGTCTCTTAACTATGTGACCTAGTCCTTCCTCTGTTCATCCTCTTCTTTTCCTGCTCTCCAGAAGATAAGTACTATCCTATATTAGCTGCGCAATATTATGTATTTATCTTAAGGTGAAACAGGATATAAGCTAAGTTATAAGTTATTTGAATATAGGGGGATTATATGTAGGCCCCCTTAGAAGCGCGGCGCTGCAGCGTTAGAGATCTCTAAATAATAACAATAAGAGGAGTCTGCGGCCCTGTGCCGCACTACTCACCACCTCAGGGGCTCGCCGAACTCCTCACATGCAGTCATTCACGGCGCAGAGTTCACGCCGAAGAGCGGGCAGCCCCCACCTTTGGGAGGGCAGAGCAAGCGATGCGAGCGGGAGTCAATCTCCCGACCGCGTCAGGAGAACTGCCCGTCCTCGTGAGGATGTACGCCGTAGGGAAAGCAGCAGGCGACATGAGCGAGTGAAAGTTCATGTACAAGCCAAGAGAGCGGCTTCCACCCTTGTGAGGGCGGGGCCACCTACAGCCGGCAAAAGCCAATTACAGAGCTCAGAGTTCGTAGCTAGGAGCCCCCACCCTCGGGGGGGCGGGGCCAGAGCGAAAAAGCTCTGACAAAGATTAGTAATAAGAAGCAAAGATACCACGCAACACTACGGAGCATTTATAAGCTCATTTAGCTCACAGTCAGTATCACGTATTTTTACACGTGGGATACAAGAATTGTACCTGGACAGACCTGCACAACAACATTCACAGTGCAGACAAGGTGCAGCCTCACAAGCAGAAGTGAATCAGTGGACGTGCCACTACACCTAAAAAGGTATTGTCAAGGCACCTAACAGCACTAAGCATGGCAAACTTTGAATGGAGTGAGGAAGAACAAGAGGCAGTCTACCCATAAGACTTAGCCTATAGTTTCAAGGAAGTGCTGAGGGATTCACTCACAGAGGCGGTGGCTCAAGGGGTCAGACCCCTACAAGAGACACTACATACTATTGAGCTATATCTGAGCCAGAAAGATAAGAGCACCAAGGAAAGCACGTCCACAAGGGTCACACCAAAGGACCCCAAGGGGTGTAATAAGGCATGGAAGAGCAAGGACTCTTCTGACCCCCCCGGGCCAAATGGAAGGGACAGGTGCAATGGCCCTGGAGGCTTCAGACGCTTTCAATAGATTGAGAGAAGCGTTCATGAAAGAATCACAGGTGCCGAACCTCGAGACCCCTTACCCAAGGGACGATAATATGGGCGATACACAGGGTTTGCCAGAAGAGGAACCACCAGAATCCCTTAACTCCACACAGGAGGACGCTGATAACGAAGGGGATGAGGGAAGCCAACCTCTGCCATAGAAAAGGCTGAGAAAACTCCATAATCTAGAAGAAGAAGAAACCTCAGACATGTTCCATCCAGAAGATATTAGGAATCCAAAATCCTCCGATTGGGTGCCTTCACCGAGGGTCGTGAAGTACATGACCCAAAGTTTGCGGAAAGCACTGGAGAAGGAAATCAGACAAAGAATGAGAGCAGAGTGTCCAAGACCGGAACTACCGGGCAAAGTAGCAGAAGCCCCAGAACTAGATCCAAAGATGTTATCTTTTGTCTCCAAATCCAACAGAGACCCCAGGACGGTTATAGAGCACTCACGGAAAAGCTGGCAAAAAAAGGTCCTCGACCTAGATGGGCCTCTAGCCAAAATTATGGACCTAGCCGAGCGTGCAAAGGACACAGGAGAGGATGTGGACCCAGGAGTCCTGGCGAACCGGTCTCAGAGAGCCGTATGCCTCCTAGGCAATGCCAATTGTGCAATAACGTCCGAACGCAGGAGAGGGCTTCTGCTCAAGATCGATCACAAACTGGGAGATGTATCATCATATGAAGCAGGCGAGGCAGCTCAGGGACTATTGTTTGGAGAGACTTTCGGCAAAGAAATGGGGAGATTCGTAGGAACCTACACTTCCTTAGAGAAGGCACAAGCCTCCATGAAGAAAATCATCCCCGGAAGAGTTTTTGGCAGGACCGATGGGTTCAGAGGTCGAGCGACCGGTCGCTACCAGACATTCAGAAGGCCTCAAGGCAATAGAACCCAGTACTGGGAGAACAGACAGCCAGACTCCTTCTTCCCACCGAGAGGCCGTTTCCCTAGAGAAGGCGAAGTAGAGGACAGGGAAGAGGACAGAACTTCCCCACAGGTGAGAATTTTTACGTACCCACCAGTTGGGGGGAAGAGAGCGGTATTCTGGGAGAATTGGCATTCCCTTTCCAGCGACGCCTGGGTTCTACAGACAGCGAAAGGCATGCTCATAGAGTTTACAGAGACCCGTACCCAATATCAAGTGCCCCGTCCTCTAGCCTCGACGCACACAGAGAAAGAGTTATTACACGCAGAGCCTAGTGGAAAAGCAGGCGATCGAACCGTGCAAAGCACACCCAAAATCTGTGAGCAATATGTTTCTGGTCCACCGAAAGGACAAAGTAAAGCCAGTGATAAATCTGAAAAACATGAACAGCTGCATGGTCTACAACCATTTCATAATCGAAGGGACCCATCAGCTCAGAGACACACTCAGACAGAGCGACTGGCTAGCAAGGATAGATCTGAAACATGTCTACCTGACGATACCGGTGCAAAAAGATTTCCGTCCCTTTCTAGCATTCTACTGGGACAGGCAATTATGGCAATTTGCGACGATGATGTTTGGACTAGCATCAGCGCCATGGGCATTCACGAAGATCATGAAGCCAGTAGCAGCAGCGATCACGGAGAAAGGGATACAAATGATTATATATCTGGACGACATCCTGCTGATGGCCAACAGCAGAGAGACACTCCTCTACCAGACCGACTGGGTGGTGAAGCTCTTGACCTCCCTTGGCTTTCTAGTGAATCGGGAGAAAGATGAAACCAACAAGGAGGTTAGAATTCCTAGGGTTTATTATAGACACCAGGACGGCAAACCTTAGAACTCCCAAGCAGAAGGATAAGAGACATAAAAAGGGAAATAAGAACATGCCTCAGCAAAACAGTTATCTCGCTTTGCACAATAGCGCGAGTAGTAGGCTTACTAGCAGCATCAATACAGGCGATATTTCAATGGCCACTTCTCTACCGAGCCCTGCAAAGGCTGAAGATAAGACACCTTCAGCAAGGTTTACATTATCACCAGCTAGTACACATAGATCAGGAATCCAGAACTGAGCTGGAGTGGTGGTTGGCAAACATGGTAGCATGGAACGGGAGAGCCGTCTTTGGTGACCGTCCAGACTTAATGATAGAATCGGACGCCAGCAGAGCAGGCTGGGGAGCCTGTTGCAGAGACCTCCAGACAGGAGGAAGTTTGAGCGGGGAAGAACTCCAGTTACACATCAACTGTCTGGAACTGTTAGCCGGATCCTTTGCGATCAAAGCTTTTATGAAAAGAAAAGTGAATTTTTGTATTCTGTTGAAAATGGACAACATTTCAACAGTCAAGTACATCGATCACTTAGGAGGGACGAGAGCCAAGTTATTAGCGGAAATAGCCAAAGACTTTTGGCATTCCTGCCTAGAATCAGGTACCTCAGTAGTGGCCGAATAACTGCCAGGTTCGTTGAATGTAATAGCGGACTGGAACTCCAGACACCTCTCAGACTCCAACAACTGGATGCTGGACCGAGAGATATTCCAGCGGCTGGAAGAACGTTGGGGCCCAGTACACACAGATCTGTTTGCGTCCAGACTGAACGCACAGAAGGAGAGGTTTTTCAGCTGGAGATTGGACCCAGCAGCAGCCGGAGTGGATGCCTTCCTGCAGGACTGGAGAGAGCAGACACTCTACGCTTTCCCTCCGTTCATAATGATGAGCAGGGTACTGGCAAAAGTATGCAGGGAAGCAGCGAATTTGATAGTAGTAGTTCCGATATGGAAATCCCAAGTATGGTTTCCAGCGCTCATGGAGCTAATAGCGGACTACCCGAGAGTACTACCTCAAGGAGAGAACCTTCTCACGGACCCAGTTGGGTCATATCACCCATCTGAGAGTGAAGGGGATGCTGCCGTTGATGGCATGCAGGATAGCAGGAGACGCTGGAATCTCCCAGGGATTTCGGCACAGGCTGCAAGCCTCATCGCCGAGTCATGGGCTCCTTCGACTAGAAGACGCTACGATGCAGCTTGGAACAGGTGGTCGACATGGTGCAGAAGGAGAAGTATTCATACCGTTTCTGCCCCTCTAGTCGAAATACTGAATTTTTTAGCAGAGCTCCTACAAGATGGTAAACCATATAGAACAATAGGAGTGTATAGATCCGCAATTTCAGAGGCCACCTGCCCGTGGAAAGAGTGCCGGTAGGGGAGAACGTAGCAGTGATACGACTTCTAAAAGGAATAAGATTTAGGAAGCCACCACAGCAGAGGGACGAAGTTTTATGGGACATATCAGTAGTGCTGAAACTACTAGCAGATTGGCCCAGTACCAGATATCTGTTGCTAGGAAAGCTTTCGGGGAAACTAGCTATGCTACTGTGCATGGTGTCATGAACTAGAGTGGCGAACGTCAAGGCACTAGAAGTAAATAGAAAGACAAATGGGCCAGAAGGAGTAACGTTCAATCTGGCCAGAAGAACGGAAACAGATTCCTCCACGATCACGTAACCCTACATGCAAGATCATCCGAAGTGGTGCGTAGCCACGTGCATAAAAGAGTAAGAGAGTAGTACAGCAGAGCTAAGACCAGTAGGGACAACCCAATTGTTAATAGCGTGCAGGAAACCACACAAAGGAGTAGCAACAGCCACTATAGCGCGATGGGTCAGAGATATCATGAGTCTAGCGGGCATAGACATGACAACATTTGGAGCGCATTCTGTTAGAGGAGAAATGGCATTGAAAGCGCTAGGGCAAGGCACAGCTTTGCAAGATATTATGAAAGCAGCAGATTGGGCTAGCGATACAACATTTAGAACGTTTTATTTTCGACCAATTAACACGATAGCAGAAGCGGTAGTAAGAAGCTTTGAACAAGCTTAATGCTCGCCTCCGTCTTGACATAGAATGAAGATTCCCTCTGCTAATAGCGCAGGGAGCTCTTGATTCTATTAAAGACAAGGAGGCGAGCATTAAATTCCCAACCCAGATACACAGGAGATTTGGAGCAATAATAAGTTGAATAAAGTGATGTATTGCAAATGACTGACATGATAATTTCTTCCAGAATAGGGTGTGTATTCCCCGCCCTAATATGTTGCTATTGTTATTTTTGACACTAGGAGATGAGCAAAAGAACGGTTGAAATCGTTCGAGAGAAGAACAAGTCGCTCGGAACGAGTCCGCAAGTTGAAATGCGAGAGACCGATCCGGCAGAAAGCAGGAAGTTCAGAATCTAAGTTGGCCTGGTTGGCAATTAAGTTTGGAGAAGATTGCAGTTCGAAGCAGTCAAAGAAGAGGAGGAACAGAGGAAGAGGCAGGACTAGGTCACATGGTTAAGAGGCTGGGACTACAAGGAATGATGGGACTTGAGGTTTTTTGTAAAAAAAAAGGTGTTATTTTAAAAAGAAGAAATTTAAAATGTACGTTATTTGTTGAAACTGCTGGAGAGTAGAATAAAAGAGAAGATTAAGCTTAATGCTTGCCTCCTTGTATTTAATAGAATCAAGAGCTCCCTGCGCTATTAGCAGGGGGAATCTTCATTAACAATGGTTGCATTTTACTTTAATATGGCAATCCATACACATGCATGTAATGTGTTCTCATTTCCCTGAACGTTGCACCCAGATGAATTTGACAACCCTGAACTCGCCACACATCAAAAACATATGAACTTTGCTAATCCTCCCATTAACCCCAGTGCAATATGGACCTGAGATACTGGGTACAGTCACCTACCATTCATCTCTCTAAACAAATGTATTTGGAAATCCTGCCCTTCACCTGTCAATGTCTCGGCTCAAAAACCAACCCCCCTGATCCCATCCATACAAAATATCCACCCAGTAACCCCACGTTCCCACACCTGTCCGTAGGCACGTGCACTTGTTTACCAGTCTCAGCACACCCCAAAGACCACATAAATTAGGCTTAGGCTTAAACCTTAAACAACTAAACAAAAAATAGAAGGTGTAAGGAATTTGAGGCATAATTATAAAACGCGAGTGGTATGAAACTAGTAAACAACAAAGGAATAATTGCAATGCCAAAAACAGGCAAAGGGGCGCGTGTGATCATGGCGGGAGCTAAGAGGAGGTAACATCCCTTGCTCTGGAAGTGCTGCTGAAATCTATGGCTATGATGCTGGAGATAGGGAGATTCCATGCAGATATGTGCCTGCACCATGTCTGAATACCCAGGGATTGTGACAACACAACAGAAATCCAAATACTGCCTGAGAGATCCCTGGTTTAGAGCTGGGTCTCCTATTTGATTCCTCTCCCACAAGGCACTTTCAAGATAGCAGGCTAGCAGAGCATTCCACTAGTCCCGGGTCCAATTCCATTGCCTCTTGTGCTCCATCTTGTGCATGCCATTCAAAAGGGGCCCTGAAATCCAGGTATGCCCCATCTGGCCACTGCCGAAGGACTCAATTTTGCGGTCTGGCGTTTTAATGCCGTTTTCTGCCGCCCATCTATTCGACAGTTAGAGGGGTATTGGTAGCCCTCTACAGAGAGGGCCAGAGCGCAGAAGGAGAAACCTTTTTAGTTTCCCTACCCTTGCAGCCCTATGACTGTGTGTTGTTTCTTGCCTTTCCCTTGAAATCTGCTATGTATGCATGCAATGTTCAGAGTGACTGAGATGGAGTGTTGTGTAATTGGATGTTCCCTCCTGGATGTTCTTAGCTTGACAGTTGAAGATGAGTTGACTGAGAGAGAGAGTGCCGGTTGATCTTGTCCCCCAGATACTTACCTGACGTTCCCTATATGTATCTGTGACCTGTACTCTGAAGCTGAACTGAAGTAAAGAAGCTTCCCTGTGTTGAACCATGCCTCAGAGTCGTCTGTGTCATCAAGCTTGGTTACAATACTTAACTTTACCTGCTGAAGAAGCGTAATCAGTGTGAGCTCTCCAGAAGAGGGATTTATGGTGCATCCACCATACCTCTCCGAGCGGTGTTGGGTCTGGGACGAACAATCAGCATGGGTGCAAAGATTCGACAACAAGCCAGCTCTACTCTTTAAAGTTTTGACTGTAATGAGCTGGCACTTTCAGCCTTTTTGCCATTGAAATATCAAACAAGCAGAATGTTTGAAGAATTCCCTGTATTTAGTGACCCACCTTCCTCAGTGGAAAAACTGGCCCACTTGACACCTCGGGGCGAGCCCCTGCACAAAATGCCATATGAACAGGAAGGGATGCAAAGGCACCATCCGAACTGAGTGGTGGGTGAGGAGCACACTAAGCTGGTTTGGCAGAGAGAGAATAAGACTTTCCTTTATTTTTCCAAATGGTCCAGTTTATCCCCATTTCCCATCTGAATTATCTTTGATTTCTCACTTTTCCCCAATTTCGCAGGAATAATTACCATAAAATTGCAGAGAATATTGGTGAAAAGAAAGTTTTTTAAGCTTCACTCATGTTGGGTGTGAGGAGCAGAAGCCGTCTTTTTTCCAGTGGAACAGTCAAACGAAAATGTAGGGCATAATTGGACATTTCCATTTGCCTGTGGAAACTTTGCCCACCCATACGTTTTGACAACTTCACTCGAGGCATGAGTACAAGGTGTACCAAAAGGGAAAAAATATGTGGGTTCTAAGCAGTGGGACTGACATTCAGTAGTGTCCATGCAGGGAAAAGGACCGCTGATTGGGTTTTGGAGCATGCAAAAGGCATGTCCTGTGCGGGCAACACGTATGCCAACTAACATAAAACCACTTGTTTCTGAATTCAAGATGTTACCACACAACAAACTCATGCCCCATTCCTGTCCCTGAGCTGATATCCTACAATTATAGATGAAAAGTGTGAGAAACCTGAAGGTGTCTCCCTAGCTAGTCCCCAGAGATCTGTCATCCATGTGGCCAGGACACGGCAATCGCTATTGGATCCAGTTCCTTGGGGTGGACCAGTGGGAGAGCATCACCTGGATGGAGGGGGGGTCCTCTGGGAGTGGGCGTGGGACACCGACGTGTGAGACGCGGTATCCCCTTTCTTTTAACACCTTTTCCCCATCCTACCACATAGGTCGTTTGCCCCACAAATCCTACCCATCTCGTCTTTCTCAGTCTACCAACCATTTTCTTTCTTGTGACACCTTTTCCCCATCTTACCCCGTAGGACACTCGAAACCTCTAACACCCTCTTTTTCCAATACCAATACTTTTTGTTACTGTGACAGAAAATAGACTAATGTTAATGTTGATTACCTGACATGTCCCAATATAAGGGTCAGGCAAAGTCAGGCAATTAACCAAAATGGCACACACCTGACAGACCTTTCCTTTCCCCACAGAGATAAATAGTGGCGCAAGAAAGCACACTACGAGCATGACAGACAGCACACCGAGGCAGCTAATCCAGCATGGCAGTTCATGAGAAGGAGAAAGGTGGCAGGAAGCGAGAGGGTGGTGAGGAGAGAAGTGACCTTGCCCTTTTCGTCCCAGACCTATGGAACCTTTCTGGAGGACAGCCTAAAACTGCAGAAAATAGCAGAAGTGTCTTGCAGCAGATGTCGACGGTACCCAGAGTGTGTCGACGCTGATAAGCGGGTGCAAGGGAAACTCCTGCTACCATGGTACCGGCCTTGATTCCAGTAAACTGGAAAGCCAAGCGGTTCATCACAGCCGGTGAGTCGAGAGGCAAAACGATAAAGAGCCGGACTGTTTTGAATGAGGAACGCAAAAGTGGCAAGTTTGAACTTAGTTTAATGAACTGGGAAAAAACTGTAAAAGTGTTGAGGGGAGACCAGCTGCCGAGGAAACCAGCACTGCATGGGTGTCGCTCCTAGAGACTCTGGTAGATCCCTGCTTGAATGAAACTACAGAAACCAGAAGTGTTGTAGTGGACTTACTCTGCCACGCGGCATGCTCCGCTTGCCGTGCGGGCAGACTCGTGTCATGGAGCTTCGAGAATGTGAGGAACGCGAGACGAGTGTGGCCGTTGAAGCGGGTGAGCAAGAAGAAAGAGTCTGGTGGGGCTCATCATCCCTTTATCTTATTTTGTAAAACCCTTTTCCCAGTTATCAATAAACCCTCAGTATTACTTAGACTCCGAGTCCTCGCCTTCCTTATGCTACAGGTGGCAACGAGGATGGGATTTGAACCCATGTGTGCATAGCACAATGAAATATACTTTACTACCACAAAACGAATGGAGTAAATCGAGACATGAATTTCTCAATGAAGTTGAAATCAACCCCAAAGCTTACGGGGGAGTGAAGATCGAATTGATTGGGTGGTTTTGGGGCATGCTGAGATTCAAAGATAGAGAAGCTAAGGGAAAAATATACGTGACAAAAAAAGGAAGTACGCCGCTGTTGAGCTGGACACATCAACGGAAACTCAAGGTAAGATTAGACCCAAATGCAGAAGAATCAGTACTCTCCGTAGGAAATATCAACATGGAGGGGAGTGTAATGAAGGAAGTCTTTTGTGATGAATTAGGCTGTCTGCGTGGTTTTGTGCATAAGATTAAAATGAAAAAGGATCACCAGCCTGTAGCGCAGAAGCTGCACAGTATTCCTCTGTCGATGAGAGATGAAGTGAAGATGGAGTTAAGGAAGTTGAAAAGTCAAGACATTATAGAAAGCATAGATGCAGCTGAATGGGTTTCACCACTTTTAGTCCTGAGGAAGAAAACTGGGAAGCTCAGGATCTGTGTGGACATGAGGGAAGTGTATAATTTCGGAGAGTCATCCTTTCCAACATACAAGAAATGATTTCCACAAGTGGCCCAGCAGAATTCTTCTCCACTCTGGATCTCCCATCTGCGTATCATCAGGTTAAACTACAGGAAGAATCAAAATGTTTGACAGCTTTCATCACACCAGAAGGACTATTTTAGTACAAAAGAATGCCATTCGGATTAGTCTCTGCCACTTCGGTATTTCAGAAGATCATGCATAGACTGTTTAATGGATACAAAGGAATCCTGTGTTTTCAGGACGACATCTTGGTTTATGCGGATAACTTAAAGCTTCACAATGAAAGTTTGAGTTATGTGTTCCAGAAACTACATTCGGCAGGAATGACACTGAGTAAGGAAAAGTGCAAAATCAATAGATGAGAAATAAAATATTTGGGCCACATCATTTCAGCTGAAGGTATACGTCCCAATAGACAACTTGCCGATGCAATTGAAAACATCCCCAGACCAGCCTCTCGGGAGGAGGTTCGAACTTTCCTAGGAATGGCAGAGTATTACTCAAAGTTCATCTGTGATTTTGCCAAACACACGGCATCCTGCGTGAGCTCACCAAAGGGAAGAGTGTTTTCGTGTGGAGCAAGGAATGCGAGGAAGAATTTAAATCTATAAAACTAGTGTTGGTGAGAGCTCTTGCTCTAAAGAATTTCAGGAGTAACAGGAAGACTAATAACAACGTATGCTAGAAATATAGGTCTGGGCACAGTGGTTACTCAAGAAGAGGATGGCAAAGAATTTATTATAACGTTTGCTTCCAGATTATTGAAAGGAGCGGAGAAGTCGTATGCCACCATTGAAAAAGAAGAGTTGCCAATTCATTTGGGGCATGAATTTTGAATTTCGCACCGACCATAAACCCTTCGTTGAGATCATTATGTCAGAGGGCTTAGACAGAGTATCTAGTCGCATCGGAAGATGGTTACCCAACTACAATAATATAATTGCACAGTAAAATATGTGGCGGGTGCAAACATTTTTGCGGCTGACTGTTTGTCTAGACTCACAAATGTGACGGAACCAAATAATGAAGAAAATGACTCAGAAGTGGTTTTTGCCATAGCTTCAGTACCTGTGCCACAGAAGGAATGGGAGGAAGTAACGAAACAGGACATTAGCCTGAGCAGACTCAGACAAGTATTGGAAGAAAATGATCATCGAAGGAAGAGTTGCTTTGAGGATTTGAGTATTTTGACGTATTGGAATGTGATAGACGATTTAAGTCTCCAAGGGGAGATGTTGATGCGTGGTGACAACATTATTCCCCCGTGTGATGTCTGTCAAAGGATCATAGACCTGGGTCATGAAGGGCAACAAGGGATCGTTAAGACCAGGCAGAGGATAAGAAGCTATTACTGGTGGCCAGGCTGTGATCTTCAAATTGAAAGAACTGCCCGGGAGTGTATCCTTTGTAACAGAAGTGACAAAGTATGCTTGGGTTCGAAATATCCCATGGTTGTGACTGATATTCCTGAACGGCCATGGGACAAATTAGGAATGGGTGTTGGGTCCTGTGTGGAGCAATGGCAGAGAATCCTTTTGTTTAGTCATCATAGATTGTTAAACAGGTGAGTGGAGGTGCTGATTATACTTTGCACTACCATCAAGTCTGTAATAGATTTTTTGGAAGAGATCAGTGAGCCTCCCTAGGGTGATTTTTACAGATAATGGGTCAGAATTTCGTTCAAAAGATATGAGGACTATTGTCTAAAGAACTCCATTGAGCACAGGAAAAGTGCAATTTACCATCCCCAAACGAATGCGTTGTGGAACGGTTTACCAAAGTTCTCAAAGAAGCCATTCGTTGGGCGTTGTCTAATGGCATAGACTGGGAGAAATTGGTGAAGGGTATGATTGTCGTACACAGATTCACTCCTCAATGCACAACAGGAGTTTCCCCTATTCAGTTTAGTAGAGGCAGGAAAGCCAACACAAAACTAGTACCATCTTGGATGGGCAGGGACACCTCTATAGGAAAAACATTAGAAAGAACTTTTGAGAACATCAGATGTAGTCAATGGCACATGACCGGTCTAGTCTGGGAAGGGATAATGTGTTCTTCCTGCCGTAGGAGATACAGTGAGGATTAAACTTCCTCCTGTTCTCTGGAATGGGCCCTGCAAATGGTCCAAGCCTAATGTGATGACTGAAGTCTTTAAACATGCGATCAGAGTGGAGGATGGACGTGTGTGGAATATGGAGAGAGTGTCTTTGGTGAAGAATATGGAAGGTGTGGTGAAAGGTAGCATTGAAAGGGTGAAAGGTAGCAGTGACTGGGTTGGTGGTGAGGTTGATGCTGAAGTGTTGGGAGATGCAGTGTTGAACCTTCCTTGCCTAGCGAGACAGTGGGATGTCTTTGCTGGTCAAGATTGGGGAGAATCTACCGGAGACCTCGACATCTGACAGGATATGTGTAGAAGGACGAAAAGGATCTTCTGCGCATCTCATGTGTTGAACTGTGAAGAAGGGGGGATGTGTAGTAGAGGACTTACTCTGCCACGCGGCATGCTCCGCTTGCCATGCGGGCAGACTTGCGTCATGGAGCTTCGAGAATGTGACGAACGTAATACAAGTGTGGCCTTTGAAGCAGGCGAGGAAGAATACGGAGTCTGGTGGGGCTCGTCATCCCTTTATCTTATTTTGTAAACCCCTCTTCCCAGTTATCAATAACCCCAAGTATTACTTACACTCCGAGTCCTCGCCTTCCTTATGCTACAAGGAGGCCATAGGATAGTCGCCAAAAGAGGTCAAAGTGATCATACTGGAGGTCTAGTAAAATCCTTGTACAATCGAAAGACTTTGATCAACAAATTTGAGAAAGTAAGTGAATCCCGCATGGTGAAAGTAAAAGGGAAGTGAATCCTGTGAACATTGAGAGTCAAAGTGAATGTGAAATTGGAGAGACTGAACCCATAATAGGGTTGCTAATGAAAAGGGGAAAAAGTCTAAAGTCCCGAAAAAACAGGGTGTCCACAAAGGTAAACCCAAACAAGGGATTTGCACCTGGTTGAAAAGACATTGATATTTGTGAGTGAAGGCTCGGCACCCAGAAGAGCGGGACCCAGGGGTGAAGTTGTCAACCAATGTGAACTGTGAAAGAGAATTTTGTGCTTGTTTTGTTATTGGATACAACAGGCCCTCGAAGGAAAGAGATTTTCAGTAGAAGCAAGACTTGGCCATCAATGGTTCTGATTGCGGCCATTGGAACTGTTAACTCGTGCTGGGAAAGCTCAAGCGTGTGCTGTGCTCCAGACTCCCGTCTTTCCATGTGCAGAAAACATGGCTAAGGGAGTCCCAGTTTACCGCATCCTGACATATTATTTTTGAACACTTCTGTCTTTTCCTGAAAACTATCCCACACCCTTTTTTGTATTAGTGAGGTTTGGTGATATGTTTCTTAGTATAGGCCTTTTTGTTTTGACACAACGCGACTAGAACTGCCTTATTTTTCATTTGATGATCAACGCTTGTTCCATCTTAGATCTAAGTTTAGATTAGGTATTTTTCCAACATGCATACAAAATTCATCATTCAATAAACACCCTTGAACTGTGATCAATTGTTGTCACCATGGGTTCCTCACAAAGGGGAAGGGACAAAGGAGTATGATATGCCCATGGTAATTATGATATCTCATACTATCATGTTTATACAAGACTCTGGAATAATTTAAATATCCTAGAGTGTGTTCATGATTTTTTAGCATAAACCAAGAGAATAGATGGGATTGTTAATCAGGAGGATTCCATACAACACATCGGCCCTCATTACGACCCTGGCGGAAAGTGACTGACCGGACCGCCACAGCGTAAATAGCGTTTCCGCCATTGCACGAAGGAGCAAAGTGCGGCCCATTTCGACCCATCGGGCACGAGCACCACGCCATGGCGGAAGTGCAAAGTCCGCGATGGCGGAAATGACCCCAAAACGGCCCACACCGCCGCCGTACGGCGCCCTAGGTGCAAAACCGCCACCCCTCTTAGCGGTCACCGCAGTGTGCGCCTACCGGAAAGTACGGTGACCGGAAATATACGGAAACGGAAGTTAAAACATGGCCCCGGAACGGGAAACATCCCGCCGTACACCTATAAAACCACTAAAACCACACAACCACTAAAATCACTACCCTGAAACACACCCCAACCCGTCATCCACCCTAGCGAAACCAAGAAAAATGGGAAAAGTAGCGAAGAAAGCGTGCGACCGCAAGCGGCAGGTCCACTTCTCCCGTGAGGAACTCACCGTGCTAACAGAGACCCTCCAGGAGAATGCTGCCGTCGTCTTCTCCACGCAAATGACCAGAACGGCACTTGCAAACAAGAAGGCCATATGGGCTCTGGTGGCACAGCGGGTAAGTGCGGTGGGGACCGCACCCCGCACCCCACAGCAATGCCGCAAGCGATGGGACGACCTGCGGATACGCGTCCGCAGCATACTCTCTGCCAACCGCAACATTGCCACAGCCACCGGGGGAAGTCCTGAATCACCCATCAAGTTGACCCCCTGGGAAGAAATCTGTGCGTCCACCATCGGAATGGAGAGCATAGAGGGAGTCGGAGGGATGGAGAAAGGAGTGCAGACATCCGAAGATTCAGGTAGGTGGGCCAAATAAAACAATGCCAAATCCACACAGTCCATCCATGTGAAGTACCATGCGTCCACATAGTGCTACAGAAACACATGTCCAGGAGAACGTCCACACACATAGGCCTGATAGCGCACGTTAAAACCCACAATAAATACATGAATAATTAAAAACCCCTAAAACACGCACTACACGTGCAGCAGGCACACCCTAACTGCAGGCTGCCAAACAACTGCACCCTCACTCCACACACAAATGAAAGCACCTCCAAGGCCCCGACCCAAATCACCCTCAGGTACCACTCCAATGCATGTGATACAATGCCATTCCAATTCCCACAGACCCATCAATAACCCTCGCCCTCCTTTACTCCACCACAGGGTCCGATCCAAACGACGAGCTTCAGGACACCCCTACCAGCACACCTGCAAAGAGGGCCAAGACCAACGGCCAGAGACCCTCCACCTCAGCTGCACGCATCAAGACACGGCAGCAGCACAAATCAGGTGGCAGCACAGAGGAGGGAACATCAACAGGCACCCCAGCAGCCAGCATGGCCACACCACCACCACCACAGGTCCCCCCAATGGATGCCACAGAAGGCACTGCCTCTGGTGGCAGCAGCACCATAGGTGACACCCCATTGATGGCAGCATGCTCGGACACCGAAAACGGGGATGTCGAAGTCAGATCCATCCATGACCTGTCCCAATCCCCCTGTCTGTCCCATCCCGTACAACATGAGGATACCACGCAGGGGCACCCACAAGACGACGACTGGCCATCCCCCACAAGCCCTGTGGCAAGGCAACATGAGGACAACAGCCCCTCTGTGACACCCCCGCAAATGGCCATGGCCCAGCAGAGGCAACAGTCCCTCGACCAGTTAATCGTGCAACAGCAGCAAATGGCCACGCTCCTCAAGGACCATGCCGATGAATGTGGGGGCACTAAGGCAGACATAGAAACATCAACTGAGACACTTAGGGCAGAAATGGAGAGAGGTACAGAGACGCTAAGGGCACAAATGGAGAGAAGCACCGAGAGCCTGAGGGGGGAACTGCATGCGACGTCCAAAGACGTATGTGCCGAACTTGCCGCAGTGCGCTGTGTGCTCACTGAGCTCTCGCAAACCCTTAGGGACATGCATGGACGTGAGCAGGCAGAGACATCATCCGTTGCAAGTTCCGTCCAGGGCAGCCCCCAACGTAGATCTGGGAGGAACCTGCGCTCCACAGGCAGGGGTGCCCCTGATACCCGCAGAGGGGGCTTGCAATAGCGACTGCCCACTGACAATGAGCATCTTTGGACACTGGTGTTCGGGGGGGAGGTAGGAGGGTGGAGGGGGTGTGTTGGGCTCACTTGGGTGGCGGGTGGATAGGGTGTTCAACATGATATCACATATGCCATAAACAGTGCACGATCAACCAATGAGATGTGTGGACATTGATCTTTGTGTACTAGGCCATCATAGGCGTACAGTCCATATTGTGCATGTCCCAGACACACACAGTGCCACGAGTCCCGTGTCCATGTATCAGCCACCAGGCGTGAGTGCTAGAAGCATGCATCAATGAGATGCTGACGAATGTCACGGGCCTCCGGTGCCTCGCAGACTCCATGAGGTGCTGCCACATCCCCACCCTCATCATGACCATCATCAGGTGCTTGCAGTTCTGCGTCAGGGGGCATGGGCACATTTCTACGTACGCACATGTTGTGGAGCATGACACATGCCATGACCATCTTTGCAACCTTCTCATGGCGGTACAGGAGTGCCCCGCCAGACCTGCTGAGGCAGCGGAAACGAGTCTTCAGTAGGCCGAATGCCTGTTCAATGACTACACGGGTACGTGAGTGGGCATGGTTGTAGTCCTCCTCATGCTGGTCCCGTGGGTTCCGGACTGGTGTGAGGAGCCATCTCTTCAGTGGATACCCAGCATCACCTGTATGTGGACGAGAAACGCATGATGTGGAATGCCATTGCTACGTACGCACACCCCCCCCCTTCCTGCCAGGTCATTGCCAAATCACATACCCCACATATTCATGCATGTAATGAGACTCACCGAGTAGCCAGGATCTGTTCCCTGCGTGTCGCTCCATGTAGCGTGGTATTGTAGAGTTCCTCAAGACCATAGAATCATGGGTTGATCCAGGGAATCTGGCACAACAATGTGTAATGATCCTGTTGGAGTCACACACCATTTGTACATTCAGGGAATGAAATTGTTTTCGGTTGCGGTACTGGGCCTCCATGGCATGTGGGACGACCAATTCAACATGGGTGCAGTCGATGGCACCAATGCAACCCGGTATGCCGGCAAGTGCATGGAATCCCACTTTTGTGTTGGTAATTTCCTGCTCCGAGCGTGGTAGAGAGATGTAGTCGTCTGCGTGCTGCAGGAGGGCATCGAGCACTTGCAATAGTGTCCGTGAGAACAGTGGCTGAGAAATGCCATGCAACTGTCCGACTGTGTGCTGGTAGGTGCCTGTGGCCAGGAAGTGTAGTACAGACACCACCTTCAGTAGGGGTGGGATGGCGGTTGGGCTATCTATCATGCTGACAAGGTCAGCCTGTGTCATGTCCACAATGGCGGCTATGGTGTCCCGGTCCAGACGGTAGAGGGTGTGGATCTGCTCATCAGTGAGGTTGAACGGATGTGCTCGGAGGCGTGGGATTGCGGGCTGCCTGCGTGGTGGTAGTGGCTGTGCTGGCGGCCCTTGCTGGCCCTGCCTTGGCCTCCTCCTCCTCCTGCGTCTCCTCCGTGCGGCCGGTTGTAGTTGGTGTTCGTCTTCTTCTTGGAGTTGGAGTACTTGCAGTGCTATCAGGTCCCCCAGGGCCAACATCGCGAGTCCTGCCGGTAGCATTTCGGTGTGGTTGTGGGAGGAGACTGGCTGTGCAATTTATGTGTTTTCAGGCTGTATGGCCTCCACCTGTGGTGATTAATTCCACCTGTGCAAACTGCTCTCCCCTTTGGCCGGGCACGTCCCGCGCACAACGCTGCAATTCGGGGAATGGCATCTTGCTATTGCAATCATGTATTTGTACCCGATGGCCGTGTAAGATTGGTTGATATGTTCATTCTGCTGTGGTCCCATTGTTTCACATACTATCTGTGCAGTCGCGAACAGACTTGTGAAGGGTCAGTGGAACGTAGTACTCGAGTAACGGTGGGCCCTCATGCATCACTGTACCGAGTTGCAACGACGGGCGGGGAGTCCCATTTGTGGGTGAAGGCAGTTGCCATTTTCACACACAGCCGCACTCGATGGAATAATTAGTGATTTCAAACGGCCACAGATGCCTCCTCGACGTGATGTTGCAAATGAGGAATTCGAAGGGCGGCGCTTTCGGTTCTCAGCTAGCGGCGAGGAAATGCCCACAGGTCTGACTGCAAATATAACGTTCTATTGTTCAATGTCCTTGAGACAGGGGCCATGGCGAGGAAGCAATGATTGATATGAATAGTTTGGGATGCGCAATAGCTACGTGGCCGATGAGGCCGGCCGTTCCCAAATACATGTTACTTCACGACACTGGAATTACGGGCTGGGGCACTGTGGATTTTGCAGGCTGCATAACGCACAGACTCAATGGATGTTTCTAATGTCATGTGAGTAATTATTCAGGCGTTTTGATCCCGGGATGAGGGAATGATGGATGGATGCATGGGCAGGTGATTTGATACAGAGTTTGCCATGTACAGGGCTTCTTGGGATCTATCCGCCTCCCCTACGCTATGTGATGCAGGGCTGCCATAGTGGGACCATCGTCTATCTGGCCTTGTTGAGCCCTCCCTGTCTCGACGCGCCCTCAGACACTTGTGTCCATGCACGTTAACATTCCGATCTGATGGATTCTGTTTTGACAGACGCATGCACAGGTACACTCGTTTGTGATGGTGTTTGCACCTCGATATAGATGGTTATGAGTCGCAAGTGGTTTTGGGGTGGTGATGATCCTTTGGAGTGGGCTAGCATGCATATGGCTGTGGATTTAGTGTGATCATTGAAGTGAGTTGTTGGAATGTAGTTCTGATGGCCATTCAGTTCTTTTTCTTTTCTTTTGGTTGACAGGTATCTCCTCCCCTTTTGCCACTGCCATCTGTATGCCACTCCTGCAGATGGATTTTACTCCCGACACCTGCTGCTTCGTGTTAATCAGTGGAGCAGCATTACGATCTTATGGGACGATCGCCAATGGCCCACATGCCCTTACGCAGTACTGGTGGCTCGGAGCAACATTTCGGCCTTTCAGCTGGACTAGTGCCTCCCCATTGGGACGGCCCTGCGGTTCTGTGCGCTTCCATGTTGCCTTTTCGTACGTGAATGTGGCTCTGTGTACCATGAGGGAACAGGGCGTCACACAAGTAGTGGCTGGTCATTTCTTGCGGATGCAGCACACAATGGTGAAAAGTGTTTTGGAGTTCATGGCCTGATGGCTGTATGGGCTTGGTGATTTTGATGTGCATTAAATTTCTATTCTGATTTGGCCCGTGTAGCGTTTTTCTTTGCAAGTGATGTGGCATATGCCTATTTGGGGGGCGATGTATTGTGGGGAGATCTGCATTGGGTTCCAGCTTCGGAGTTTAGTTGCGTGGTATTGTACTGGGCGCGTTTGCCTACGAAGCCCGTGAGGTCAGGGATGGGGGCTGCCAATATGACAGTTTGAATGTTGTCATGCTCAGGGGCGGGGGATTGGGTTTTGTGTGACAGATGCCGGTCAGCCAGGTGGACTGGTGGAATGATGTGATTCTCGGAATATTGCTGGTCACAGGTGCCTGTGTTTGCGTGCGTTTCTTGGTGGGGGACTGTGGTCATGTCCATTGGGATGGCTTCTGTATTCGTGCCATCTGTGCCCTGCAGCTCCCATTGGCCCCTGTTGTGTTTCTTTTGTTCGTTGGCATGCATGGGTGACTTGTACATTTCAATGGTTGCATTGTGACTTGATTGCACCTACGGGGAGTTGTACTTTGTGGGCAGGGAGCGGTGTACAGGCACTCAGTGGGGCCGTTTACGGTTGATTCGCGATGCCGTACTTCTCTCCATGGCGGAATGGTACATTCCGCCATGCTTCATGGCATTAGGTACATGTCCGCTAGGGTCGGAATTGGCGTACCCTTGCGCCATGGTGGTGTTTGCGGTTTGGCATGGCGCGCGCGCGCGTGCTTGGTGCAGTTAGCGTTGGCGTTCACTACGGTGTCGCTAATGGCTTCGTACTTTGCGGTGACGGGTCATAGTCGCACCGAGCGCTATTCGATGGCGGTATTGCATTTCCGCCATCGTTTTCCGAATTCCGCCAGGGTCGTAATGAGGGCCATCATGTTGAAATGTCCAGCATTGAGGGGAGCTAGAGAATTGCATTTGTTTAAATACTATATGAACTATCACAGTTTAGATGAAAATGATATATGAAAGGTCTTTTTTTCTTCGAATCGTATCTCAATTTGTATTGCAGTGGTAAATTTCCTTCAAGCTGTATTTGCACCTTATTAGGTGTAAAACTAGGAAATTCATGAAAAGTAACTGTTTAATATCATTTTGTATCTGTTCTCTCCCTTTTGTTATATATCTCGTATTTTGACTGGTCTTCTGCTCTCCTTTTGGTGTGTCTCCCGAAGTTAGAAGTGTACATTTTGTTTTTAACTTGTGATATTTTTTGTACGAATCAATATTGTAAAGTTGTGTAAACAGCTAAATCAATAAAAACATTTTTTTTTAAAAGATGGGATTTAGCTTTGACTTTGACTTTTAGGAGAAAATGGTGTATTATCTTTGTCTGATTTCTAATGTAGTACGGGATCCCTCTGAAAACATTGTACCTGCCTATTTGATACATGGTTAAAGAATGTCCAGAGCATGAAATGTGGATTTCATTATGGAATCTAGAGACTGTGGTTCTCAGTAACTATGCTCTATCAATTAGCATTGGCATTAGATATTATGAGGACATATGTAAACATCTTCACCAGGATTGTAATAATGTTTGACGATTGGAAACACTTAGCTATATGGCTGTATCCCACCACATTGCATTGAACAACTTATTTGTGTATAAATGATACATTTTTTACTCAGCCCGACCCTAATGCATTTTCCCTAAAATTCGTGATTGTGGTCTATTGCAAATCCAATTTGAGAAAAAAGGATAATGCGGTCTGGTTCTGTCTGGGTTTTTCTATTTTCTGAATAGACTGCTTAATAGGAAGTCTCATCCAGAATTTATTTTGTTGAAACCTATTGAATCAAATAAATGTTGCATTGCTGATTGCGTGAAATTGGGAATCTGAGATAGTGCCAACCTGGAACGAATGGAGAGAAAACAGTCAACGTGGTCATATTTTGGGAAAACAGACCTTACTATACTAAGAATGCAGAAAAATATGTGGCTATGTTTTTGGCAGTGTCTTAGACATACTTAATACATGCAGCAATCATTGATAGGATGCAATTCCACCTCACATTCTGGTCTCTACCCTCACCTCCTTGCCATACGGTCTGAACCTTCTTGACCCATTTTGTCCCACTCTTGCAACTACACTGTGTTTAATCGTGTGATTATGAAGAAAAATATTTTTTGGGCTGGAAATCATGTTAGGAACTACTATCAGAATCGAAAATTATTATTGCTATATTGTGCCAAATAACCAAGTATGATCAATGAAAGACATACACAGCTGGATTCTGAGACTCTGCACTTCCCATTCCCAGTGGCTTCTTCTCCAGCATTGGATCTTTCATAGATTCAGATGCTTGAATATTCTCTGTCATCATACTGGGAATCCTCAGTGATAAAATTAATGATTATTATTTATTTTTAATATACACACATTACTACTAGTAATGCATGTACATAGCCCATTATGGCCTATGAGCCATTCTATTGTGCAGTCCCTCCACCTCACTTTAGTCCTTTATGGCCCCAACCAATGAGGTGGCAGGGCTTAAGCTCCTCCCCCGGCAGCCATCTTCAGATTTGTCACTGCAGTCTAACAGACATAGGGAATCCTCAAGCTTTCTGAGCTCTTCAATTCTTTTGCTACTTTCTGTGTGGAATATATTTTTAAATATATTACACTTTGTTCTCCTGCTAAGGGGCTTTAGTCTCAGATAATTTGTGGGATATATATTTGTGGTTTTTGACCAGAAATCATTGTGTAAACCTTCTCTTCAGAATGGCTGCATCTCAGGCTGTCAAGAAGCCTTCCCTGTTCAGGGATTGCACTAGGTGCAAGAAGAAGTTAGTTTACATGAAGGACTCCCCATGAACATTGTATTTCTCCAGCATTGGATCTTTCATGGATTCACATGCTTAGAATATTCCCGGTCGACAGACTGGGAACCCTCGGTATGCTTATAAAGCCGTTTCCCATAGGAAAACTTCTGACACTTTTGTGTCCTATCTATGTCGTTTTTGGGCCGCCCACGCATGCCCCACTAGGACGTAGCGGTATAAATGCCCCACCCCCACGGCTCCCCTCAGATTTCAACCGTCTCCAAAATAGTGGGAGCACCTCGTGTAGTCTACTATTTTGTCTAGGTTGTGCTGTTGGAGTTTTGTCCTGATGTCAGGAAAAGCGCTGTTCTGCCCATGCGCTACGTGCGGGTTGAAGAAGGTGTACGAGGGGGACGGACATATGGATTGCATATGTTGCATATATTGTCTACACCCTCATCATTCGGCAGACAAGTGCGACATATGTAAGGGCTTCTCCCAGAAGACTCTTAAAGATCGAAGTCGACGACTAGTGGCATGGTTAAACGATGGAGCGGCGGCATACCCGCCTTCGGAGGTAGGCTCCACGCGCAGCGTGGCCTCAGCGTCAAAATCTTCAGGGGCCCCGCGCTGCTCAACATCGTCGGAACCCCCGGTGAAGAAATCACGACCGGCAGAAAAGGAATCATCAAGAAGCCATTCTAAGGAGTCTTCGTTGAAGAAAGCCTTGTCATCCTCATATTCGACGAAGAAAGCAGAAAAGAAATGTCGAAATCCTCCTCGGGCGATCATCATAGATCGACCTCGAGTCGAGAAGCGGAGAAGCGTAGGTCAAGTTCAGAAAAGGCGGGAATGCCTCAGGGACCTACACGACCACCACCGTCGTGGACAGCAGGGCAGTCGTCGACCACTTCTCTGCCACTGATACAATTGGTCTCAACTGTTCTTGGGCCGCAGACGGTGACAGCGACGACGACGGGGCCAGGACGGCAAACCTTAGAACTCCCAAGCAGAAAGATAAGAGACATAAAAAGGGAAATAAGAACATGCCTCAGCAAAACAGTTATCTCTCTTTGCACAATAGCGCGAGTAGTAGGCTTAGTAGCAGCATCAATACAGGCGATATTTCAATGGCCACTTCACTACCGAGCCCTGCAAAGGCTGAAGATAAGACACCTTCAGCAAGGTTTACATTATCACCAGCTAGTACACATAGATCAGGAATCCAGAACTGAGCTGGAGTGGTGGTTGGCAAACATGGAAGCATGGAACGGGAGAGCCGTCTTTGGTGACCGTCCAGACTTAATGATAGAATCGGACGCCAGCAGACCAGGCTGGGGAGCCTGATGCAGAGACCTCCAGACAGGAGGAAGGTTGAGCGGGGAAGAACTCCAGTTACACATCAACTCTCTGGAACTGTTAGCCGGATCCTTTGCGATCAAAGCTTTTATGAAAAGAAAAGTGAATTCTTGTATTCTGTTGAAAATGGACAACATTTCAACAGTCAAGTACATTGATCACTTAGGAGGGACGAGAGCCAAGTTATTAGCGGAAATAGCCAAAGACTTTTGGCATTCCTGCCTAGAATCAGGTACCTCAGTAGTGGCCGAATACCTGCCAGGTTCGTTGAATGTAATAGCGGACTGGAACTCCAGACACCTCTCAGACTCCAACAACTGGATGCTGGACCGAGAGATATTCCAGCGGCTGGAAGAACGTTGGGGCCCAGTACACACAGATCTGTTTGCCTCCAGACTGAACGCACAGAAGGAGAGGTTTTTCAGCTGGAGATTGGACCCAGCAGCAGCCAGAGTGGATGCCTTCCTGCAGGACTGGAGAGAGCAGACACTCTACGCTTTCCCTCCGTTCATAATGATGAGCAGAGTACTGGCAAAAGTACGCAGGGAAGCAGCGAATTTGATAGTAGTAGTTCCGATATGGAAATCCCAAGTATGGTTTCCAGCGCTCATGGAGCTAATAGCGGACTACCCGAGAGTACTACCTCAAGGAGAGAATCTTCTCACGGACCCAGTTGGGTCATATCACCCATCTGAGAGTGAAGGGGATGCTGCCGTTGATGGCGTGCAGGATAGCAGGAGATGCTGGAATCTCCCAGGGATTTCGGCACAGGCTGCAAGCCTCATCGCCGAGTCATGGGCTTCTTCGACTAGAAGACGCTACGATGCAGCTTGGAACAGGTGGTCGACATGGTGCAGAAGGAGAAGTATTCATACCGTTTCTGCCCCTCTAGTCGAAATACTGAATTTTGTAGCAGAGCTCCTACAAGATGGTAAACCATATAGAACAATAGGAGTGTATAGATCCGCAATTTCAGAGGCCACCTGCCGTGGAAGGAGTGCCGGTAGGGGAGAACGTAGCAGTGATACGACTTCTAAAAGGAATAAAATTTAGGAAGCCACCACAGCAGAGGGACGAAGTTTTATGGGACATATCAGTAGTGCTGAAACTACTAGCAGATTGGCCCAGTACCAGATATCTGTTGCTAGGAAAGCTTTCGGGGAAACTAGCTATGCTACTGTGCATGGTGTCATGAAGGAGAGTGGCGGACGTCAAGGCACTAGAAGTAAATAGAAAAACAAATGGGCCAGAAGGAGTAACGTTCAATCTGGCCAGAAGAACGGAAACAGATTCCTCCACGATCACGTAACCCTACATGCAAGATCATCCGAAGTGGTGCGTAGCCACGTGCATAAAAGAGTAAGAGAGTAGTACAGCAGAGCTAAGACCAGTAGGGACAACCCAATTGTTAATAGCGTGCAGGAAACCACACAAAGGAGTAGCAACAGCCAATATAGCGCGATGGGTCAGAGATATCATGAGTCTAGCGGGCATAGACATGACAAAATTTGGAGCGCATTCTGTTAGAGGAGAAATGGCATCGAAAGCGCTAGGGCAAGGCACAGCTTTGCAAGATATTATGATAGCAGCAGATTGGGCTAGCGATACAACATTTAGAACGTTTTATTTTCGACCAATTAACACGATAGCAGAAGCGGTAGTAAGAAGCTTTGAACAAGCTTAATGCTCGCCTCCGTCTTGACATAGAATGAAGATTCCCTCTGCTAATAGCGCAGGGAGCTCTTGATTCTATTAAAGACAAGGAGGCGAGCATTAAATTCCCAACCCAGATACACAGGAGATTTGGAGCAATAATAAGTTGAATAAAGTGATGTATTGCAAATGACTGACATGATAATTTCTTCCAGAATAGGGTGTGTATTCCCCGCCCTAACATGTTGCTATTGTTATTTTTGACACTAGGAGATGAGCAAAAGAACGGTTGAAATCGTTCGAGAGAAGAACAAGTCGCTCGGAACGAGTCCGCAAGTTGAAATGCGAGAGACCGATCTGGCAAGCAGGAAGTTCAGAATCTAAGTTGGCCTGGTTGGCAATTAAGTTTGGAGAAGATTGCAGTTCGAAGCAGTCAAAGAAGAGGAGGAACAGAGGAAGAGGCAGGACTAGGTCACATGGTTAAGAGGCTGGGACTACAAGGAATGATGGGACTTGAGGTTTTTTGTAAAAAAAAAAGTGTTATTTTAATAAGAAGAAATTTAAAATGTACGTTATTTGTTGAAACTGCTGGAGAGTAGAATAAAAGAGAAGATTAAGCTTAATGCTTGCCTCCTTGTATTTAATAGAATCAAGAGCTCCCTGCGCTATTAGCAGGGGGAATCTTCATTAACAATAGTTGCATTTTACTTTAATATGGCAATCCATACACATGCATGTAATGTGTTCTCATTTCCCTGAACGTTGCACCCAGATGAATTTGACAACCCTGAACTCGCCACACATCAAAAACATATGAACTTTGCTAATCCTCCCATTAACCCCAGTGCAATATGGACCTGAGATACTGGGTACAGTCACCTACCATTCATCTCTCTAAACAAATGTATTTGGAAATCCTGCCCTTCACCTGTCAATGTCTTGGCTCAAAAACCAACCCCCCTGATCCCATCCATACAAAATATCCACCCAGTAAGCCCACGTTCCCACACCTGTCCGTAGGCACGTGCACTTGTTTACCAGTCTCAGCACACCCCAAAGACCACATAAATTAGGCTTAGGCTTAAACCTTAAACAACTAAACAAAAAATAGAAGGTGTAAGGAATTTGAGGCATAATTATAAAACGCGAGTGGTATGAAACTAGTAAACAACAAAGGAATAATTGCAATGCCAAAAACAGGCAAAGGGGCGCGTGTGATCATGGCGGGCGCTAAGAGGAGGTAACATCCCTTGCTCTGGAAGCGCTGCTGAAATCTATGGCTATGATGCTGGAGATAGGGAGATTCCATGCAGATATGTGTCTGCACCATGTCTGAATACCCAGGGATTGTGACAACACAACAGAAATCCAAATACTGCCTGAGAGATCCCTGGTTTAGAGCTGGGTCTCCTATTTGATTCCTCTCCCACAAGGCACTTTCAAGATAGCAGGCTAGCAGAGCATTCCACTAGTCCCGGGTCCAATTTCATTGCCTCTGGTGCTCCATCTTGTGCATGCCATTCAAAAGGGTCCCTGAAATCCAGGTATGCCCCATCTGGCCACTGCCGAAGGACTCAATTTTGCGGTCTGGCGTTTTAATGCCGTTTTCTGCCGCCCATCTATTCGACAGTTAGAGGGGTATTGGTAGCCCTCTACAGAGAGGGCCAGAGCGCAGAAGGAGAAACCTTTTTAGTTTCCCTACCCTTGCAGCCCTATGACTGTGTGTTGTATCTTGCCTTTCCCTTGAACTCTGCTATGTATGCATGCAATGTTCAGAGTGATTGAGATAGAGTGTTGTGTAATTGGATGTTCCCTCCTGGATGTTCTTAGTTTGACAGTTGAAGATGAGTTGACTGAGAGAGAGAGTGCCGGTTGATCTTGTCCCCCAGATACTTACCTGATGTTCCCTATATGTATCTGTGACCTGTACTCTGAAGCTGAACTGAAGTAAAGAAGCTTCCCTGTGTTGAACCATGCCTCAGAGTCGTCTGTGTCATCAAGCTTGGTTACAATACTTAACTTTACCTGCTGGAGAAGCGTAATCAGTGTGAGCTCTCCAGAAGAGGGATTTATGGTGCATCCACCATACCTCTCCGAGCGGTGTTGGGTCTGGGACGAACAATCAGCATGGGTGCAAAGATTCGACAACGAGCCAGCTCTAATCTTTAAAGTTTTGACTGTAATGAGCTGGCACTTTCAGCTTTTTTGCCATTGAAATATCAAACAAGCAGAATGTTTGAAGAATTCCCTGTATTTAGTGACCCACCTTCCTCAGTGGAAAAACTGGCCCACTTGACACCTCGGGGCGAGCCCCTGCACAAAATGCCATATGAACAGGAAGGGATGCAAAGGCACCATCCAAACTGAGTGGTGGGTGAGGAGCACACTAAGCTGGTTTGCCAGAGAGAGAATAAGACTTTCCTTTATTTTTCCAAATGGTCCAGTTAATCCCCATTTCCCATCTGAATTATCTTTGATTTCTCACTTTTCCCCAATTTCGCAGGAATAATTACCATAAAATTGCAGAGAATATTGGTGAAAAGAAAGTTTTTTAAGCTTCACTCATGTTGGGTGTGAGGAGCAGAAGCCGTCTTTTTTCCAGTGGAACAGTCAAACGAAAATGTAGGGCATAATTGGACATTTCCATTTGCCTGTGGAAACTTTGCCCACCCATACGTTTTGACAACTTCACTCGAGGCATGAGTACAAGGTGTACCAAAAGGGAAAAAATATGTGGGTTCTAAGCAGTGGGACTGACATTCAGTAGTGTCCATGCAGGGAAAAGGACCGCTCATTGGGTTTTCGAGCATGCAAAAGGCATGTCCTGTGCGGGCAACACGTATGCCAACTAACATAAAACCACTTGTTTCTGAATTCAAGATGTTACCACACAACAAACTCATGCCCCATTCCTGTCCCTGAGCTGATATCCTACAATTATAGATGAAAAGTGTGAGAAACCTGAAGGTGTCTCCCTAGCTAGTCCCCAGAGATCTGTCATCCATGTGGCCAGGACACGGCAATCGCTATTGGATCCAGTTCCTTGGGGTGGACCAGTGGGAGAGCATCACCTGGATGGAGGGGGGGCCCTCTGGGAGTGGGTGTGGGACACCGACGTGTGAGACGCGGTATCCCCTTTCATTGAACTCCTTTTCCCCATCCTACCACATAGGTCGTTTGCCCATCTCGTCTTTCTCAGTCTACCAACCATTTTCTTTCTTGTGACACCTTTTCCCCATCTTACCCCGTAGGACACTCAAAACCTCTAACACCCTCTTTTTCCAATACCAATACTTTTTGTTACAGTGACAGAAAATAGACTAATGTTAATGTTGATTACCTGACATGTCCCAATATAAGGGTCAGGCAAAGTCAGGCAATTAACCAAAATCGCACACACCTGACAGACCTTTCCTTTCCCCACAGAGATAAATAGTGGCGCAAGAAAGCACACTACGAGCATGACAGACAGCACACCGAGGCAGCTAATCCAGCATGGCAGTTCATGAGAAGGAGAAAGGTGGCAGGAAGCGAGAGGGTGGTGAGGAGAGAAGTGACCTTGCCCTTTTCGTCCCAGACCTATGGAACCTTCCTGGAGGAGAGCCTAAAACTGCAGACAATAGCAGAAGTGTCTTGCAGCAGATGTCGACGGTACCCAGAGCGTGTTGACGCTGATAAGCGGGTGCAAGGGAAACTCCTGCTACCATGGTACCGGCCTTGATTCCAGTAAACTGGAAAGCCAAGCGGTTCATCACAGCCGGTGAGTCGAGAGGCAAAACGATAAAGAGCCGGACTGTTTTGAATGAGGAACGCAAAAGTGGCAAGTTTGAACTTAGTTTAATGAACTGGGAAAAAACTGTAAAAGTGTTGAGGGGAGACCAGCTGCCGAGGAAACCAGCACTGCATGGGTGTCGCTCCTAGAGACTCTGGTAGATCCCTGCTTGAATGAAACTACAGAAACCAGAAGTGTTGTAGTGGACTTACTCTGCCACGCGGCATGCTCCGCTTGCCGTGCGGGCAGACTCGTGTCATGGAGCTTCGAGAATGTGAGGAACGCGAGACGAGTGTGGCCGTTGAAGCGGGTGAGCAAGAAGAAAGAGTCTGGTGGGGCTCATCATCCCTTTATCTTATTTTGTAAACCCCTTTTCCCAGTTATCAATAAACCCTCAGTATTACTTAGACTCCGAGTCCTCGCCTTCCTTATGCTACAGGTGGCAACGAGGATGGGATTTGAACCCATGTGTGCATAGCACAATGAAATATACTTTACTACCACAAAACGAATGGAGTAAATCGAGACATGAATTTCTCAATGAAGTTGACATCAACCCAAAAGCTTATGGGGGAGTGAAGATCGAATTGATTGGGTGGTTTTGGGGCATGCTGAGATTCAAAGATAGAGAAGCTAAGGGAAAAATATACGTGACAAAAAAAGGAAGTACGCCGCTGCTGAGCTGGACACATCAACGGAAACTCAAGGTAAGATTAGACCCAAATGCAGAAGAATCAGTACTCTCCATAGGAAATATCAACATGGAGGGGAGTGTAATGAAGGAAGTCTTTTGTGATGAAATAGGCTGTCTGCTTGGTTTTGTGCATAAGATTAAAATGAAAAAGGATCACCAGCCTGTAGCGCAGAAGCTGCACAGTATTCCTCTGTCGATGAGAGATGAAGTGAAGATGGAGTTAAGGAAGTTGAAAAGTCAAGACATTATAGAAAGCATAGATGCAGCTGAATGGGTTTCACCACTTTTAGTCCTGAGGAAGAAAACTGGGAAGCTCAGGATCTGTGTGGACATGAGGGAAGTGTATAATTTCGGAGAGTCATCCTTTCCAACATACAAGAAATGATTTCCACAAGTGGCCCAGCAGAATTCTTCTCCACTCTGGATCTCCCATCTGCGTATCATCAGGTTAAACTACAGGAAGAATCAAAATGTTTGACAGCTTTCATCACACCAGAAGGACTATTTTAGTACAAAAGAATGCCATTCGGATTAGTCTCTGCCGCTTCGGTATTTCAGAAGATCATGCATAGACTGTTTAATGGATACAAAGGAATCCTGTGTTTTCAGGACGACATCTTGGTTTATGCGGATAACTTAAAGCTTCACAATGAAAGATTGAGTTATGTGTTCCAGAAACTACATTCGGCAGGAATGACACTGAGTAAGGAAACGTGCAAAATCAATAGATGAGAAATAAAATATTTGGGCCACATCATTTCAGCTGAAGGTATACGTCCCAAAAGACAACTTGCCGATGCAATTGAAAACATGCCCAGACCAGCCTCTCGGGAGGAGGTTCGAACTTTCCTAGGAATGGCAGAGTACTACTCAAAGTTCATCTGTGATTTTGCCAAACACACAGCATCCTGCGTGAGCTCACCAAAGGGAAGAGTGTTTTTGTGTGGAGCAAGGAAAGCGAGGAAGAATTTAAATCTATAAAACTAGTGTTGGTGAGAGCTCTTGCTCTAAAGAATTTCAGGAGTAACAGGAAGACTAATAACAACGTATGCTAGCAATATAGGTCTGGGCACAGTGGTTACTCAAGAAGAGTATGGCAAAGAATTTCTTATAACGTTTGCTTCCAGATTATTGAAAGGAGCGGAGAAGTCGTATGCCACCATTGAAAAAGAAGCGTTGCCAATTCATTTGGGGCATGAATTTTGAATTTCGCACCGACCATAAACCCTTCGTTGAGATCATTATGTCAGAGGGCTTAGACAGAGTATCTAGTCGCATCGGAAGATGGTTACCCAACTACAATAATATAATTGCACAGTAAAATATGTGGCGGGTGCAAACATTTTTGCGGCTGACTGTTTGCTAGACTCACAAATGTGACGGAACCAAATAATGAAGAAAATGACTCAGAAGTGGTTTTTGCCATAGCTTCAGTACCTGTGCCACAGAAGGAATGGGAGGAAGTAACGAAACAGGACATTAGCCTGAGCAGACTCAGACAAGTATTGGAAGAAAATGATCATCGAAGGAAGAGTTGCTTTGAGGATTTGAGTATTTTGACGTATTGGAATGTGATAGACGATTTAAGTCTCCAAGGGGAGATGTTGATGCGTGGTGACAACATTATTCCCCTGTGTGATGTCTGTCAAAGGATCATAGACCTGGGTCATGAAGGGCAACAAGGGATCGTTAAGACCAGGCAGAGGATAAGAAGCGATTACTGGTGGCCAGGCTGTGATCTTCAAATTGAAAGAACTGCCCGGGAGTGTATCCTTTGTAACAGAAGTGACAAAGTATGCTTGGGTTCGAAATATCCCATGGTTGTGACTGATATTCCTGAACGGCCATGGGACAAATTAGGAATGGGTGTTGGGTCCTGTGTGGAGCAATGGCAGACAATCCTTTTGTTTAGTCATCATAGATTGTTAAACAGGTGAGTGGAGGTGCTGATTAGACTTTGCATTACCATCAAGTCTGTAATAGATTTTTTGGAAGAGATCAGTGAGCGAGAAGGCCTCCCTAGGGTGATTTTTACAGATAATGGGTCAGAATTTCGTTCAAAGGATATGGAGGACTATTGTCTAAAGAACTCCATTGAGCACAGGAAAAGTGCAATTTACCATCTCGTTTTACCAAAGTTTTCAAAGAAGCCATTCGTTGGGCGTTGTCTAGTGGCATAGACTGGGAGAAATCGGTGAAGGGTATGATTGTCGTACACAGATTCACTCCTGAATGCACAACAGGAGTTTCCCCTATTCAGTTTAGTAGAGGCAGGAAAGCCAACACAAAACTAGTATCATCTTGGATGGGCAGGGGTACCTCTATAGGAAAAACATTAGAAAGAACTTTTGAGAACATCAGATGTAGTCAATGGCATATGACCGGTCTAGTCTGGGAAGGGGTAATGTGTTCTTCCTGCCGTAGGAGATACAGTAGGATTAAACTTCCTCCTGTTCTCTGGAATGGGCCCTGCAAATGGCCCAAGCCTAGTGTGATGACTGAAGTCTTTAAACATGCGATCAGAGTGGAGGATGGACGTGTGTGGAATATGGAGAGAGTGTCTTTGGTGAAGAATATGGAAGGTGTGGTGAAAGGTAGCATTGAAAGGGTGAAAGGTAGCAGTGACAGGGTTGGTGGTGAGGTTGATGCTGAAGTGTTGGGAGATGCAGTGTTGAACCTTCCTTGCCTAGCGAGACAGTGGGATGTCTTTGCTGGTCAAGATTGGGGAGAATCTACCGGAGACCTCGACATCTGACAGGATATGTGTAGAAGGACGAAAAGGATCTTCTGCACATCTCATGTGTTGAACTGTGAAGAAGGGGGGATGTGTAGTAGAGGACTTACTCTGCCACGCGGCATGCTCCGCTTGCCATGAAGGCAGACTTGCGTCATGGAGCTTCGAGAATGTGACGAACGTAATACAAGTGTGGCCTTTGAAGCAGGCGAGGAAGAATACGGAGTCTGGTGGGGCTCGTCATCCCTTTATCTTATTTTGTAAACCCCTCTTCCCAGTTATCAATAACCCCAAGTATTACTTACACTCCGAGTCCTCGCCTTCCTTATGCTACAAGGAGGCCATAGGATAGTCGCCAAAAGAGGTCAAAGTGATCATACTGGAGGTCTAGTAAAATCCTTGTACAATCGAAAGACTTTGATCAACAAATTTGAGAAAGTAAGTGAATCCCGCATGGTGAAAGTAAAAGGGAAGTGAATCCTGTGAACATTGAGAGTCAAAGTGAATGTGAAATTGGAGAGACTGAACCCAGAATAGGGTTGCTAATGAAAAGGGGAAAAAGTCTAAAGTCCCGAAAAAACAGGGTGTTCACAAAGGTAAACCCAAACAAGGGATTTGCACCTGGTTGAAAAGACATTGATATTTGTGAGTGAAGGCTCGGCACCCAGAAGAGCGGGACCCAGGGGTGAAGTTGTCAACCAATGTGAACTGTGAAAGAGAATTTTGTGCTTGTTTTGTTATTGGATACAACAGGCCCTCGAAGGAAAGAGATTTTCAGTAGAAGCAAGACTTGGCCATCAATGGTTCTGATTGCGGCCATTGGAACTGTTAACTCGTGCTGGGAAAGCTCAAGCGTGTGCTGTGCTCCAGACTCCCGTCTTTCCATGTGCAGAAAACATGGCTAAGGGAGTTCCAGTTTACCGCATCCTGACATATTATTTTTGAACACTTCTTTCTTTTCCTGAAAACTATCCCACACCCTTTTTTGTATTAGTGAGGTTTGGTGATATGTTTCTTAGTATAGGCCTTTTTGTTTTGACACAACGCGACTAGAACTGCCTTATTTTTCATTTGATGATCAACGCTTGTTCAATCTTAGATCTAAGTTTAGATTAGGTATTTTTCCAACATGCATACAAAATTCATCATTCAATAAACACCCTTGAACTGTGATCACTTGTTGTCACCATGGGTTCCTCACAAAGGGGAAGGGACAAAGGAGTATGATATGTCCATGGTAATTATGATATCTCATACTATCATGTTTATACAAGACTCTGGAATAATTTAAATATCCTAGAGTGTGTTCATGATTTTTTAGCATAAACCAAGAGAATAGATGGGATTGTTAATCAGGAGGATTCCATACAACACATCATGTTGAAATGTCCAGCATTGAGGGGAGCTAGAGAATTGCATTTGTTTAAATACTATATGAACTATCACAGTTTAGATGAAAATGATATATGAAAGGTCTTTTTTTCTTCGAATCGTATCTCAATTTGTATTGCAGTGGTAAATTTCCTTCAAGCTGTATTTGCACCTTATTAGGTGTAAAATAAGGAAATTCATGAAAAGTAACTGTTTAATATCATTTTGTATCTGTTCTCTCCCTTTTGTTATATATCTTGTATTTTGACTGGTCTTCTGCTCTCCTTTTGGTGTGTCTCCCGAAGTTAGAAGTGTACATTTTGTTTTTAACTTGTGATATTCTTTGTACGAATCAATATTGTAAAGTTGTGTAAACAGCTAAATCAATAAAAACATTTTTTTTAAAAGATGGGATTTAGCTTTGACTTTGACTTTTAGGAGAAAATGGTGTATTATCTTTGTCTGATTTCTAATGTAGTACGGGATCCCTCTGAAAACATTGTACCTGCCTATTTGATACATGGTTAAAGAATGTCCAGAGCATGAAATGTGGATTTCATTATGGAATCTAGAGACTGTGGTTCTCAGTAACTATGCTCTATCAATTAGCATTGGCATTAGATATTATGAGGACATATGTAAACATCTTCACCAGGATTGTAATAATGTTTGACGATTGGAAACACTTAGCTATATGGCTGTATCCCACCACATTGCATTGAACAACTTATTTGTGCATAAATAATACATTTTTTACTCAGCCCGACCCTAATGCATTTTCCCTAAAATTCATGATTGTGGTCTATTGCAAATCCAATTTGAGAAAAAAGGATAATGCGGTCTGGTTCTGTCTGGGTTTTTCTATTTTCTGAATAGACTGCTTAATAGGAAGTCTCATCCAGAATTTATTTTGTTGAAACCTATTGAATCAAATAAATGTTGCTGTCATGATCTCTGCTTCCAAAAGGTCAGGGTTTTCCCAACTCCCTTGGAAGCAGATCCATAACCCAGGTTCCGAGTGCCAACCAGTCCCAATTGGGACCTTTTGGACCCAGTCCTGGCGCCAGTGGCACCAGGCTCATAAATATGCCCAGCCCCAGCGCTGGAAGCGCCGGGCTCATAATGCTTGGGTGGACTTACCTTCAGCAGACCATGCTGCTTACTTGCCTGCCAGTTGAGCCTCTGATCCTCTTCTGTTTGGAACTACTTTTCCTGTTGGGTGGGGCTGGAGCCACTCCCTAGATTCAGAACACTGGAACTCTTCTGGAAGGCAGGAACTCTTTTCTTACCAGGAACTCTTTTCTTACTTAGGCGTGGCTGTGGAAGGAGACTTCTAAGCACTACAGCAGGCTATTTAAACCACACCCGGTGGATGAATCTTGCTTTGCGTTATTCTGCAACCTCTGCAGCAGAACGCTCATCGTGTCTTCTGCATCCGGTCCTGGGCCTAAGGAAAAAGGCTTACCATCCTGAATCCAGTCTTCAGCAACACCTATAAAGACAAGAAAGAACAGGTTAGCATTCCGGCATCTGAAAGGCAAAGGCTTACCATCCTGAATCCAGTCTTCAGCAACACCTATAAAGACAAGAAAGAACAGGTTAGCATTCCGGCATCTGAAAGGCAAAAGCTTACCTACTCTTCGTGCGCTCCGGAGGTCTTCACTCTGCATTCCGGCATCTGAAAGACAAAAGCTTACCAACTCTTCGCACGCTCCGGAGGCCTTCGGCGCTGCATCCCGCATCTGAAAGACAAAACAAGGTGCGTTTAAATACATTGGGGAACTTTAATACTCACGTGCCATTACTCCTTTCCACATCTAACCCAGTGGGTATTCCGGCACCCTGCAGCCGCTCCGAACTCGTACCTGCAAAATAAAAAGACAGTTAGAGCGCATCGTGAAGTAGGCAACAAGCGCTTACTTACGTGCTTCCAGGCGCTTCTATTCATCACACGGGCTCCATCTTCAACTCACTTCAGCCCGTCATCCGCCATCGCCGGAACCCTGCAAAACAAGAGACATCATTACTAAAGACTTTAAAGACATTTGAATGACTCGAAACTTACCGTTCGTGCAGTAAACGACGGACAGCAGTCCTCTGAAGTCAAGAGGCCTGCGCTACCTATCCAGTGAAGAAACTGGTTACAGCACCCTGCCCCGAGGCAGATGGAGAGCTCGGCATTCACTTATCTAAGGTGAGAGCGTTAACCTTTGGGGGTCTACAGGAGAGGAGAAGAGGAAAGAGATAGGGACACCCCAATAACCCCAGTTCATTAACCCCATATTTTCTATCTGCAGACATCTTACTCTACACGTCAGGCATACAGTGCACAGAGGTCCAGCCCAAAGAGCCAACCGGGTGCTACACATCACCTTTGAAGATACGGTAGTCGCCCAGTCAAGACCGGCGCCTCTGCGAGAATCAGGTGAGCGTTACAGAACGCAAAGCCTACCGCAAAACTCTCGCCCAGGCGCTATGGAAACCTCGGATACTGACCCCCTAGCCCGGTTACTTGGGGAACTAAGGGCAGAAGTGCATGCAGCTCGTCAGGAAACGAATGCTCTAAGAAGGGAACTAATTATTTCCAAGGAGAGAACAGACAATCTTGCTAGACAAGTGCTACAGTCACAAGCCGGACAGACCCCGTTACCCGCATCAGGGGCCAATCTTCCTTCAACATCCTCTATGAATCCAGTGCAGATCAACCTACCTGGGAATGTACCTCTGGCTCCGCCCGAACGATTTTCTGGTGACCCAAAGAGGTTTGCAGTATTTATCAATCAGTGCCGGTTGCACTTCTTATGCCGGCCAGCAGCCTTTCCAACTGATCAAGCAAAAGTAGCTTTTGTACTTTCGTACCTTAGTGGCAATGCGGCAGACTGGTCGATCCCTCTAGTTAATCAAGATGATCCGGTTCTCCATGATTTTCAAGCCTTTCAGCTTAGTATGGAAAAACTGTTCGCAAGACATTCACAGGGGCAGGCCTTGGACAATGAGCTTCTTTCGTTGCGACAGGGTAATCAAGACCTTTTGGCTTACATTGCATCTTTCAATAGACTAATAATGGAAACTCAATGGCCTGAGGACAAAAGGATTACGCTGTTTTATAGAGGTCTACGTGGAGAGCTCAAAGACGTTTTAGCCCAAGTAGTGAATCCCCCACAAGACTGTTCGGATTATATAGACTTGGTCGTTCAAATAGATCACAGGCTGCAGAACAGGAAGGCCGATCGTTCCAAGTTTGATGCTCGAGTATTTTCCAAACCGCCAACTCCTTCCAAAGGAGTAGACTCCGGGGAACCCATGCAAATAGGGGGTCTGAAAGGTCCTCTAACACAAAGGGAGCGGGAAAGGAGGAAACAGTTGCAATTATGCCTATATTGCGGAAACTCAGGGCACTTTCTTCGAGACTGTCCGGTGAAACCTGCCAAGAAGGCAGTAGGAGCTGCAGTTACCAATGTTACAAACTCTGAGCAGGGAAACGACCTCGCCCGACAAGAATAGAGGTCCTCTTGCCGAGCGTGAAAACCAGTTCCGTGACCTCGCATTTCGTGATACCTATGGTCCTCATTAGCCCTGATAATCCGGATCGATTACATGCAATTGAAGCTTACGTCGACAGCGGTGCCATCGGCAATTATGTGGATCATGAAATGGTTTTGAGGATGAATCTAACTCTTTTTCCCAAGGCTGTAAAGGACGTCATTACTACGGTGGATGGTACGGAGATAGCCTCCGGGCCAGTAACGCATACCACTCAAGAGGTGACGCTATTAAGTCAAGATGGACACCATAAGAAGATCGTGTTCGATGTGATCAAGGCCCCTCAGTTTCAGATTATTCTAGGAATACCTTGGTTAGAGAAACACAATCCTCTGATCGATTGGCGAGCAAGAACGGTCCAGTTTCCAGAATGTGTCTCTACTTGTCACCCTCCACCTGGTGTTGCACTGGCCGCAATTTCTTCAGAGACTCCCCAGTTACCTCCCGAATACCTAGAATACCAAGATGTTTTCCGGAAGGATCAGGCTAACTCTCTACCTCCTCATAGGGCTTATGACTGCCAGATAGACCTGATACCTGGATCTACTCCTCCTTGTAGTAGAATTTATGCCCTCACCGAGCCTGAGAACCTTCACCTTCGACAATACCTGGATCAATACCTGGCAAATGGGTTTATTCGTCCTTCCAAGTCCCCTGCTTCTTCAGCTTTGTTCTTCGTTCCAAAAAAGGAAGGAGACCTTAGAACTTGTATCGATTATCGCTCCCTGAACCAGATCACCGTTAAGAATAGATATCCGTTACCTTTGATCCCTGAACTCCTGGACCAAGTCAGAAAAGCATGCATATATACAAAGCTGGATCTTAGAGGAGCTTACCACTTGGTACGAGTAAAAGAGGGCGATGAATGGAAGACGGCCTTCCGCACCAAGTATGGGCTATTTGAATATCAGGTCATGCCCTTCGGACTTTGCAATGCCCCGGCCGCCTTTCAATATTTTATGAACGATGTCCTCAGAGAGCTCATAGATGTATGTGTTGTTGTTTACATTGACGACATCCTCGTTTATTCTTCATCGGACTCTGAACATCGGAAACACGTGAAAATGGTCCTCGAAAGATTGCGTCAACATAAACTTTTCGCTAAGTTGGAAAAATGTGTTTTCAACGTGACTGAAGTTGAATTCTTGGGATTCATATTATCACCTGGCGGAGTGCGTATGGATTCAAAGAAGGTCGATGCAGTTCTCAAATGGCCATCACCATCCTCCGTAAAAGGTGTGCAAAGCATGTTAGGCTTCGCTAACTTTTACCGCAGGTTTATCCCCGAATTCTCTCGAATAGTCCAGCCCATCACTGCCTTGTTAAAGAAAAACAAACGTTTTGAATGGTCTACCGAGGCGGAACAAGCTTTCCAGGATTTGAAGACTAAATTTATCTCTGCACCAATCTTAAAACACCCTCGCCCCGAACTCCCCTACATCGTGGAAACTGATGCTTCAAGCCTTGCCATGGGGGCAGTTCTATCACAAAAGGACCCGGTAACCAATCAGTTGCATCCCGTGGCATTTTGGTCCCGCAAATTCTCGCCTCCTGAAATCAATTACACGATTACTGACAAGGAACTTCTGGCTATCAAGTCTGCCTTTAAGGCTTGGCGGCATTATCTGCTGGGGGCCCGACACACCGTTACTGTGATTACGGATCACCGAAACCTGCAATATTTGAAGACCGCAAAAGGCCAATCCTCTAGACAACTCCGTTGGGCATTATTCTTTGCCGAGTTTGACTTCATAATTACCTATCGACCTGGTACAAAGAACGGTAAAGCCGATGCCCTTTCTCGGATGGGAGTGGAAGAACACTTGATCAACCCTAAACCTGTACCAATCATTCCCGAACAAAGAATTCTGGGTATAATCGCCACAGAATCCATAGAGGAAGTTAAGGATAAAGCCAGGCAACTTGTAACTCCAGCAGACATACAGAATTGGCATCTGCAGGGAAAGGACTTTGCAGTAAAAGACAACTTATTGTATTTCCAAGAACGATTATACCTACCCAGCACAGATTTACAGAAAAAAGTAATCTCTTGTTATCACGACTCTTTAATGGAAGGTCATCCCGGTATAGCCAAGACCTCAGAAAAGATCAAGCGCTACTTCTGGTGGCCGTCTTGGAAAAAAGATATCAGAGACTTTATAATGTCCTGTGGAGTATGCGCCCAAAACAAGAGTCAAAAGGAAAGACCAGCAGGCCTCTTACACCCTATTGACATCCCACCTCGCCCTTGGCATACGCTTTCTATGGACTTCATCACCGATCTACCTCCATGCTCCGGATACAATACGATTCTAGTAATCGTGGACTTATTCTCCAAGATGGCGCATTTCATTCCACTCAAAGGCTTGCCAACAGCAGCAACTCTGGCCCGAGAATTTCTCGAAAACATCGTCCGACTGCACGGTTTTCCTTCGGTTCTAATTTCGGATCGAGGTAGTCAATTTATTTCTCATTTTTGGCGAAGTTGCTGTCGGTCAGCTCAAATTGATGTGAGACTATCGACCAGTCACCACCCTCAGACCGACGGACAAACCGAGAGGACCAATCAAACTCTGGAACAGTATTTACGCTGCATGCTGCAACAAACTGAAAAAACTTGGAAAGATATCCTTTGGATAGCCGAGTATGCCTACAATAACTCTGTCCATTCGGGAACTGGGAAAACCCCGTTTTTTCTTTTGTACGGCAGTCACCCTCGAACCTCGGAGTTGGATCCCCTCCAAGATCTTGAAACACCAGCAGTAGACTACCTGCATTCTACAATCACCCAAGCCTTTAAGGAAGCTGTTTCTCACCTTCAAAGGGCTAAAGAACAATACAAGAAAGGAGCAGATCAACATCGGAAGGAAGCCCCTCACTATCAAGTAGGGGATCAAGTCTGGTTATCCACCAAATATCTATCTCTAAAAGGGCCACGCACATTCAACCCAAGATACCTTGGTCCCTATTCCATAACTACCATAGTAAACCCAGTAGCGGTCAAGTTGGACTTGCCCCCGCACATGAAGATACATCCGGTCTTCCACGTCTCTCTATTAAAACCCGTGCAACCTCAAACCCGACTAACCAAATCTCCAAAACCTATCCTAGTGGATGGAGAACTCGAGTTTGAAGTCAAAAGCATTCTGGACTCCAAGATCTCCAAATCTAAACTATTCTACCTAATGGACTGGAAAGGCTACGGCCCCCAAGAGAGATCCTGGGAACCTGCTGAATATGTCCACGCTCCTCGCCTAATCAAAAGATTTCACCGAACATTTCCTGACAAGCCAAAACCCCCGGAGAAGCCCGGTTTGGGAGGGGCCTTGAGGGGGGGTACTGTCATGATCTCTGCTTCCAAAAGGTCAGGGTTTTCCCAACGCCCTTGGAAGCAGATCCATAACCCAGGTTCCGAGTGCCAACCAGTCCCAATTGGGACCTTTTGGACCCAGTCCTGGCGCCAGTGGCACCAGGCTCATAAATATGCCCAGCCCCAGCGCTGGAAGCGCCGGGCTCATAATGCTTGGGTGGACTTACCTTCAGCAGACCATGCTGCTTACTTGCCTGCCAGTTGAGCCTCTGATCCTCTTCTGTTTGGAACTACTTTTCCTGTTGGGTGGGGCTGGAGCCACTCCCTAGATTCAGAACACTGGAACTCTTCTGGAAGGCAGGAACTCTTTTCTTACCAGGAACTCTTTTCTTACTTAGGCGTGGCTGTGGAAGGAGACACCTAAGCACTACAGGAGGCTATTTAAACCACACCCGGTGGATGAATCTTGCTTTGCGTTATTCTGCAACCTCTGCAGCAGAACGCTCATCGTGTCTTCTGCATCCGGTCCTGGGCCTAAGGAAAAAGGCTTACCATCCTGAATCCAGTCTTCAGCAACACCTATAAAGACAAGAAAGAACAGGTTAGCATTCCGGCATCTGAAAGGCAAAGGCTTACCATCCTGAATCCAGTCTTCAGCAACACCTATAAAGACAAGAAAGAACAGGTTAGCATTCCGGCATCTGAAAGGCAAAAGCTTACCTACTCTTCGTGCGCTCCGGAGGTCTTCACTCTGCATTCCGGCATCTGAAAGACAAAAGCTTACCAACTCTTCGCACGCTCCGGAGGCCTTCGGCGCTGCATCCCGCATCTGAAAGAAAAAACAAGGTGCGTTTAAATACATTGGGGAACTTTAATACTCACGCGCCATTACTCCTTTCCACATCTAACCCAGTGGGTATTCCGGCACCCTGCAGCCGCTCCGAACTCGTACCTGCAAAATAAAAAGACAGTTAGAGCGCATCGTGAAGTAGGCAACAAGCGCTTACTTACGTGCTTCCAGGCGCTTCTATTCATCACACGGGCTCCATCTTCAACTCACTTCAGCCCGTCATCCGCCATCGCCGGAACCCTGCAAAACAAGAGACATCATTACTAAAGACTTTAAAGACATTTGAATGACTCGAAACTTACCGTTCGTGCAGTAAACGACGGACAGCAGTCCTCTGAAGTCAAGAGGCCTGCGCTACCTATCCAGTGAAGAAACTGGTTACAGCACCCAGCCCCGAGGCAGATGGAGAGCTCGGCATTCACTTATCTAAGGTGAGAGCGTTAACCTTTGGGGGTCTACAGGAGAGGAGAAGAGGAAAGAGATAGGGACACCCCAATAACCCCAGTTCATTAACCCCATATTTTCTATCTGCAGACATCTTACTCTACACGTCAGGCATACAGTGCACAGAGGTCCAGCCCAAAGAGCCAACCGGGTGCTACACATCACCTTTGAAGATACGGTAGTCGCCCAATCAAGACCGGCGCCTCTGCGAGAATCAGGTGAGCGTTACAGTTGCATTGCTGATTGCGTGAAATTGGAAATCTGAGATAGTGCCAACCTGGAGCGAATGGAGAGAAACAGTCAACGTGGTCATATTTTGGGAAAACAGACCTTACTATACTAAGAATGCAGAAAAATATGTGGCTATGTTTTTGGCAGTGTCTTAGACATACTTAATACATGCAGCAATCATTGATAGGATGCAATTCCACCTCACATTCTGGTCTCTACCCTCACCTCCTTGCCATACGGTCTGAACCTTCTTGACCCATTTTGTCCCACTCTTGCAACTACACTGTGTTTAATCGTGTGATTATGAAGAAAAATATTTTTTGGGCTGGAAATCATGTTAGGAACTACTATCAGAATCGAAAATTATTATTGCTATATTGTGCCAAATAACCAAGTATGATCAATGAAAGACATACACAGCTGGATTCTGAGACTGTGCACTTCCCACTCCCAGTGGCTTCTTCTCCAGCATTGGATCTTTCATAGATTCAGATGCTTGAATATTCTCCGTCATCATACTGGGAATCCTCAGTGATAAAATTAATGATTATTATTTATTTTTAATATACACACATTACTACTAGTAATGCATGTACATAGCCCATAATGGCCTATGAGCCATTCTATTGAGCAGTCCCTCCACCTCACTTTGGTCCTTTATGGCCCCAACCAATGAGGTGGCAGGGCTTAAGCTCCTCCCCCGGCAGCCATCTTCAGATTTGTCACTGCAGTCTAACAGACATAGGGAATCCTCAAGCTTTCTGAGCTCTTCAATTCTTTTGCTACTTTCTGTGTGGAATATATTTTTAAATATATTAGACTTTGTTCCCCTGCTAAGGGGCTTTAGTCTCAGATAATTTTTGGGATATATATTTGTGGTTTTTGACCAGAAATCATTGTGTAAACCTTCTCTTCAGAATGGCTGCATCTCAGGCTGTCAAGAAGCCTTCCCTGTTCAGAGACTGCACTAGGTGCAAGAAGAAGTTAGTTTACATGAAGGACTCCCCATGAACATTGTATTTCTCCAGCATTGGATCTTTCATGGATTCACATGCTTAGAATATTCCCGGTCGACAGACTGGGAACCCTCGGTATGCTTATAAAGCCGTTTCCCATAGGAAAACTTCTGACACTTTTGTGTCCTATCTATGTCGTTTTTGGGCCGCCCACGCACGCCCCACTAGGACGTAGCGGTATAAATGCCCCACCCCCACGGCTCCCCTCAGATTTCAACCGTCTCCAAAATAGTGGGAGCACCTCGTGTAGTCTACTATTTTGTCTAGGTTGTGCTGTTGGAGTTTTGTCCTGATGTCAGGAAAAGCGCTGTTCTGCCCATGCGCTACGTGCGGGTTGAAGAAGGTGTACGAGGGGGACGGACATATGGATTGCATATATTGCATATATTGTCTACACCCTCATCATTCGGCAGACAAGTGCGACATATGTAAGGGCTTCTCCCAGAAGACTCTTAAAGATCGAAGTCGACGACTAGTGGCATGGTTAAACGATGGAGCGGCGGCATACCCGCCTTCGGAGGTAGGCTCCACGCGCAGCGTGGCCTCAGCGTCAAAATCTTCAGGGGCCCCGCGCTGCTCAACATCGTCGGAACCCCCGGTGAAGAAATCACGACCGGCAGAAAAGGAATCATCAAGAAGCCATTCTAAGGAGTCTTCGTTGAAGAAAGCCTCGTCATCCTCATATTTGACGAAGAAAGACAGAAAAGAAATGTCGAAATCCTCCTCGGGCGATCATCATAGATCGACCTCGAGTCGAGAAGCGGAGAAGCGTAGGTCAAGTTCAGAAAAGGCGGGAATGCCTCAGGGACCTACACGACCACCACCGTCGTGGACAGCAGGGCAGTCGTCGACCACTTCTCTGCCACTGACACAATTGGTCTCAACTGTTCTTGGGCCGCAGACGGTGACAGCGACGACGACGACGGGGCCAGGACGGCAAACCTTAGAACTCCCAAGCAGAAAGATAAGAGACATAAAAAGGGAAATAAGAACATGCCTCAGCAAAACAGTTATCTCGCTTTGCACAATAGCGCGAGTAGTAGGCTTACTAGCAGCATCAATACAGGCGATATTTCAATGGCCACTTCACTACCGAGCCCTGCAAAGGCTGAAGATAAGACACCTTCAGCAAGGTTTACATTATCACCAGCTAGTACACATAGATCAGGAATCCAGAACTGAGCTGGAGTGGTGGTTGGCAAACATGGAAGCATGGAACGGGAGAGCCGTCTTTGGTGCCCGTCCGGACTTAATGATAGAATCGGACGCCAGCAGAGCAGGCTGGGGAGCCTGATGCAGAGACCTCCAGACAGGAGGAAGGTTGAGCGGGGAAGAACTCCAGTTACACATCAACTGTCCGGAACTGTTAGCCGGATCCTTTGCGATCAAAGCTTTTATGAAAAGAAAAGTGAATTCTTGTATTCTGTTGAAAATGGACAACATTTCAACAGTCAAGTAAATCGATCACTTAGGAGGGACGAGAGCCAAGTTATTAGCGGAAATAGCCAAAGACTTTTGGCATTCCTGCCTAGAATCAGGTACCTCAGTAGTGGCCGAATACCTGCCAGGTTCGTTGAATGTAATAGCGGACTGGAACTCCAGACACCTCTCAGACTCCAACAACTGGATGCTGGACCGAGAGATATTCCAGCAGCTGGAAGAACGTTGGGGCCCAGTACACACAGATCTGTTTGCCTCCAGACTGAACGCACAGAAGGAGAGGTTTTTCAGCTGGAGATTGGACCCAGCAGCAGCCGGAGTGGATGCCTTCCTGCAGGACTGGAGAGAGCAGACACTCTACGCTTTCCCTCCGTTCATAATGATGAGCAGGGTACTGGCAAAAGTACGCAGGGAAGCAGCGAATTTGGTAGTAGTAGTTCCGATATGGAAATCCCAAGTATGGTTTCCAGCGCTCATGGAGCTGATAGCGGACTACCCAAGAGTACTACCTCAAGGAGAGAACCTTCTCACGGACCCAGTTGGGTCATATCACCCATCTGAGAGTGAAGGGGATGCTGCCGTTGATGGCGTGCAGGATAGCAGGAGACGCTGGAATCTCCCAGGGATTTCGGCACAGGCTGCAAGCCTCATCGCCGAGTCATGGGCTCCTTCGACTAGAAGACGCTACGATGCAGCTTGGAACAGGTGATCGACATGGTGCAGAAGGAGAAGTATTCATACCGTTTCTGCCCCTCTAGTCGAAATACAGAATTTTTTAGCAGAGCTCCTACAAGATGGTAAACCATATAGAACAATAGGAGTGTATAGATCCGCAATTTCAGAGGCCACCTGCCCGTGGAAGGAGTGCCGGTAGGGGAGAACGTAGCAGTGATACGACTTCTAAAAGGAATAAGATTTAGGAAGCCACCACAGCAGAGGGACGAAGTTTTATGGGACATATCAGTAGTGCTGAAACTACTAGCAGATTGGCCCAGTACCAGATATCTGTTGCTAGGAAAGCTTTCGGGGAAACTAGCTATGCTACTGTGCATGGTGTCATGAAGGAGAGTGGCGGACGTCAAGGCACTAGAAGTAAATAGAAAGACAAATGGGCCAGAAGGAGTAACGTTCAATCTGGCCAGAAGAACGGAAACAGATTCCTCCACAATCACGTAACCCTACATGCAAGATCATCCGAAGTGGTGCGTAGCCACGTGCATAAAAGAGTAAGAGAGTAGTACAGCAGAGCTAAGACCAGTAGGGACAACCCAATTGTTAATAGCGTGCAGGAAACCACACAAAGGAGTAGCAACAGCCACTATAGCGCGATGGGTCAGAGATATCATGAGTCTAGCGGGCATAGACATGACAAAATTTGGAGCGCATTCTGTTAGAGGAGCAATGGCATCTAAAGCGCTAGGGCAAGGCACAGCTTTGCATGATATTATGAAAGCAGCAGATTGGGCTAGCGATACAACATTTAGAACGTTTTATTTTCGACCAATTAACAAGATAGCAGAAGCGGTAGTAAGAAGCTTTGAACAAGCTTAATGCTCCCCTCCGTCTTGACATAGAATGAAGATTCCCTCTGCTAATAGCGCAGGGAGCTCTTGATTCTATTAAAGACAAGGAGGCGAGCATTAAATTCCCAACCCAGATACACAGGAGATTTGGAGCAATAATAAGTTGAATAAAGTGATGTATTGCAAATGACTGACATGATAATTTCTTCCAGAATAGGGTGTGTATTCCCCGCCCTAACATGTTGCTATTGTTATTTTTGACACTAGAAGATGAGCAAAAGAACGGTTGAAATCGTTCGAGAGAAGAACAAGTCGCTCGGAACGAGTCCACAAGTTGAAATGCGAGAGACTGATCCGGCAGAAAGCAGGAAGTTCAGAATCTAAGTTGGCCTGGTTGGCAATTAAGTTTGGAGAAGATTGCAGTTCGAAGCAGTCAAAGAAGAGGAGGAACAGAGGAAGAGGCAGGACTAGGTCACATGGTTAAGAGGCTGGGACTACAAGGAATGATGGGACTTGAGGTTTTTTGTAAAAAAGAAAGTGTTATTTTAAAAAGAAGAAATTTAAAATGTACGTTATTTGTTGAAACTGCTGGAGAGTAGAATAAAAGAGAAGATTAAGCTTAATGCTTGCCTCCTTGTATTTAATAGAATCAAGAGCTCCCTGCGCTATTAGCAGGGGGAATCTTCATTAACAATGGTTGCATTTTACTTTAATATGGCAATCCATACACATGCATGTAATGTGTTCTCATTTCCCTGAACGTTGCACCCAGATGAATTTGACAACCTTGAACTCGCCACACATCAAAAACATATGAACTTTGCTAATCCTCCCATTAACCCCAGTGCAATATGGACCTGAGATACTGGGTACAGTCACCTACCATTCATCTCTCTAAACAAATGTATTTGGAAATCCTGCCCTTCACCTGTCAATGTCTCGGCTCAAAAACCAACCCCCCTGATCCCATCCATACAAAATATCCACCCAGTAACCCCATGTTCCCACACCTGTCCGTAGGCACGTGCACTTGTTTACCAGTCTCAGCACACCCCAAAGACCACATAAATTAGGCTTAGGCTTAAACCTTATACAACTAAACAAAAAATAGAAGGTGTAAGGAATTTGAGGCATAATTATAAAACGCGAGTGGTATGAAACTAGTAAACAACAAAGGAATAATTGCAATGCCAAAAACAGGCAAAGGGGCGCGTGTGATCATGGCGGGAGCTAAGAGGAGGTAACATCCCTTGCTCTGGAAGCGCTGCTGAAATCTATGGCTATGATGCTGGAGATAGGGAGATTCCATGCAGATATGTGCCTGCACCATGTCTGAATACCCAGGGATTGTGACAACACAACAGAAATCCAAATACTGCCTGAGAGATCCCTGGTTTAGAGCTGGGTCTCCTATTTGATTCCTCTCCCACAAGGCACTTTCAAGATAGCAGGCTAGCAGAGCATTCCACTAGTCCCGGGTCCAATTCCAGTGCCTCTGGTGCTCCATCTTGTGCATGCCATTCAAAAGGGTCCCTGAAATCCAGGTATGCCCCATCTGGCCACTGCCGAAGGACTCAATTTTGCGGTCTGGCGTTTTAATGCTGTTTTCTGCCGCCCATCTATTCGACAGTTAGAGGGGTATTGGTAGCCCTCTACAGAGAGGGCCAGAGCGCAGAAGGAGAAACCTTTTTAGTTTCCCTACCCTTGCAGCCCTATGACTGTGTGTTGTATCTTGCCTTTCCCTTGAAATCTGCTATGTATGCATGCAATGTTCAGAGTGACTGAGATGGAGTGTTGTGTAATTGGATGTTCCCTCCTGGATGTTCTTAGCTTGACAGTTGAAGATGAGTTGACTGAGAGAGAGAGAGTGCCGGTTGATCTTGTCCCCCAGATACTTACCTGATGTTCCCTATATGTATCTGTGACCTGTACTCTGAAGCTGAACTGAAGTAAAGAAGCTTCCCTGTGTTGAACCATGCCTCAGAGTCGTCTGTGTCATCAAGCTTGGTTACAATACTTAACTTTACCTGCTGAAGAAGCGTAATCAGTGTGAGCTCTCCAGAAGAGGGATTTATGGTGCATCCACCATACCTCTCCGAGCGGTGTTGGGTCTGGGACGAACAATCAGTATGGGTGCAAAGATTCGACAACGAGCCAGCTCTACTCTTTAAAGTTTTGACTGTAATGAGCTGGCACTTTCAGCCTTTTTGCCATTGAAATATCAAACAAGCAGAATGTTTGAAGAATTCCCTGTATTTAGTGACCCACCTTCCTTAGTGGAAAAACTGGCCCACTTGACACCTCGGGGCGAGCCCCTGCACAAAATGCCATATGAACAGGAAGGGATGCAAAGGCACCATCCGAACTGAGTGGTGGGTGAGGAGCACACTAAGCTGGTTTGCCAGAGAGAGAATAAGACTTTCCTTTATTTTTCCAAATGGTCCAGTTAATCCCCATTTCCCATCTGAATTATCTTTGATTTCTCACTTTTCCCCAATTTCGCAGGAATAATTACCATAAAATTGCAGAGAATATTGGTGAAAAGAAAGTTTTTTAAGCTTCACTCATGTTGGGTGTGAGGAGCAGAAGCCGTCTTTTTTCCAGTGGAACAGTCAAACGAAAATGTAGGGCATAATTGGACATTTCCATTTGCCTGTGGAAACTTTGCCCACCCATACGTTTTGACAACTTCACTCGAGGCATGAGTACAAGGTGTACCAAAAGGGAAAAAATATGTGGGTTCTAAGCAGTGGGACTGACATTCAGTAGTGTCCATGCAGGGAAAAGGACTGCTGATTGGGTTTTGGAGCATGCAAAAGGCATGTCCTGTGCGGGCAACACGTATGCCAACTAACATAAAACCACTTGTTTCTGAATTCAAGATGTTACCACACAACAAACTCATGCCCCATTCCTGTCCCTGAGCTGATATCCTACAATTATAGATGAAAAGTGTGAGAAACCTGAAGGTGTCTCCCCCCTAGCTAGTCCCCAGAGATCTGTCATCCATGTGGCCAGGACACGGCAATCGCTATTGGATCCAGTTCCTTGGGGTGGACCAGTGGGAGAGCATCACCTGGATGGAGGGGGGGTCCTCTGGGAGTGGGCGTGGGACACCGACGTGTGAGACGCGGTATCCCCTTTCTTTTAACACCTTTTCCCCATCCTACCACATAGGTCGTTTGCCCCACAAATCCTACCCATCTCGTCTTTCTCAGTCTACCAACCATTTTCTTTCTTGTGACACCTTTTCCCCATCTTACCCCGTAGGACACTCGAAACCTCTAACACCCTCTTTTTCCAATACCAATACTTTTCGTTACTGTGACAGAAAATAGACTAATGTTAATGTTGATTACCTGACATGTCCCAATATAAGGGTCAGGCAAAGTCAGGCAATTAACCAAAATCGCACACACCTGACAGACCTTTCCTTTCCCCACAGAGATAAATAGTGGCGCAAGAAAGCACACTACGAGCATGACAGACAGAACACCGAGGCAGCTAATCCAGCATGGCAGTTCATGAGAAGGAGAAAGGTGGCAGGAAGCGAGAGGGTGGTGAGGAGAGAAGTGACCTTGCCCTTTTCGTCCCAGACCTATGGAACCTTCCTGGAGGAGAGCCTAAAACTGCAGACAATAGCAGAAGTGTCTTGCAGCAGATGTCGACGGTACCCAGAGCGTGTCGACGCTGATAAGCGGGTGCAAGGGAAACTCCTGCTACCATGGTACCGGCCTTGATTCCAGTAAACTGGAAAGCCAAGCGGTTCATCACAGCCGGTGAGTCGAGAGGCAAAACGATAAAGAGCCGGACTGTTTTGAATGAGGAACGCAAAAGTGGCAAGTTTGAACTTAGTTTAATGAACTGGGAAAAAACTGTAAAAGTGTTGAGGGGAGACCAGCTGCCGAGGAAACCAGCACTGCATGGGTGTCGCTCCTAGAGACTCTGGTAGATCCCTGCTTGAATGAAACTACAGAAACCAGAAGTGTTGTAGTGGACTTACTCTGCCAAGCGGCATGCTCCGCTTGCCGTGCGGGCAGACTCGTGTCATGGAGCTTCGAGAATGTGAGGAACGCGAGACGAGTGTGGCCGTTGAAGCGGGTGAGCAAGAAGAAAGAGTCTGGTGGGGCTCATCATCCCTTTATCTTATTTTGTAAACCCCTTTTCCCAGTTATCAATAAACCCTCAGTATTACTTAGACTCCGAGTCCTAGCCTTCCTTATGCTACAGGTGGCAACGAGGATGGGATTTGAACCCATGTGTGCATAGCACAATGAAATATACTTTACTACCACAAAACAAATGGAGTAAATCGAGACATGAATTTCTCAATGAAGTTGACATCAACCCCAAAGCTTATGGGGGAGTGAAGATCGAATTGATTGGGTGGTTTTGGGGCATGCTGAGATTCAAAAATAGAGAAGCTAAGGGAAAAATATACGTGACAAAAAAAGGAAGTACGCCGCTGTTGAGCTGGACACATCAACGGAAACTCAAGGTAAGATTAGACCCAAATGCAGAAGAATCAGTACTCTCCGTAGGAAATATCAACATGGAGGGGAGTGTAATGAAGGAAGTCTTTTGTGATGAAATAGGCTGTCTGCGTGGTTTTGTGCATAAGATTAAAATGAAAAAGGATCACCAGCCTGTAGCGCAGAAGCTGCACAGTATTCCTCTGTCGATGAGAGATGAAGTGAAGATGGAGTTAAGGAAGTTGAAAAGTCAAGACATTATAGAAAGCATAGATGCAGCTGAATGGGTTTCACCACTTTTAGTCCTGAGGAAGAAAACTGGGAAGCTCAGGATCTGTGTGGACATGAGGGAAGTGTATAATTTCGGAGAGTCATCCTTTCCAACATACAAGAAATGATTTCCACAAGTGGCCCAGCAGAATTCTTCTCCACTCTGGATCTCCCATCTGCGTATCATCAGGTTAAACTACAGGAAGAATCAAAATGTTTGACAGCTTTCATCACACCAGAAGGACTATTTTAGTACAAAAGAATGCCATTCGGATTAGTCTCTGCCGCTTCGGTATTTCAGAAGATCATGCATAGACTGTTTAATGGATACAAAGGAATCCTGTGTTTTCAGGACGACATCTTGGTTTATGCGGATAACTTAAAGCTTCACAATGAAAGATTGAGTTATGTGTTCCAAAAACTACATTCGGCAGGAATGACACTGAGTAAGGAAAAGTGCAAAATCAATAGATGAGAAATAAAATATTTGGGCCACATCATTTCAGCTGAAGGTATACGTCCCAAAAGACAACTTGCCGATGCAATTGAAAACATGCCCAGACCAGCCTCTCGGGAGGAGGTTCGAACTTTCCTAGGAATGGCAGAGTACTACTCAAAGTTCATCTGTGATTTTGCCAAACACACGGCATCCTGCGTGAGCTCACCAAAGGGAAGAGTGTTTTCGTGTGGAGCAAGGAATGCGAGGAAGAATTTAAATCTATAAAACTAGTGTTGGTGAGAGCTCTTGCTCTAAAGAATTTCAGGAGTAACAGGAAGACTAATAACAACGTATGCTAGCAATATAGGTCTGGGCACAGTGGTTACTCAAGAAGAGGATGGCAAAGAATTTCTTATAACGTTTGCTTCCAGATTATTGAAAGGAGCGGAGAAGTCGTATGCCACCATTGAAAAAGAAGCGTTGCCAATTCATTTGGAGCATGAATTTTGAATTTCGCACCGACCATAAACCCTTCGTAGAGATCATTATGTCAGAGGGCTTAGACAGAGTATCTAGTCGCATCGGAAGATGGTTACCCAACTACAATAATATAATTGCACAGTAAAATATGTGGCGGGTGCAAACATTTTTGCGGCTGACTGTTTGTCTAGACTCACAAATGTGACGGAACCAAATAATGAAGAAAATGACTCAGAAGTGGTTTTTGCCATAGCTTCAGTACCTGTGCCACAGAAGGAATGGGAGGAAGTAACGAAACAGGACATTAGCCTGAGCAGACTCAGACAAGTATTGGAAGAAAATGATCAACCAAGGAAGAGTTGCTTTGAGGATTTGAGTATTTTGACGTATTGGAATGTGATAGACGATTTAAGTCTCCAAGGGGAGATGTTGATGCGTGGTGACAACATTATTCCCCCGTGTGATGTCTGTCAAAGGATCATAGACCTGGGTCATGAAGGGCAACAAGGGATCGTTAAGACCAGGCAGAGGATAAGAAGCGATTACTGGTGGCCAGGCTGTGATCTTCAAATTGAAAGAACTGCCCGGGAGTGTATCCTTTGTAACAGAAGTGACAAAGTATGCTTGGGTTCGAAATATCCCATGGTTGTGACTGATATTCCTGAACGGCCATGGGACAAATTAGGAATGGGTGTTGGGTCCTGTGTGGAGCAATGGCAGACAATCCTTTTGTTTAGTCATCATAGATTGTTAAACAGGTGAGTGGAGGTGCTGATTAGACTTTGCATTACCATCAAGTCTGTAATAGATTTTCTGGAAGAGATCAGTGAGCGAGAAGGACTCCCTAGGGTGATTTTTACAGATAATGGGTCAGAATTTCGTTCAAAAGATATGGAGGACTATTGTCTAAAGAACTCCATTGAGCACAGGAAAAGTGCAATTTACCATCCCCAAACGAATGCGTTGTGGAACGTTTTACCAAAGTTCTCAAAGAAGCCATTCGTTGGGCGTTGTCTAATGGCATAGACTGGGAGAAATCGGTGAAGGGTATGATTGTCGTACACAGATTCACTCCTCAATGCACAACAGGAGTTTCCCCTATTCAGTTTAGTAGAGGCAGGAAAGCCAACACAAAACTAGTACCATCTTGGATGGGCAGGGACACCTCTATAGGAAAAACATTAGAAAGAACTTTTGAGAACATCAGATGTAGTCAATGGCACATGACCGGTCTAGTCTGGGAAGGGGTAATGTGTTCTTCCTGCCGAAGGAGATACAGTGAGGATTAAACTTCCTCCTGTTCTCTGGAATGGGCCCTGCAAATGGTCCAAGCCTAATGTGATGACTGAAGTCTTTAAACATGCGATCAGAGTGGAGGATGGACGTGTGTGGAATATGGAGAGAGTGTCTTTGGTGAAGAATATGGAAGGTGTGGTGAAAGGTAGCATTGAAAGGGTGAAAGGTAGCAGTGACAGGGTTGGTGGTGAGGTTGATGCTGAAGTGTTGGGAGATGCAGTGTTGAACCTTCCTTGCCTAGCGAGACAGTGGGATGTCTTTGCTGGTCAAGATTGGGGAGAATCTACCGGAGACCTCGACATCTGACAGGATATGTGTAGAAGGACGAAAAGGATCTTCTGCGCATCTCATGTGTTGAACTGTGAAGAAGGGGGGATGTGTAGTAGAGGACTTACTCTGCCACGCGGCATGCTCCGCTTGCCATGACGGCAGACTTGCGTCATGGAGCTTCGAGAATGTGACGAACGTAATACAAGTGTGGCCTTTGAAGCAGGCGAGGAAGAATACGGAGTCTGGTGGGGCTCGTCATCCCTTTATCTTATTTTGTAAACCCCTCTTCCCAGTTATCAATAACCCCAAGTATTACTTACACTCCGAGTCCTCGCCTTCCTTATGCTACAAGGAGGCCATAGGATAGTCGCCAAAAGAGGTCAAAGTGATCATACTGGAGGTCTAGTAAAATCCTTGTACAATCGAAAGACTTTGATCAACAAATTTGAGAAAGTAAGTGAATCCCTCATGGTGAAAGTAAAAGGGAAGTGAATCCTGTGAACATTGAGAGTCAAAGTGAATGTGAAATTGGAGAGACTGAACCCAGAATAGGGTTGCTAATGAAAAGGGGAAAAAGTCTAAAGTCCCGAAAAAACAGGGTGTTCACAAAGGTAAACCCAAACAAGGGATTTGCACCCGGTTGAAAAGACATTGATATTTGTGAGTGAAGGCTCGGCACCCAGAAGAGCGGGACCCAGGGGTGAAGTTGTCAACCAATGTGAACTGTGAAAGAGAATTTTGTGCTTGTTTTGTTATTGGATACAACAGGCCCTCGAAGGAAAGAGATTTTCAGTAGAAGCAAGACTTGGCCATCAATGGTTCTGATTGCGGCCATTGGAACTGTTAACTCGTGCTGGGAAAGCTCAAGCGTGTGCTGTGCTCCAGACTCCCGTCTTTCCATGTGCAGAAAACATGGCTAAGGGAGTTCCAGTTTACCGCATCCTGACATATTACTTTTTGAACACTTCTTTCTTTTCCTGAAAACTATCCCACACCCTTTTTTGTATTAGTGAGGTTTGGTGATATGTTTCTTAGTATAGGCCTTTTTGTTTTGACACAACGCGACTAGAACTGCCTTATTTTTCATTTGTTGATCAATCCTTGTTCAATCTTAGATCTAAGTTTAGATTAGGTATTTTTCCAACATGCATACAAAATTCATCATTCAATAAACACCCTTGAACTGTGATCACCTGTTGTCACCATGGGTTCCTCACAAAGGGGAAGGGACAAAGGAGTATGATATGTCCATGGTAATTATGATATCTCATACTATCATGTTTATACAAGACTCTGGAATAATTTAAATATCCTAGAGTGTGTTCATGATTTTTTAGCATAAACCAAGAGAATAGATGGGATTGTTAATCAGGAGGATTCCATACAACACATCATGTTGAAATGTCCAGCATTGAGGGGAGCTAGAGAATTGCATTTGTTTAAATACTATATGAACTATCACAGTTTAGATGAAAATGATATATGAAAGGTCTTTTTTTCTTCGAATCGTATCTCAATTTGTATTGCAGTGGTACATTTCCTTCAAGCTGTATTTGCACCTTATTAGGTGTAAAACTAGGAAATTCATGAAAAGTAACTGTTTAATATCATTTTGTATCTGTTCTCTCCCTTTTGTTATATATCTTGTATTTTGACTGGACTTCTACTCTCCTTTTGGTGTGTCTCCCGAAGTTAGAAGTGTACATTTTGTTTTTAACTTGTGATATTTTTTGTACGAATCAATATTGTAAAGTTGTGTAAACAGCTAAATCAATAAAAACATTTTTTTTTAAAAGATGGGATTTAGCTTTGACTTTGACTTTTAGGAGAAAATGGTGTATTATCTTTGTCTGATTTCTAATGTAGTACGGGATCCCTCTGAAAACATTGTACATGCCTATTTGATACATGGTTAAAGAATGTCCAGAGCATGAAATGTGGATTTCATTATGGAATCTAGAGACTGTGGTTCTCAGTAACTATGCTCTATCAATTAGCATTGGCATTAGATATTATGAGGACATATGTAAACATCTTCACCAGGATTGTAATAATGTTTGACGATTGGAAACACTTAGCTATATGGCTGTATCCCACCACATTGCATTGAACAACTTATTTGTGTATAAATAATACATTTTTTACTCAGCCCGACCCTAATGCATTTTCCCTAAAATTCATGATTGTGGTCTATTGCAAATCCAATTTGAGAAAAAAGGATAATGCGGTCTGGTTCTGTCTGGGTTTTTCTATTTTCTGAATAGACTGCTTAATAGGAAGTCTCATCCAGAATTTATTTTGTTGAAATCTATTGAATCAAATAAATGTTGCATTGCTGATTGCGTGAAATTGGAAATCTGAGATAGTGCCAACCTGGAGCGAATGGAGAGAAAACAGTCAACGTGGTCATATTTTGGGAAAACAGACCTTAATATACTAAGAATGCAGAAAAATATGTGGCTATGTTTTTGGCAGTGTCTTAGACATACTTAATACATGCAGCAATCATTGATAGGATGCAATTCCACCTCACATTCTGGTCTCTACCCTCACCTCCTTGCCATACGGTCTGAACCTTCTTGACCCATTTTGTCCCACTCTTGCAACTACACTGTGTTTAATCGTGTGATTATGAAGAAAAATATTTTTTGGGCTGGAAATCATGTTAGGAACTATCGGAATCGAAAATTATTATTGCTATATTGTGCCAAAGAACCAAGTATGATCAATGAAAGACATACACAGCTGGATTCTGAGACTCTGCACTTCCCACTCCCAGTGGCTTCTTCTCCAGCATTGGATCTTTCATAGATTCAGATGCTTGAATATTCTCCGTCATCATACTGGGAATCCTCAGTGATAAAATTAATGATTATTATTTATTTTTAATATACACACATTACTACTAGTAATGCATGTACATAGCCCATTATGGCCTATGAGCCATTCTATTGTGCAGTCCCTCCATCTCACTTTGGTCCTTTATGGCCCCAACCAATGAGGTGGCAGGGCTTAAGCTCCTCCCCCGGCAGCCATCTTCAGATTTGTCACTGCAGTCTAACAGACATAAGGAATCCTCAAGCTTTTTGAGCTCTTCAATTCTTTTGCTACTTTCTGTGTGGAATATATTTTTAAATATATTACACTTTGTTCCCCTGCTAAGGGGCTTTAGTCTCAGATAATTTTTGGGATATATATTTGTGGTTTTTGACCAGAAATCATTGTGTAAACCTTCTCTTCAGAATGGCTGCATCCCAGGCTGTCAAGAAGCCTTCCCTGTTCAGGGACTGCACTAGGTGCAAGAAGTTAGTTTACATGAAGGACCCCCCACGAACATTGTATTTCTCCAGCATTGGATCTTTCATGGATTCACATGCTTAGAATATTCCCGGTCGACAGACTGGGAACCCTCGGTATGCTTATAAAGCCGTTTCCCATAGGAAAACTTCTGACACTTTTGTGTCCTATCTATGTCGTTTTTGGGCCGCCCACGCACGCCCCACTAGGACGTAGCGGTATAAATGCCCCACCCCCACGGCTCCCCTCAGATTTCAACCGTCTCCAAAATAGTGGGAGCACCTTGTGTAGTCTACTATTTTGTCTAGGTTGTGCTGTTGGAGTTTTGTACTGATGTCAGGAAAAGCGCTGTTCTGCCCATGCGCTACGTGCGGGTTGAAGAAGGTGTACGAGGGGGACGGACATATGGATTGCATATATTGCATATATTGTCTACACCCTCATCATTCGGCAGACGAGTGCGACATATGTAAGGGCTTCTCCCAGAAGACTCTTAAAGATCGAAGTCGACGACTAGTGCCATGGTTAAACGATGGAGCGGCGGCATACCCGCCTTCGGAGGTAGGCTCCACGCGCAGCGTGGCCTCAGCGTCAAAATCTTCAGGGGCCCCGCGCTGCTCAACATCGTCGGAACCCCCGGTGAAGAAATCACGACCGGCAGAAAAGGAATCATCAAGAAGCCATTCTAAGGAGTCTTCGTTGAAGAAAGCCTCGTCATCCTCATATTCGACGAAGAAAGACAGAAAAGAAATGTCGAAATCCTCCTTGGGCGATCATCATAGATCGACCTCGAGTCGAGAAGCGGAGAAGCGTAGGTCAAGTTCAGAAAAGGCGGGAATGCCTCAGGGACCTACACGACCACCCCCGTCGTGGACAGCAGGGCAGTCGTCGACCACTTCTCTGCCACTGACACAATTGGTCTCAACTGTTCTTGGGCCGCAGACGGTGACAGCGACGACGACGACGACGGGGCCAGGACGGCAAACCTTAGAACTCCCAAGCAGAAAGATAAGAGACATAAAAAGGGAAATAAGAACATGCCTCAGCAAAACAGTTATCTCGCTTTGCACAATAGCGCGAGTAGTAGGCTTACTAGCAGCATCAATACAGGCGATATTTCAATGGCCACTTCACTACCGAGCCCTGCAAAGGCTGAAGATAAGACACCTTCAGCAAGGTTTACATTATCATCAGCTAGCACACATAGATCAGGAATCCAGAACTGAGCTGGAGTGGTGGTTGGCAAACATGGAAGCATGGAACGGGAGAGCCGTCTTTGGTGACCGTCCAGACTTAATGATAGAATCGGACGCCAGCAGAGCAGGCTGGGGAGCCTGATGCAGAGACCTCCAGACAGGAGGAAGGTTGAGCGGGGAAGAACTCCAGTTACACATCAACTGTCTGGAACTGTTAGCCGGATCCTTTGCGATCAAAGCTTTTATGAAAAGAAAAGTGAATTCTTGTATTCTGTTGAAAATGGACAACATTTCAACAGTCAAGTACATCGATCACTTAGGAGGGACGAGAGCCAAGTTATTAGCGGAAATAGCCAAAGACTTTTGGCATTCCTGCCTAGAATCAGGTACCTCAGTAGTGGCCGAATACCTGCCAGGTTCGTTGAATGTAATAGCGGACTGGAACTCCAGACACCTCTCAGACTCCAACAACTGGATGCTGGACCGAGAGATATTCCAGCGGCTGGAAGAACGTTGGGGCCCAGTACACACAGATCTGTTTGCGTCCAGACTGAACGCACAGAAGGAGAGGTTTTTCAGCTGGAGATTAGACTCAGCAGCAGCCGGAGTGGATGCCTTCCTGCAGGACTGGAGAGAGCAGACACTCTACGCTTTCCCTCTGTTCATAATGATGAGCAGGGTACTGGCAAAAGTACGCAGGGAAGCAGCGAATTTGATAGTAGTAGTTCCGATATGGAAATCCCAAGTATGGTTTCCAGCGCTCATGGAGCTAATAGCGGACTACCCGAGAGTACTACCTTCTCACGGACGCAGTTGGGTCATATCACCCATCTGAGAGTGAAGGGGATGCTGCCGTTGATGGCGTGCAGGATAGCAGGAGACGCTGGAATCTCCCAGGGATTTCGGCACAGGCTGCAAGCCTCATCGCCGAGTCATGGGCTCCTTCGACTAGAAGACGCTACGATGCAGCTTGGAACAGGTGGTCGACATGGTGCAGAAGGAGAAGTATTCATACCGTTTCTGCCCCTCTAGTCGAAATACTGAATTTTTTAGCAGAGCTCCTACAAGATGGTAAACCATATAGAACAATAGGAGTGTATAGATCCGCAATTTCAGAGGCCACCTGCCCGTGGAAGGAGTGCCGGTAGGGGAGAACGTAGCAGTGATACGACTTCTAAAAGGAATAAGATTTAGGAAGCCACCACAGCAGAGGGACGAAGTTTTATGGGACATATCAGTAGTGCTGAAACTACTAGCAGATTGGCCCAGTACCAGATATCTGTTGCTAGGAAAGCTTTCGGGGAAACTAGCTATGCTACTGTGCATGGTGTCATGAAGGAGAGTGGCGGACGTCAAGGCACTAGAAGTAAATAGAAAGACAAATGGGCCAGAAGGAGTAACGTTCAATCTGGCCAGAAGAACGGAAACAGATTCCTCCACGATCACGTAACCCTACATGCAAGATCATCCGAAGTGGTGCGTAGCCACGTGCATAAAAGAGTAAAAGAGTAGTACAGCAGAGCTAAGACCAGTAGGGACAACCCAATTGTTAATAGCGTGCAGGAAACCACACAAAGGAGTGGCAACAGCCACTATAGCGCGATGGGTCAGAGATATCATGAGTCTAGCGGGCATAGACATGACAAAATTTGGAGCGCATTCTGTTAGAGGAGAAATGGCATCGAAAGCGCTAGGGCAAGGCACAGCTTTGCAAGATATTATGAAAGCAGCAGATTGGGCTAGCGATACAACATTTAGAACGTTTTATTTTCGACCAATTAACACGATAGCAGAAGCGGTAGTAAGAAGCTTTGAACAAGCTTAATGCTCGCCTCCGTCTTGACATAGAATTAAGATTCCCTCTGCTAATAGCGCAGGGAGCTCTTGATTCTATTAAAGACAAGGAGGCGAGCATTAAATTCCCAACCCAGATACACAGGAGATTTGGAGCAATAATAAGTTGAATAAAGTGATGTATTGCAAATGACTGACATGATAATTTCTTCCAGAATAGGGTGTGTATTCCCCGCCCTAACATGTTGCTATTGTTATTTTTGACACTAGGAGATGAGCAAAAGAACGGTTGAAATCGTTCGAGAGAAGAACAAGTCGCTCGGAACGAGTCCGCAAGTTGAAATGCGAGAGACCGATCCGGCAGAAAGCAGGAAGTTCAGAATCTAAGTTGGCCTGGTTGGCAATTAAGTTTGGAGAAGATTGCAGTTCGAAGCAGTCAAAGAAGAGGAGGAACAGAGGAAGAGGCAGGACTAGGTCACATGGTTAAGAGGCTGGGACTACAAGGAATGATGGGACTTGAGGTTTTTTGTAAAAAAAAAAGTGTTATTTTAAAAAGAAGAAATTTAAAATGTACGTTATTTGTTGAAACTGCTGGAGAGTAGAATAAAAGAGAAGATTAAGCTTAATGCTTGCCTCCTTGTATTTAATAGAATCAAGAGCTCCCTGCACTATTAGCAGGGGGAATCTTCATTAACAATGGTTGCATTTTACTTTAATATGGCAATCCATACACATGCATGTAATGTGTTCTCATTTCCCTGAACGTTGCACCCAGATGAATTTGACAACCCTGAACTCGCCACACATCAAAAACATATGAACTTTGCTAATCCTCCCATTAACCCCAGTGCAATATGGACCTGAGATACTGGGTACAGTCACCTACCATTCATCTCTCTAAACAAATGTATTTGGAAATCCTGCCCTTCACCTGTCAATGTCTCGGCTCAAAAACCAACCCCCCTGATCCCATCCATACAAAATATCCACCCAGTAACCCCACGTTCCCACACCTGTCCGTAGGCACGTGCACTTGTTTACCAGTCTCAGCACACCCCAAAGACCACATAAATTAGGCTTAGGCTTAAACCTTAAACAACTAAACAAAAAATAGAAGGTGTAAGGAATTTGAGGCATAATTATAAAACGCGAGTGGTATGAAACTAGTAAACAACAAAGGAATAATTGCAATGCCAAAAACAGGCAAAGGGGCGCGTGTGATCATGGCGGGAGCTAAGAGGAGGTAACATCCCTTGCTCTGGAAGCGCTGCTGAAATCTATGGCTATGATGCTGGAGATAGGGAGATTCCATGCAGATATGTGCCTGCACCATGTCTGAATACCCAGGGATTGTGACAACACAACAGAAATCCAAATACTGCCTGAGAGATCCCTGGTTTAGAGCTGGGTCTCCTATTTGATTCCTCTCCCACAAGGCACTTTCAAGATAGCAGGCTAGCAGAGCATTCCACTAGTCCCGGGTCCAATTCCAGTGCCTCTGGTGCTCCATCTTGTGCATGCCATTCAAAAGGGTCCCTGAAATCCAGGTATGCCCCATCTGGCCACTGCCGAAGGACTCAATTTTGCGGTCTGGCGTTTTAATGCCGTTTTCTGCCGCCCATCTATTCGACAGTTAGAGGGGTATTGGTAGCCCTCTACAGAGAGGGCCAGAGCGCAGAAGGAGAAACCTTTTTAGTTTCCCTACCCTTGCAGCCCTATGACTGTGTGTTGTATCTTGCCTTTCCCTTGAAATCTGCTATGTATGCATGCAATGTTCAGAGTGACTGAGATGGAGTGTTGTGTAATTGGATGTTCCCTCCTGGATGTTCTTAGCTTGACAGTTGAAGATGAGTTGACTGAGAGAGAGAGAGTGCCGGTTGATCTTGTCCCCCAGATACTTACCTGATGTTCCCTATATGTATCTGTGACCTGTACTCTGAAGCTGAACTGAAGTAAAGAAGCTTCCCTGTGTTGAACCATGCCTCAGAGTCGTCTGTGTCATCAAGCTTGGTTACAATACTTAACTTTACCTGCTGAAGAAGCGTAATCAGTGTGAGCTCTCCAGAAGAGGGATTTATGGTGCATCCACCATACCTCTCCGAGCGGTGTTGGGTCTGGGACGAACAATCAGTATGGGTGCAAAGATTCGACAACGAGCCAGCTCTACTCTTTAAAGTTTTGACTGTAATGAGCTGGCACTTTCAGCCTTTTTGCCATTGAAATATCAAACAAGCAGAATGTTTGAAGAATTCCCTGTATTTAGTGACCCACCTTCCTTAGTGGAAAAACTGGCCCACTTGACACCTCGGGGCGAGCCCATGCACAAAATGCCATATGAACAGGAAGGGATGCAAAGGCACCATCCGAACTGAGTGGTGGGTGAGGAGCACACTAAGCTGGTTTGCCAGAGAGAGAATAAGACTTTCCTTTATTTTTCCAAATGGTCCAGTTAATCCCCATTTCCCATCTGAATTATCTTTGATTTCTCACTTTTCCCCAATTTCGCAGGAATAATTACCATAAAATTGCAGAGAATATTGGTGAAAAGAAAGTTTTTTAAGCTTCACTCATGTTGGGTGTGAGGAGCAGAAGCCGTCTTTTTTCCAGTGGAACAGTCAAACGAAAATGTAGGGCATAATTGGACATTTCCATTTGCCTGTGGAAACTTTGCCCACCCATACGTTTTGACAACTTCACTCGAGGCATGAGTACAAGGTGTACCAAAAGGGAAAAAATATGTGGGTTCTAAGCAGTGGGACTGACATTCAGTAGTGTCCATGCAGGGAAAAGGACTGCTGATTGGGTTTTGGAGCATGCAAAAGGCATGTCCTGTGCGGGCAACACGTATGCCAACTAACATAAAACCACTTGTTTCTGAATTCAAGATGTTACCACACAACAAACTCATGCCCCATTCCTGTCCCTGAGCTGATATCCTACAATTATAGATGAAAAGTGTGAGAAACCTGAAGGTGTCTCCCCCCTAGCTAGTCCCCAGAGATCTGTCATCCATGTGGCCAGGACACGGCAATCGCTATTGGATCCAGTTCCTTGGGGTGGACCAGTGGGAGAGCATCACCTGGATGGAGGGGGGGTCCTCTGGGAGTGGGCGTGGGACACCGACGTGTGAGACGCGGTATCCCCTTTCTTTTAACACCTTTTCCCCATCCTACCACATAGGTCGTTTGCCCCACAAATCCTACCCATCTCGTCTTTCTCAGTCTACCAACCATTTTCTTTCTTGTGACACCTTTTCCCCATCTTACCCCGTAGGACACTCGAAACCTCTAACACCCTCTTTTTCCAATACCAATACTTTTTGTTACTGTGACAGAAAATAGACTAATGTTAATGTTGATTACCTGACATGTCCCAATATAAGGGTCAGGCAAAGTCAGGCAATTAACCAAAATCGCACACACCTGACAGACCTTTCCTTTCCCCACAGAGATAAATAGTGGCGCAAGAAAGCACACTACGAGCATGACAGACAGAACACCGAGGCAGCTAATCCAGCATGGCAGTTCATGAGAAGGAGAAAGGTGGCAGGAAGCGAGAGGGTGGTGAGGAGAGAAGTGACCTTGCCCTTTTCGTCCCAGACCTATGGAACCTTCCTGGAGGAGAGCCTAAAACTGCAGACAATAGCAGAAGTGTCTTGCAGCAGATGTCGACGGTACCCAGAGCGTGTCGACGCTGATAAGCGGGTGCAAGGGAAACTCCTGCTACCATGGTACCGGCCTTGATTCCAGTAAACTGGAAAGCCAAGCGGTTCATCACAGCCGGTGAGTCGAGAGGCAAAACGATAAAGAGCCGGACTGTTTTGAATGAGGAACGCAAAAGTGGCAAGTTTGAACTTAGTTTAATGAACTGGGAAAAAACTGTAAAAGTGTTGAGGGGAGACCAGCTGCCGAGGAAACCAGCACTGCATGGGTGTCGCTCCTAGAGACTCTGGTAGATCCCTGCTTGAATGAAACTACAGAAACCAGAAGTGTTGTAGTGGACTTACTCTGCCAAGCGGCATGCTCCGCTTGCCGTGCGGGCAGACTCGTGTCATGGAGCTTCGAGAATGTGAGGAACGCGAGACGAGTGTGGCCGTTGAAGCGGGTGAGCAAGAAGAAAGAGTCTGGTGGGGCTCATCATCCCTTTATCTTATTTTGTAAACCCCTTTTCCCAGTTATCAATAAACCCTCAGTATTACTTAGACTCCGAGTCCTAGCCTTCCTTATGCTACAGGTGGCAACGAGGATGGGATTTGAACCCATGTGTGCATAGCACAATGAAATATACTTTACTACCACAAAACAAATGGAGTAAATCGAGACATGAATTTCTCAATGAAGTTGACATCAACCCCAAAGCTTATGGGGGAGTGAAGATCGAATTGATTGGGTGGTTTTGGGGCATGCTGAGATTCAAAAATAGAGAAGCTAAGGGAAAAATATACGTGACAAAAAAAGGAAGTACGCCGCTGTTGAGCTGGACACATCAACGGAAACTCAAGGTAAGATTAGACCCAAATGCAGAATAATCAGTACTCTCCGTAGGAAATATCAACATGGAGGGGAGTGTAATGAAGGAAGTCTTTTGTGATGAAATAGGCTGTCTGCGTGGTTTTGTGCATAAGATTAAAATGAAAAAGGATCACCAGCCTGTAGCGCAGAAGCTGCACAGTATTCCTCTGTCGATGAGAGATGAAGTGAAGATGGAGTTAAGGAAGTTGAAAAGTCAAGACATTATAGAAAGCATAGATGCAGCTGAATGGGTTTCACCACTTTTAGTCCTGAGGAAGAAAACTGGGAAGCTCAGGATCTGTGTGGACATGAGGGAAGTGTATAATTTCGGAGAGTCATCCTTTCCAACATACAAGAAATGATTTCCACAAGTGGCCCAGCAGAATTCTTCTCCACTCTGGATCTCCCATCTGCGTATCATCAGGTTAAACTACAGGAAGAATCAAAATGTTTGACAGCTTTCATCACACCAGAAGGACTATTTTAGTACAAAAGAATGCCATTCGGATTAGTCTCTGCCGCTTCGGTATTTCAGAAGATCATGCATAGACTGTTTAATGGATACAAAGGAATCCTGTGTTTTCAGGACGACATCTTGGTTTATGCGGATAACTTAAAGCTTCACAATGAAAGATTGAGTTATGTGTTCCAGAAACTACATTCGGCAGGAATGACACTGAGTAAGGAAAAGTGCAAAATCAATAGATGAGAAATAAAATATTTGGGCCACATCATTTCAGCTGAAGGTATACGTCCCAAAAGACAACTTGCCGATGCAATTGAAAACATGCCCAGACCAGCCTCTCGGGAGGAGGTTCGAACTTTCCTAGGAATGGCAGAGTACTACTCAAAGTTCATCTGTGATTTTGCCAAACACACGGCATCCTGCGTGAGCTCACCAAAGGGAAGAGTGTTTTCGTGTGGAGCAAGGAATGCGAGGAAGAATTTAAATCTATAAAACTAGTGTTGGTGAGAGCTCTTGCTCTAAAGAATTTCAGGAGTAACAGGAAGACTAATAACAACGTATGCTAGCAATATAGGTCTGGGCACAGTGGTTACTCAAGAAGAGGATGGCAAAGAATTTCTTATAACGTTTGCTTCCAGATTATTGAAAGGAGCGGAGAAGTCGTATGCCACCATTGAAAAAGAAGCGTTGCCAATTCATTTGGAGCATGAATTTTGAATTTCGCACCGACCATAAACCCTTCGTTGAGATCATTATGTCAGAGGGCTTAGACAGAGTATCTAGTCGCATCGGAAGATGGTTACCCAACTACAATAATATAATTGCACAGTAAAATATGTGGCGGGTGCAAACATTTTTGCGGCTGACTGTTTGTCTAGACTCACAAATGTGACGGAACCAAATAATGAAGAAAATGACTCAGAAGTGGTTTTTGCCATAGCTTCAGTACCTGTGCCACAGAAGGAATGGGAGGAAGTAACGAAACAGGACATTAGCCTGAGCAGACTCAGACAAGTATTGGAAGAAAATGATCAACGAAGGAAGAGTTGCTTTGAGGATTTGAGTATTTTGACGTATTGGAATGTGATAGACGATTTAAGTCTCCAAGGGGAGATGTTGATGCGTGGTGACAACATTATTCCCCCGTGTGATGTCTGTCAAAGGATCATAGACCTGGGTCATGAAGGGCAACAAGGGATCGTTAAGACCAGGCAGAGGATAAGAAGCGATTACTGGTGGCCAGGCTGTGATCTTCAAATTGAAAGAACTGCCCGGGAGTGTATCCTTTGTAACAGAAGTGACAAAGTATGCTTGGGTTCGAAATATCCCATGGTTGTGACTGATATTCCTGAACGGCCATGGGACAAATTAGGAATGGGTGTTGGGTCCTGTGTGGAGCAATGGCAGACAATCCTTTTGTTTAGTCATCATAGATTGTTAAACAGGTGAGTGGAGGTGCTGATTAGACTTTGCATTACCATCAAGTCTGTAATAGATTTTCTGGAAGAGATCAGTGAGCGAGAAGGACTCCCTAGGGTGATTTTTACAGATAATGGGTCAGAATTTCGTTCAAAAGATATGGAGGACTATTGTCTAAAGAACTCCATTGAGCACAGGAAAAGTGCAATTTACCATCCCCAAACGAATGCGTTGTGGAACGTTTTACCAAAGTTCTCAAAGAAGCCATTCGTTGGGCGTTGTCTAATGGCATAGACTGGGAGAAATCGGTGAAGGGTATGATTGTCGTACACAGATTCACTCCTCAATGCACAACAGGAGTTTCCCCTATTCAGTTTAGTAGAGGCAGGAAAGCCAACACAAAACTAGTACCATCTTGGATGGGCAGGGACACCTCTATAGGAAAAACATTAGAAAGAACTTTTGAGAACATCAGATGTAGTCAATGGCACATGACCGGTCTAGTCTGGGAAGGGGTAATGTGTTCTTCCTGCCGAAGGAGATACAGTGAGGATTAAACTTCCTCCTGTTCTCTGGAATGGGCCCTGCAAATGGTCCAAGCCTAATGTGATGACTGAAGTCTTTAAACATGCGATCAGAGTGGAGGATGGACGTGTGTGGAATATGGAGAGAGTGTCTTTGGTGAAGAATATGGAAGGTGTGGTGAAAGGTAGCATTGAAAGGGTGAAAGGTAGCAGTGACAGGGTTGGTGGTGAGGTTGATGCTGAAGTGTTGGGAGATGCAGTGTTGAACCTTCCTTGCCTAGCGAGACAGTGGGATGTCTTTGCTGGTCAAGATTGGGGAGAATCTACCGGAGACCTCGACATCTGACAGGATATGTGTAGAAGGACGAAAAGGATCTTCTGCGCATCTCATGTGTTGAACTGTGAAGAAGGGGGGATGTGTAGTAGAGGACTTACTCTGCCACGCGGCATGCTCCGCTTGCCATGACGGCAGACTTGCGTCATGGAGCTTCGAGAATGTGACGAACGTAATACAAGTGTGGCCTTTGAAGCAGGCAAGGAAGAATACGGAGTCTGGTGGGGCTCGTCATCCCTTTATCTTATTTTGTAAACCCCTCTTCCCAGTTATCAATAACCCCAAGTATTACTTACACTCCGAGTCCTCGCCTTCCTTATGCTACAAGGAGGCCATAGGATAGTCGCCAAAAGAGGTCAAAGTGATCATACTGGAGGTCTAGTAAAATCCTTGTACAATCGAAAGACTTTGATCAACAAATTTGAGAAAGTAAGTGAATCCCTCATGGTGAAAGTAAAAGGGAAGTGAATCCTGTGAACATTGAGAGTCAAAGTGAATGTGAAATTGGAGAGACTGAACCCAGAATAGGGTTGCTAATGAAAAGGGGAAAAAGTCTAAAGTCCCGAAAAAACAGGGTGTTCACAAAGGTAAACCCAAACAAGGGATTTGCACCCGGTTGAAAAGACATTGATATTTGTGAGTGAAGGCTCGGCACCCAGAAGAGCGGGACCCAGGGGTGAAGTTGTCAACCAATGTGAACTGTGAAAGAGAATTTTGTGCTTGTTTTGTTATTGGATACAACAGGCCCTCGAAGGAAAGAGATTTTCAGTAGAAGCAAGACTTGGCCATCAATGGTTCTGATTGCGGCCATTGGAACTGTTAACTCGTGCTGGGAAAGCTCAAGCGTGTGCTGTGCTCCAGACTCCCGTCTTTCCATGTGCAGAAAACATGGCTAAGGGAGTTCCAGTTTACTGCATCCTGACATATTATTTTTGAACACTTCTTTCTTTTCCTGAAAACTATCCCACACCCTTTTTTGTATTAGTGAGGTTTGGTGATATGTTTCTTAGTATAGGCCTTTTTGTTTTGACACAACGCGACTAGAACTGCCTTATTTTTCATTTGTTGATCAATCCTTGTTCAATCTTAGATCTAAGTTTAGATTAGGTATTTTTCCAACATGCATACAAAATTCATCATTCAATAAACACCCTTGAACTGTGATCACCTGTTGTCACCATGGGTTCCTCACAAAGGGGAAGGGACAAAGGAGTATGATATGTCCATGGTAATTATGATATCTCATACTATTATGTTTATACAAGACTCTGGAATAATTTAAATATCCTAGAGTGTGTTCATGATTTTTTAGCATAAACCAAGAGAATAGATGGGATTGTTAATCAGGAGGATTCCATACAACACATCATGTTGAAATGTCCAGCATTGAGGGGAGCTAGAGAATTGCATTTGTTTAAATACTATATGAACTATCACAGTTTAGATGAAAATGATATATGAAAGGTCTTTTTTTCTTCGAATCGTATCTCAATTTGTATTGCAGTGGTACATTTCCTTCAAGCTGTATTTGCACCTTATTAGGTGTAAAACTAGGAAATTCATGAAAAGTAACTGTTTAATATCATTTTGTATCTGTTCTCTCCCTTTTGTTATATATCTTGTATTTTGACTGGACTTCTGCTCTCCTTTTGGTGTGTCTCCCGAAGTTAGAAGTGTACATTTTGTTTTTAACTTGTGATATTTTTTGTACGAATCAATATTGTAAAGTTGTGTAAACAGCTAAATCAATAAAAACATTTTTTTTTAAAAGATGGGATTTAGCTTTGACTTTGACTTTTAGGAGAAAATGGTGTATTATCTTTGTCTGATTTCTAATGTAGTACGGGATCCCTCTGAAAACATTGTACATGCCTATTTGATACATGGTTAAAGAATGTCCAGAGCATGAAATGTGGATTTCATTATGGAATCTAGAGACTGTGGTTCTCAGTAACTATGCTCTATCAATTAGCATTGGCATTAGATATTATGAGGACATATGTAAACATCTTCACCAGGATTGTAATAATGTTTGACGATTGGAAACACTTAGCTATATGGCTGTATCCCACCACATTGCATTGAACAACTTATTTGTGTATAAATAATACATTTTTTACTCAGCCCGACCCTAATGCATTTTCCCTAAAATTCATGATTGTGGTCTATTGCAAATCCAATTTGAGAAAAAAGGATAATGCGGTCTGGTTCTGTCTGGGTTTTTCTATTTTCTGAATAGACTGCTTAATAGGAAGTCTCATCCAGAATTTATTTTGTTGAAATCTATTGAATCAAATAAATGTTGCATTGCTGATTGCGTGAAATTGGAAATCTGAGATAGTGCCAACCTGGAGCGAATGGAGAGAAAACAGTCAACGTGGTCATATTTTGGGAAAACAGACCTTAATATACTAAGAATGCAGAAAAATATGTGGCTATGTTTTTGGCAGTGTCTTAGACATACTTAATACATGCAGCAATCATTGATAGGATGCAATTCCACCTCACATTCTGGTCTCTACCCTCACCTCCTTGCCATACGGTCTGAACCTTCTTGACCCATTTTGTCCCACTCTTGCAACTACACTGTGTTTAATCGTGTGATTATGAAGAAAAATATTTTTTGGGCTGGAAATCATGTTAGGAACTACTATCGGAATCGAAAATTATTATTGCTATATTGTGCCAAAGAACCAAGTATGATCAATGAAAGACATACACAGCTGGATTCTGAGACTCTGCACTTCCCACTCCCAGTGGCTTCTTCTCCAGCATTGGATCTTTCATAGATTCAGATGCTTGAATATTCTCCGTCATCATACTGGGAATCCTCAGTGATAAAATTAATGATTATTATTTATTTTTAATATACACACATTACTACTAGTAATGCATGTACATAGCCCATTATGGCCTATGAGCCATTCTATTGTGCAGTCCCTCCATCTCACTTTGGTCCTTTATGGCCCCAACCAATGAGGTGGCAGGGCTTAAGCTCCTCCCCCGGCAGCCATCTTCAGATTTGTCACTGCAGTCTAACAGACATAAGGAATCCTCAAGCTTTCTGAGCTCTTCAATTCTTTTGCTACTTTCTGTGTGGAATATATTTTTAAATATATTACACTTTGTTCCCCTGCTAAGGGGCTTTAGTCTCAGATAGTTTTTGGGATATATATTTGTGGTTTTTGACCAGAAATCATTGTGTAAACCTTCTCTTCAGAATGGCTGCATCCCAGGCTGTCAAGAAGCCTTCCCTGTTCAGGGACTGCACTAGGTGCAAGAAGTTAGTTTACATGAAGGACCCCCCACGAACATTGTATTTCTCCAGCATTGGATCTTTCATGGATTCACATGCTTAGAATATTCCCGGTCGACAGACTGGGAACCCTCGGTATGCTTATAAAGCCGTTTCCCATAGGAAAACTTCTGACACTTTTGTGTCCTATCTATGTCGTTTTTGGGCCGCCCACGCACGCCCCACTAGGACGTAGCGGTATAAATGCCCCACCCCCACGGCTCCCCTCAGATTTCAACCGTCTCCAAAATAGTGGGAGCACCTTGTGTAGTCTACTATTTTGTCTAGGTTGTGCTGTTGGAGTTTTGTACTGATGTCAGGAAAAGCGCTGTTCTGCCCATGCGCTACGTGCGGGTTGAAGAAGGTGTACGAGGGAGACGGACATATGGATTGCATATATTGCATATATTGTCTACACCCTCATCATTCGGCAGACGAGTGCGACATATGTAAGGGCTTCTCCCAGAAGACTCTTAAAGATCGAAGTCGACGACTAGTGCCATGGTTAAACGATGGAGCGGCGGCATACCCGCCTTCGGAGGTAGGCTCCACGCGCAGCGTGGCCTCAGCGTCAAAATCTTCAGGGGCCCCGCGCTGCTCAACATCGTCGGAACCCCCGGTGAAGAAATCACGACCGTCAGAAAAGGAATCATCAAGAAGCCATTCTAAGGAGTCTTCGTTGAAGAAAGCCTCGTCATCCTCATATTCGACGAAGAAAGACAGAAAAGAAATGTCGAAATCCTCCTTGGGCGATCATCATAGATCGACCTCGAGTCGAGAAGCGGAGAAGCGTAGGTCAAGTTCAGAAAAGGCGGGAATGCCTCAGGGACCTACACGACCACCCCCGTCGTGGACAGCAGGGGAGGCGTCGACCACTTCTCTGCCACTGACACAATTGGTCTCAACTGTTCTTGGGCCGCAGACGGTGACAGCGACGACGACGACGGGGCCAGGACGGCAAACCTTAGAACTCCCAAGCAGAAAGATAAGAGACATAAAAAGGGAAATAAGAACATGCCTCAGCAAAACAGTTATCTCGCTTTGCACAATAGCGCGAGTAGTAGGCTTACTAGCAGCATCAATACAGGCGATATTTCAATGGCCACTTCACTACCGAGCCCTGCAAAGGCTGAAGATAAGACACCTTCAGCAAGGTTTACATTATCACCAGCTAGTACACATAGATCAGGAATCCAGAACTGAGCTGGAGTGGTGGTTGGCAAACATGGAAGCATGGAACGGGAGAGCCGTCTTTGGTGACCGTCCAGACTTAATGATAGAATCGGACGCCAGCAGAGCAGGCTGGGGAGCCTGATGCAGAGACCTCCAGACAGGAGGAAGGTTGAGCGGGGAAGAACTCCAGTTACACATCAACTGTCTGGAACTGTTAGCCGGATCCTTTGCGATCAAAGCTTTTATGAAAAGAAAAGTGAATTCTTGTATTCTGTTGAAAATGGACAACATTTCAACAGTCAAGTACATCGATCACTTAGGAGGGACGAGAGCCAAGTTATTAGCGGAAATAGCCAAAGACTTTTGGCATTCCTGCCTAGAATCAGGTACCTCAGTAGTGGCCGAATACCTGCCAGGTTCGTTGAATGTAATAGCGGACTGGAACTCCAGACACCTCTCAGACTCCAACAACTGGATGCTGGACCGAGAGATATTCCAGCGGCTGGAAGAACGTTGGGGCCCAGTACACACAGATCTGTTTGCGTCCAGACTGAACGCACAGAAGGAGAGGTTTTTCAGCTGGAGATTAGACTCAGCAGCAGCCGGAGTGGATGCCTTCCTGCAGGACTGGAGAGAGCAGACACTCTACGCTTTCCCTCTGTTCATAATGATGAGCAGGGTACTGGCAAAAGTACGCAGGGAAGCAGCGAATTTGATAGTAGTAGTTCCGATATGGAAATCCCAAGTATGGTTTCCAGCGCTCATGGAGCTAATAGCGGACTACCCGAGAGTACTACCTCAAGGAGAGAACCTTCTCACGGACGCAGTTGGGTCATATCACCCATCTGAGAGTGAAGGGGATGCTGCCGTTGATGGCGTGCAGGATAGCAGGAGACGCTAGAATCTCCCAGGGATTTCGGCACAGGCTGCAAGCCTCATCGCCGAGTCATGGGCTCCTTCGACTAGAAGACGCTACGATGCAGCTTGGAACAGGTGGTCGACATGGTGCAGAAGGAGAAGTATTCATACCGTTTCTGCCCCTCTAGTCGAAATACTGAATTTTTTAGCAGAGCTCCTACAAGATGGTAAACCATATAGAACAATAGGAGTGTATAGATCCGCAATTTCAGAGGCCACCTGCCCGTGGAAGGAGTGCCGGTAGGGGAGAACGTAGCAGTGATACGACTTCTAAAAGGAATAAGATTTAGGAAGCCACCACAGCAGAGGGACGAAGTTTTATGGGACATATCAGTAGTGCTGAAACTACTAGCAGATTGGCCCAGTACCAGATATCTGTTGCTAGGAAAGCTTTCGGGGAAACTAGCTATGCTACTGTGCATGGTGTCATGAAGGAGAGTGGCGGACGTCAAGGCACTAGAAGTAAATAGAAAGACAAATGGGCCAGAAGGAGTAACGTTCAATCTGGCCAGAAGAACGGAAACAGATTCCTCCACGATCACGTAACCCTACATGCAAGATCATCCGAAGTGGTGCGTAGCCACGTGCATAAAAGAGTAAGAGAGTAGTACAGCAGAGCTAAGACCAGTAGGGACAACCCAATTGTTAATAGCGTGCAGGAAACCACACAAAGGAGTGGCAACAGCCACTATAGCGCGATGGGTCAGAGATATCATGAGTCTAGCGGGCATAGACATGACAAAATTTGGAGCGCATTCTGTTAGAGGAGAAATGGCATCGAAAGCGCTAGGGCAAGGCACAGCTTTGCAAGATATTATGAAAGCAGCAGATTGGGCTAGCGATACAACATTTAGAACGTTTTATTTTCGACCAATTAACACGATAGCAGAAGCGGTAGTAAGAAGCTTTGAACAAGCTTAATGCTCGCCTCCGTCTTGACATAGAATTAAGATTCCCTCTGCTAATAGCGCAGGGAGCTCTTGATTCTATTAAAGACAAGGAGGCGAGCATTAAATTCCCAACCCAGATACACAGGAGATTTGGAGCAATAATAAGTTGAATAAAGTGATGTATTGCAAATGACTGACATGATAATTTCTTCCAGAATAGGGTGTGTATTCCCCGCCCTAACATGTTGCTATTGTTATTTTTGACACTAGGAGATGAGCAAAAGAACGGTTGAAATCGTTCGAGAGAAGAACAAGTCGCTCGGAACGAGTCCGCAAGTTGAAATGCGAGAGACCGATCCGGCAGAAAGCAGGAAGTTCAGAATCTAAGTTGGCCTGGTTGGCAATTAAGTTTGGAGAAGATTGCAGTTCGAAGCAGTCAAAGAAGAGGAGGAACAGAGGAAGAGGCAGGACTAGGTCACATGGTTAAGAGGCTGGGACTACAAGGAATGATGGGACTTGAGGTTTTTTGTAAAAAAAAAAGTGTTATTTTAATAAGAAGAAATTTTAATAAAAGAGAAGATTAAGCTTAATGCTTGCCTCCTTGTATTTAATAGAATCAAGAGCTCCCTGCACTATTAGCAGGGGGAATCTTCATTAACAATGGTTGCATTTTACTTTAATATGGCAATCCATACACATGCATGTAATGTGTTCTCATTTCCCTGAACGTTGCACCCAGATGAATTTGACAACCCTGAACTCGCCACACATCAAAAACATATGAACTTTGCTAATCCTCCCATTAACCCCAGTGCAATATGGACCTGAGATACTGGGTACAGTCACCTACCATTCATCTCTCTAAACAAATGTATTTGGAAATCCTGCCCTTCACCTGTCAATGTCTCGGCTCAAAAACCAACCCCCCTGATCCCATCCATACAAAATATCCACCCAGTAACCCCACGTTCCCACACCTGTCCGTAGGCACGTGCACTTGTTTACCAGTCTCAGCACACCCCAAAGACCACATAAATTAGGCTTAGGCTTAAACCTTAAACAACTAAACAAAAAATAGAAGGTGTAAGGAATTTGAGGCATAATTATAAAACGCGAGTGGTATGAAACTAGTAAACAACAAAGGAATAATTGCAATGCCAAAAACAGGCAAAGGGGCGCGTGTGATCATGGCGGGAGCTAAGAGGAGGTAACATCCCTTGCTCTGGAAGCGCTGCTGAAATCTATGGCTATGATGCTGGAGATAGGGAGATTCCATGCAGATATGTGCCTGCACCATGTCTGAATACCCAGGGATTGTGACAACACAACAGAAATCCAAATACTGCCTGAGAGATCCCTGGTTTAGAGCTGGGTCTCCTATTTGATTCCTCTCCCACAAGGCACTTTCAAGATAGCAGGCTAGCAGAGCATTCCACTAGTCCCGGGTCCAATTCCAGTGCCTCTGGTGCTCCATCTTGTGCATGCCATTCAAAAGGGTCCCTGAAATCCAGGTATGCCCCATCTGGCCACTGCCGAAGGACTCAATTTTGCGGTCTGGCGTTTTAATGCCGTTTTCTGCCACCCATCTATTCGACAGTTAGAGGGGTATTGGTAGCCCTCTACAGAGAGGGCCAGAGCGCAGAAGGAGAAACCTTTTTAGTTTCCCTACCCTTGCAGCCCTATGACTGTGTGTTGTATCTTGCCTTTCCCTTGAAATCTGCTATGTATGCATGCAATGTTCAGAGTGACTGAGATGGAGTGTTGTGTAATTGGATGTTCCCTCCTGGATGTTCTTAGCTTGACAGTTGAAGATGAGTTGACTGAGAGAGAGAGTGCCGGTTGATCTTGTCCCCCAGATACTTACCTGATGTTCCCTATATGTATCTGTGACCTGTACTCTGAAGCTGAACTGAAGTAAAGAAGCTTCCCTGTGTTGAACCATGCCTCAGAGTCGTCTGTGTCATCAAGCTTGGTTACAATACTTAACTTTACCTGCTGAAGAAGCGTAATCAGTGTGAGCTCTCCAGAAGAGGGATTTATGGTGCATCCACCATACCTCTCCGAGCGGTGTTGGGTCTGGGACGAACAATCAGTATGGGTGCAAAGATTCGACAACGAGCCAGCTCTACTCTTTAAAGTTTTGACTGTAATGAGCTGGCACTTTCAGCCTTTTTGCCATTGAAATATCAAACAAGCAGAATGTTTGAAGAATTCCCTGTATTTAGTGACCCACCTTCCTTAGTGGAAAAACTGGCCCACTTGACACCTCGGGGCGAGCCCCTGCACAAAATGCCATATGAACAGGAAGGGATGCAAAGGCACCATCCGAACTGAGTGGTGGGTGAGGAGCACACTAAGCTGGTTTGCCAGAGAGAGAATAAGACTTTCCTTTATTTTTCCAAATGGTCCAGTTAATCCCCATTTCCCATCTGAATTATCTTTGATTTCTCACTTTTCCCCAATTTCGCAGGAATAATTACCATAAAATTGCAGAGAATATTGGTGAAAAGAAAGTTTTTTAAGCTTCACTCATGTTGGGTGTGAGGAGCAGAAGCCGTCTTTTTTCCAGTGGAACAGTCAAACGAAAATGTAGGGCATAATTGGACATTTCCATTTGCCTGTGGAAACTTTGCCCACCCATACGTTTTGACAACTTCACTCGAGGCATGAGTACAAGGTGTACCAAAAGGGAAAAAATATGTGGGTTCTAAGCAGTGGGACTGACATTCAGTAGTGTCCATGCAGGGAAAAGGACTGCTGATTGGGTTTTGGAGCATGCAAAAGGCATGTCCTGTGCGGGCAACACGTATGCCAACTAACATAAAACCACTTGTTTCTGAATTCAAGATGTTACCACACAACAAACTCATGCCCCATTCCTGTCCCTGAGCTGATATCCTACAATTATAGATGAAAAGTGTGAGAAACCTGAAGGTGTCTCCCCCCTAGCTAGTCCCCAGAGATCTGTCATCCATGTGGCCAGGACACGGCAATCGCTATTGGATCCAGTTCCTTGGGGTGGACCAGTGGGAGAGCATCACCTGGATGGAGGGGGGGTCCTCTGGGAGTGGGCGTGGGACACCGACGTGTGAGACGCGGTATCCCCTTTCTTTTAACACCTTTTCCCCATCCTACCACATAGGTCGTTTGCCCCACAAATCCTACCCATCTCGTCTTTCTCAGTCTACCAACCATTTTCTTTCTTGTGACATCTTTTCCCCATCTTACCCCGTAGGACACTCGAAACCTCTAACACCCTCTTTTTCCAATACCAATACTTTTTGTTACTGTGACAGAAAATAGACTAATGTTAATGTTGATTACCTGACATGTCCCAATATAAGGGTCAGGCAAAGTCAGGCAATTAACCAAAATCGCACACACCTGACAGACCTTTCCTTTCCCCACAGAGATAAATAGTGGCGCAAGAAAGCACACTACGAGCATGACAGACAGAACACCGAGGCAGCTAATCCAGCATGGCAGTTCATGAGAAGGAGAAAGGTGGCAGGAAGCGAGAGGGTGGTGAGGAGAGAAGTGACCTTGCCCTTTTCGTCCCAGACCTATGGAACCTTCCTGGAGGAGAGCCTAAAACTGCAGACAATTGCAGAAGTGTCTTGCAGCAGATGTCGACGGTACCCAGAGCGTGTCGACGCTGATAAGCGGGTGCAAGGGAAACTCCTGCTACCATGGTACCGGCCTTGATTCCAGTAAACTGGAAAGCCAAGCGGTTCATCACAGCCGGTGAGTCGAGAGGCAAAACGATAAAGAGCCGGACTGTTTTGAATGAGGAACGCAAAAGTGGCAAGTTTGAACTTAGTTTAATGAACTGGGAAAAAACTGTAAAAGTGTTGAGGGGAGACCAGCTGCCGAGGAAACCAGCACTGCATGGGTGTCGCTCCTAGAGACTCTGGTAGATCCCTGCTTGAATGAAACTACAGAAACCAGAAGTGTTGTAGTGGACTTACTCTGCCAAGCGGCATGCTCCGCTTGCCGTGCGGGCAGACTCGTGTCATGGAGCTTCGAGAATGTGAGGAACGCGAGACGAGTGTGGCCGTTGAAGCGGGTGAGCAAGAAGAAAGAGTCTGGTGGGGCTCATCATCCCTTTATCTTATTTTGTAAACCCCTTTTCCCAGTTATCAATAAACCCTCAGTATTACTTAGACTCCGAGTCCTAGCCTTCCTTATGCTACAGGTGGCAACGAGGATGGGATTTGAACCCATGTGTGCATAGCACAATGAAATATACTTTACTTCCACAAAACAAATGGAGTAAATCGAGACATGAATTTCTCAATGAAGTTGACATCAACCCCAAAGCTTATGGGGGAGTGAAGATCGAATTGATTGGGTGGTTTTGGGGCATGCTGAGATTCAAAAATAGAGAAGCTAAGGGAAAAATATACGTGACAAAAAAAGGAAGTACGCCGCTGTTGAGCTGGACACATCAACGAAAACTCAAGGTAAGATTAGACCCAAATGCAGAAGAATCAGTACTCTCCATAGGAAATATCAACATGGAGGGGAGTGTAATGAAGGAAGTCTTTTGTGATGAAATAGGCTGTCTGCGTGGTTTTGTGCATAAGATTAAAATGAAAAAGGATCACCAGCCTGTAGCGCAGAAGCTGCACAGTATTCCTCTGTCGATGAGAGATGAAGTGAAGATGGAGTTAAGGAAGTTGAAAAGTCAAGACATTATAGAAAGCATAGATGCAGCTGAATGGGTTTCACCACTTTTAGTCCTGAGGAAGAAAACTGGGAAGCTCAGGATCTGTGTGGACATGAGGGAAGTGTATAATTTCGGAGAGTCATCCTTTCCAACATACAAGAAATGATTTCCACAAGTGGCCCAGCAGAATTCTTCTCCACTCTGGATCTCCCATCTGCGTATCATCAGGTTAAACTACAGGAAGAATCAAAATGTTTGACAGCTTTCATCACACCAGAAGGACTATTTTAGTACAAAAGAATGCCATTCGGATTAGTCTCTGCCGCTTCAGTATTTCAGAAGATCATGCATAGACTGTTTAATGGATACAAAGGAATCCTGTGTTTTCAGGACGACATCTTGGTTTATGCGGATAACTTAAAGCTTCACAATGAAAGATTGAGTTATGTGTTCCAGAAACTACATTCGGCAGGAATGACACTGAGTAAGGAAAAGTGCAAAATCAATAGATGAGAAATAAAATATTTGGGCCACATCATTTCAGCTGAAGGTATACGTCCCAAAAGACAACTTGCCGATGCAATTGAAAACATGCCCAGACCAGCCTCTCGGGAGGAGGTTCGAACTTTCCTAGGAATGGCAGAGTACTACTCAAAGTTCATCTGTGATTTTGCCAAACACACGGCATCCTGCGTGAGCTCACCAAAGGGAAGAGTGTTTTCGTGTGGAGCAAGGAATGCGAGGAAGAATTTAAATCTATAAAACTAGTGTTGGTGAGAGCTCTTGCTCTAAAGAATTTCAGGAGTAACAGGAAGACTAATAACAACGTATGCTAGCAATATAGGTCTGGGCACAGTGGTTACTCAAGAAGAGGATGGCAAAGAATTTCTTATAACGTTTGCTTCCAGATTATTGAAAGGAGCGGAGAAGTCGTATGCCACCATTGAAAAAGAAGCGTTGCCAATTCATTTGGGGCATGAATTTTGAATTTCGCACCGACCATAAACCCTTCGTTGAGATCATTATGTCAGAGGGCTTAGACAGAGTATCTAGTCGCATCGGAAGATGGTTACCCAACTACAATAATATAATTGCACAGTAAAATATGTGGCGGGTGCAAACATTTTTGCGGCTGACTGTTTGCCTAGACTCACAAATGTGACGGAACCAAATAATGAAGAAAATGACTCAGAAGTGGTTTTTGCCATAGCTTCAGTACCTGTGCCACAGAAGGAATGGGAGGAAGTAACGAAACAGGACATTAGCCTGAGCAGACTCAGACAAGTATTGGAAGAAAATGATCAACGAAGGAAGAGTTGCTTTGAGGATTTGAGTATTTTGACGTATTGGAATGTGATAGACGATTTAAGTCTCCAAGGGGAGATGTTGATGCGTGGTGACAACATTATTCCCCCGTGTGATGTCTGTCAAAGGATCATAGACCTGGGTCATGAAGGGCAACAAGGGATCGTTAAGACCAGGCAGAGGATAAGAAGCGATTACTGGTGGCCAGGCTGTGATCTTCAAATTGAAAGAACTGCCCGGGAGTGTATCCTTTGTAACAGAAGTGACAAAGTATGCTTGGGTTCGAAATATCCCATGGTTGTGACTGATATTCCTGAACGGCCATGGGACAAATTAGGAATGGGTGTTGGGTCCTGTGTGGAGCAATGGCAGACAATCCTTTTGTTTAGTCATCATAGATTGTTAAACAGGTGAGTGGAGGTGCTGATTAGACTTTGCATTACCATCAAGTCTGTAATAGATTTTCTGGAAGAGATCAGTGAGCGAGAAGGACTCCCTAGGGTGATTTTTACAGATAATGGGTCAGAATTTCGTTTAAAAGATATGGAGGACTATTGTCTAAAGAACTCCATTGAGCACAGGAAAAGTGCAATTTACCATCCCCAAACGAATGCGTTGTGGAACGTTTTACCAAAGTTCTCAAAGAAGCCATTCGTTGGGCGTTGTCTAATGGCATAGACTGGGAGAAATCGGTGAAGGGTATGATTGTCGTACACAGATTCACTCCTCAATGCACAACAGGAGTTTCCCCTATTCAGTTTAGTAGAGGCAGGAAAGCCAACACAAAACTAGTACCATCTTGGATGGGCAGGGACACCTCTATAGGAAAAACATTAGAAAGAACTTTTGAGAACATCAGATGTAGTCAATGGCACATGACCGGTCTAGTCTGGGAAGGGGTAATGTGTTCTTCCTGCCGTAGGAGATACAGTGAGGATTAAACTTCCTCCTGTTCTCTGGAATGGGCCCTGCAAATGGTCCAAGCCTAATGTGATGACTGAAGTCTTTAAACATGCGATCAGAGTGGAGGATGGACGTGTGTGGAATATGGAGAGAGTGTCTTTGGTGAAGAATATGGAAGGTGTGGTGAAAGGTAGCATTGAAAGGGTGAAAGGTAGCAGTGACAGGGTTGGTGGTGAGGTTGATGCTGAAGTGTTGGGAGATGCAGTGTTGAACCTTCCTTGCCTAGCGAGACAGTGGGATGTCTTTGCTGGTCAAGATTGGGGAGAATCTACCGGAGACCTCGACATCTGACAGGATACGTGTAGAAGGACGAAAAGGATCTTCTGCGCATCTCATGTGTTGAACTGTGAAGAAGGGGGGATGTGTAGTAGAGGACTTACTCTGCCACGCGGCATGCTCCGCTTGCCATGAAGGCAGACTTGCGTCATGGAGCTTCGAGAATGTGACGAACGTAATACAAGTGTGGCCTTTGAAGCAGGCGAGGAAGAATACGGAGTCTGGTGGGGCTCGTCATCCCTTTATCTTATTTTGTAAACCCCTCTTCCCAGTTATCAATAACCCCAAGTATTACTTACACTCCGAGTCCTCGCCTTCCTTATGCTACAAGGAGGCCATAGGATAGTCGCCAAAAGAGGTCAAAGTGATCATACTGGAGGTCTAGTAAAATCCTTGTACAATCGAAAGACTTTGATCAACAAATTTGAGAAAGTAAGTGAATCCCTCATGGTGAAAGTAAAAGGGAATTGAATCCTGTGAACATTGAGAGTCAAAGTGAATGTGAAATTGGAGAGACTGAACCCAGAATAGGGTTGCTAATGAAAAGGGGAAAAAGTCGAAAGTCCCGAAAAAACAGGGTGTTCACAAAGGTAAACCCAAACAAGGGATTTGCACCCGGTTGAAAAGACATTGATATTTGTGAGTGAAGGCTCGGCACCCAGAAGAGCGGGACCCAGGGGTGAAGTTGTCAACCAATGTGAACTGTGAAAGAGAATGTTGTGCTTGTTTTGTTATTGGATACAACAGGCCCTCGAAGGAAAGAGATTTTCAGTAGAAGCAAGACTTGGCCATCAATGGTTCTGATTGCGGCCATTGGAACTGTTAACTCGTGCTGGGAAAGCTCAAGCGTGTGCTGTGCTCCAGACTCCCGTCTTTCCATGTGCAGAAAACATGGCTAAGGGAGTTCCAGTTTACCGCATCCTGACATATTATTTTTGAACACTTCTTTCTTTTCCTGAAAACTATTCCACACCCTTTTTTGTATTAGTGAGGTTTGGTGATATGTTTCTTAGTATAGGCCTTTTTGTTTTGACACAACGCAACTAGAACTGCCTTATTTTTCATTTGTTGATCAATCCTTGTTCAATCTTAGATCTAAGTTTAGATTAGGTATTTTTCCAACATGCATACAAAATTCATCATTCAATAAACACCCTTGAACTGTGATCACCTGTTGTCACCATGGGTTCCTCACAAAGGGGAAGGGACAAAGGAGTATGATATGTCCATGGTAATTATGATATCTCATACTATCATGTTTATACAAGACTCTGGAATAATTTAAATATCCTAGAGTGTGTTCATGATTTTTTAGCATAAACCAAGAGAATAGATGGGATTGTTAATCAGGAGGATTCCATACAACACATCATGTTGAAATGTCCAGCATTGAGGGGAGCTAGAGAATTGCATTTGTTTAAATACTATATGAACTATCACAGTTTAGATGAAAATGATATATGAAAGGTCTTTTTTTCTTCGAATCGTATCTCAATTTGTATTGCAGTGGTAAATTTCCTTCAAGCTGTATTTGCACCTTATTAGGTGTAAAACTAGGAAATTCATGAAAAGTAACTGTTTAATATCATTTTGTATCTGTTCTCTCCCTTTTGTTATATATCTTGTATTTTGACTGGACTTCTGCTCTCCTTTTGGTGTGTCTCCCGAAGTTAGAAGTGTACATTTTGTTTTTAACTTGTGATATTTTTTGTACGAATCAATATTGTAAAGTTGTGTAAACAGCTAAATCAATAAAAACATTTTTTTTTAAAAGATGGGATTTAGCTTTGACTTTTACTTTTAGGAGAAAATGGTGTATTATCTTTGTCTGATTTCTAATGTAGTACGGGATCCCTCTGAAAACATTGTACATGCCTATTTGATACATGGTTAAAGAATGTCCAGAGCATGAAATGTGGATTTCATTATGGAATCTAGAGACTGTGGTTCTCAGTAACTATGCTCTATCAATTAGCATTGACATTAGATATTATGAGGACATATGTAAACATCTTCACCAGGATTGTAATAATGTTTGACGATTGGAAACACTTAGCTATATGGCTGTATCCCACCACATTGCATTGAACAACTTATTTGTGTATAAATAATACATTTTTTACTCAGCCCGACCCTAATGCATTTTCCCTAAAATTCGTGATTGTGGTCTATTGCAAATCCAATTTGAGAAAAAAGGATAATGCAGTCTGGTTCTGTCTGGGTTTTTCTATTTTCTGAATAGACTGCTTAATAGGAAGTCTCATCCAGAATTTATTTTGTTGAAATCTATTGAATCAAATAAATGTTGCATTGCTGATTGCGTGAAATTGGAAATCTGAGATAGTGCCAACCTGGAGCGAATGGAGAGAAAACAGTCAACGTGGTCATATTTTGGGAAAACAGACCTTAATATACTAAGAATGCAGAAAAATATGTGGCTATGTTTTTGGCAGTGTCTTAGACATACTTAATACATGCAGCAATCATTGATAGGATGCAATTCCACCTCACATTCTGGTCTCTACCCTCACCTCCTTGCCATACGGTCTGAACCTTCTTGACCCATTTTGTCCCACTCTTGCAACTACACTGTGTTTAATCGTGTGATTATGAAGAAAAATATTTTTTGGGCTGGAAATCATGTTAGGAACTACTATCAGAATCGAAAATTATTATTGCTATATTGTGCCAAAGAACCAAGTATGATCAATGAAAGACATACACAGCTGGATTCTGAGACTCTGCACTTCCCACTCCCAGTGGCTTCTTCTCCAGCATTGGATCTTTCATAGATTCAGATGCTTGAATATTCTCCGTCATCATACTGGGAATCCTCAGTGATAAAATTAATGATTATTATTTATTTTTAATATACACACATTACTACTAGTAATGCATGTACATAGCCCATTATGGCCTATGAGCCATTCTATTGTGCAGTCCCTCCATCTCACTTTGGTCCTTTATGGCCCCAACCAATGAGGTGGCAGGGCTTAAGCTCCTCCCCCGGCAGCCATCTTCAGATTTGTCACTGCAGTCTAACAGACATAAGGAATCCTCAAGCTTTCTGAGCTCTTCAATTCTTTTGCTACTTTCTGTGTGGAATATATTTTTAAATATATTACACTTTGTTCCCCTGCTAAGGGGCTTTAGTCTCAGATAATTTTTGGGATATATATTTGTGGTTTTTGACCAGAAATCATTGTGTAAACCTTCTCTTCAGAATGGCTGCATCCCAGGCTGTCAAGAAGCCTTCCCTGTTCAGGGACTGCACTAGGTGCAAGAAGTTAGTTTACATGAAGGACCCCCCACGAACATTGTATTTCTCCAGCATTGGATCTTTCATGGATTCACATGCTTAGAATATTCCCGGTCGACAGACTGGGAACCCTCGGTATGCTTATTAAGCCGTTTCCCATAGGAAAACTTCTGACACTTTTGTGTCCTATCTATGTCGTTTTTGGGCCGCCCACGCACGCCCCACTAGGACGTAGCGGTATAAATGCCCCACCCCCACGGCTCCCCTCAGATTTCAACCGTCTCCAAAATAGTGGGAGCACCTTGTGTAGTCTACTATTTTGTCTAGGTTGTGCTGTTGGAGTTTTGTACTGATGTCAGGAAAAGTGCTGTTCTGTCCATGCGCTACGTGCGGGTTGAAGAAGGTGTACGAGGGGGACGGACATATGGATTGCATATATTGCATATATTGTCTACACCCTCATCATTCGGCAGACGAGTGCGACATATGTAAGGGCTTCTCCCAGAAGACTCTTAAAGATCGAAGTCGACGACTAGTGGCATGGTTAAACGATGGAGCGGCGGCATACCCGCCTTCGGAGGTAGGCTCCACGCGCAGCGTGGCCTCAGCGTCAAAATCTTCAGGGGCCCCGCGCTGCTCAACATCGTCGGAACCCCCGGTGAAGAAATCACGACCGGCAGAAAAGGAATCATCAAGAAGCCATTCTAAGGAGTCTTCGTTGAAGAAAGCCTCGTCATCCTCATATTCGACGAAGAAAGACAGAAAAGAAATGTCGAAATCCTCCTTGGGCGATCATCATAGATCGACCTCGAGTCGAGAAGCGGAGAAGCGTAGGTCAAGTTCAGAAAAGGCGGGAATGCCTCAGGGGCCTACACGACCACCCCCGTCGTGGACAGCAGGGCAGTCGTCGACCACTTCTCTGCCACTGACACAATTGGTCTCAACTGTTCTTGGGCCGCAGACGGTGACAGCGACGACAACGACGGGGCCAGGACGGCAAACCTTAGAACTCCCAAGCAGAAAGATAAGAGACATAAAAAGGGAAATAAGAACATGCCTCAGCAAAACAGTTATCTCGCTTTGCACAATAGCGCGAGTAGTAGGCTTACTAGCAGCATCAATACAGGCGATATTTCAATGGCCACTTCACTACCGAGCCCTGCAAAGGCTGAAGATAAGACACCTTCAGCAAGGTTTACATTATCACCAGCTAGTACACATAGATCAGGAATCCAGAACTGAGCTGGAGTGGTGGTTGGCAAACATGGAAGCATGGAACGGGAGAGCCGTCTTTGGTGACCGTCCAGACTTAATGATAGAATCGGACGCCAGCAGAGCAGGCTGGGGAGCCTGATGCAGAGACCTCCAGACAGGAGGAAGGTTGAGCGGGGAAGAACTCCAGTTACACATCAACTGTCTGGAACTGTTAGCCGGATCCTTTGCGATCAAAGCTTTTATGAAAAGAAAAGTGAATTCTTGTATTCTGTTGAAAATGGACAACATTTCAACAGTCAAGTACATCGATCACTTAGGAGGGACGAGAGCCAAGTTATTAGCGGAAATAGCCAAAGACTTTTGGCATTCCTGCCTAGAATCAGGTACCTCAGTAGTGGCCGAATACCTGCCAGGTTCGTTGAATGTAATAGCGGACTGGAACTCCAGACACCTCTCAGACTCCAACAACTGGATGCTGGACCGAGAGATATTCCAGCGGCTGGAAGAACGTTGGGGCCCAGTACACACAGATCTGTTTGCGTCCAGACTGAACGCACAGAAGGAGAGGTTTTTCAGCTGGAGATTAGACTCAGCAGCAGCCGGAGTGGATGCCTTCCTGCAGGACTGGAGAGAGCAGACACTCTACGCTTTCCCTCTGTTCATAATAATGAGCAGGGTACTGGCAAAAGTACGCAGGGAAGCAGCGAATTTGATAGTAGTAGTTCCGATATGGAAATCCCAAGTATGGTTTCCAGCGCTCATGGAGCTAATAGCGGACTACCCGAGAGTACTACCTCAAGGAGAGAACCTTCTCACGGACGCAGTTGGGTCATATCACCCATCTGAGAGTGAAGGGGATGCTGCCGTTGATGGCGTGCAGGATAGCAGGAGACGCTGGAATCTCCCAGGGATTTCGGCACAGGCTGCAAGCCTCATCGCCGAGTCATGGGCTCCTTCGACTAGAAGACGCTACGATGCAGCTTGGAACAGGTGGTCGACATGGTGCAGAAGGAGAAGTATTCATACCGTTTCTGCCCCTCTAGTCGAAATACTGAATTTTTTAGCAGAGCTCCTACAAGATGGTAAACCATATAGAACAATAGGAGTGTATAGATCCGCAATTTCAGAGGCCACCTGCCCGTGGAAGGAGTGCCGGTAGGGGAGAACGTAGCAGTGATACGACTTCTAAAAGGAATAAGATTTAGGAAGCCACCACAGCAGAGGGACGAAGTTTTATGGGACATATCAGTAGTGCTGAAACTACTAGCAGATTGGCCCAGTACCAGATATCTGTTGCTAGGAAAGCTTTCGGGGAAACTAGCTATGCTACTGTGCATGGTGTCATGAAGGAGAGTGGCGGACGTCAAGGCACTAGAAGTAAATAGAAAGACAAATGGGCCAGAAGGAGTAACGTTCAATCTGGCCAGAAGAACGGAAACAGATTCCTCCACGATCACGTAACCCTACATGCAAGATCATCCGAAGTGGTGCGTAGCCACGTGCATAAAAGAGTAAGAGAGTAGTACAGCAGAGCTAAGACCAGTAGGGACAACCCAATTGTTAATAGCGTGCAGGAAACCACACAAAGGAGTGGCAACAGCCACTATAGCGCGATGGGTCAGAGATATCATGAGTCTAGCGGGCATAGACATGACAAAATTTGGAGCGCATTCTGTTAGAGGAGAAATGGCATCGAAAGCGCTAGGGCAAGGCACAGCTTTGCAAGATATTATGAAAGCAGCAGATTGGGCTAGCGATACAACATTTAGAACGTTTTATTTTCGACCAATTAACACGATAGCAGAAGCGGTAGTAAGAAGCTTTGAACAAGCTTAATGCTCGCCTCCGTCTTGACATAGAATTAAGATTCCCTCTGCTAATAGCGCAGGGAGCTCTTGATTCTATTAAAGACAAGGAGGCGAGCATTAAATTCCCAACCCAGATACACAGGAGATTTGGAGCAACAATAAATTGAATAAAGTGATGTATTTCAAATGACTGACATGATAATTTCTTCCAGAATAGGGTGTGTATTCCCCGCCCTAACATGTTGCTATTGTTATTTTTGACACTAGGAGATGAGCAAAAGAACGGTTAAAATCGTTCGAGAGAAGAACAAGTCGCTCGGAACGAGTCCTCAAGTTGAAATGCGAGAGACCGATCCGGCAGAAAGCAGGAAGTTCAGAATCTAAGTTGGCCTGGTTGGCAATTAAGTTTGGAGAAGATTGCAGTTCGAAGCAGTCAAAGAAGAGGAGGAACAGAGGAAGAGGCAGGACTAGGTCACATGGTTAAGAGGCTGGGACTACAAGGAATGATGGGACTTGAGGTTTTTTGTAAAAAAAAAAGTGTTATTTTAAAAAGAAGAAATTTAAAATGTACGTTATTTGTTGAAACTGCTGGAGAGTAGAATAAAAGAGAAGATTAAGCTTAATGCTTGCCTCCTTGTATTTAATAGAATCAAGAGCTCCCTGCACTATTAGCAGGGGGAATCTTCATTAACAATGGTTGCATTTTACTTTAATATGGCAATCCATACACATGCATGTAATGTGTTCTCATTTCCCTGAACGTTGCACCCAGATGAATTTGACAACCCTGAACTCGCCACACATCAAAAACATATGAACTTTGCTAATCCTCCCATTAACCCCAGTGCAATATGGACCTGAGATACTGGGTACAGTCACCTACCATTCATCTCTCTAAACAAATGTATTTGGAAATCCTGCCCTTCACCTGTCAATGTCTCGGCTCAAAAACCAACCCCCCTGATCCCATCCATACAAAATATCCACCCAGTAACCCCACGTTCCCACACCTGTCCGTAGGCACGTGCACTTGTTTACCAGTCTCAGCACACCCCAAAGACCACATAAATTAGGCTTAGGCTTAAACCTTAAACAACTAAACAAAAAATAGAAGGTGTAAGGAATTTGAGGCATAATTATAAAACGCGAGTGGTATGAAACTAGTAAACAACAAAGGAATAATTGCAATGCCAAAAACAGGCAAAGGGGCGCGTGTGATCATGGCGGGAGCTAAGAGGAGGTAACATCCCTTGCTCTGGAAGCGCTGCTGAAATCTATGGCTATGATGCTGGAGATAGGGAGATTCCATGCAGATATGTGCCTGCACCATGTCTGAATACCCAGGGATTGTGACAACACAACAGAAATCCAAATACTGCCTGAGAGATCCCTGGTTTAGAGCTGGGTCTCCTATTTGATTCCTCTCCCACAAGGCACTTTCAAGATAGCAGGCTAGCAGAGCATTCCACTAGTCCCGGGTCCAATTCCATTGCCTCTGGTGCTCCATCTTGTGCATGCCATTCAAAAGGGTCCCTCAAATCCAGGTATGCCCCATCTGGCCACTGCCGAAGGACTCAATCTTGCGGTCTGGCGTTTTAATGCCGTTTTCTGCCGCCCATCTATTCGACAGTTAGAGGGGTATTGGTAGCCCTCTACAGAGAGGGCCAGAGCGCAGAAGGAGAAACCTTTTTAGTTTCCCTACCCTTGCAGCCCTATGACTGTGTGTTGTATCTTGCCTTTCCCTTGAAATCTGCTATGTATGAATGCAATGTTCAGAGTGAGTGAGATGGAGTGTTTTGTAATTGGATGTTCCCTCCTGGATGTTCTTAGCTTGACAGTTGAAGATGAGTTGACTGAGAGAGAGAGTGCCGGTTGATCTTGTCCCCCAGATACTTACCTGATGTTCCCTATATGTATCTGTGACCTGTACTCTGAAGCTGAACTGAAGTAAAGAAGGTTCCCTGTGTTGAACCATGCCTCAGAGTCGTCTATGTCATCAAGCTTGGTTACAATACTTAACTTTACCTGCTGAAGAAGCGTAATCAGTGTGAGCTCTCCAGAAGAGGGATTTATGGTGCATCCACCATACCTCTCCGAGCGGTGTTGGGTCTGGGACGAACAATCAGCATGGGTGCAAAGATTCGACAACGAGCCAGCTCTACTCTTTAAAGTTTTGACTGTAATGAGCTGGCACTTTCAGCCTTTTTGCCATTGAAATATCAAACAAGCAGAATGTTTGAAGAATTCCCTGTATTTAGTGACCCACCTTCCTCAGTGGAAAAACTGGCCCACTTGACACCTCGGGGCGAGCCCCTGCACAAAATGCCATATGAACAGGAAGGGATGCAAAGGCTCCATCCGAACTGAGTGGTGGGTGAGGAGCACACTAAGCTGGTTTGCCAGAGAGAGAATAAGACTTTCCTTTATTTTTCCAAATGGTCCATCTCAATTATCTTTGATTTCTCACTTTTCCCCAATTTTGCAGGAATAAATACCATAAAATTGCAGAGAATATTGGTGAAAAGAAAGTTTTTTAAGCTTCACTCATGTTGGGTGTGAGGAGCAGAAGCCGTCTTTTTTCCAGTGGAACAGTCAAACGAAAATGTAGGGCATAATTGGACATTTCCATTTGCCTGTGGAAACTTTGCCCACCCATACGTTTTGACAACTTCACTCGAGGCATGAGTACAAGGTGTACCAAAAGGGAAAAAATATGTGGGTTCTAAGCAGTGGGACTGACATTCAGTAGTATCCATGCAGGGAAAAGGACCGCTGATTGGGTTTTGGAGCATGCAAAAGGCATGTCCTGTGCGGGCAACACGTATGCCAACTAACATAAAACCACTTGTTTCTGAATTCAAGATGTTACCACACAACAAACTCATGCCCCATTCCTGTCCCTGAGCTGATATCCTACAATTATAGATGAAAAGTGTGAGAAACCTGAAGGTGTCTCCCTAGCTAGTCCCCAGAGATCTGTCATCCATGTGGCCAGGACACGGCAATCGCTATTGGATCCAGTTCCTTGGGGTGGACCAGTGGGAGAGCATCACCTGGATGGAGGGGGGGTCCTCTGGGAGTGGGCGTGGGACACTGACGTGTGAGACGCGGTATCCCCTTTCTTTTAACACCTTTTCCCCATCCTACCACATAGGTCGTTTGCCCCACAAATCCTACCCATCTCATCTTTCTCTTCAGAAGTGCCTTGCAGCAGATGTCGACGGTACCCAGAGCGTGTCGACGCTGATAAGCGGGTGCAAGGGAAACTCCTGCTACCATGGTACCGGCCTTGATTCCAGTAAACTGGAAAGCCAAGCGGTTCATCACAGCCGGTGAGTCGAGAGGCAAAACGATAAAGAGCCGGACTGTTTTGAATGAGGAACGCAAAAGTGGCAAGTTTGAACTTAGTTTAATGAACTGGGAAAAAACTGTAAAAGTGTTGAGGGGAGACCAGCTGCCGAGGAAACCAGCACTGCATGGGTGTCGCTCCGAGAGACTCTGGTAGATCCCTGCTTGAATGAAACTACAGAAACCAGAAGTGTTGTAGTGGACTTACTCTGAAAGCGGCATGCTCCGCTTGCCGTGCGGGCAGACTCGTGTCATGGAGCTTCGAGAATGTGAGGAACGCGAGACGAGTGTGGCCGTTGAAGCGGGTGAGCAAGAAGAAAGAGTCTGGTGGGGCTCATCATCCCTTTATCTTATTTTGTAAACCCCTTTTCCCAGTTATCAATAAACCCTCAGTATTACTTAGACTCTGAGTCCTCGCCTTCCTTATGCTACAGGTGGCAACGAGGATGGGATTTGAACCCATGTGTGCATAGCACAATGAAATATACTTTACTACCACAAAACGAATGGAGTAAATCGAGACATGAATTTCTCAATGAAGTTGACATCAACCCCAAAGCTTATGGGGGAGTGAAGATCGAATTGATTGGGTGGTTTTGGGGCATGCTGAGATTCAAAGATAGAGAAGCTAAGGGAAAAATATACGTGACAAAAAAAGGAAGTACGCCGCTGTTGAGCTGGACACATCAACGGAAACTCAAGGTAAGATTAGACCCAAATGCAGAAGAATCAGTACTCTCCGTAGGAAATATCAACATGGAGGGGAGTGTAATGAAGGAAGTCTTTTGTGATGAAATAGGCTGTCTGCGTGGTTTTGTGCATAAGATTAAAATGAAAAAGGATCACCAGCCTGTAGCGCAGAAGCTGCACAGTATTCCTCTGTCGATGAGAGATGAAGTGAAGATGGAGTTAAGGAAGTTGAAAAGTCAAGACATTATAGAAAGCATAGATGCAGCTGAATGGGTTTCACCACTTTTAGTCCTGAGGAAGAAAACTGGGAAGCTCAGGATCTGTGTGGACATGAGGGAAGTGTATAATTTCGGAGAGTCATCCTTTCCAACATACAAGAAATGATTTCCACAAGTGGCCCAGCAGAATTCTTCTCCACTCTGGATCTCCTATCTGCGTATCATCAGGTTAAACTACAGGAAGAATCAAAATGTTTGACAGCTTTCATCACACCAGAAGGACTATTTTAGTACAAAAGAATGCCATTCGGATTAGTCTCTGCCGCTTCGGTATTTCAGAAGATCATGCATAGACTGTTTAATGGATACAAAGGAATCCTGTGTTTTCAGGACGACATCTTGGTTTATGCGGATAACTTAAAGCTTCACAATGAAAGATTGAGTTATGTGTTCCAGAAACTACATTCGGCAGGAATGACACTGAGTAAGGAAAAGTGCAAAATCAATAGATAAGAAATAAAATATTTGGGCCACATCATTTCAGCTGAAGGTATACGTCCCAAAAGACAACTTGCCGATGCAATTGAAAACATGCCCAGACCAGCCTCTCGGGAGGAGGTTCGAACTTTCCTAGGAATGGCAGAGTACTACTCAAAGTTCATCTGTGATTTTGCCAAACACACGGCATCCTGCGTGAGCTCACCAAAGGGAAGAGTGTTTTCGTGTGGAGCAAGGAATGCGAGGAAGAATTTAAATCTATAAAACTAGTGTTGGTGAGAGCTCTTGCTCTAAAGAACTTCAGGAGTAACAGGAAGACTTATAACAACGTATGCTAGCAATATAGGTCTGGGCACAGTGGTTACTCAAGAAGAGGATGGCAAAGAATTTCTTATAACGTTTGCTTCCAGATTATTGAAAGGAGCGGAGAAGTCGTATGCCACCATTGAAAAAGAAGCGTTGCCAATTCATTTGGGGCATGAATTTTGAATTTCGCACCGACCATAAACCCTTCGTTGAGATCATTATGTCAGAGGGCTTAGACAGAGTATCTAGTCGCATCGGAAGATGGTTACCCAACTACAATAATATAATTGCACAGTAAAATATGTGGCGGGTGCAAACATTTTTACGGCTGACTGTTTGTCTAGACTCACAAATGTGACGGAACCAAATAATGAAGAAAATGACTCAGAAGTGGTTTTTGCCATAGCTTCAGTACCTGTGCCACAGAAGGAATGGGAGGAAGTAACGAAACAGGACATTAGCCTGAGCAGACTCAGACAAGTATTGGAAGAAAATGATCATCGAAGGAAGAGTTGCTTTGAGGATTTGAGTATTTTGACGTATTGGAATGTGATAGACGATTTAAGTCTCCAAGGGGAGATGTTGATGCGTGGTGACAACATTATTCCCCTGTGTGATGTCTGTCAAAGGATCATAGACCTGGGTCATGAAGGGCAACAAGGGATCGTTAAGACCAGGCAGAGGATAAGAAGCGATTACTGGTGGCCAGGCTGTGATCTTCAAATTGAAAGAACTGCCCGGGAGTGTATCCTTTGTAACAGAAGTGACAAAGTATGCTTGGGTTCGAAATATCCCATGGTTGTGACTGATATTCCTGAACGGCCATGGGACAAATTAGGAATGGTTGTTGGGTCCTGTGTGGAGCAATGGCAGACAATCCTTTTGTTTAGTCATCATAGATTGTTAAACAGGTGAGTGGAGGTGCTGATTAGACTTTGCATTACCATCAAGTCTGTAATAGATTTTTTGGAAGAGATCAGTGAGCGAGAAGGCCTCCCTAGGGTGATTTTTACAGATAATGGGTCAGAAGTTCGTTCAAAAGATATGGATGACTATTGTCTAAAGAACTCCATTGAGCACAGGAAAAGTGCAATTTACCATCCCCAAACGAATGCGTTGTGGAACGTTTTACCAAAGTTCTCAAAGAAGCCATTCGTTGGGCGTTGTCTAATGGCATAGACTGGGAGAAATCGGTGAAGGGTATGATTGTCGTACACAGATTCACTCCTCAATGCACAACAGGAGTTTCCCCTATTCAGTTTAGTAGAGGCAGGAAAGCCAACACAAAACTAGTACCATCTTGGATGGGCAGGGACACCTCTATAGGAAAAACATTAGAAAGAACTTTTGAGAACATCAGATGTAGTCAATGGCACATGACCGGTCTAGTCTGGGAAGGGGTAATGTGTTCTTCCTGCCGTAGGAGATACAGTGAGGATTAAACTTCCTCCTGTTCTCTGGAATGGGCCCTGCAAATGGTCCAAGCCTAATGTGATGACTGAAGTCTTTAAACATGCGATCAGAGTGGAGGATGGACGTGTGTGGAATATGGAGAGAGTGTCTTTGGTGAAGAATATGGAAGGTGTGGTGAAAGATAGCATTGAAAGGGTTAAAGGTAGCAGTGACAGGGTTGGTGGTGAGGTTGATGCTGAAGTGTTGGGAGATGCAGTGTTGAACCTTCCTTGCCTAGCGAGACAGTGGGATGTCTTTGCTGGTCAAGATTGGGGAGAATCTACCGGAGACCTCGACATCTGACAGGATATGTGTAGAAGGACGAAAAGGATCTTCTGCGCATCTCATGTGTTGAACTGTGAAGAAGGGGGGATGTGTAGTAGACGATTTACTCTGCCACGCGGCATGCTCCGCTTGCCATGCGGGCAGACTTGCGTCATGGAGCTTCGAGAATGTGAGGAACGCGAGACGAGTATGGCCGTTGAAGCGGGTGAGCAAGAAGAAAGAGTCTGGTGGGGCTCATCATCCCTTTATCTTATTTTGTAAACCCCTTTTCCCAGTTATCAATAAACCCTCAGTATTACTTAGACTCTGAGTCCTCGCCTTCCTTATGCTACAGGTGGCAACGAGGATGGGATTTGAACCCATGTGTGCATAGCACAATGAAATATACTTTACTACCACAAAACGAATGGAGTAAATCGAGACATGAATTTCTCAATGAAGTTGACATCAACCCCAAAGCTTATGGGGGAGTGAAGATCGAATTGATTGGGTGGTTTTGGGGCATGCTGAGATTCAAAGATAGAGAAGCTAAGGGAAAAATATACGTGACAAAAAAAGGAAGTACGCCGCTGTTGAGCTGGACACATCAACGGAAACTCAAGGTAAGATTAGACCCAAATGCAGAAGAATCAGTACTCTCCGTAGGAAATATCAACATGGAGGGGAGTGTAATGAAGGAAGTCTTTTGTGATGAAATAGGCTGTCTGCGTGGTTTTGTGCATAAGATTAAAATGAAAAAGCTGTCTGCGTGGTTTTGTGCATAAGATTAAAATGAAAAAGGATCACCAGCCTGTAGCGCAGAAGCTGCACAGTATTCCTCTGTCGATGAGAGACGAAGTGAAGATGGAGTTAAGGAAGTTGAAAAGTCAAGACATTATAGAAAGCATAGATGCAGCTGAATGGGTTTCACCACTTTTAGTCCTGAGGAAGAAAACTGGGAAGCTCAGGATCTGTGTGGACTTGAGGGAAGTGTATAATTTCGGAGAGTCATCCTATCCAACATACAAGAAATGATTTCCACAAGTGGCTCAGCAGAATTCTTCTCCACTCTGGATCTCCCATCTGCGTATCATCAGGTTAAACTACAGGAAGAATCAAAATGTTTGACAGCTTTCATCACACCAGAAGGACTATTTTAGTACAAAAGAATGCCATTCGGATTAGTCTCTGCCGCTTCGGTATTTCAGAAGATCATGCATAGACTGTTTAATGGATACAAAGGAATCCTGTGTTTTCAGGACGACATCTTGGTTTATGCGGATAACTTAAAGCTTCACAATGAAAGATTGAGTTATGTGTTCCAGAAACTACATTCGGCAGGAATGACACTGAGTAAGGAAAAGTGCAAAATCAATAGATGAGAAATAAAATATTTGGGCCACATCATTTCAGCTGAAGGTATACGTCCCAAAAGACAACTTGCCGATGCAATTGAAAACATGGCCAGACCAGCCTCTCGGGAGGAGGTTCGAACTTTTCTAGGAATGGCAGAGTACTACTCAAAGTTCATCTGTGATTTTGCCAAACACACGGCATCCTGCGTGAGCTCACCAAAGGGAAGAGTGTTTTCGTGTGGAGCAAGGAATGCGAGGAAGAATTTAAATCTATAAAACTAGTGTTGGTGAGAGCTCTTGCTCTAAAGAATTTCAGGAGTAACAGGAAGACTTATAACAACGTATGCTAGCAATATAGGTCTGGGCACAGTGGTTACTCAAGAATAGGATGGCAAAGAATTTCTTATAACGTTTGCTTCCAGATTATTGAAAGGAGCGGAGAAGTCGTATGCCACCATTGAAAAAGAAGCGTTGCCAATTCATTTGGGGCATGAATTTTGAATTTCGCACCGACCATAAACCCTTCGTTGAGATCATTATGTCAGAGGGCTTAGACAGAGTATCTAGTCGCATCGGAAGATGGTTACCCAACTACAATAATATAATTGCACAGTAAAATATGTGGCGGGTGCAAACATTTTTGCGGCTGACTGTTTGTCTAGACTCACAAATGTGACGGAACCAAATAATGAAGAAAATGACTCAGAAGTGGTTTTTGCCATAGCTTCAGTACCTGTGCCACAGAAGGAATGGGAGGAAGTAACGAAACAGGACATTAGCCTGAGCAGACTCAGACAAGTATTGGAAGAAAATGATCATCGAAGGAAGAGTTGCTTTGAGGATTTGAGTATTTTGACGTATTGGAATGTGATAGACGATTTAAGTCTCCAAGGGGAGATGTTGATGCGTGGTGACAACATTATTCCCCTGTGTGATGTCTGTCAAAGGATCATAGACCTGGGTCATGAAGGGCAACAAGGGATTGTTAAGACCAGGCAGAGGATAAGAAGCGATTACTGGTGGCCAGGCTGTGATCTTCAAATTGAAAGAACTTCCCGGGAGTGTATCCTTTGTAACAGAAGTGACAAAGTATGCTTGGGTTCGAAATATCCCATGGTTGTGACTGATATTCCTGAACGGCCATGGGACAAATTAGGAATGGTTGTTGGGTCCTGTGTGAAGCAATGGCAGACAATCCTTTTGTTTAGTCATCATAGATTGTTAAACAGGTGAGTGGAGGTGCTGATTAGACTTTGCATTACCATCAAGTCTGTAATAGATTTTTTGGAAGAGATCAGTGAGCGAGAAGGCCTCCCTAGGGTGATTTTTACAGATAATGGGTCAGAATTTCGTTCAAAAGATATGGATGACTATTGTCTAAAGAACTCCATTGAGCACAGGAAAAGTGCAATTTACCATCCCCAAACGAATGCGTTGTGGAACGTTTTACCAAATTTCTCAAAGAAGCCATTCGTTGGGCGTTGTCTAATGGCATAGACTGGGAGAAATCGGTGAAGGGTATGATTGTCGTACACAGATTCACTCCTCAATGCACAACAGGAGTTTCCCCTATTCAGTTTAGTAGAGGCAGGAAAGCCAACACAAAACTAGTACCATCTTGGATGGGCAGGGACACCTCTATAGGAAAAACATTAGAAAGAACTTTTGAGAACATCAGATGTAGTCAATGGAACATGACTGGTCTAGTCTGGGAAGGGGTAATGTGTTCTTCCTGTCGTAGGAGATACAGTGAGGATTAAACTTCCTCCTGTTCTCTGGAATGGGCCCTGCAAATGGTCCAAGCCTAATGTGATGACTGAAGTCTTTAAACATGCGATCAGAGTGGAGGATGGACGTGTGTGGAATATGGAGAGAGTGTCTTTGGTGAAGAATATGGAAGGTGTGGTGAAAGGTAGCATTGAAAGGGTGAAAGGTAGCAGTGACAGGGTTGGTGGTGAGGTTGATGCTGAAGTGTTGGGAGATGCAGTGTTGAACCTTCCTTGCCTAGCGAGACAGTGGGATGTCTTTGCTGGTCAAGATTGGGGAGAATCTACCAGAGACCTCGACATCTGACAGGATATGTGTAGAAGGACGAAAAGGATCTTCTGCGCATCTCATGTGTTGAACTGTGAAGAAGGGGGGATGTGTAGTAGAGGACTTACTCTGCCACGCGGCATGCTCCGCTTGCCATGCGGGCAGACTTGCGTCATGGAGCTTCGAGAATGTGACGAACGTAATACAAGTGTGGCCTTTGAAGCAGGCGAGGAAGAATACGGAGTCTGGTGGGGCTCGTCATCCCTTTATCTTATTTTGTAAACCCCTCTTCCCAGTTATCAATAACCCCAAGTATTACTTACACTCCGAGTCCTCGCCTTCCTTATGCTACAAGGAGGCCATAGGATAGTCGCCAAAAGAGGTCAAAGTGATCATACTGGAGGTCTAGTAAAATCCTTGTACAATCGAAAGACTTTGATCAACAAATTTGAGAAAGTAAGTGAATCCCGCATGGTGAAAGTAAAAGGGAAGTGAATCCTGTGAACATTGAGAGTCAAAGTGAATGTGAAATTGGAGAGACTGAACCCAGAATAGGGTTGCTAATGAAAAGGGGAAAAAGTCTAAAGTCCCAAAAAAACAGGGTGTTCACAAAGGTAAACCCAAACAAGGGATTTGCACCTGGTTGAAAAGACATTGAGATTTGTGAGTGAAGGCTCGGCACCCAGAAGAGCGGGACCCAGGGGTGAAGTTGTCAACCAATGTGAACTGTGAAAGAGAATTTTGTGCTTGTTTTGTTATTGGATACAACAGGCCCTCGAAGGAAAGAGATTTTCAGTAGAAGCAAGACTTGGCCATCAATGGTTCTGATTGCGGCCATTGGAACTGTTAACTCGTGCTGGGAAAGCTCAAGCGTGTGCTGTGCTCCAGACTCCCGTCTTTCCATGTGCAGAAAACATGGCTAAGGGAGTCCCAGTTTACCGCATCCTGACATATTATTTTTGAACAATTCTTTCTTTTCCTGAAAACTATCCCACACCCTTTTTTGTATTAGTGAGGTTTGGTGATATGTTTCTTAGTATAGGCCTTTTTGTTTTGACACAACGCGACTAGAACTGCCTTATTTTTCATTTGATGATCAACGCTTGTTCAATCTTAGATCTAAGTTTAGATTAGGTATTTTTCCAACATGCATACAAAATTCATCATTCAATAAACACCCTTGAACTGTGATCACTTGTTGTCAGCATGGGTTCCTCACAAAGGGGAAGGGACAAAGGAGTATGATATGTCCATGGTAATTATGATATCTCATACTATCATGTTTATACAAGACTCTGGAATAATTTAAATATCCTAGAGTGTGTTCATGATTTTTTAGCATAAACCAAGAGAATAGATGGGATTGTTAATCAGGAGGATTCCATACAACACATCATGTTGAAATGTCCAGCATTGAGGGGAGCTAGAGAATTGCATTTGTTTAAATACTATATGAACTATCACAGTTTAGATGAAAATGATATATGAAAGCTCTTTTTTTCTTCGAATCGTATCTCAATTTGTATTGCAGTGGTAAATTTCCTTCAAGCTGTATTTGCACCTTATTAGGTGTAAAACTAGGAAATTCATGAAAAGTAACTGTTTAATATCATTTTGTATCTGTTCTCTCCCTTTTGTTATATATCTTGTATTTTGACTGGTCTTCTGCTCTCCTTTTGGTGTGTCTCCCGATGTTAGAAGTGTACATTTTGTTTTTAACTTGTGATATTTTTTGTGCGAATCAATATTGTAAAGTTGTGTAAACAGCTAAATCAATAAAAACATTTTTTTTTAAAAGATGGGATTTAGCTTTGACTTTTAGGAGAAAATGGTGTATTGTCTTTGTCTGATTTCTAATGTAGTACGGGATCCCTCTGAAAACATTGTACCTGCCTATTTGATACATGGTTAAAGAATGTCCAGAGCATGAAATGTGGATTTCATTATGGAATCTAGAGACTGTGGTTCTCAGTAACTATGCTCTATCAATTAGCATTGGCATTAGATATTATGAGGACATATGTAAACATCTTCACCAGGATTGTAATAATGTTTGACGATTGGAAACACTTAGCTATATGGCTGTATCCCACCACATTGCATTGAACAACTTATTTGTGTATAAATAATACATTTTTTACTCAGCCCGACCCTAATGCATTTTCCCTAAAATTCTTGATTGTGGTCTATTGCAAATCCAATTTGAGAAAAAAGGATAATGCGGTCTGGTTCTGTCTGGGTTTTTCTATTTTCTGAATAGACTGCTTAATAGGAAGTCTCATCCAGAATTTATTTTGTTGAAACCTATTGAATCAAATAAATGTTGCATTGCTGATTGCGTGAAATTGGAAATCTGAGATAGTGCCAACCCGGAGCGAATGGAGAGAAAACAGTCAACGTGGTCATATTTTGGGAAAACAGACCTTAATATACTAAGAATGCAGAAAAATATGTGGCTATGTTTTTGGCAGTGTCTTAGACATACTTAATACATGCAGCAATCATTGATAGGATGCAATTCCACCTCACATTCTGGTCTCTACCCTCACCTCCTTGCCATACGGTCTGAACCTTCTTGACCCATTTTGTCCCACTCTTGCAACTACACTGTGTTTAATCGTGTGATTATGAAGAAAAATATTTTTTGGGCTGGAAATCATGTTAGGAACTACTATCAGAATCGAAAATTATTATTGCTATATTGTGCCAAATAACCAAGTATGATCAATGAAAGACATACACAGCTGGATTCTGAGACTCTGCACTTCCCACTCCCAGTGGCTTCTTCTCCAGCATTGGATCTTTCATAGATTCAGATGCTTGAATATTCTCCGTCATCATACTGGGAATCCTCAGTGATAAAATTAATGATTATTATTTATTTTTAATATACACACATTACTACTAGTAATGCATGTACATAGCCCATTATGGCCTATGAGCCATTCTATTGTGCAGTCCCTCCACCTCACTTTGGTCCTTTATGGCCCCAACCAATGAGGTGGCAGGGCCTAAGCTCCTCCCCCGGCAGCCATCTTCAGATTTGTCACTGCAGTCTAACAGACATAGGGAATCCTCAAGCTTTCTGAGCTCTTCAATTCTTTTGCTACTTTCCATGTGGAATATATTTTTAAATATATTCCACTTTGTTCCCCTGCTAAGGGGCTTTAGTCTCAGATAATGTTTGGGATATATATTTGTGGTTTTTGACCAGAAATCATTGTGTAAACCTTCTCTTCAGAATGGCTGCATCTCAGGCTGTCAAGAAGCCTTCCCTGTTCAGGGACTGCACTAGGTGCAAGAAGAAGTTAGTTTACATGAAGGACCCACCATGAACATTGTATTTCTCCAGCATTGGATCTTTCATGGATTCACATGCTTAGAATATTCCCGGTCGACAGACTGGGAACCCTCGGTATGCTTATAAAGCCGTTTCCCATAGGAAAACTTCTGACACTTTTGTGTCCTATCTATGTTGTTTTTGGGCCGCCCACGCACGCCCCACTAGGACGTAGCGGTATAAATGCCCCACCCCCACGGCTCCCCTCAGAATTCAACCGTCTCCAAAATAGTGGGAGCACCTCGTGTAGTCTACTATTTTGTCTAGGTTGTGCTGTTGGAGTTTTGTCCCGATGTCAGGAAAAGTGCTATTCTGCCCATGCGCTACGTGCGGGTTGAAGAAGGTGTACGAGGGGGACGGACATATGGATTGCATATATTGTCTACACCCTCATCATTCGGCAGACAAGTGCGACATATGTAAGGGCTTCTCCCAGAAGACTCTTAAAGATCGAAGTCGACGACTAGTGGCATGGTTAAACGATGGAGCGGCGGCATACCCGCCTTCGGAGGTAGGCTCCACGCGCAGCGTGGCCTCAGCGTCAAAATCTTCAGGGGCCCCGCGCTGCTCAACATCGTCGGAACCCCCGGTGAAGAAATCACGACCGGCAGAAAAGGAATCATCAAGAAGCCATTCTAAGGAGTCTTCGTTAAAGAAAGCCTCGTCATCCTCATCTTCGACGAAGAAAGACAGAAAAGAAATGTCGAAATCCTCCTCGGGCGATCATCATAGATCGACCTCGAGTCGAGAAGCGGAGAAGCGTAGGACAAGTTCAGAAAAGGCGGGAATGCCTCAGGGACCTACACGACCACCACCGTCGTGGACAGCAGGGCAGTCGTCGACCACTTCTCTGCCACTGACACAATTGGTCTCAACTGTTCTTGGGCCGCAGACGGTGACAGCGACGACGACGACGGGGCCAGCTTAGCTTCGTTGACAGAGATCCCGCAAGAGGCCTGGCGACCAGAAGTATTCGACCCGGTTTTGCTGGAGACCCTACTGCAGCAAGAGGCCTTGTTGGTGCCCTCGCGAGATGAGGATGTGAGAGTAGCTGGCCCTGCAGACCTCAGGTTACGAGGGTTTATCAGCCCTCTCTCCGGGAGCATTCCGGGGTCTACCCCTCTTCTCAATCCGCAGTCAATCTTGTCCCTGGAGGTTTTATCCACGTTACAAACGTTGCTGAAGACACTGGACGAGAGGCTACCTCAAGCAACTCCGGCCAGATCGGCCATCGACGAACCGGGCCCGTCTCGTCGCCCACCTCCGTCAAACCCACGGCAGTGCCAGCGGGTGGAGACCTCTCAGCTCCACGCCACGAGGAAGGAGAACTGATAGATTCGGACTCGGACAGGAGAACCTTATCGGATGTCTCTCTTTCCCCCTCCAGGGATCCAACCCGGGAGGCTGAGGTGGAATTAGAAACCCTGAGAAGCCCGACTCAGCCGTCTCCCCCGGACGACATTGGGTCATTTCACGCCATGATGGCCAAAGTGTTGACAGAATTCGGGTTGGCCCAGGAAGAGGAGAAAAGGACTGCTTTCTTTTTGACCACATGGGAAAGAGAAGAAGGTCGGTGTTTTCGGTACCCATCCTGGATCCTGTGTGGCAGGAGGGGTTACAGACCATGTGTCACCCTTTCTCGGAACCGGCAATAAAAGGTCGCCTGGAGAAAAAATGTAAGGCCCCAGAAGCTACCCCCAAGTGTCTGTCCTCCCAACCGACCCCTGACTTGGTGGTGTCGGCGGCGAGAAAGGCGAGGGCCCAGCACAAGTGCACGACCCCCCCGGAAAATGAGGCCAGAAGACAGGATGCCTTTGGCAAAAAAGTGCTGTCGGTAGGAGCAACCACAGTGAAAGCGGCCAACTCTCTGGCTATAGTAGCCAGATATGACAGAGAGATGTGGCACAGACTGGCACCTATGCTGGAGCATCTTCCAGAAGAACATCGGAAGGCGGCGATGTTACTCGTTCGGGAAGGTGAAGAGGCTTCCAATCATGCTATTAACATCGCTGTGGACCTCGCAGAATCGGGGTTTAAACAAGTGAACAATGGGGTGGTTCTATGGAGGCAAGCATGGCTTAAATGCACCAACTTTAGACCAGAGGTGCAATACAAGGTGCTGGATATGCCCTTTGAGGGAGACCTTCTGTTCGGCGAGAAGGTGGACGAGGCCCTGAAGGGTATGAAGGAGGACTCTGACATGGTGCGTTCCTTGGATGCAGTCCAGAGTGGTCGGAGTTTCAGGTCTTTTCGTCCCTTTACGGGAAACTCCAAATTCTCGGCATCGAGAGACAGATCCTTCAGTAGGCCGGCGTACCCCTCCCAGGGATACAGACGGGCTTCTCAAGCGGCAAAACGACACTGGGACTACCAGAACTCCAGGAAGAGAACAGGTTACTTGTCGTCAACGAGGGATAAGCAGACCAAGGACCAGCAATGACGGGCATCGGAACGTTCTGGGAGGCAGAGTATCGTGCTACATCGACGTATGGGAGCAAATAACAACGGATCAGTGGGTGTTGGACACAGTAAGATACAGACATTCCCTGCAATTCAAAAGCTACAAAAAGGTGCTATAGAATTGGTTCTGTTATCACAGAGGGGTCAAGGGGTTTATTCCCGATACTTTGTGGTGAAAAAACCAAACGGAAGGTGGCGTCCCATTCTAGACCTGCGCGATCTCAACAAGACGTTGAAAAGCTTAAAATTCAAGATGTTCATGCTCTAGGAAGTGATCCGGTCAGTTCAGGAAGGGGACTTTCTGGCGTCTCTGGACCTGCAGGATGCGTACTTCCACATTCCAATGTGTCAGCGACACAGAAAGTTCCTAAGGTTTGTGGTAGGACGAACTCACTACCAGTTCACAGTACTTCCTTTTGGGCTAAAATCCTCTCCCAGAACGTTCACGAAATGTTTGGCCCCGGTAGCGGCCTGGCTGAGAAGGCAGGCTATCATGTGTACCCGTATCTCGACGACTGGTTGGTGAAGGGGTCATCCCTTATGTCGACTCAAACAAGTTTGCAGGCCACCATGCAACCCTTACAACGGCTGGGGTTTGCGGTAAACTTTGAGAAATCTTCGTTGACGCCGTCGAGAAGCTTGGTATTCCTGGGCGTGCAATTCGAGACTCAGTCAGGGTTTGTGAAGCCATCCCTCGACAGAATCAGCAAACTCAATCGATTGGCAGGTCGGCTGAGAATCAATACCAGACTATCAGTGAGAAAATATGTGTCGAATCTGGGCGCTATGGCGTCCTGCATTCCTATGGTGGGCAACTGCCGCCTGTTCATGAGGCCGGTTTAAGAGTTTCTGGCGGACTGGTGGATGCAGGCCCAAGGACTCTGGTCGGACAAACTGACCGTCGACGACGACAAGCTCCTACTAGCTCTTCAGTGGTGGCAGAGCTTTCAGAATCTATCCAGAGGGGTACCCCTACAGGAGCCGGAGTTTCGGCTAACCATAGTGACAGACGCATTCCTGACAGGCTGGGGTGCGCACATGGGCACCCTACAAATGCAAGGTCGTTGGTATCAAAGGGAGTCACTCCTGCACATCAACGTTCTGGAACTGAGAGCAGTGTGCTGGGCCTTGAAGTCTTTCCTGCCGCACATCAGAGGGTCCATAGTGAGAATATTGACAGACAACACGACAGCAATTTTTTACTTAAGGAAGCAAGGAGGCACGCGGTCCAGAACCCTTTCCACCGAGGCTCATAAGGTGTGGCATTGGGCTCTGAAACACGATATATCCATCGTAGCTCATCATCTCCCGGGAGTAAGGAACGAGCAAGTGGACTCACTCAGCAGAAAAATGGACCAAATACACGAATGAGCGATAGACAGCGTTCAGTTGTCGAAGGTCTTCGAGAAATGGGGACGGCCTCCGCTGGATCTCTTCACAACGAAGAAGAACAAGAAGTGCGAGATGTATGCCAGCAGATGGCCACAGGAAGGTTCTCTGGGGGAAGCGTTCTCCTTCCCGTGGACGGACAAGTTCCTCTACGCCTTCCCTCCCTTCCCTCTTATAAGGAGAACTCTGCAGTGGATACGCAGGTACAGGTGCCGGGTCATCCTAGTGGCACCGTGTTGGCCGAGGCAGCTGTGGTTTTCCGACCTGCTTCACATGTCACTAGATCAACCGATATCGTTCCCGAAGGTTCCCAATCTCCTGTCCCGGGACGAAGGAACAGTGTGCCATCACAATCCAGACAGTCTCAACCTCACAGCTTGGCTCCTGACTTTTTGGAATTTGGTGCCTTGAGCATTTTGTCGGATTTTCGGAGAATCCTGCAAGCAGCACGGGCCCCTTCCACCAACAAGTCGTACGCATGTAAGTGGAGAAGATTCTGTACATGGTGTCAAGGACAGCCGGGAGTGCAACCTCTAAGGGTAACTCCGGAGCAACTTCTACCATATCTGCTACACCTGGCGAAGAGCGGATTATCCTTTTCATCAATAAAGGTGCACCTGGCGGCCATCTCTAGGTTCACGAGGAGGAGGCTGTCGTCTCCCTTGTTTAGTGACAGGCTGGTGAAACACTTCATGAGGGGTCTGTTCTGAACATTCCCGCCGGTTAAACGGTTTCCACCAACGTGGAGTCTGAAGGTGGTGCTAGCAGGGTTAATGAAAGCACCCTTTGAACCAATGGCCACATCGTCAATGAAGTTCTTGTCATGGAAATTGGCCTTTCTAATAGCTATAACATCAGCTAGGCGGCTATCAGAATTGCAAGCGTTGGTCATGGACCCACCGTACCTAAGGTTCTTTAAGGACAAAGTTGTTCTGTCAACTAATCCTCGTTTCATTCCAAAAGTTCCTATGGCTTATCATAAACACTCATCCATTGTCCTGCCTACCTTTTTCGCGACCCCCTCATCGGCTGCGGAAAAATTCCTCCATACCTTGGACGTGAAGAGAGCTCTGAAATTTGACCTTCATCGGACTCAGCAACTTAGATCTACGCAGCAACTTTTCATTTCATATGGTCCGTCGACGAGAGGAAAAGCAATTTCAAAGCAGGGACTGGCCCGATGGGTCTCGTCGACGATTGCCTTCTGTCATTCCAAAGCGGGAAAACCGCTACAAGGGTGTCCAAGAGCTCATTCCACGAGGGCAACTTCGTCTTCGGCGGCGTTGTGGGCAGGAATCCCGTTGGCAGACATTTGCCAGGCGGCGGCATGGTCAGTGCCTCACACATTTACCCGACATTACTGCCTCGAATGGCAGCATGCGGACGAGATACAAATGGGAAGAGCAGTCTTACGCCATCTGTTTCAATAAGGTAAGCCCCTTTCAAGAAGGTTTCAAGAAGGGTCTGTACTTGTTTAACATATGTATATATGGACGTATATATATATATGTATGTATATATATATTTATAAATATATAGACACTGATATGTGCATGTACTTTTGCTTATTTATAAATTGGCAGTTTACATATGCTTAGTTCGGTATAGGTATGCTTAGGGGGGTGCCAGATTGCATTCACACCTCCCCCTTTCAGGATCACTGCTGTGTATCCTATTCTAAGCATGTGAATCCATGAAAGATCCAATGCTGGAGAAGGGAATAGTTTCTTACCTGTAACTCCATTTCTCCAGCATTGGTATCTTTCATGGATTCACATGCGCCCGCCGGCCTCCCCGGAATGCAATCTACTTGGATAACTAGGTTTCACCCCATTCTGCTTTGGAGGGGTTGAAATGGGACCACTATTCCTCTCCTTGACACCCCCTGGGAGTCCGGATCCAAGATCCTGTCTATGCCCTTGTCTACTCTGACTCTGGTGTCCAGACCAGAGAAGAAATATAAAGCACCCGAGTCTGCACCGCTTTGTTTGAGAGGTCATACAAAACCGGATTCAGTTATCACAATTGCAGCTAGGAAGAAGCTTGCCAATCCTGCTTCGCCTCTGTCGGCACCACTGTACAAGGACAGGCGTAAGCTAGAAGCCATGGGCAGGAAGTTATCAGCTTCGGCGTTGCTTACCCTCAGAGCGGGGAATGCGCTGGCTATGATCGCGAGGTTTGATCGCAAACTTTGGCTCCGCATGTCCAAATTGGCTAAACAGTTACCACCAGAGCTCCAAGAAGAGGCTAGATCGATAATCGCTGATGGTGAGGCAACCTCGGATCATATGATCGACGCAGCGGTTGATGTGGCCGAATCAGGCTTCAGACAGATGGCGCATGGCACAGTACTCAGAAGACAGGCCTGGATGAAGGCTAGTAATTTCAGGCCTGAAGTCTAAGCGCAGATATTGGACATGCCCTTTGATGGACAAGACCTATTCGGAAAGAAAATAGACGACCACCTGAAGGGAATCAAATCAGACACGGACACAGCCTGAGCCATCAGTTCTCTAAAGGACAAGGATAAGGACTGTCGATCTTTTCGCCCCTTTAGAGGCTCATCTTCGAAATACAGAGGGTACGGCCTCTCCTCTTATGGTCATAAGGCGCAAGGTGGCAAGTACCAAGAGAACAAGTATCAATCCTCCAACAGATACGCCCATAGAAGCAGGCGTGGCTCTGCCCAAGGGAAGTCACAGAGAAAGCAAAACTGACTATCCGATTTTTTCCCCTCAACGCCACACCCCGGTGGGGGAAGGGTAAGCCAGTTCTTCCAACGCTGGCAGTCAATTACTTCGGGCAAATGGGCGTTGCAGGTGATCCGAGACGGTCACACCTTAGAATTTCTAGACCAACCTCCGTCCCTGCCTCCAACTTCGGGTAGTGTGTATATGTTAAGGTAGGTTATGTCCGAAGTGCAAAAACTACCCCAGAAAGCAGCGGTAGATCCGGTGCCATACCCCCACAGGGGAAAGGGTTTCTACTCCCGCTTCTTCCTAATCAAAAAGAAAAAAGGTCAATGGAGACCCATCTTGGACCTGAGGGCACTCAACAAATATATAAAACACATAACATTCAAGATGGTAGCATTACAAGGAGTGCTTCCTTGGTTAAACAAGCACGACTTCTTGGCCACTTTAGACTTGGAGGACGCATACTTCCATGTACCGATCCATCCAGCTCACAGACAGTTCCTCAGGTTCACGGTGGGAGAGCTTCATTTTCAGTTTCGAGTGCTCCCTTTCGGGCTGAAATCAGCACCGACAGTTTTCACAAAATGCTTGGCAGCAGTAGCTGCAAGACTCAGGAGGACAGGAACTGAAGACTTCCCATACTTGGACGACTGGTTGATAAAAGCATGTTCTGCCACAAGGGCTCGCTCAGCACTGTTAAGGACTATCAACCTCCTAGAAGAGTTAGGTTTCTCCATAAACAACATGAAGTCCTACCCCGTTCCCAGCAAGACAGCTCTCTTCCTGGGAGCCAAATTCGATAACAGCATTCCCAGGGTTAGACCATCGGCAGAAAGGGTAGCAGCGATTCTACACTCAACCTTGTGCTTCCTGGAGAGAGAGACATCTGTACGCTCTTACAAATCCCTTCTGGGCATGATGTCCTTGTGCATATTTTTCATACGGTATTGCAGGCTTAGCATGAGACCAGTTCAGGAGGCCCTGGACCACCACCCAATGGAGACAAGCTCTCGGATGTTGGGAGGACATTGTCCAGATTCCATCGACGTTACACAAGGCTCTTCGATGGTGGAATGTTCAGCCGAATCTTATACAAGGGATGCTGTTTCAAGCACCGACATCAACCCTTCTACTGAAGACGGTCGCGTCATTATCAGGCTTGGGCGCTCAACTTGCGGATCTCCAAACCAAGGGCACTTGGTCGGCGCATCAAATGTGTTAGAGCTCAGGGCCATAAGATGGGCGCCGAAGGCTTTCCTGCCTGTGGTAGCTGGACAGGTACTTACAGTCCAGACAGACAACACAACCTCCATGCACTACACAAACAAGTAGGGAGGCACGAGGTCAGAGATCCTGTCACAAGAAGCCCAACAGCTATGGGCATGGGCCTTGCACCACGGAGTCCAGATCAAAGCAGAGCACCTTCCGGGAGTGGACAATGTCCTAGCGGACAAACCAAGCAGAGAATACATGTCGTCTCACGAGTGGGAGCTGGACGAAAAGGAAACCCAACTGATTTTTGCCCTATGGGGCCATCCGCAAATCAAACTTTTTGCCACCAAGGACAACAAGAAGTGCCGAAGGTTCGCCTCGAGGTACCAGGAGTATCAATCACTGGGAGACGCTTTATCAGTGGCGTGGACGGGAAAGTTCCTCTATGCCTTTCCCCCCATTCCCCTGATTGCGAGGGTACTACGCAGACTGAAGGAACAGAATTGTTCAATGATCCTAATTGAGCTGAATTGGGTGCAACAAGTGAAGCATCTATCCCGACGGCCCCGGATTTGCCTCAAAGCGCATCAATATCTGTTGCAACAGAACCACAAGGTCCTCCACCACGCCCCGAGGAGCCTATCTCTCAAGGCATGGTTCCTGAGCAGCGTAAACTGATGAATCTTAAGCTACCATCAGAATGTTGGGACATCATCAGGTCCGCGAGAACCCCGTCGACAAAAGTCACCTACACCAGGAAGTGGGCTCGATTTTCCAAGTGGTGCGAGAGATCAGCCATCGACCCTCTCACTGTTTCGGTTGACCAAGTTCTACCCTTTTTATTGTGATGACCTAAGACAGGGCTTTCATTGTACTCCATCAAGGTCCATCTGTCAGCCATAGCGGCGTACACAACAACTCCGGAGATGCAATCCTTGCTCTCTTTGCCGCGGTTAAAGTCTTTCTGAAAGGGCTGATGCGTAATATCCTCCTAAACCCACACCAGTCCCGAACTGGAGCCTGAACACAGTCTTGACAGCCCTCTTGGAACCTCCCTTCGAACCCATACACAAATTCAACGTGAAGTTCTTTTCTTGGAAAACAGCCTTTTTGATAGCCATCACATCAGCCAGAAGGATCAATGAGTCACAAGCTTTGTCGTCGGAACCCTTGTTTACTTTGTTCCAGAAGGACCGCGCCATCTTAAGACCGCATCCTAAGTTCCTTCCCAAGGTACTGTCGGAGATGACACTAAGCGCATTGTTTTACAAACTTTTTTCTGGGTGTCATCCTTTATTACTCACTGCCATCAGATGAAAGGCGACCCTCTAACTAGACCACCATCGGCGCATTCCACCAGAGGGAGGGCGGCGTCAACAGCATTCCACGCAGGGGTGGCCTTGAAGGACATATGTGGAGCCGCCACGTGGAGCACTCTGCACACGTTCGCGAAACACTACTGCCTGGCTGAAGATACCAACAAAGAAACTGCAGTTGGACAGGTAGTGCTCTGCCATCTCTTTGCATAAGGTAGGACCAGCCTCCTTTTTTCCACCTTTCCCGAAGTATGTAACCGTTGTGTTGCTGCATGGTAAAGGTTTGATCAGAAATATGTTTTTTCTGTATTTATGCATATTTGTACATGATAGTGGACTGTTTTAACTGCTTAGTATTCTATTCAAGCATCTGAAGCTATGAAAGATCCAATGCTGGAGAAGTCTTAGTTACTTACCTGTAACTGTATTTCTCCAGCATTGGTATCTTCCATAGATTCACATGCGCCCGCCCGCCTCCCCTGAGAGGCTGCTCCTATGCTCGGCATCCATCATACTGTAGTTTCTACGGTTCAAAATCTGAAGATGGCTGCCAGGGACAGAGCTTAAGCCCTGTGTTATGATGTAAGTGTAAGTTAAAACAAGTTCATAAAAATGTATTACCAGATCCTAGTTAAACATTGAGCTGCACTAGGAGCTCATTAAGTTCTAAGAATGTTATTCTAAGAATGTGGATGAGAGACAGTAGAGACTGCAGGGAGAGATCCATGTTGGCACTCGGCTCTCATAGGCCGCTGTCGCTGTAATGAAATAAATTACTGTTTCTTCATCACTGCTGCCTGGAGCCCTTATTTCCTCATTGGCAAAGAGGATGGCTCTCAGCAGTGTCTCCCTACTCCTTTGAAGTCTCGTCATAGCGCAGCCTGCATTATTCCACACTCCCGTGCGACAGCGGACGCTGCAGGAAGGTCAGGAGGAGCGGAACAACAGGTCAGCAGGCACGTCCCCTGGGGAGTAATTTTGCCTTTCCCGTTACAGTATTGACTCTGTCTCAAAGCAACAGTGTTTACTTTCAAGGATCCCTAGCATTGACATTATCGTTGCTGAGCAACCTGCCCATGTAGTTCTGGCAAGTTTCAGGAGCCAGCCATTATGACATGTATCCATTCTGTGGATGAGCAGCCATCATGTTCCGATTCAGACTGATGTAAGTAGGATTGTGACATCATACACAAGGGATTGTACTCATACAAGACTGATCCCTTTGTCTGCATAGCACAGCACTGTCACTGCTCAGTCTGTGCATCCACTGGGCATACTTGAACTGATCCAGAGTCTATTGGTTGCATCCAGCAAGCCCACTCTTTACCACCTTTTTACCGCTTAAGACATGGCAGCTTCAATACCTCCGCCAATGTCATTTTTGAATGAACCTGGACGCCCCAAGTTAGGTGGGACAGGTGGAAAGACATGTTTGAAAACTACCTGGTGGCAATGGGAGGAGAGAGATTCAGCTCAACTCGCAAAAAGGCATTATTACTTCACAATCTTGGTGTGGAAGGCCGTGCAGTGTTTGATGGGTTAGGCAGTGCACAAGCTGGTGAAGCGGAGGACACAGATGAATATGCCCTTGCGAATAAACAACTCAAGGATAATTTGAGCCTAAGAAAAATGTTACATTCGAGAGGCACAAGTTCTTTCAGCGTACGCTGAGTCCTCAGAATCTGTGGAATCGTACATAGCCTCATTAAGAACATTAAGCCACTCCTGTGAATTCGAACATCTTTCTGGCTCGTTAATTAGAGATCAGTTAGTGAGGTGCACAAATAATATTAGGATACAGGAGAAATTGTTGGCAAAAGACATGAAGTTGGATGAAGCAGTGGACCTAGCCAGAAGCATAGAACAAATCTCACAATATGTCAAAGAACTGAAGTCTGACAAACAGAGTACCCAAGCTGTGTGCGCAGTTGATCACAGGAAGAGACTTAATGTCAATACAAGCAGGAAAGGAACACGGGGTGCGAAGTGTACCAGATGTGGCAGTGTCAAGCATGGTACGAATTACCCTTTGTGCCCAGCAAGGAATGCTAAATGTTTCAAGTGTAGGACCAGAGGACATTTCGCTAATGTATGCAAGAGGTCATCAATAAATCTCTTAGAAACCAGAGACAACCAAGAAGAAGGTGCTCACTCAGCTTACAACATACAGGAGGTGTACTCCTCGCAAGACAACCCCAGACATTTCTTTGAGATTTCGACCATTGGAGGAGGAGACAGCAAAGGTCCAACAGATGTTTTTGTAATTGATGGTCAAGAAATACTCATGAAAGTTGACACATGTTCTCCATGGACCATCATTTCTAAAGAGACATTTAAAGATGTTCTAAAAAAAGATGAATCAATGCTGGATCCACCAAGAATTCGGCCCTGCGGCTATGCGGAATCCCCTATTGAGATGCTGGGACAGTTTACTGCAAGTGTGCAATACAGAGGTGGAGAATGCATAGCTGACATTTTGGTTGCAAGAAAGGGAGCCTCCCTTTTAGGTTGGGAGGAACAAAGGAAGTTGAGAGTCAGGGTCACCATTGCCGAGATTGATGATATGTGGTCAAGAGTTCCCAGAGGTCTTCACCGAAGGTCTGGGCAGACTCAAGAACTTCGAACACCATATTAGACTAAAGAAAGAATCTCAGCCTATTGTTCATAAAGTGAGACATGTGCCGTTAAACATGAGAGCGCAACTACGCAGTGAACTCAATAACTTAGTAGATAAGGGTGTCACTGAACCTGTTGAGGCCACAGAGTGGTTGTCCCCCATTGTTTTAGTGGCCAAAAATAATGGTAAATTAAGAGTGTGTGTAGATTTGCGCAGTCTTAATCACAATATTCTGGTGGAGAGACATCCCCTACCCAACATTTCCGAGACACTCTCCACTCTTGGCGAACCCAAATTGTTCTCTGTCATTGATCTCTCTGCTGCCTATCACCAAGTTCCCCTTTCCCGAGAATCGCAACATCTCACTGCCTTTATCACACCTGAAGGCACTTATAAATACAATCGCATGCCATTTGGGTTGGCCTCGGCCGCATCTGTGTTCCAAAAGGAGATGGAGGAAGTGTTAAAAGGGTTAGAAAATGTTAAGGTGTTTCAAGATGACATTCTGATTTTTGCAAGTAATGAGCATGAGCATGACAGAGTACTTAGGGCAGTACTATGCAGACTGAAAGAGGCTGGGTTAACGGTCCAAAGAAGCAAATGTAAAATAAGTGTTGAGGAAGTGGAGTATCTGGGACACAAAGTTTCGAAAGAAGGTATTTCTCCCAAAAAGTCACTCATAGAAAGCATTAGTAATACTCCTCAGCCCCAAGACAAGGACCAACTACGTTCTTTCATGGGACTGGCTTGTGAATGGCTTTGCATCCATCTCATCTCCATTGAGGGAGTTACTAAAAAAGAACGTGAAGTACACATGGTCCAAAGAGTGTCAGGAAGCATTCTTGCAAATCAAAGATTGTATAGTCAAGGCCCCATCCTTAAGTGGATTCATGTTTGGCAGGAAAACGTTGCTTTCAGTTGATGCTAGTACCCTTGGTTTAGGAGCAGTTTTGACTCAGTTTGACTCAGGTAAAACTGAATACACAATTGCATTTGCATCCAGGCCACTTAGAGGAGCAGAAAAAAATGACTCGGTCATTGAAAGAGAGGCACTAGCAGTATTTTGGGCAGTCACGCACTTCAAGTTCTTTCTATGGGGTCGACCTTTTATTGTCAGATCAGATCACAAGCCTTTGGTTCAATTGATGAACGGTTCTGAGTGGGACAAAAGGTCTCCAAGAGTTTCGAGGTGGATGGTAGAACTCTTGGGTTACAATTTCAAGGTGTGTTACATTCCCGGGAGGGAGAATGTGGTACCAGATTGTTTATCCAGATTACCTGTGTGTGATGGTGAATTGGAGGTAGCACCTGAATTTCAAGATGTGAGCATTGCAGAAATTGAGCATGATGTCATTGATAAAGAGATGTGGATAAGAGCTGGTGAGGAGGATTTAATATTGAATCAAGTTATTATTTGGACCAGAGAAGGATGGCCTCACAAGAATATTCTGGGAAAAGAGTTTGACAGATATTTTGGTGTGAAGGACGAGTTAAGTATGTCTGAGGACGGATGTAAACTTAGAAAAGGAAATAGGATAATACCCCCCAGTGGAGTCAGATCTCATTTAGTGAATATAGCAAGGTCACCTGGGCATGGGAGGAACAAAGAGATATTTGCGGCAATATTTCTGGTGGCCCGGGATTGACAGCGATGCAGAGAAGTGTGTTAGGGGTTGTAGAGAGTGTGGTAAGAGTGACAAGACCAAGATGGTTAGAGACGTACCAATAAATCCTGTCAAAGTACCGAGTGAACCATGGCAAAAAGTTGCATTTGATTTGAAGGGACCATTACAAAAACTTGACAATGGGTATAAATACATTGTTGTGTTAGTAGACTACCATTCCAAATGGATTGAATGGAAGGCTTTGCGTGAGGCAACCACTGCAGAGATGGTGTTATTCTTCGAGGAAGTGTTTTACAGGGAGGGTTTCCCGACAGAATTAATCACTGATAACGGATTACGGAGTAATCACTGTTCTGAAAGGATGTTAACTTTCTTGAAGAAATTTTGCATCAAACACACTAGAACTGCTTTATATCATCCAAGGGCCAACGGCCTCGTTGAGAGAGCCAATAGGTTCATAAAGGGTGGTTTGCAATTGGCCATGGCTTCTAATCTAAGATGGTTTGGTGTACTAAGAGAAATGATATGGAACTACTGCACCACACCACACTCAGTTACAAATGTATCTCCGTTCATGTCATCGAAAGGGAGACAACCTGGAACAAAACTATGTCCAGGGTGGATGGACTTAGCCAAGAGTTCCAACATTGATCGCAAGAGAATTATGACTCTCATCAAAGAAGCACAGGATGTGTACAAAGAAAGAGTTGATGAGGACATGCGTGTCAAAAGTAATACCTGGAAAGTGGGAGATTGTATTCTCATAAAGAACCCTAGATTCACTCCCAAATGTGTAGAAAGCAAATACATTGGTCCCAAGAAAATATCTGCGGTAAGAAACAATGTAGTAATTGTAGAAGGGGGGCAGTGTTGGTCAATGTCCAGAATTGTGAAATGTCCAGAATGCATGAAGGACAATGCACATGATAAACATGACAATGGTGAACATGACAATGGTGAATTTGCTAATAACAGTATCAGAGACTCTAGTGTCATAGATAAGTGCTCCAAGGATGACAACAATTCAAGGTCTGCAGCAGAGACACATTCAAATAGAGTCAAGAACAAACCCGGCTGGTTTAAGGATTATTATGTGGAGTAAACAGCTGTATGCACATAAGGGATGAGATGGGTTATGATGTAAGTGTAAGTTAAAACAAGTTCATAAAAATGTATTACCAGATCCTAGTTAAACATTGAGCTGCACTATGAGCTCATTAAGTTCTAAGAATGTTATTCTAAGAATGTGGATGAGAGACAGTAGAGACTGCAGGGAGAGAGCCATGTTGGCACTCGGCTCTCATAGGCCGCTGTCGCTGTAATGAAATAAATTACTGTTTCTTCATCACTGCTGCCTGGAGCCCTTATTTCCTCACCCTGCCAACCCATTGGTTGGGGCATAAAGGACCAAAGTAAGGTGGAGGGACTACACAATAAAATGGCTCATAGGCCATAATGGGCTATGTACATGCATTACTAGTAGTAATGTGTGTATTTTAAAAAAAAATGTAATAATTCATTTTATCATTGAGGATTCCCAGTCTGACGACAGGGAATATTCAAGCATCTGAATCTATGAAAGATACCAATGCTGGAGAAATACAGTTACAGGTAAGTAACTAAGACTTTTCTAAATACGTCAAGGTACAGTTCTGTCGAAGGCAGTTCTCAGTGTTTAAATTTCACATCATGTAAGGAAAGGAAGGAGACCACATAAAAGCATAAAATGCAAAAGCATGGTACATGTTCTTCTAAATTTACAAAGACAGATAACATGAACTCATACTTAAACTTATATTGACTAAGGCATTTATTTACAGACAGACATTGGACCATGACCATGACAGAGTTTTACAGGGGGATGAGAAGGTGTTTTTATGTACTGGTGCCAGATATAGGTAGGAGAAAGGAGAAACGAGACAACTATAGCTTGACAGGTTAAGAGAAAAGGGAATACTTGAGCAGAGTAAAAAAACAAAGCAAGTTTGTCACTTTTGTTCCAGTGGTCAAGGAGAGCGTTTTGGAAATCAAAAGTGTTTGTGATGTGAGCCTACAAAGATCCTTCTGCTTTTGCTTAATAGGTCAATGCTAATGATGTGGGTTGTGTAAGGAAGGCATGGTATCAAGAATAGACAGACACAAGTAATCAAGATTCAAGGGTGTTTATTTTAAACAGTATGCAGGTTGGAAAACGGCTAATCTAAACATAGATTTAAGATGGGAGCAAGCTTTGACCAACAAATGAAAAATAAAGAAGTTCTTGTAGCGTCTTGTCAAAATAAAAATAAAGGGCCTATATTAAGAAAACCTATTGCCAAACCTTACAACTACATACAAAGGAATGTGGTATAGAATTCGTAAGAAGACAGAAGTGTTCTCAAATAATATGTCTGGATGCAGTAGTCAGGGGTCTCCCTTGCCCACATTTTATGCATGGGATAAGGCCTTTGAGCACAGCACACTTCTCGAGCTTCCGCAGCACGAGAGGACAATTTTGTTCTCAGCTTATCAGGAGTCTCAATGGCCAAGTCGCTTTTCACTAAAAAGTCTCTTGCCTTCGAGGGTCGGAAAAAAATCAACCAAAAAGTTCCTTTACAATATTTAGGGTGATAGTAGCGCACCCCTGGGTGCCCCTTTTCCGGAAACACACCCTTCCTGATTTGTAGCCTCCTTCTGCCGGGTTCACTATGGCTCTTGTTCGCTTGTTTTCTCCTTTTACATTCACCAGTCTTTGGATGACTTTCACCCTTGGATCCGCCTCCGCCGGGCTCAGACCCCCTTTCGATGATTGTTTGCTTCTATTCAGTACACTGGTACCGGTGGCAATCACTAGTCTTAATGTTTTTTTAAACAATGAACTGTTGACATCCTTTCATCGGGTTCATTCTTCCCACACATACAGTTCGTTCTCCTTTTCTATCAAACAGGTTTTGTCTCCCATAGTTTTCAATGGTTTGCCGGTCAAAGTCCTTCGATTGTACAGAGGCTTTTTCTAGACCCCTGTGTGACCACTTAAACCGTTCCTTTACGTCCCCTTCTTAGGCCTTCTTGCATTTGTGTATATAGTTGGGATGATGGCTTCTCACCCCTGGATCCACCTCTGCCAGTCTCAGACCACTCTCGAGTGGTGGCGTCCCTCTGACGGTCACTATGGCTTTCCTAGCATTCACAATTCTTATTTGTCTTTCAAACAGTTCTCCATGGATATCCCTCTGCCGTGTTCACTTTTGTCAACACTGTTTTTTGGGACTTTAGACGGCGCCACTCTTTATTGGCATCCGTCCCTCAGGTTCCTTTTGCCACTTTACAATTCCTTTCCTTCATCTTACTGTGGGATTCACTTCCCTTGCGTTCCAATGGTTTGTCGGTCAAAGACTTTTGACTGTGCAGGGCTTTGGCTCGACACCTGTATGACCACTTTGACCTGTCTTGGCGGCTCTCCTATGGCCTTCTGGTATCTGCAGTTTCAATCAACACAGGATCAACTAGAGTCTTCGGAGTGAACACCCATGTGGTACCTCTACCTCTGCAGCTGGTCTTCCCTCAACAATTCACAGTTCTTTGTATTTTGACACTTTCCGACTTTCATTCAACACAGTTTGGTTTCCTTTTCGGTCCTCATCCCTCAACTCACTGGCTGCAATGAACCGCTTGACCTTCTTCGTTTCTGAAGTCAATGCTGGTACCACGGTCGCAGGAGTCTCCCTCGGTCCTGCTTATCAGTGTAGGCACGCTCTGTGTACCGTTGACATGTGCTCCAAGACACTGGAGCTATTTTTTGCAGTCTTACGATTCCTTCTACAGAGGTCTTATAGGCCTAGTTTAAAAAGGGCAAGGTTGCTTCTCTCCTTGTTACACTCTCGGTTTGCAGCGTTTTCTCCTCCTCTTGAACTGCTTTGTCTTGATAGCTGTCTCGACGTGCGGTCTGCCTTGCTCGTTCTGTGCTCTCGAGCACCACCTTTTATCCCTGTGGGGAAGGGAATGGGGCGTCAGGTGTGTGTGGTTCTGGTCAATTGGCTGACTTTGCCTGACCCTTGTATTGGGACATGCCAGGTAAACGGCTTTGGTGTTAGTCCGTTGTCTTTCGTGTTGTGCGAAAGTGTTCGTGCCTACGTGGTAGGATGGGGAAAAGGTGTTTAAAGAAGGGGGATATTGCGTCTCACCCGTTGGTGTCCCACTCCCACTCCCCAAGGAACCCCCTTCAGTTGACCCTCCCTCACTGGTCCGACCCCAAGAACTGGATCTAATAGTGATGTCCGTGTCCTGGCCACCGGGATGACGAATCCCCGGGGATAGCATGGGAGACACCTTCAGGTTTCTCACAGTTGGAAACGTTTTTGTAATAGACCAAATGACACCATGGCAACATGTGGCTCTCCACATGTTTGGAACTACTTGATCCCATCGATCCATCACCATTGACTCTGTTGGTTAGCGCTGAAGAGATTTGTATTCTGAAACATCGGGAGAGCTAATGTTTGCAGCCTGATGGCTTTACATGAGGCCTTATGTTGAAATGATTGTGCATAGGCACTGTTTCCAGTTGCTAGGGACACCCCCGGTGAAGCTAAGCAGGCTTTGCTTCCTCTTGCATGTCCTCCTCGTCATATAAGGCTGCTGTGCTCTAACAGCCGAGAAAAAAATCATGGTAGGTTATGCTTGATGTCAGGGCAAAATGCAACACCTTATTGTATTGATTAAATGAATGTCCATACATCAACAATAGAGTGCTTTATCTGAATTTAAATATGCAATAAAGCTACGAACAAAAGCAGGTAAATAATTCACGTTAACTAATGAAAAGAAATGTGCTGGAACAACCTTTAAATCAATATGGGGTTGAAAAAGTTAGCCGGCAATGCAGGTCATTCGTTCGGTTTAGTAAACCATATGAAATCATATAAAAACTTGGTGGGTGTTCATATCAAAACCAACATACTGGCAGCTGTGCACTTCTGCAACCCTTTATGGGTTCTTACAGAACAATGGCCCTTTGTAGAGCTCTGCATCTTACTGGTTTAGCCGGTGATGTGACTGCTACCTCTGTTGATGGACAACCTGTACTTTAAAAGAAAGAAATGTAGTGGTAGCCTTTCTTCAGAATCATTACACACAATAATGCAGCTGATTGGCATATTGAGCGAATAGCCCAATGCTACTCTGTTGCACTCACGGTTCAGGCTTTTCTATGGCTTACTTATTTTACTTATTATTTTCTCCAGCATTTGATCTTTCATGGATTCACATGCAGTGAATATTCCCCGTCATCAGGCAGGGGATCCCTGTTTAATTTAATTTAGTACTTTTCGTATGGAAAATTGTTTGACACCTTGAGTGTCCCATCAACCTCATTGCGGGTGCTTTTGGTCCCTACCAATACGAAGTTGAGTGTATAGCTGCTCTGCAGCAGCTTCAACCATCTTTCTAGCTGTTGGGATTCCTAGAGTTCTTCTCGTCACTGAGACATTATCTTTATAAAAACCCTCAAGGACAGGAAGCGTCAACTGATTTGTTGGCTAAATGAAAGTGCATACACGGCATCGTAGGCGGGCTCGTCATGGAGTGGGAGAGCTACCACCCCCTCTGATAAGTGGTCGCCATCAAGCCACAGGTCCAGGTCGGAGGAACGGCCTACAAAAAAACAAAAAATAGGTGTGACGAAATCATCAAAACCGCAACTACGCTGACGCAGACAGAAACTCCAACAATTGGGATTAGCAATCAACTACGGCAAATCTTGCATAGTGCCATCAAAAAATTGGTGTACCAGGGTGCACAATTTTTTACAGATCAGGGCCTAGTCAGACCCTCAGCTGACAGAGTGCACAGATCAATAGCTCTGGCATGCACTTTCACCCAAACAAATAAATCACGGTGCGCAAATACATGGCTCTCCTGAATTCCACTAATACCCATTTGCAGGCTAGACATGCGACCGGTACAGCGATTTCTAGCTAAAAGATGGTTGCAGAAACAAGGTTCCTGGGGAGACAAGATAACCATCACCCCTGCACTCTCAACATCAATGAAATGGTGGGCGGCCCTAGACAACATCTCAAAAGGGATGCCACTAGTCGAACTGACTCACCAACTCACGATCGTGACCGATGCCTCATTGGCGGGTTGAGGAGCTCACCTAGGCAGACACCAGATCAAAGGCCTGTGGACTCCCGAAGAATCGACTCTACACATGAATATCCTGGAGCTGTGAGCGGTCCATTGGGCCCTAAAGTCCTTTCTTCCACTGATCCAAAATTCAGTAGTGTGGATCCTCACCGACAATACCACCACAATGTTTTACACGCGCAGCCAGCGAGGAACAAGATCAAACACCTTGTCTCATAAAGCTCAAACCATTTGGCTCTGGGCCATTCATAACAACATCGCTCTGCAAGGATTCCACCTTCCGGGGATGCACAACCAACAGGCAGACACCCTCAGCAGGGACTCTACGCAGTCCCACGAATGGCACCTTCACGGCAACCAAAGAACAAAATCTTTTCAGCATGGGGCCAGCCTCCTCTGGACCTCTTCGCCACAAGGTACAACAAACAAAGCAAAGAATTTGCAAGCAGGTTGCCACACCCAAGCTCGCAGGGGGACGTGTTCTCATTCCCATGGACCGGCATCTTTGCATATGCGTTCCCTCCACTTCTGCTGATCAGGAAGACAATCCAGATGATCCACAGATACCATTGCGAAATAATCCTGGCGGCACCATACTGGCCCAGACCAACCTGGTTCTCGGATCTCCTTCAGATATCGGCAGACAACCCAATACATCTGGGGTCTCACGCTGACCTCCTGTCACAGAACAACGGTGCAATCCTGCATCACGACCCATGCTCCCTCAAGCTTGCAGCATGGCTCCTGATCATGCTGAATTCAGCCACATAAACATCCCGCAGGAATGTCAGCGCATACTAGCGGCAGTTAGGGCCCCTTCCACTGATAACTCCTAGATCCAGATGTGGATAAAAGTTCTGTGCATGGTGTTCACAGCAGTCAACCACTGTCCATACACCCAAAACAGGTACTTCCCTATTTACTGAAGCTTGCAAAGGAAGGTCTTGCAATCTCTTCCATAAAAGTACACTTGGCAGAAATCTCCAGGTTCACTGAAAAAAGGAAAACCTCTTCTCTACAGCGACAGGCTGCTCAAGCAGTTCCTAAAGGGGCTTTTTTACATTCTTCCACCCAAGGAAGGGATTCCACTGGTGTGGAGTTTAAATCTGGTCCTAGCCGTCCTCCTGATGCCCCCTTTTGAATTTCTCTCTTCGGTGCGCATCAAGTCTGTGACCCGGAAAGTGCAGTTCCTGTTCGCTATTACGTCCTACGAGGCTCTGAATTATAGGCCTTAGTGGTGGACCATCCGTACCTCCGATTTGCAAGGGACAAGGTAATCCTCTCCACCAAGCCCCACTTTATCCCGAAAGTGTCATCTGAATTCCACAAGAATGCAACTATCAAGTTACCTACATTCTTCCAGAACGCCAACTCCCCAGCGGAGAGAGCATTGCACTCCCTGGACTTAAAAAAAGCATTAAAATACTACCTAGACCGGACAAAACCCTTGAGAGCAGAAAGACAGCTCTGTATCACTTTTGGACCCTTGAGCAAAGGGAAAGCCATCACAAAGCAGGGTTTTGCAGTTTATAGTGACTTTTTTAAATGCCATTTTCTTGACACAATTTTGCCGAATTTTTTTTCTTCGAATGTTTATTTTTTTATTTTAATTTTGAAATGGGGGGGTTCCTCCCAAACCCCCCTTTACTTACGAAACCAAAAAAACCCCATAAAATAAAACAATAATACATTCGGAAAAAAAATAAGCAAAATGTTTTTGACAAAATGGTGTTTCGAAAATACGTTTTGGAAAATATGACCGGATTCTGGGTTTTGCAAGGTGGACATCCTCTGCGATTTCCTTCTGCCAAACAAAGGCCAACAGGCCGCTGCAGATGACAGCCAGGGCACATTCTACTAGAGCCACAGCGGCTCCGGCAGCTCTCTGGTCGGGAGAGCCCATCAAAGACATTTGCCAGGCGGCAAAATGCGCAGTGACTCACACATTCACAAGGCACTACTGCCTGCAGCAACAGCACGCGGAAGATGCGCAAATGCTGTTCCAGTAAGGTAAGCCCCGCAGCTTCTGGTGTTTGTCTTGAAATTATGTATGTCTACTTTGGCATGAGCATAAAAATTGCAAAGGTTTCAAATCTTTGTATGCCTGTTTTTTTCTCCTCCATACATGTGTAATGCTATAAAATCTATTCACAGCATGTGAATCCATGAAAGATCCAATGCTGGTGAAGGGAGTAGTTTCTTACTCCATTTCCCCAGCGTTGGTATCTTTCATGGATTCACATGTGCTCTCCAGCCTTCCCCTCCAGGCAAACATCCTCTACAGGGGGGATGTCCTCCAGTTTGAGTGGTTGAAATCTAAGGGGAAGCTGCTGGAGCAGAGCTATACACTCGACGTCCTATTGGTATGGACCAAAAGCACCCACAACAACGCTGATGGAACACTCAAGGGGGGGTCATTCCGAGTTAGGAGGTAAGGGGAAAACGATGCCGGAAAAGGATTACCGTCATCGTTTCCCGTTATGGACTATTCTGCCCTACCAGACCGTTATTTACGGCGCCGTAAAGTACGAGGTCGTAAATAGCGGTCTAGTGGCGCGCGCCCGACACTCCATGCCGAAATTAGCAGCATGGCGTAAACCGGAGCTGATCCCAAGTAATGCGGACATGCAAAAAACGGCCTCCACAAGGCCGCAAAGTACCTTACCGGCATGGAGTAAATAACAACATCGCCGAGAAGGTGTTAAGAACCATGAGCAGTGTTTCCAAGAGGCACAGGTGCACTCAATCAGCACAGGTGGAGGCAATGGAGTCTGGCACAGCACAAAAAGAGCACACCCACACACCACACCCCCTCCCACACCAAGATGATACCAATTGTAGCAGCATTCCTGCAGCTGGAGGCCCTGCTTGCAAGGCAGCAACTACAAAAACAGCAACAACAACAACCACAGCCCCCACCACAGAGGATACACAGGAGGAGAAGGAGGGTGAGACAGGCCCAGCATGCCCTACCGGTGCAGCCACCATTACCACGCCGCCAGCCCCCAATCCCCCGCATCAGAGCCACCCACTTCAACCTCACACCAGAGCAGATCCACACCCTGTACTGGCTTGACTGGGACACCATTACCACCATAGTGGACCTGATACATGACGATATAGTGAGCCTCATAGAAATCAGCACTGCCATCCCCCCTCTACTGAAGGTAGTGTATGTGCTCCACTTCCTTGCCACAGGCACCTACCAGCATACAGTCGGACACATGCATGGCATTTCACAGCCCATATTTTCCCAGATACTCAACCAAGTGCTGGATGCCCTCCTCAACCACACAAGGGACTACATATCCCTACCCCGGACTCCCCAGGAGATATATGATACAAAAGTTGCCTTCCATGCACTGGCAGGCATGCCAAATTGCATAGGTGCCCTCGACTGCACCCACGTTGAATTGGTGGTCCTGCATGCCATGGAGGTGCCGTATCGCAAACGCAAGCAATACCACTCCATCAACGTCCAGATGGTGTGTAATGCCAGTAAAGCCATCACACATTGCAATGCCCGATACCCCGGATCAACTCATGACTCCTTGGTCCTGCGGAACTCCACACTACCACGCAACATTTAGCGACATGCCGGACGACATGCCTGGCTGCTTGGTGAGTAACCTGAATGGGCCATGGCAGTGCATTGGGGCTGTGAGTATGTTGGCTGCCTACTTCACCTGGGTGGGAAAGGGGGGAGGGGATGCCTACTTCACCTGGGTGGGAAAGGGGTGGGAAAGGGGGGGGAGATGCCTACTTCACCTGGGTGGGAGGGGGGGGAGATGGCTACTTCACCTGGGTGGGAAAAGGGGGGAGATGCCTACTTCACCTGGGTGGGAAGGGGGGGAGATGCCTACTTCATCTGGGTGGGAAAGGTGGGGGGGAGATGCCTACTTCACCTGTGTGGGAATGTTCACGCCAGTGCACGATGTGCACCTCACAGAACACTGTGCCCCAAGGCAAGTGACACGGCACATGACTACCTAACCACACAGTGATGATTTAGAGCCGACACCTCACACAACATGACTAACAGGAAACCTGCCCAAATACCACAACACATGCACCACTCATCGGCGGCCCTACACACCGCAAGGGCATCCTGCACCGTGCAGTGCAATAGCACCATGTCGCGGACTCCTGCATCTCACCACACAGGACAGTCATCCTTGGGAGTGCATCACTCCCCTCCCCCTCCCCCACAACTCCCACACACACCCTCACCTCCCTCCACCTCCCCCCACAACAACCCCACACTACATCCATGTCGTGGCGGCGCAATGTACGCAGTGAACGACGGACCAGGCTGGTCTGGGTGGAGGAGCTTTGTGAAGGTGGCTCCTCCCGCTGGGGCTGTGGTGTGGGGTGTGCTGCTTCCAGGGCATCTGCGATCTGGACAAGGACGTCGCAGAGCCGGTTTGTGTTCGCTGTGATCACCTCGCCCAGAGCCTGAAGGTCATTGCGCCACTCCACCCTTGATTCGCGATTGTCCCTGATGAACTCCTCAATGAGGCCTATGAGATGCTGGAAGCGCACTACATCCATGGCCGATGTGGCCGATGTGCTTGGCAGGCTTGGTATTGGGCCTGCAGGCCTTCCCAGAGATTCTCCAGGGGAAGTGGATACAGGACAGGCAGGTTGTACTCCTTGCAATGTGAGCCCTGGGGTATCACTCTCCCCGGAGTCGCTGTGTGCCACCTGGCTGTATGATGGTGTGTCAGGGATATGGCCAATGTCAATGGTGTCCTCCACGTTGGCTCCCGATATTGATGGGGGGCTGTCTGGCACATCGAGGAGGTACATGGCTGCATTCTCACCAGCCACACTGGACTCCTCAGAGTGCAGCGTGGGACATGTGTCCAGCGGCACTGCAGGCATGGGTAGGGGTGCGGGTGGGGGTTGTGCACCCTCCATGGGGGTTGCTGGAGCAGGTGGTGTTGCCTGTGTTGTCTTCCTGCTTGCAGATATGCGGCGGCCCCTGACTCTGCCCCTGGAGGTACTGGCCCGGGTGCTTTCCTGTCATGCTCGCTGCCTGTGGGGGGGGAGAGAGAGACGGCATGAGCAATGATTTGGGGGGTCAGCATTTCTACATGCCTATGGTATCACAATGGGATTGCAGCGGTTGTTGACATTTTGGGTGGTGAGTGGGACAGTGATCTGGGCTTGGATGGTCAATGCATGCAGATGTCTGGGTCACTCATGTTGGCGGAGTACTGTGATGACTCACATTCACAATGTTTACAATCACTGCCCCGTGTGCCTCACAGATTCGGCCTCTTTGTGTGGTATGGGCCATATGGGTTACAGCCTTGCACCTGACATCAGCCTGGGTCCCACTTGTTACAGCATGATTTCATTGGAGGGGGGGGGTTGCCCAACCATGACGTGACACCTTGCCCAGCCCTTGGCAGTGACTTACGTTAGGAATGCATGTTCTGTCTTGACTCATGACACTCGCCTCCATCAGCGGATGACGCTGCACCTCACTCCATTTCTCCAACACCTTCTATGGCTTCTGTACCCATTATGGCCGCACACGTTTCCTCCCACGGTTATCATTTTGATGGGGGAACCTGGCCCTCCTCCTGTCTCCAGGGCCTGACTTCGGTTTGCCGAGAGGATGGCCCGCACCCTGAGACGGAGGTCATCCCAACGTTTCCTGCAGTCCTTGGTGGTGCGGTGGGTGTTTCCCGCGGCGCTCACCCTCTGTGCCACCAAGGCCCAGATCTCTTTCTTCCTGATGACGGTGGGCCTCCGCATATCACTGCTGAATACAGTATCTTCATGTTCGTCCAGAGTGTCGACCAGTACCTGGAGCTCATCCTGGGTAAAGCGCTCCTTTCTTATGCGTGCAGCACCCTTTTTTAATGCTTTGGGCATGATGCTGGTCTCCAATGCCTATTTCTCTGATCACTGTATGGCTCCGGGTCCTGTATGGAGAGGATGGCAATGGATTGTGATTTTAAAGATGGCCGCCGTGCTCCTTCCCGTTCCTGTGCGATGACATTTTTTCTGGTTCTGTTTTTTAACAGTGACCGTAAATAGCGGGGACCGCTATTTACGGTTACCGCTAATTTCTCTATGGCGGAAGTGTTATGTACGGTGCGCTTGTTGCCGGTAAGGGCTTTTGGGTCCCTTTTACGGCATGGCGCTGAGGTGCGTTACCGGCATGCCGCAGAGTCGGAATAGGCCAATTTTTACGGTCTTGTGCCAGCACGGAAACACTCTTTACGCCATGCCGGTATTCGCCTATACTTACCGCCCTACTCGGAATGAGGGCCAAGGTGTCAAAAGTAAGTACTAAATTAAAGTAACGAGGGATTCCCAGCCTGACGGTATCCATGAAAGATACCAACGCTAGAGAAATGGAGTTACAGGTAAGGAAACTACTCCCTTTTTTTATTTATAGAGCACTTTTATACAATGTGACGAACATAAACAGACATCAGTACCAAATCGAAGACGTATTAATATAAACACGGCAAGTCGAACCAAAATAATCATAACCTGGTAGATGAAAAGCAGTGTGGAAAGCACTTTTTAAACAATGTTAAAGGGAGGCAGAAGCAAATATCCAGCTGGGGGCTGTGCCTTTCATCTGAGTTCATAATATAATAGTTCTGATGTCTGGCATACACTATCATTCACTGGCTTCCACTTCTTGAATCATCTCAGTGGCCCATTTTTTTATAACAGTGTAGTTGGTTGTCACTTAGATCATTTGACCAGGTTATTGTTTTTGTTGTCAAGACTTCTTACTTGAAGTGTTTTAGCATCTATGTGGCTCACAAAGCTGTTCACAATTGCCATTCCATTTTGTAACATGCCACTACGGACTGGACTTTCAAAGATGGTGTCGGCAACCCATCCCAATTTCTTATCATTGCTACATGTTGCAGGGTCTGCCTGTCGTTAGGTAATATTTGCTTTTTCCAACTTTTCCTCTATAGTTTCGTATGGGAACCTTTTTCTTTTTGCTCTGTTTTAGATTTTTGATCCTGGTCCGACTTTTTGAAGGGAAGTAAAGCCTTCAGCTTCACTTCCCTTTCCTATTGCTCAAATGTTAGGTGGAAACTGATCAGCCCTTCGAACTATCAGTACAGGAGAACTTTATTTCCCTATTGAATTCTTATATTTTTAATTGTTGATTACTTTTATGTGTACCTAAAGACAAACTTTTGGCAGCAGTTACATTTTTACCATTTCTACATTTATTTTGGTGTGCATATTCACATTTACTGCATATGGCTACTAAACGTGGCTAGTACCCTAAAATGGCTGTGCCACTAGATTTTTGCTTGTTCTTTGGCCATACTGTAGTTTTGTCTTCTTCCTGCCTTCTCAGATCAGGAAAGTTCTTATAAGGTCCTGCACTTGCCAGACAAAGCTGCTGCTTTCTTGGGCTAGTGAACGTTTGTGTGTGTGACCCGTGAAACCAGTAGTTGTCCCTGGCTGACTACTGGCTGTTTGAATGGTGCAGATGATTACTATTGGTGTCCTTGTACTTGCTTTCATTTCGGATTTTGGATAGAAGGAGGGCCTTTGCAGCTTTTCTCTACGGATCTAAACTGGAGACAAGAATCCCTCAAGGGAGAGCAGACCAGTGGTGATCCAGAAACGACTCCTGAAGTGGCCCAGCATCCCTTCAGGTGTCTGGCCTGGTGAAGCCCTGCTCCTCTGTGTGATCTCCAAAAACCGTGAGTTGTGCTTCAGTCCTTGGACTAGTGGGACCAACTAGACTCGAGGCCTTCTCAAGGATACAGCCCTTCAGAGCTTTCAGAAGTGGACTGCCAGGTGGACTGACTAGCTCTCTCATGGGCTACCTTGCCAGAAGCATTGCTGTTCCGCTATCGAGTCTGGAACTTTGGTGGTTGCCAGCTTGTGCCACACGTTACATTCTCACAGAATGCCAGCTTCCTATCTTCAAGCAAACCTGTCCTGGCGCTTCTTGTGACCGTGACTGCAAGGACGCCTGTCGTCATCTGCAAAATATAATCGTCACTGGAATTCATCTTTCTTCATCCCATGAAGTGTGCTACGGATGCTTGCATTGTTGGATTCTGAATTTCTTTGCCGACAGGGGTTGCATCTTGCATATTCACCTGACCGAAAGAATCCTTGAAACCGCAACTCCTGGCACCTCTCACCCGAACAAAGGGCAGAAGATCAAGACCCCAGCGACCCCAGGAATATCCACAAAGACATCTGGGAAAGTTGGAGTCAGTGGGGTAAGTTATCATCAGTGTGCATGTGCCCCCTGTCCTCTATAGAATAACATTGGGAACAAGTCCCTTTGTCTCCTGTCTCCCCTCCACTCACCTTTGGTTATCAAAGCTGGGACCGGTATTGTGTCCCTGGGTTAGTCTTGGGTCTGAAATAGAGGAGAGCACTTACATATCCTTGGATAAATTGCTGTAGAACTTTTAAACAGTTTAAAACTAATAACCACCGCAAGCACATTGCATCCATACCAGTGAGTGTATTGTGTTATAGTACTACCTGGTAGTTTAATTTTTCTGTGTTCTAATGGTCTAAACATAAATAACTATATTTGTATAAATTAGTGTCTAAATTGAATTATTGCTTACAAGATGAACAAATCCATAATTTACAACACATTTTATAGTATAAATTCATTACCCAAAAGAAATACACACAGACAAAACAGTAAGTCCAAATAATTCTAATCACATGAGTCAGCATCACTAGAGTTCAAGGCCATTAGACGCTGTAATTCATTTTGAATTAATGAAATTAATCCATAGAGTTTGATCATAAAAGAATCATTAGGATTGGTCATACACTTTTGCCATAGAGATTCACTTGCCAAACAAGTTGGACCAACATTATTTAAACCCAGATGGACAATCCTCAGATTTTCAAAAAAGTAGCAATATATGACTAGGTGTTTTAAAGTTTCAGGCTGTTGCTCATTTAAACAAAATCTGCAAGAGACAGACTCAGTAAACGCCCAAAGTTGAACACGTTCTAAAGTATGAAACTGGTTCAATCTAAACCTCATGTACGTGTCTCGGATCTTGTCACATGGAAAGCAAAGAATATATCTTAATCTGGGCATATGCTTATGGGCATGTCTTGCATATTCTGTGTAAAGACGATAAATACCAATGTCGTCCACTGTTAAGCACCAATCGTAATTATACAGTTTCATTTTCGAGTAGGCCGAGCGTTGCCATTGATCATCCCTAGTTATACCAATTTTTACCAGAATCTCTTCCATCCTTTCTTGAAACTTGATCAACGAGCTAGGATTGGCATTGTTAATCATTTGAGCAAATTCTGAGTATAAAGAATTCAGGGGTGGATTTAACATCTTAGAGTAGGAATTAAGTTGTCTCCATTGAAAACGGGCCGCAAGACTAGATATCCCCAGCTCAGACCGAATACAAGAGTTAGGAATGGAGTTAGCTAGACCCAATACCTGTTTCCATATCACACCCTGTAGACAATTCAGGTGCAATGTAATGTCAAGAAGACAAAGGTCCAGACCATACAGAAGCACTGCTTCCACCTTATACAAATAGAACTGCAGTAGTGGAGCAAGGAAGAACTTACAAAATTTCTTACGAATGATCTTCAATTGAGAAGTTAATGGGTGTGTCTTAGCTCGGATCAAAGTTTGCCAGTTGACAATTGAGAGACAATCAGAAACGTTGTAGCCCAGATAATTCAGAGCAGATACTCGTTCAATTGTATCTCCATTTAATTTCCAAGTATAATGGACAGGATTCCTTTTTCCAGTAAAGACCAGGATCTTAGATTTAGTAGCATTTGCACTAAGATTGTTAGCAACGGCATAAGAGGCAAATGCTTGAAGCTTGTTTTGGAGGCCAAAAGGGGTTTTGTCAAAAAGCAAAATATTGTCGCATAGGCAAGCCAATCAACCTTCAAATGACCAATTTTGATGGGAAAGCTAACAATTTGAGGCCAGATGTATTGTATATCAGCCAAATACAAGTGAAAGAGAGTGGCTGCAAGATTGCAGCCCTGTTTGACTCCTGTATAAGTGAACATTTCCGGAGTGTGCGAACCCTGCTGGTTAATTCTCACACGATAACAGGTGTTAGAATGTAGAAGAGCGATTATTTGAACAATAAATTCGGTAAACCCCAAAACAGCCATTTTGTTCCAAAGGGTGTTCCGGATAATACTTTCAAAATGCAGAGCTGAGGTCTAAGAAAGCCATATAAACTGGGCCATTAACAGCTTTCTTCACATTTGCCAGTACATGAGCCAAGACCGTGGCGTTAAGGGCAGTGCCCATATATTTTCTAAAACCAGTTTGATAAATGGATAGAAGATGCTTTTCCCGAATGAATAGTTCCACCATGTTAAGTATGAGAATGGTGAATACTTTATACGCAGAGTCCATAAGCGCAATCGGCCGATAAATGCACGGCTCTATGGGATTGCCCTTCTTGACAATCGGGATAATCATAGAGGTAAGCCACGAACTAGGAATACAACCTGAAAGCAAATTTTCAAATTTAAGTTGAAGTATTCTAGCCCAAAACAATGGATCAGCCTTGAGATCACAGGCAGGAATCCCATCTGGTCCAGGTGCCTTGGTATATTTCAAATGGTCAATTGCAGAAATAATCTTATCAATTGGCCAAATAGTGAATGAAAAAGATTGCAATTTAATACTTTTAAATCTATATGACTGAAATTCGGATGGCAACGCATAGGATGATGCAATAAATTCACACCACTTCTCTAAAGATATAGAAGAATTCATGAATTTAGACGCAGGATCAAGTGTCTCATTAAACATACGCCAAATGTTTCTGGTATCATGCTTACATAAACGCATGATCACTGCTTGATTCAGGGCTAGGTGGGTCTGATGGTGAGCAATCTTGGTGGCATTTCTATAACGCATCAAGAGCTTTTTTTAGGAGAGAAAAAGCCTGAACTGGAAGCGCACGCCCTTTTAAGAGTCTTAAATCGCGATTCTTCTCCCTCTTAAGTGTGGCAATACGTACAGAATACGGGTGAGGATGATCTGTGAGATCAGTCACTCTACTGGAGGTGAGGTTATCCAATTCCTCTCGGATAATAAAAGAATTGTATGCTTCTAACCAAGTGAAGTAAGTCGAAGAACCTGTTAGATTAGATTTATAGCGTAAATATAAACGTAAAACATTATTCAAATGTACACACAAACTTGTATTCCACTTAATAGAGTGCACCAGGTGCCGTAATTCCAACAGGGCAAGTTGAGGCAAGGACTCACAATAACTAGTGCGAGATAGACTACAGGGGCGATAGAGATGACACAATGATCACCAATCCCTATCTCAGTGATAGCACAGCTTAAACGAGGCTTCAGAGTATTAGAGGTTACAAAAAAGAAATCAATAGTAGAAAAGGCATTCATCATTTGCCACGTGTACCCAATGGCATCCGTTTTAAAGTTTACCAGACGCAGACCCCAAGAGGCAAAGTATTGCAACCATCTCTGACCACTAGGGTCATTGGAGTGAGACTTACAAAGACGGACGTAAGGAAGACAGCTTACATTAAAATCACCACCTACTAAAGTACAATTCAGGATTGGAAGTACAAATAGTTTCAAAAATGTTATCAAGAACATTCCTAATAGCATCCTGATTGGTAGAATGTTAAGTTGCATAAATGCTAACCACCAACAAAGACACACATAGAGAATCAGGAAAAACTACTCCCACCACTAAGACAGAGGAAGAACAATGTAATAATGTGGATGAAAAGTTCAAGGTGTTATTTACCATGATAGCCAGACCCCCACTCAGCCGGCCAGCACCGAGGGTTGCAGCAGCACAATATACCGAATAACCATCAACAAATAAAGCCCTTGTGAGCATAGTTTCCTGAAGTAGGATAATCAATGACGCGTCAAAGATGTTAAGAGAGGTTAGAGCTGCATTCAAATTCTTATAACCACACACATTCCAGCTATGAATACTTAGATCATTCAAGCTATGATTCTGGTTTTGGATTATGACCTTCTAGTATGGATTTCACTAGAGTGCCAATCCAAGACCAATCTCTGATGTTTGAAGCAATGGAAGACAACTGTGCAATCATCTCAGGTGGACTGGCTACCCCTAGTGTATTACCAGAAACCTGCAAGGGCATGGACGATGGTAAAGGAGCCTGGTACTCTAGAAATGCATAAGCTTGGTCAGTATTTTCAAATAGGATCATCTGAATACCCAAGATCTCAAGATCATTCCTGTAGTCCCAGATTTGTCTCAGAACAATGAAAGAGTTGGATTGGGCAATCATCCTTAAGTTATTTTCAGGAAAGAGCTTAACCCACTCAATGTTGTCAGAGTGCAAACTTTGCAGCATTGGAATCCTATTAAAGGTTTTAAATATGAAGGAACGATTAAGACAACCCTTTCCATTTAATTCTAAATTACTAAGCCAGCCAAAAATAGGTGAGGTGTGTTCTCCCAACATCGTCTTTTCGGAGACTGATCTGTTTGCGAGACCGTTATCGCCTCACAAAGTTCCCTTGGACATGGCTCAGAACATACAGGCTCAGACAGCTCTTGATCCTCTTCCAGAGCATCTCCTTCATTAGACAAAATGGGTTGTGGTAGTTTGGGAGCATTCACTTTCAAAAGAGGAGATTTATTCACCGGCACCACAGGCTTGACAGCAGTCTTAGCAGAACCAGCCTTACCAAGAATTATTGGGTAGAATGATGACAGCTGTGACTGCTTACAAGATTTGGCTTCATCAGCCTCCAATTTATTTAAACCCTTACAGGAATCCTGATTAGATTGAAAATCAACGGGTGGAGGGAGAGTTTTTTTTACCCTTGCTGCAACATTTTTAGGTGCAGTTTGGATAGATTGGTTGATGGTCAAGGAACCCTTAGCCAGATGCACCGCTGATTCATCAGAATGAATATCTACTACTTGAAGTGCCGATTTACTTTCAGCGTTTAATTCAGCTAAGTCAAGACTAAGATCCTCTAGGATTATAATACTTGAATGTTCAATGGTGTCCACTAAGGGTGATAATTCAGTCACATGATCCAGTGTCTTTTTAGATTTTGTAGGGCTGGTTTAGCACTAGCTTTCTTTTTAGCCAATCTATTCAGTGCTCTAGTGTGCAAGCGCCGTTGCTCATGTGAAAGAAACACCCCAGCTGAATTCCCTTCAGGAGATCCCTCTGTCATCTGATTGGAAGTTTGACAGGAATGTTCCAGGATAGGATCAACTACCATTCCTCTATGATATTGGTAAGGACAGTTGGAGTATGTATCATCTCAAAAAGGGAGACATAATCATCTCCTTCAGATTTTAGACCTATGTGAGTTGCCAATCGGCGAACTACAGAGGAGAGATGCAACAACATAGACTCCAATTTCCCCAAACCAGTACATTTCTCACATGAGGCTTCACTCGAGGTCAATGTGGCCTCCTCATAGCTCACTAACTCAGATGATCCAGGCGGCAAAAGAGAATGAGCATACGAGCGCCGTCCTATTACTGCGATATTCCCTGACAAATGTGTTTGAGCAGTCTTAGATACACAGCTTGAATCAACAGTTTGAACATATATGTTTGTAGAAGTAGTTGCCGATTTACCCTCCCCAACACCTTTATCGGCCACTTTCTTGTTCATTAGGGAACCCAAGAGGAGGCCCTCCATTTTGTTAAGCTTTGAACGTATTTCAATATTTACATTTTGCTGAGCTCCGAGTTCGGCATGTGTCAAATCATGGCCCTTGTCAAGAAGGTTTAATATTCGAGACATTACCGGAAATTGCTGATCATTATAATCAAGCTCTTGGGCTACAGAGGAGGCGGCCATAGAATTAATATGGACAGCCTTTTGCGAGCCAGGCAAAAGATCACCTAGGTCTTTTGGGCTAGAACAGATATTAGACATGTGAACAGGTTCATCATTGTAAGTTGCAGACAGAATTTCAACTGGTCGAGGAAGGGCCATATCCCTTGAATGCGGGACAGAAGCCAAGACATCCTCCATAGAGGGTCTTTGCTTAAAGTGGCTCTTACTATGATGTAAGTGAACCTTATCAATGACACCAGCCTTTCCAGAGGCAGGAGTAGAGGGACCAAGCGACAGCCTGGTACGTCTACCAAGCTCATCAAAAACAACTGGTGCCATCATAGTGAAGTCCAAAGCATCTGTGCCCGCAAAAGGTGTGTTACCAGAGCATATCTTGGCATCATTGTCATGTTCATGCATACTCAAAAAACGGTGTTTTACTGAGTAATTACCATCCTGCGCATCTTTTAAAGGAATAAGCACTGAGGTAATTGGTGCCAAAGTGTGTGGAGAGCCAGATGAAATCATCCCCAAGGCAGGAAAATTCCCAGCACACTGATTCACAGAACCTGTATCAGTAATACTAGGCAATAGAGGCAACTGCAGAAGACCATCGCCTACAGTGGGAGTGTCTGGCCCAGGTTTACCAGAGATCACAGAGCCAGATGGAAAAACAAAATTAGGCTTAGCACATACTAACGTGTTCTGTGAAAGTTTACCACTGCGGAGCCCTGCAGACATTTTGTCAAGCCTCTCAACCAACACACACAAGCAGAATATGACTTAATCAAAATTCACATATGCAATAAATGGAAGCGCGGCTGCGACAGTCACAATTTACAATAAGCAAAAAAAATGTCTATATAAGTGGATGGAATGAAAAAAAGCTTAATGGAGCCCCACACTCCTTACCCGCACACCCAAACAGCAAACAGCACTTGCAGGCACTTCCGGGGTGCGCGCGTGGTGCGCGTACCCGTGGCCTTAAGTGCGATGCAGTCTGGGATAAAGGGCGGGGGGAGGCAGCGTTCAAAGAATGGGTGATCACTATAGCAGTGAGCAGTTAATCCAGGAAAACAAAGTAAACGCATTTCAACACGCCAGGAGCATAAAACTTCCTCTCGCCGACTTGTGTCTTCACAAGTCCACAAGTGTAGCTCGATGAGACAGCAAACAGCACATTGCTTGCTATTCTGTGTGGACTCACTGAGGGCCACTGCCCCACTCACACGCTCCTGAGACTAATCCTTTACTGCTCATCCATGTACCTTCATTGGGTTTGGTTATCCCCTCCGAGCTCCCTGTTTATTATAACAGGGAGCTCGGAGAGCTTGGTTGAGACAAAGATGGGCAACAATAATTTGGTCTTTCTTTGCTCTGTGTCAATAACAGAGCCTGATATCGAGGTACCGATTCCCGCTCTAAAGCCTATTTGATTACATCTCAAGACATCATTCATTGTAGCCCATATTTTTAACTCGTTTAATATTAAGGAGGCAAAAATCTTGGAGTCTGTATCAAGCTGGGTAATCAGACTATAATTCATAGGGTTGCACATGTTACCCTTTTTAAAAATCGCAAAAACATGGGACAATCTCCAGGACCCAGGAATCTGCTTTGATTCTAATATAGCTTTAAATAAATTGTACAATAACTTAGGCAACACATTTGGACAACCTTTGCAAACCGAATTACAGAGCCCGTTTGGTCCAGGGTGCCCTAGATGTACTGCTCTTTTTTAATCAAAAGCTCAATATTTTTTTTAATTTTTTTTTAATTTTAATTGTAACAATTAGTTTACAAATAAACTTTAATTACAATAAACAATAAACGATCCTACTTTCATATAAGTAAACATGAATCCACAAGAAAATAAAAAAAACAAGAGAACAAAAAAAGACAGCACAAAAGAAAGAAATACAATCTTTCAATAATGGAAATCTTTCTGATTATAGCTGAAACTCGCTCAGAATATTTTCCACAAATTCATAAACTGCACATGTCAGTGACACGTTCGATCCAGATAGTATATAATACCACCATTTGTCCATGTCCTCGTCAACTGGAGCAAAAGAGCCCACATAGCAAGTTCGATGTTCCTTGATTTTAGGGCATTCAGTGACCAGGTGTTTTACAGATTCAACTGTAATTTCACAGAACCTACAGTGATTATTCTCAATATTGGGGACTTTTCGTCTCCATAGGATCTCCTTGGTTGTGTGTGCGTTCAACCACAGTCTCAGAAATTGGTTACAGTGTTTCCTTGAGGGAAATTTTTGTAAATATCTGGGTAAGCGATCTAGACAAGAGCTCAATATCTTCTAAATAAAAATTAACGGACCATCCTTGATCCTCCAAATCAAGCAGACTCGAACATTTTACCTCAGGTGCCGCATATCATTTTGCAAAATGGGCTACCCAGATGGCTTCAGTTATAAGATTAGGCAGAACCAAAGATTGGAAGTTGTCCACACTACTCACTACCTTCTATTAATTTACATCAGATTTTCTCCCATAATCTGATGTAAACGACAATGCAGAGACTTCACTTTGTTTTTATACTTTTGTCTGGCCTTTCTAGGAGCTTCTAGTTTACTGTTTTCATTTAAGGAGCTCTTCTTTACTCGCCTCAGTGTCTCCCTAAAAAGTTGCTTTGACGCCTGTATATCTTTATTAAACTACCAGTGCCGAATCAGCCTCTTGTTTTTACAGGTTTTTTGCAAATTAGATTATTCCTTACTAGCTGTCCCCGGCCACGCTTTGCTGTGGCTCAGTCTGGTTAAATGGAAAAGAAAGAAAAGAGGAAGCGCACGTTTCTAATATGTTTAATTTCACAATGCTTGTGGGTATTCAATATTTTTTTGTTGTTCCATTGTCTGTGCAGATATAGAGATTGTCTGTTTTGCCGACTGTAGAATATGCAGCATATAATTGTCCATGTGAGAAGCAATTGTTACGCTCACCTGGTCTCTGCGGAGGCGTTGGGCATGGTTGCAGCCCTCCCGGGAGTGAGGTCGCTCGGGTCCGACTTCGCACTCTGCGCTTATATGGTGACTGGTGGTAATAGGTGATGCTGCTCGGAACTGCTCCTGCGTGGAGAATAGGGGACGTGAGCATGCAAGCTTGTGCACCTGATCCCCTTCCAGATCCCTTCTCCCAATCCGTGGTACCCATGGGATTCGCTGTCCGTAAAAAGCTCACCTGTTGATTAGTTCTGGCGAGCACTCCATCCTGCTGCTTCTGGCAGTGGCGCTTGTATGATATGGACTGAGTTGCTTCACTGGTCCCTTGCACGTGGTAGTCCAGTCCTGCTGCGACTAAGCCACTATACTTCAGGTAAGTGTTCCTGTTTGCCTTTGTCTTTCCTCCTCTGTTTTTGTTGTATTGTAAAGTTTGTTGTCCTGTATTGCTGTCTGTTCCGCTTTTGATGTTTGCTCTTTTGCTTTCTTCCCTTGCAGGTGATGTTGCCGGCCCGGCAGAGGCTGCGGAGCTCGAGGCAGCCGCCGGAGGGAACGAGGAATGAAGCTACAGCGGTATAGTAGCTGGTAAATTGTTAATTAGGGAGCGTGCGGGGTTCAAATGCGGCACGACCCTAGGACGGATGTTCTAACCTTGTCTTCCTTCTTCTTCACAGGGTCTGAGTTTGTGGATGCAAAGCATGGTGCTGCGGCGTCGGGATCAAGATCACTGGATGTCAGGAGATTAGTCTGCAGATGAAGCGATGAAGCACTGGTTTCCTGGAGGTGAGTATACAGGAGAATGCCTGGTTTCAAAGGTAAGTAAACTGGGCCAAGCGGCGGTGAGCGTCACGTTGCACGCAAGTGCTGTCATGCCCGCGCCTCTGGCGCACGCATTGGCAACCATCATGGACTACTTGGTACTCATTTATCCTCCTAATACTCCTTGAACAACCCCTTTTCACGCCTTGGTCTTTTATTTCCATTTGCTCAACTTTGGTTCTTTCTTATTTTATTCAATTAACTACATTTACCATAATGCACCTGGCTGCAGTCCTCAATTCCTGGCTATTTTCATTCATCGTTATTGGGACCACAATCCCCAGAAGCCCTACCGGCCAGTGCTGCTTCCACCTGCTCAGGACCAGAGAGGGAGGAGGCAGATTGTCTTCAGGTGTGCTGCTACAGGTGCTGTCAATTAGCCTGCCTCAGAACAGGGCAGGGCTGTATATAAGCAGCTGCTTGCAGGAGCACCGTGTCTTGCATTTTGAGTTCTCCCCGCTCCCGTTTGCCTTGACCCTTTACTTTGTATGCTGTTCCGGTTGCTGCATTTCCTGTTTTGTTCCAGTGCCCTTTCCGGGCTCCCTGCCTTGCAGCCGATCACGCTCTGCTGCCTTCTACCTACAGCCCTTGTCCTCTGGGCTTCCTGCCTTGCAGCCTATTACAGTCCTCTGCAGCCCTCTACAGTCAGCGTCCCTGCTCCTCTGGGCTTACTCCTTGCTGCCCTACTCCTCTGGGCTCCTTGCCCTGCAGCCTGCCTCACTCCGGCTGCCTACAGTCCTTGTCCTCTGGGCTCCCTGCCCTGCAGCCTACCTCACTCCGGCTGCCTCCAATCCTTGTCCTCTGGGCTCCCTGCCCTGCAGCCTGCCTCACTCCGGCTGCCTACCGTCCTTGTCCTCTGGGCTCCCTGCTCTGCAACCTGCTTCACTCCGGCTGCCTACAGACCTAGTCCTCTGCTGCCCGCCTTGCAGCCTGCCTCACTCCGGCTGCCTATAATCCTTGTCCTCTGGGCTCCCTGCCCTGCAGCCTGCCTCACTCCGGCTGCCTACAACCCTTGTCCTCTGGGCTCCCTACCGTGCAGCTTGCAACCTTCTGCTGTCTCCAAGCCCTTGTTCCCTGGGCTCCCTACCTAGCGGCCCTATTCTTTTGGGCTCTCTGTCTGTCGCCTACTACTAATCTCTCTCTGTCCTGTTCTTCTGGACTCCCTGCCTTTCAGCCTACTACAGTCTTCCGCAGTCCAATACAGTTTGCCTGCACCTAGTACCACTCTTGACTGCAGACCTGCTTCCTACTTTGCAGCCTTCTGTTTTCCTGACTGCTGCTCCTTGTTCTCTTCCTTGCGTCCTCTGTACTCCAACTTAGGTTATCTATTTCAGTCTAACTGCCTTTCCTTCATTTCCTTCTGCTAGATTGCTCATTGAATTCCTTTTCGCTGGATATTTCTGTTCTTGTCTTCTCATGTGTCTTATGTAATCCCTTTGTACAGAGCTTGCCTGTTGGTTTCCGGCAGGCAACCTCTGCCCCTTCCTTTGTCGCGTTTTCAGTGTTACAGACACCCACTGCTGTTGTTCCCAGCCATGAGCATACAGCGTGGGCCTCTGTTATAGCAATCTGTGCAGAAGGCTGGAGTTTCCTAAGGTTCATGGAACACTCTTTCCCATTTCAGCATACACCCCAAGAGGGAATCCAGTTTGTTTGTACCTTTGTATCTTTTTACCCTTTTGGCTCACAGCTACTGTTTCCTACTCTTCTTTCTTGTTGAACTTCCTGCTGTGTGTGCTTATCTGCTACCTTACCTCAGCACAGCCACCCAAACCCTACTTGGGTACCCTGTGCCACTCTTGACAGAGGGCCATTCCTGACAAGTGCACAGTAACGTAGGGGCACCAGCCTTAAGGATGGAGCAGCATATATAGCTGAGCTTCTGAAGCCACGCCCACCAGGTTCAGCCTGCCTGCCACACCTTGCCACACCCGATGAGTAAGCACATGAAGACCAGGCCTAGGGAGCCACACCCGATGAGTCAGCACATGAGGATGTTCTCTGGAATAAAGGCGTTCAGCTCCTGGAAAGTTCTTGTAAAATAAATGCACTCATGCACTTAAATAAAGTAAAAGCACTCCTGCACTATAATAAAGTGTTCCTGGTCACATCTCTATATGAGCTTGGCGCCAAAGGCACCAGGACTGAGGCCAGCCAGGGCCCCTGTGTTTATGGGTCCCAAAGGGATATAAGTGAGTCAAGTGACCCATTGTCCCCATCATTAGGTGGTGTGGTTTTTGTGTTCTGGGGCCTGTGGCCATGACAGCAATCTGGGTCTAGATTTGAACCGCACAATTGTAAATATTGGCTTGAGCTTTGTTGATGGTGATTGCAAAACGCAAGTTGGCATGATTTGAGCTGTTACGATTCCTGCGCCGAACAACGTCATTAGGAAGCAGGAGTTGTAATCCCTGATGTTAGATAGGAAATGCTTGGATTCAGCGGTATATCCGGCAGTTTAATGGCTCTGGCAGTTCTCCAAGTTGAGGCAGTTTAATTTTCCCAGCGGCACAACACATTCCTTTCATTTCTCCATTAAATTTCAGAGCCTTGCAATAAGGACACACTTCAGCCATAGTGCCGATGAGAACATGCTTGCTCAAACTGTAATCATCAACTGGGTTGCACCGGAAGGCAAGGCGATTGTAATCGTGTGATTGCTGAGCACGGAGTCGTTTTTGACGCTGATCTGCTGTTTTTCGTTGACGTCTTTTAGCCACTCTCAGCCTGTCGCATTCATTCTGTTGAGAACGAAGCAGATCTGAAGCTGCTGAACGCGACTGCCGTGCTCGCAACCGTGCATCCTGAAGTCTGGCTGCATGTCGCTCTGCTGCTTTCCCCGGCACGTATTTGAGTCATTCTAAATCGGATACATTGAAATGGAATCATAAAATATTTAGTATAGCGTGTGTTGCTTTTACGTCCAACAGATGGCGCTGTTTTTCCGAAAAAGCATGAAAATGTTGAGTACAACGTGTGTTGCTTTTACATCCAACAGATGGCACTGTTTTTCAGAAAAAGCATGTTTTTACCTGTCACACATATGAGATCTATGTATGGTAGGTATATAAAAACACACACGTATTCAAATGCAACGTTGTGTCAAAATTTCAAAGCAATCGGTGAAGAACTTTTGGAGATTTAAGATTTTGAACAAACAAACATTTACATTATATATATATATATATATATATATATATATATATATATATATATATATATATATATATATATATATATATATATAATCAGGAAAGCCAAAGGTATACAAATATCTACAAAGTTGCTCTCATTTACAGGGCCTATTAAATTACTAATAAGTAAAACAAATTCACGAAAAGTACTAGGTGACCCTATGATTCTATTTTTACCACATGTAACTAATAGATCAACAGGAGCCATACAGGGCCTTGGTTGCCAAGAGGCACTAAATTTAGCAAGCATTCGATGAAGATCACCAGGGGCACCAGTGACAATAGTAAACTGTACAAAATGTTGCCATAGATGTTCAGTAGTGAGAATAAAATCTATCTGTGAGGTATAGTTGTTACAGTGCCGAGCATGGAGTTTTTTCTTCTGGCAAATCCTTGAGACCATGTAATACAAACAAGTTCTAATCTTTAAAGGATATGGACGTAGGTACACCCACGTGAGGACTTGTGACTGCAGTTCTGGCCTGAAACAGAAACAAGTTTGCCTAGGTTCCCAGCACAATCTACATTGAAATCCCCTGCCAGGATGATGTCTCCAGCATGTCTCATATCATATAACTTCCTGGGCCCAGGAGGATCTAGCTGCTACTATCAATCCTCATTTGTGCTGCCCTTTAAACCCTAATAGCATTTTGTGTGTAGAAATATGGAAACTGTCCCAAACTGCTCCATCTGATAGGAGAGTCTCTTGCAAAAGTACTAATTCATGACCACTCAAATTGGCACAAATCCTGAGATCCCTTGTCAAGTGGTTAAAAGTACTAGTATTCCATGTACCGATGCTACAAACCCAATCTCTTTGTCATCTGCTTAGCACCTGACTTTGCCAGTGCCTCCGTCAACCAGAACCAATTCTCTAATTTGGAGTGACCAACTGGCAATGAGGATGGGAAAGAGACTGTTCTAACTGAGTTTTGCCCAACAGTACATGAAATGGATAAAGAACGAGAATCGCTATTATTACTCAGTGTGGTAGCTCAGTTTTGTCATTCGCTCTATATAAATCAAATGCAGATTCTCCATATTAGTACCTGGCGAGAGCGAAGCAGAATGCAACACGCATTCTGATTGGCTCTCGCCGGGTCCTTACCCGGCCGGGAATCCCTCTGTCGGGATTCCACGGCCTTTCTCCCCGGCGGGGGGTGTGGCAGCCCCTGAGCCAATGAGGAGGCTCGAAGCGGGGCCATCCCCGCTTCGAGCCTCCCCACGGCTGAGAGGCTGCCTTCACCCCCGCCGGGGACTCGGGAAGCTTTTTTTTTTCCTACCCTCCCTCCTTCCTCCCTGCCCTCCCCGCTCCACTTACCTTTTTGCTGCCGCGTCCCCGCCGGGGGAACGATAGCAGGCTCCAGGCTTCCATCGTCCCCTAGCAGGGACGCAGGTACTTTTTTCTTTTTTTTCAACCTTCCCCTGCCTGTCGCCCTCCCAACCCCACTTACCTTCTGCTTCTTTTTTTTTTGGGAGCGGACGCGCTGGGGACACTTGTGTTCCCAGCGCGTCCGCTCCCGATGGCCGCCATGGAAAAGGAAAACGGACTGCCGTTTTCCCTTTCCCGGTGGCCATCTTCTTGGTCGTTTTTTTTTTTTTTCTGTCCTGAAACGCAGCAGCATTTTGGGACAGAAAAAAATGCTTTTAGTGCCCCGGTCACGCACATAATGCCCCAGTGCCGTTAATGCCCCCGCCGCTCGGGTCATATTGCTTAATTAACGTTCAGGAAAATCATGATTCTATTAAAGACACATAGGCAAAGTATTATGCTTATTTCTCTTTAATTTCAGAGAACAGCTTCTTTGAAAAAAACATGTAACTTTAAACATGACTACATTTCCCAGGATCTTTTGCTGAAATTAGCCGTTTAACTAATCAAACACGTGACCGTTTCCCCCCAATCACGGTCCATCCCATCATATGGCATCCATTAAACCAAAACATCCTCCTCTTTCTTTGATGTGATTCCTCTCTGCATTCTTTGTATTATGGAAACATCCAGAACTTCATGACATTTCGCCACTTCCAGACTTTAAGCTCTACTATGTCGCCTTTGTCTCTGTTCCTGAAATCAAGCCAAATATACTTGTAATTGAAATTGGGAGGGTTCTTCAATGTCATATATTTTAGCCTCAGGTAATACACTCTAAAACAGCCGTTAGCATATCTGCGAAATAATTTCATTTCATGATATTTAACAAAAGTATTTCCAGTAGACATGATATAACATTTCACTTAATGAACAACTCATAGCTAGGCTGAGATAATAGTTTGCCTCTGTGTCTTTAATTGAATCATGACTTTCCTAAATTTTTGTATGAAAAATCTGTATTCTATGGCAAGCAGAGGCTCTTATTATGCATGTTTAAAGCTTACCTACCACCAATGAAGCAACTCGGTTTATCGGTTTAAAGTAGAATGTTTTAAACACTGAGTGCCCTGACCAGTCTGTGACTTTCATAATGTCTTCTAGCCTGGCACCAGCCAAAAAAAGCCCTGAAGACTCTAGCTGAGTGCTTGCTCCATGGTCCACTTGACCCACCTTGCTAGGGTAGCGCATGAGACTGCCTTATGCAGCTTAGTTAGGCTTACTAGTAATTATGATTCTCTGTCCGGTCTGAGCTTTGCCGTTACCTCTTCATACACATTTGAGGCATCTAACAACGCACAGCTTAGAATGGTCCGGAAAGGCCGGGTGTGGTGCGGTCGAAATGTTGCTCTTGGTCCTTCTAGTAATGTGAAACGTAACTTCTTCTGGAGAAGAACTTCTATTTGTGCTTCCAATTCTCATGCGGCCGAAACATGAGATCAGGCATAGAAGCGTCATCAATTTTGCTGCTAGAGCTTTCCTAGACAGTTGACCATTATCCGGCCAAGATAGAAATAGTCTCAACCCTGTATTGATGTCCCACAGCTGGGAGTATTTCGGAGCCAGTGGCTTCAGTAGCTGAACTCCCTTTGTCACTGTGTTTATAAAGGGGTGCTCTCCCACTGGAGCACCCTCAATCACAGCATGCCCCGCTGAGATTGCTAACCTTTGTTCATTGACTGTTCTGTAAGCCATACTTCCTTCCATTAGGCATGCCAGAAAATTAGCTAATGCAAGCACATCTGCCGTAATGGGATCTGCATCCCTTGACACGCACCAACAATTCTAACAATGCCAGGCTGCCTTATACAAATTTGCAGTCCATGGGGTTCGGGAGCTCTGAATGAATTGTTTAGCGTTTTCTCACAGTCCTGGTTTTCTCCAGGCACCCAGCAAATCAACCACGCTACCAGGGTCAGCGACCCGTCCCGCACCATTGGGTGCAAGCCCCCAGCCGAGTCCTTCAGTATCTGCTGTATCTGGGGCAGCTGAATCGACATCTCTGTTTAGAGATGCAGGAGGTCTGGGAACCATGATTGCATCAGCCACAATGGGGTAATCATTACCACTCTAACTCTGTTGCGGCACACAGGCTAGAGTACAAGTGATCATGGTGAAAGGAGGGAACACATACTCCTTTCCTGGTCCCCACGGCTGCACAAAGGCATCCATCGCTGCTGCCAGGTCTGGTCTCCAGCTGAAGAATCTCGGCAGCTGGCAGTTGGTCCGTGCAGCGAATAGATCCATGGTGCACGGACCTCACATCCACATCAAGGAACTGGAGAACCATCTCCGGTTCCGGAACCACCTCAAAACCTTCCTCTTTGCCTCTGCTTTCTCCCCCCTGCTGATTTCCTGGCAGATACTGCACTGGTTACTTGGCCACCCTTTCTGATTCTCAGGCCCGCCAGTTGCCCTCCTGCACTGCCTCCCTGGCACCCCCTGCACCGGGGGACTGTTTTCTGTATCCCCACAGTTCCCCTACAAGCACTTATATATGCACTTACCTTGCACTTGCCACCAGTGGTCGTTTTATTTATTTTATTTATTCATTTATCCCATGTACTGTACTTTCCCCTCTCCCTTCCCCCCGCACTTTTCCCTTTCCCCTCCCCTGCACTTGCGTGATCTGAATGACACCTGGCCTAGTAGGATCGTTGTTTCTGTCTATCCTCTGTTCCCCCTCCCTTGCCTCGTCGCGCCTTGAAACACTTGTGTATAGGCGCGTTATAAATGCCATATCCTATCATATCATATAAATCTCATGAAGACCTCCCTGTGCAGCCTCCAGTTGCTGGTGTCTCTCAGGAACCTTGAGTTCCAGTCCGCTACTGTGTTGGCTAGCCCTGGCAGATATTTTGCCATCACTGAAAATGTTCCTCTCCAGAAAGAGATGCCAAAAATCCTTGGCTAGCTCTGCAAGGAGTCTGGATCACGTGCCTCCCAGGTGATTTATGTGTCTCACCACTGAGACATTGTCCATCCGGAGAAGACACAGCACTTCACGGTATGTGGGGGTAGCACACTGATAGCAAACTAACCCGCTAGTACCTCCAGGCAATGGATGTGCATCTGGAGTTCGTCACAGAGCAACATCGGGCTCCCCAGCCCAATCTGCTTGCGTCTGAATCTATCACTACGTCCAGGAGACTCCCAAAAATCTCTCTCCCTTTCCAGGCTTGCATGTGGTCTAATGACCAGTGCATCTCCGTCCTGGCATGGTTGGATATCGGTATTAGCTGATCGTACGCCCAGACTCTTGCATAAATGTGAGCCTTTGTAGGGCACGACAATGCAGCAAACCCGGCAATATTGGCTGGATTGAGGAGGCTAACAGTCCTACTAGCCTTGCCAGCTGTCTAAGGGAAGTGTCCTCTCTCGTTAGCATCACTTTGATCTCCTTGCGAATCGCCTGCATCTTGTGTGGCAGCAGGCTTACCGATGCTGCTACTGTGTCCAGCTGAAACCCTGAGATTTCCATCCAGTGTGGTGGCGGTAGAGCTGACTTCTCCCTATTTATCAGAAACCCCAGATTCTGTAGGAGGGACACTGCTCTCCGCCTTGCTCACGGAGCCTGGTCGCAACTGCCTTCAAAAGCTTTGTGAAGCACCATGGCACTGATGACAGACCGAAGGGCATACTGAAAAACTTGCAGGTCTGTCTTGCCCAGATGAACGGCAGGAACCTTCTGTGGTGTTGAAAGATCGGGACTGCTAAATACACGTTTTTGAGGTCCAGACGAACTAGCCAGTACCCTGTCTGCAGTAGATCCCTGAGGAGTTGAATGCCCTCCATCTTGAAATGTCTCGGCACCAGATACACGTTGAGTGCTTTCAAATGTATCACTGGTCTGATCTTTTACTTTCTCCAAACTAAGAAGATGTTGCCTATAAACCTGTCTTCCCGTGGGGAAAGACTGTTCTGTTTAGAGGTAGAGTGATTGGGATCTCTTTGGTAGGGGACATAGAGATATTGTGTTGGCCCGATGAGTGTGGACCAGAAAATTGTTGGTGTATGTATTTGTGAATTAGCATTTTTGTCTGTGATTATTATTGGTTAGGAGGCTTACATTTTTTATATTGTAATATTGTAATAGGTGTATGGAAGTATGTTTGAGTGTGTGGGGAGTCTGTGGAGCAGGTGATAAATAAGGAGAGATGAGGATGAGGAGTGAGTGGTTGTGGAGTGATAAACATGTGTATAACAAATTGTCATGAACCGTCGCCTGCGTCCCTTCTAGTCCTCGTGGTCCCTGACCCAAAGAGCACTGAATGCAGTAACCCTCCCAATATGGCCGTCGAATACAAAACGCAGCTTGCCAGCCTTTGCGCTCCACGCTCGGCGCACTACTAAACAGACACACCCCTGCGGCTCTGCGCGTCTCAACGCTACTGCTCGCCGTAGCTTGACGTGTGCTGCCGGAGTTTGCTCGGGCGTAATTTCCTGATTTCTGTATCCCAGTTCCTTGATTCCTCCTCCTTTCCTTTCATTCCTCAAACCTTACCGAACTTTCTTGGATTTACGCCCGTGCTCGAGTCACGGCTTCCGTGCCTCCGCGCGCGGACATTGTTCCTTCCTGGTTCTATCCTACACAATCTGAACGAAGCACGCTGGAATCCGGAGACCCGTGCACAGGCTTATACAAATCGCAGACCGTGCAAAAGAAGTCACAAAAGAAGGTCGCAAGCAAACAGGAAAAACAGGTGAGAAGGGGAGAGTCTTGTGACACAAATGTTTTTTTTTTGTACAAGTGAAGAAAATTGCGATTTACATTTTTGCAAAATTGGGGGTCTAAATTGAGTTGGAGGACAGAACAAGGGAAGCCTGGTATTGATTGGGATAATGGAGACTTCCTTGGAGCATCTATGTGCTAAATTGCCACAATATAGATACAAAATAATTAAGTACCACTTCGAGTGGGTGCAGGACACAGCCGGATAATGCTTTAAAGCGTGGCCTGGAGAAGGTACCTTTGAAAGCGACATAGTAGAAACATGTACTCCTATTTATTGCCACACGCAAGGGAAAGAAATTGCAGACTAGACACAGCATTTTGTCCTTATGGCAAATGTTCGAGGAAGAGAAGAAAACTCCAGCCAAAGAAACAGGTAAAAGTAACGGCACAGGTACCATCCTGTTCTCCGCCACCATACGGGTTCTCCCCACCTTACAAGCACCGGCAGGCTACACAACTCTCGTTGTGTATCTCCAGCTGAGGACAAACAGGGGTAGGGGTAAAGACAAGAACGGGGGCCGTACCACTGCCTTGGCAGGCATCACAGGTACCATAAAACACACATCAGCAGACACGGGTAGGAGCACATTACTATCGGAGAAAGAGGAGAACATGAGCAGGCAGATAGAGGATGTGCTAAAGGAAAAAGAGGAGGAGCTCGAAAGGGCAGCATGGTACACCACAGTAGCACCAGACACTTGGACGTCAGGGAAAATACTGTTTAAATTGGACATCAAAAAGTGTTCAAATGCACACGTGCTCTCAGTAGAAGAGGCAGATATCAATTCGACTGACAACGGAAGTGTGGTAAAGGAGGACGAAGGGGATGAGGAGACGATACGAGGAAATTGACTGTTTTGGGAAGAGAATACAAGTAAGGGATGAGAGAGAGAGAGAGAAAGGGAGAGAAAAGGAGAAAAAAGAAGGGAAGACAATGAAAGACAGAGGGCAAGAGATTGAGAGATCGGGAGAGCAGTAGAGATTGGTCGCAGAACTGGCAGAATGGTGCTACCAAGTACTGCGAAGGGTGACAGTGCATCACAGTGTATCACAACCGTAGACACAATTGCCCCTGCTGCTGAAGGGTTGAGAGGGACCTCAGTATGTTCAATGGGCAAATATGGATAGTGACAACTTAATGTACAGTTTGCCGTCCCTGGGCACGCAGGCAGACAAAATATGGGAAAAGATATGAAAAAGTAACACTGAGCAGTAATGCCTACAACGGTACGTCATTCAATAACTGCTGTGCATACATATGGAAGGTACTAAGGACCATGAATCCAAACACATCAGACATGCACGCTATTTTAGCACAAATGATGAAGCAAGACGAAGACCATGCACAATACATTCAACAGATACAAGAGTTGTGGACACCAGAGACATGACAATCATGGTACGTGAACATTCCTGTATTTTAGCAAATATTTGTATTTTGTATTTAATTTTATTGTGATTTTGGTTACCAAAGCAATCTTACACAAAAAAACGAACTGATGTCCCAAAATACATAGCGAAATAAAAATAACAATTCACAATACACACAAATATTACTATATAAGAACAGAAATACATAATAAAAATTGATACAAAGATAAAATAAGCAATACATTTTGGCCCCACATTAACTGAGACCAGAAAAAATCCATAGAGAAATCATAGGGCCTCATTACACGTTGTGCGGTAGGGATTTAACGTTACCGGTAAGGGAATACCGGTATCGTTAAATCCCCATGCCAATTACGACCCGGCTCACCGCTATTAGCGGCACCGCTAAGTACGGTGTCACTAATAGCGGCTAGTCCGCGTGCGCGCAACCCTCCATCCCGTAAATAACGCCATGCCGCTAATAGCACACCATCACAAGCCAAGCGGACATGCTAATAGTGGCATGGTAAAGCCCCAAAACCCCTTACCGCCATGGCGCTAATACCGGCATCGCGAACCACCCTTTAATAGATCTGAGCAGTGTTCCCACCTGCCACAGGTGGACACAATCAGCACAGGTGGAGGCAATGGACATTGTGGCAGCACAAAAGGAGCACAACACACCACACCCCTTCACACACCCCTTCCCACACCAAGATGCTTCCAATACTAGCAGCATTACATGGGCTGGAGGACATGATTGCAGTGCAGCACCAACAACAACAGGCAGCACAGAGGATACGCAGGAGGAGGAGGAGGGCAAGACAGGCGCAGCAAGCACCACCAGGGCACCTAGTCCACAGAGGCAGCCACCAATCCCCAGGATCAGAGCCAGTCCATTTAACCTAACCCCTGAGCAGATACACACCCTGTACGTTCTGGACCGGGATACCATCACCAGCATTGTGGACATGATACATGACGACATTGTCAGCCTCATAGACATCCAAACTGCCATCCCCCCCCTACTCAAGGTGGTGACTGTGCTCCACTTCCTGGCCACAGGCACCTACCAGCATACAGTGGGGCAGATGCATGGCATCTCACAACCAGTATTCTCACGCACGCTGAACCAGGTACTTGATGCCCTCCTGAAGCATGCACCTGAACACATATTCATGCCACGGACTGCCCAGGAGATCGCAAACACCAAAGTTGGCTTCTATTCACTGGCAGGCATCCCAAGTTGCATTGGGGCCATCGACTGTACCCATGTGGAATTGGTGGTCCCACATCACAATGAAGTAGTCTACCGAAACAGGAAGCAATTCCACTCCATCAATGTCCAAATGGTATGTGACGCTAACAAGATAATCACTCATTGTTGTGCCCGATTTCCCAGATCAACCCATGATTCCATGGTCCTGCCGAACTCAACCATACCACGCTAAATGGAGCGACAAGCCTGACTACGTTTGTGGCTACTTGGTGAGTAGCAGGGCAAGCACATGGCAGTGTGATTGGGGGGGATATACATACTCCAACTGGGTGTGATTGGGGGGGAGCGATACATACTCCAACTGGGTGTGATTGTGGGGGGGAGAGATACATACTCCAACTGGGAGTGATTGGGGGGGGAGAGATACATACTCCAACTGGGTGTAGCCTGTCGTCCATAGGACAAATGGACATACAGATGTACGCCAATGTCCATCAGGGAAGGCCGCAATGTACTTGAGAGGAACCTGCATGCAATTATAAGCTACACAACATAGAGAACAATCCAGGTCTACAAATATTACACATCCATCCACATCCACATTGCACATTATGCCACAGCAAATAATACACGATTCAGCAACATGGCGTCCAGATGGCAATACAGTATCAGTGCAGCACAAAATCAATACAGACATGTGCCCTTGAATGCATGCAAAGGGATCACCCCTAGCCATAGTATTGAACCACACACCTATAGCACCAGTGAAGTGATGCTACACAGCATGGCAACATCAATGTCGGAATGGCAGTACACTAGCAGCGTGGTACCAAATACGCCTGGGCTCAGGGACACCTAAGACCTGGCCTCACCCAGGACATGTCAACTGCTGTTGGAGGCATGATTCAGGCATGTCCACTTGCAGGGTCAAGTATACCTTTGCACATTTCAGTCACACAGATCATCTGCATGCATGCTGGTAGATGTGGATCCCAATCAGTATGCATAGTTGATTCGTGTGACATGTACATGCCACTCCAGAGTTGAACAGTAACAGGTCCCCATTCTTCCCCCCATACAGGCGATGCCGGCTATCCCCTGAAGAGGTGGCTCATTACCCCTGTACGGAACCCACAGAACCGGCACGAAGAGGACTACAATCGTGCACATACCCGTACCCGTGTCATGATTGAGCAGACATTTGGTCTTTTGAAGACACGGTTTAGGTGCATAAGCAGGTCGGGTGGCGCTCTCCTGTACGGCCATGAGAAGGTGGCCAAGATCACCATGGCATGTGTCATGCTGCACAATATGTGTATCAGACGGAATGTGCCACTGCCCCCTGACGTTCAAATGCAACCACCTGATGAGGATGATGATGGTGATGAGGACGGAGGTGACGGGGATGCAGGTCATGCAAGGGGCAATGGCCAAGAGGGACGTGATGTGAGACAGCATCTGATCAACCACATTTTCTGAGTAACATGGTTTCACTCTGTACAATGGATATGGGTATAAATGCACTGGTGTCTGTGTTGAAGCGCACAATGGACCCTGTCACCAATAAAGTACACATACACAATGAAGAAGTCCAAGCCTGTGTTTTGATTAATCACCAGCGTATTAAGGAATTTAAAGATGTATAAGTGCATGTCCCCAACCATCCCACCACCCTTCCCCCCTCCCCCCACAACAGTCCCGAAACACCCTTCCCCCCTCCCCCCACAACAGTCCCTTATGTGTCTGGCACAATGTAGTTGTCCAGATACACGCGTGGAAGGTTCACCCTGCAGTCCCTATTCCCCATTGCCGCCACTAGCATTAGGAGGTTGGCTTGACGTGCGGCTGGTGGTGCGCGTGGAGCGGCGGAGGGGGCTTGTCTGCCGCGAACTAGCGGATGATGATGTGGCTGTCTGTCCTAGTAGTGGTGTTGGGAACTGGCGGTCCATCGCGTCCGCTATCCGCGTGAGGACCTGCCTCAGTTGGCCAATCTCCCCACAGAGCATGTTGGTACAGGCCTCAATCGCCTCCCTTGAGTGCCTGGCAGTCTCCGTTATCTCCCCCCTGAGACGGGCAGCCTCCTCCACATGCTGCCCAACCAGCACAGTTATGTCCTCTTGGTGCTGCCTGATGCTGGCCAGGTCAAGGGCACTGTGGTGTTGTGGTGGTGTGGCTGCTGCACCTTCCTCTGCTACCAGGACATCTGGTGAAGCCACTGGTGGGCTACTGAACCCTCCCATGTTGTCCTCGCCAGACTGGCCATGGACACTGGACACAGGTGTTTCCTGTGGAGTTGCCTCTGGGCTTCCTGGCCGGGTTGGGGTGTGAATTTCCATGATGAGCTCCATTGGGTCCTCCACATCTGAGAGCGGCGCTGTGGCTGCCGCCTCTCCTGTGGAACTTGTTGCAGCAGAGGGTGGGCCCTCTGTGGCTGGAATCTGTGGTGGGGGGTTCACTTCAGAAGGTGGGGCAGTTCTTACTGGTGTGGACAGTTGTATGTTAGCAGTGGCGCTCCGCCGATGTTTGGCACTCTGCATGGGGACTCTTCTCCCTTTGCCCCTTGATGTCGTGGGGGTGTCCCCTGTGTCCTGTGGCCTTGGTTTTTTCGTGGCAGGGGGTGCCTGAGTTGCAGTGCCAGGATCTTCACTGTCAGTATGTGAGCCTGTCAGGGACAAAGAGGGGGATGGCACTGGTAACGGTTCTATGTACTAACGGTTCTATGTACTTCATGCACAATACGTCAATCATGCTGTTGTGAGCATTTGGACTTCATTGGTAGGGATGCAGGTGATGTGTGAGTGGCTCATACATGCATGGTTGTGTGTGGCACTTGTCTCTGGTGATGTGTGCATGTGTGTGTTTGGGTTTGACACTGACAAGGCCAGGGTTGTATGCATGTATGGATGTTTGCGCATCCATGAGGTGATTATGGGCTCACATTTGGGGGGACCTGAACGTTCACAGTGCATACTTTCATGTGTACACTCACCTCCATCTGATGTAGTTGCAACACCATGCTCCATGGTCCCGACTCCCTCAATCGATTCTACTCCAATCATGTTGGCGGAGGTCTCTTCCCACTCCTTTAATTTTATCGGCGAATCAGATCCACCTGCTGTGGCTATGTTGTGGTTCGCAGACAGGATGCTTCTGACCCGTAGGCGGAGATCATCCCACCGCTTTCTGCACTCCCAAACAGTGCGGGTGGTGGTGCCCACTGCACTCACTTTCAGGGCAACCTCTGCCCAGATTGCCTTCTTGCGGATAAGGGTCTCCCGACGCATGTCGCTCGCAAATACCACGTCGGCATTCGCTGCAAGGGTCTCTGTGAGCATTGTTATCTCCTCGGTGGTAAACTTCTCCTTGCGCTGGCGGTCAGTTGTTTTTTTAATAGCCTTAGGCATGGCAAGGGTGTCCTTGTGGCTTTCCAATAGCGAAGTACTCAAAACAGGTCCAGGGGGCAGAGGATGGCAATGGATTGTGTTTTTAAAGATGGCCGCCGTGCTCCTTCCCGTTCCTGTGTGATGACGCTATTTCCGGTCCCGCTATTTAACAGTGACCGCTAATTGCGATGGCCGTTATTAGCGGTGACCGCTATTTGCATGTTGCGGGAGGTAGGAAGTGCTATCAGTGCTTTGATCGGTGCCGCTAAGGGTCTTTTTGGGGTCTTTAGCGGCATGGCGGTGGGGTCATTACCGGCATGGCGCTATGCTCGTGTCCGCGTACCCGTAATGGTACGCTATTAGCGGCCTCTTGCGAAGGCGGACACGTTAATAGCGCCATGCCGGTAAATGCGATTTTTACCGCACAATGTGTAATGAGGCCCATATTCTCTTGGGGCATTTTGTTTAAAACAACGTTCTCTTTTTTCCCGAAAGTACAGACACACAGTGACCCAATGTTTGAGGGTTTCCCTATCATCCGTGCTGTCTCAAAATCTGCAGTACATGTTATCAAATCGAGCCTGTTGCTCTTTCAAATGGAGGGTACATTCTTTAGAGTGGAACTGGTTAAGGTGAAAATGTAAATAAGCCTCTCAAACTCTGTTGCAGGGCAACCTCTGCTAGTACTGGGGAATATATTTAATTTTATGTACAAACTTTGCATATTTGGTATAGGTTGAATAAAGATTAATGGCATCAACTGTTTCCACCCAGTCTAGTGTGTACAATTTGGCTTTTACATAACCCGGTTGATGGACTAATTCCTCTTCCGTTCCACCAATATATATACGAATATCCTGCATCCTTTTAATAAAGAGATTGACAGATCTAATTGAAGTTTCTTTGGTGATGCAGGACAGATCCATGTAAAAGCTGTTAGATGGTGGACAAAGGATTTTGGAATAGGTTGCCAGCATGCGCCAAGTGTAGCGGACCTTAAGCTAAGTAAGGCAAAGTTCATGCCTACTAATGCAATTAGGTATAGCAGTTGAGAGACCGAGGGAAGCACCGGAGAAGCACCGCTTTGCCGCTGACGCTGCTCCTCCGTATCCTGTTGCTGCTTTCTATTGGATTTATGCTGTTACTGAACAGCCTACGTGTTGTGAGGTCCTAAACCACGCCCATTGGTACGTGCCAATAATTACAGGCACCCGCGTGCACCAACTTGCGTGCACCGAGGGACGCACTGGAAAAGCACTGCTTTGCCGCTGACTCTGCTCCTCTGTATCCTGTTGCTGCTTTCTATTGGATTTATGCTGTTACTGAACAGCCTACGGTACATCCTATCATCCAAGACTTTACATATCATATAAATAAAAAAATAAATTCAACCATTTGGCTTTCGACCAAATTCCGTCGACCATTTGGCTTTCGACCAAATGTCTTTCGACCAAATGACTGGACAGCTTACAACTCACTTAAACACTGTTAGAACCTATACTAACAGCGTTTATTTTGTACATGTTTTAGTGTTGTGAGGTCCTAAACCACGGCCATTGGTACGTGCCAATAATTACAGGCACCCGCGCGCACCATTGCGCGTGCACCGATGAAAGCATGCCACAGCGTCCGGTGCCTGGTTCTCCCCCCCTGTAAGCGTCCAAAAAAGTTTGTTTATTTCATTTCAGTCTCATTCTGGACATATAAAGAGTATGTTATGTCGCAAAAGTGCGGAGGAGTCTACTCCCTGCGCTCGGATATGCTGTCTACTTGCCGCTCACGGGCTCTGAGCGAAACTTTACAGCCCATTCAGAACATTTTTAACAGAGGGGATTCTCCTAGAACACCGAAGATCTCCACTGCATGTGCATCAAAAGACAAACGACCCATTGTGAAACGGAAGGATGCAATTACCTCTACCAGTGACATACGTGATTTTGGTTTTGGGAAACCAAACGATATCAAGACCAAATCACAAGAAACATGTCGAACATTGTCAAAGGTGGCCTTTATGAACTTGGCACCTGAAGTAATTGCTGAAAATGTAAATACAGAAACTATTTTGTCTTCCTCCTTGGTGACATGACCAGCAATCTCTAACATTGCTAACAATAAACCCAAAGTCTGTATCCCAATCAAAGAAACATTGCTCTAGCAGATAGTATGGTGTTACTGAATGCTCTTACTGGCACTGTACCTATAACTGCCAGGCCAACTGTTGCAAATGTTGAAAATGAGGTTTTTGAGGAAGCTATTATTGATTTACAATCTCAGAACTCTTGCTTTTCGGCCAGAGATGAAGCGCAAGATCTGTCCGCCTCCCCTGAGCTGTTTCCAGGTATTAATCACAGCAAGTATGTTCTATTTATATCATTTATTCCTCCCACCCCGAGAAAACTCCCTGTTGCTACTTCCTCCATTGTAGCAGTCTCCTTACCTATTAAACTAGCTACTATAACACTGGAGGTGATGAATACTGACTTAATGTCTCTTGTTAAACTATTCAAATCTCTTGATTCCAAGCTTAACTTCCACACCGAAGAGCTTGAACAAATGTGCACTTGCCACAACACCATAATTCACTCTCTGGCCCATAAGCAACTGCCAAACATTTTATCAGTGGTTTCTGTGGCTTCACAGACCATTGAAGTGGTGGTCTTGTTTGAGAGTGTAGATAAACACTATTTGCCCGCGGGTAAGCCTCCAATCTTGGGGGCCTCTGCGGACAATGTTATGCCATCGGTCCCCTCTATCCCACCAGTCCCTTATGTGAGCAGGATCATTCTCGAACAAACCGAAAACATCATACCTGATGTCACTACCCTAGTGCAAATCACGAGTCCTCAGATCATAGACTTCCAAGACATTCAAGGAACCAAGGGTGCCTATACTATCTTTTCTAAAAAGAAAGCCTTGTCTGTAGACATTGTGAATAAACTCATAGGCAAACCCTCTGGAAAAAAAAGCAAGAATATGAAAACAATGCCAGCCATCTCCACCTTGGCTACAAAGCAATTTTTTAAGAATGTATCCAAACCAAGTAAAAGCCTCACTTTGGCTTCAAAGGCAGTCCCAGGAAAATATAGTAACATTGCGCAATCAAAAAAACACCACAATAATTACATAAATAATGTTTTAATTCCAACTCATTCTCCATTAGATGAACTGGTTAAAATGGCAGAGGACATTGACAATGATGGACGGTCCTTGCTATCCATCTCATCTCCCTCTTTGCAACCCTTTGTAAAACAGCGCGAAAATCAACGTGCACAAGTCATTGAACAGAATCGACAGGATATTAGGAAAGCCATAGACGCGCATATGCGACAACTAAAGCTTGTACCATCATTGTCACAATCTCAAGCAACAGGACAAGATTTGTCAATTGAAACATTGTCCCCTTTGAAATTCTCTTCTATCCCTGACAATTCTATCCGTCCTGCACCAAATGTGAAGAGTATCTCTGACCCAAAAAATAGCCAGATGACAGTCCCATGTGCTCAAAAACAAAGCACACAATATGTCGATATTCTCACTGATATCAGGGAGAATCTAAATCACATCACCTTAGAACAAAACACTCTTAAGAACTGCATGCTCTCACTGTGTAGTGAAAACACTGGAAATATAGAGAACATACTGATCCAAAAACCAAGTGTTAACTCGGATTCAAAACTAACCTGATACTATACATAAGCAAGGCATTGATCATTCCAAGCAGGCTCCTAAAATCAATTCCAAACATTCCTCGACCAATACCATTATGCATTCATTACGGATCAGTTGTCATGGAGAAACATTTCCAACTTATGTCATGAACAGAAAAAGTATACTAACACTATTCTCAGACATTCAAGGCATTAGAGGACATTGACACTTGCGATAGTGAACAAGTGGAATTTCCCGATCTAAATGACCTGAGCACTGCATGCTTATGGACTAGATCACGTGTCATTTTGAATACAATCTGGTTAGCCAAGTCCTCTATATTTGATCTTGGCTTTATATTAACAACGAACCCAAGTCAAAATAGTCAAATACAGCAGCCACATTGAAACATCACAGGTGTCTCCTTGAACAACAAACAGGTGCAATTTCGAAGTGAATTAACACAAGACCTTCACAATGTGACCAAATGTCATTGCTCAAGGAAAGTGTAACTAGATTCTGGGCCGCCCTTGCAGAAAATTTCAGTACTCAGTTGGAACACTTGCAGTAATAAACATCTTCTTAACAACCCCCAATGCCCCCTGAGTAATTATGATTTAATCTTGTTACAAGAAACGTGGCTAATGTCAGTGCCCTCTTGGGACAATCATTTGTTATATTTGCAGCCGGCAATTAAAGAACAAAGAGGCAGACCAATGTCTGGCCTACTAACCATCACCAACTCTGCTGCTAAAATAACCTCTGAAACAATGTCCTCTCCAAATCCTTTTATGCAGTGTACTATAGTTTCTATTCACTTAGTCAAATATGCTGTTTGGAATTTATACTGGAATCCCATGGGGATCACCAATAATATCTTTTTCCGTTACTTAACATCCCTCATGTGAAATATAGTGACATCCTCCAGCATCTCACATACTATTCTGGCGGGCGATTTACATATTCATCTATTTGATGATAAACCACCTAAAGACTCTGGACGAACAACCATGTGGAATGAATTCATTAAATCACGGGATTTGGTTTTATTAAATGGAGCCATGGCAAACGATATACCACCGAAGAAGACATGGAATAGGGGCGCACAGAGTGCCATCATTGATTACATATATGTAGATCAAGCTCTTTTCCATATTATATCATATTTCTCTATCATCCCTTTATTACATAGTGATCATCAGATGCTTACTTATGATCTAAATCTTCCCGCTTTGACCCCTAACAACCCTCAAGAATCTCTGAAAGGAACCTATGAAGTCACAAATCAACAAAATAGACTAAAATGGAAAGAAAACTCAATACTAACTTTTAGCCATTATCTTCAGGCTGCTCATCAGGGGTTGTTGACACGGTGATTCATTGATTTGGAATATCCTGACAAAATGCAACTTTTTGCCAACCCTTGTACCCACAGAGGCAAAATAACCAGAGAACTCCCTCTCCATGCATACAATCAGAATGTTAGGACAAAAAAGATGTTATACCGCAAACAACAGAGACAAGCCAGGCTATTACCTCTGGGAAAACAAGAAGTTGCCCTACGCAAAATTAGGCCACGTATAGAAATTTGCAACGGGGTAGAAAGCCGTAATGTTCCAATGAGATAGCGAGGCGCTTATGGACTCCATTCAAGGAAAGAACACAGCCCGTATTTGGAAAGCACTTAATACAGTCACAACATCTACACAACTGTCTTCTCAAGTAATTGGAGTGGGCGAAAAAAAATGGATTGAACTTTACACCCAATTGTATGCTCTAGCCTGTAGCAGAGGCACATTTGAGTCACAATCTAGCGAGCAACCTTTTGAGTTGGAATTTGATAGAGAAGATGTTCTATTCTTTATTAAAAAAAGCAAGTGTCTCAAGAGCCCCAGGACCCAACGGTTTGTCTAACTTTATTCTTAAAAGACATCCGGAACTGTGGGCCACCGTTCTCTATACATCTTTAGAACAATTCAAGTCAAGCAACAAATCCCAAATACATGGCGGCATTCAATAACTCTACCAATTTATAAAAAAGGAGATTGTTCTGATCCGGTTAGCTATAGGCCTAAAGCTTTACTGGATGCTCCTGGGAAAATGTACAGCTGCATCATTTTAAGAGATCTAAATGCATGGTCCATAACCTCTAACAAAAGAGACCCATACCAAACGGGATTTGTTGCTGGCCTCGGAACAGCAATCAATATCACCACTCTCATTGCTATCAAATCATCATATGCTGCGCGGAAACAACACATATACATGGCATTCATAGATTTCCTGTATCATTTAATTCAATAGATCGCCAATTGCTTCTGAGTAAAGGAATGAGCTATGGTTGTCCCCATTCATTAGTCCATTTTATTAATCTGCTCCATACTGATACCACCATGCAGGTCAGATTAAATATGGATGGCTTATTGTCGCATTTGACACAAAATGTGGCCTCAAGCAAGGCTGCATATTAGCATCTACATTGTTCAATCTGTTCATCTTTGACATAGGACTGGAATTTAAGAAGCTCTTTACTGATGCCCTCAAGCTTGATAACCAGTTAGCTTTATAACTTGAAATGTGTCGGAAGCGGCTGTAATGTTTGTCGTTTCGTATTGCTGGACCCGTAGGATACAGCGCGGCTTGACATGCTCTCCTAGGACCTTTCCTCTAGCTTTCTCAAGGCGAGCTCAGAGAGTGGAGAGCGGAGACGAGGAAGGTGTGCGGGGGTCCTGGACCCTGTACACCGTGCACTAGGAGGGGACACTGAGAGGGGCCGAAAGAGGATGGCCATTTAGACCCTTTTAGCACTGTGAGCCCTGCAAGCCTGTGAGGCATAGGAAGTGCTGTGCCTAGCCAAGCCGCTTTCTGCCTTGTCAAACTACTGGATGACATGCTGGTAATTCGGTAAGAGTAAAAGCTGTGTAGCATCTGGGTTCATTTGAATTTTGCACGGTGCTCCTAAGTTTGTTCTACTGGGCAGTTGAGCCCGCAGTGAGTGAAAACAGCTTCTGCTTTGTTGTTGTTGCGGGTTGCTGGACCAAGCAGGCTGCATGTATTTATTTCACCCGCGGCGCTCCCTGCTGACATTCCTTTTAAGGAACTTAAGCAGTTGGTCTACTTGCAGTACACAGGGTGCCTTCCTTCATTTGAACACTCATTTATGACAGAGAGCGACTGTGGGCTTAGGTAGCCTTTGAGCTCTCTTGGATACAATAGTAGCCTATCCTTGCCTTTACGACTACCGTTACTACACAGGAGTGACTGCAGGCTTGTTTAGCCTTTGAGTTCCTGTGAGGTGTGACGGTCCCTGGTATTCTGCATCGCAAAGCTGTGGATTTCCTACTATTCTAGAGGTACCCATTATCTCTGTGCACATCATCAAATTTTCCCTATTAGAATCCATGGGGGGGGGGTACTTATGGATGGAAGACAGACATCATTACGACCCAGGTGTTAACCATGGCGCTATTATCGCCATGGTTGATGCCGGTATTTTACCGATTGCGCCACGCTAGATGGCGGAATTACCACCCCATTCACCATTGGCCCTTCCCCATTTTTGTCCGACAGGGCTCAATGGGAATGGGGAAGGCGGTAATTACGGTACTGCAAATTGCGGTACCATAATTACCTCGAAAGTCCCTTTGCGGTTCCTTCCTTCCTTCCTGGTAAAACCAGCCGTTAAGGTGGGGACCCGCAAAGGGACCTCGTAATTAGGCAGTGAGGAGTTAACGGCGCTGCCACCTTTTACGGCACCGTTAACCCCTTACCTCCTGGGTAGTAATGAGGCCCCTAGACTTCTAGTAGTGTTCACCATTCTTATCAATTACAGCACCTCCCTACTTGTTATCTTCTTTCTTGACAGGAAACACCTTTTAGGCTTCAGTTTTAGCAGATCAACAGGCTTGGAAATCATTACGCTCCTGTGGAGACCAGGAAAGCGTTACAGAACGCGAAGCGATACTTAAAAAATACTCCGCCTGAGCGTAATGGAAACCACAGATATAGACAATTTGTCCCAGTTTTTGGGGGGGTTACGGGCAGAAGTCCATGCATCAAGGTCAGAAACAATTCCCTAAGGAGGGAGTTCGTGGTTAATAGGGAACACACTGATGAATTGGGTCACCAATTATTACAAACACAAGCAGGAAGCCCCATTTCCCGGTGGCTTTCCACCAGTTCAAGGTTCTTCTCCAAGGCCTCCCCTTCAGGTGATTTTAACAGGAAATATTCCTTTAGCTCGCCCAGAACGATTTATGGGGGATTCAAAGTGTTTTGCACTCTTTATGAATCAATGTAACTTGCATTTTCTGTGTAGACCCGGGCTCTTTCCCTCAGATCAGTCTAAGGTTGCATTTGTGTTATCCTATTTGGGTGGGCATGCTGCTGATTGGACCATTCCCTTGGTCAACCGGGATGACCCTTTATTAAGAAACTTTCCTGGCTTTCAGCAGGAATTGGAGACACTCTTTGCCCGTCATACAAAGGTACAGGCCTTGGATAATGAGTTGCTTTCCTTACGCCAAGGTGGTCAAGAATTGCTGGCATATGTAGCTTATTTACATCGACTAGTAGCGGAAACTAATTGGCCAGAAGAAAAGAGAAAAACACTTTTTTATCGAGGATTACGAGGAGAACTCAGACAAATTGGCTCAGGTTGTGAACCCTCCTACGAGTTGTGCGGAATTTATAGATCTCACTATACAACTGGACCATCGGTTGCAAGATCGACAAACAGACCATTCCAGATCAGAAACTAGATCACTCTATGTCCGCCCAAAGACATTGGTAATCACCAGAGCCAAAGGAATTGGGGATTGTTCGGGGCCCCATTTCAAAGGAAGAAAGAGAGAAGACAACAGAATAATGTCTCTACTGTGGCTCAACTGGTCATCACCTTTGTAACTGTCTGGTGAAACCTCCCTGGAAACTGGTGGGAGCTTTGGACAAGGCTGAAAAAGGCAAAAAGAAGGAAGAACTGACAGAAAACTCCAACGCCCGACAAGCTTAGAGGTCGGCTTGTCGAGTCAGAAGAAGAAATTTCAGATCTCTCATTTCCTTGTGCCCGTTATCCTAAGTAGTGACCTTCAACCTTCCAAGGTACATGCTCTAGAAGCATATATGGACAGTGGTGCGATTGGAAACTACATGGATCACAAACTTGCAAGCAAGATTGGTATTGCTATGAACCCAAAGTCTGTGGTTGAGAATGTCACAGCAGTTGATGGTACTCAGCTAATATCAGGACCAGTGACGAAGTGTACTGTAGTCTGTACCTTGCTTTGTCAGGATGGACATCGAGAAAAGATCTTGTTTGACCTAATAAGTGCTCCGCAGTTCAAAATAATTTTAGGTAGTCCATGGATAGAGAAACATAATCCACCGATTAATTGGCGTTCCAGAACTTTAGTATTTCCAGAAGAATGCAAAAACGTATGTTACAGTCAAGAAAAACATTCAGGAAACAAGGTCCAAGCGACATTTAGAGAAGGCCTTGCGTTAGGGTTAATAGAAATTCTACCACCAGAGTATCAAGATTTTCAGGAAGTATTTGAAAAAGAACAGGACAACGTGCTGCCGCCACATCTCAAACCCCATGTAGTAGTATCTATGCCTTAACCGAGCAAGAGAATATACATTTGAAGACATAGCTGGATAAGAACATTGCAAATGGTTGCATTCGGCCATCCAAGTCCCCAGTAGCCTCTCCTCTGTTCTTCGTGCCAAAGACGTAAGCAGATCTTCGCACTTGCATAGATTATCGTGCATTAAATCAGATCACAGTAAAGTACTGATACCCACTTCAACTCATTCCAATGGACCAGGTCAAAGATGCAACAATTTTTACAAAACTAGATCTTGGCGGATGCTTATCATCTGGTGAGAATCAAAGAAGGGAATGAATGGAAAACCACCTTTCGTAACAAGTATGGCTTATACGAGTATCAAGTTATGCCTTTTGGCTCATGCAATTCCCCAGTGCTTTTCAGAATTCTATGAACAATGTTATACGCGAATTATTAGATGTCTGTGCCGTGCTGTACATTGATGACATCTTAATTTATTAAGCCTCTGCCCAGAAGCACGTAGCCCATGTTAGAGCAGTACTTACGAAGTTACGCCAACATCAGTTGTACGTCAAATTGGAAAAATGCTCCTTTCATGTGACCTCAGTGGAATTTTTGGGATTTGTTTTTGTCACCATTGGGAATTCAGATGGACAACAGAAAAGTAGAAGCAGTTTTAATGTGGCCTTCCTCTTCGTCGGTGAAAGGAGTCCAAAGCTTCCTGGCATTCGCCAATTTTTATCGGCGCTTTGTTTCAGGCTTTTCGCAGTTAGTTCACCCAATAACTTCACTACTACGAAAGCACAAGAGATTTGTCTGGACCGAGGAAGCAGAAGAGGCTTGCCAGACTTTAAAAAATAAATGTACAACCGCTCCAGTGTTAAGACATCCACAGCCAGATTTACAGATGTGGTAGAGACCAAAGCTTCCAGTGCTGCCATGGGAGCAGTATTGTCCCAAAAAGATATGGAAACCGGACAATTGTACTATTGTTAGTGCAGGGTCGAAGGGCATCTACAGAGCATCAGACAAGTCAGAGCACATGAGAGTAGGGCTTGTGGTACAATCAGAGCGCCGGTCATCAAGGACAGGTGCAGGGTCAAAGCTGTATTGCGGTCTACAGCTCCTCTAATAGCGGTAACTGCTATTAGCGGTCACCGCTAATAAGCGGAACCGGAAGTAGCGCCATCGCACAGGAACAGGAAAGAGCACGGCGGCCATCTTTAAAAACACAATCCATTGCCATTCACCACAACCAGCAGCCATCTGACCCCCAGAACTCTAACACACCTCCACCACTACCTGCTGCATCTCACCATGCCGAAAGCTGTTAAAAAAAGCACTGATCGCCTGCGTAAGGAGCGCTTCTCCTCAGAGGAGTTGGCCATGCTGGCGGAGACGCTGCAGGAACAGATATTGTCTTCTCCTCCGACATGTCCCGCCCTGCAGTGCAGCGCAAGAAACAGATATGGGCGGAGGTTGGCCAGGAAGTAAGTGCCGTTGGCACTACACCCCGCACTCCCAAAGATGTCCGTAAGCGCTGGGACGATCTGCGTTTACGCGTGCGCAGCATCCTCTCTGCTAACCGCAACCTGGGGATGGCGACAGGCGGAGGTGCGGAGCCCATATCTAGTTACAACCATGGGAGGAGATATGCGCCAGCACCATAGGGACGGAGGCCATTGAGGGAGTGGGGGACATGAAGCGAGGAGCCCCATCATCGGCCGATGCAGGTAGGTGTTCCAAATGAAACAATGCTAATACCAACACGATGTTGTCCACCTGAACTGACACTGCAATGATGTAGAGCAGGGTCCATCAGACACATATGTACAAGACTGCCTACAGGCAGTGCACAGCATCATCTTGTCCACATGCATAATGCACCCCATATGTGTTTCAACCAAGACGCTTCCATGCATCACCCACCCAAAAGCCAAGCAACCCGTATGTCACTCCCACAATGTTAATCAACTGCCATTCCATGTGAATGCAGCCACCCCAATGCATGCCTGATGCCTGTAGACCCATCACTAACCCTCTCCCTCCATTGGTCCCCCACAGGCATGCATTCAGACAGCGCTGACGAGGACACTAGGGTGGATGATGCCACACCACAAAAGAAGGCCAGGGGCGAGGAGGGAGAACACCGCCCCTCGACTTCAAGGGGTAGAGGCCAACCTGCACCACTGCGGAAGGCCAAGAAAACCCCAGAGCCCACAGCACCAATGTGCACTACAGCCCCCACAACAGCATCCACACCAGCCACCAGCAACCAGGAGCCAGTGGCAGAAGGCACTGCATCAGCTGCCAGCAGCACAGTTGGTGAGACAGCTTCCACAGCAGCCGTGTCGGACTATGAGGCTGATGTTCAGCTGCATGGCGCAACTACCAACACAGGCCCCCTGCATTCACCACAACTCTCCCCATGCAGCTTGCACAACAGCAGCATGCACGGGCTGTCCCCTGGTGTTTCATGGTCCGCAAGTTCCAGCCCCACGCCAACTGTGCATGAGGAACAAAGCATGTTGGAAACCCCTCACACATCCACCACAGTTCCAACCAGCCAAGAGGGGATCAGGGCTATTCAGAAGTGCCAGGAGGAGCTGACAGGGCTGTTGACACAGCATATAACGGAATGTGCCCGGGCAAGGGATGACATTAGGAAATGTTCTGCATCCCTGAAAATAGCAATCGAGACCATCTCAAAGGACATTTGCGGCGAATTGGCTGCAGTGCGGCATGTTCTCTCCGAAATGGTGGCAGCAATGCAGGCCATGCGTCCACCACAGTTGCCAGAACAACCTGGGACATCTTCCAATGCAAGCTCAACCAGGACCAGCCCCGTGCGTAGGTCTGGCCGGAACCTGCGCAGACCGGACAGGGGTGCACCTGGTGCTGGAAGAGGGGGAGGGCTGTAGGTACAGCCAGGCATACTGGTGCCATGTGGACTAATGTTGCACGCTACTGCACACCATGTGTGGGGAAGTCAAGGGGGGAGGGGGAGAGGGCGTGTGGGGGAGAGGGTGTGTGGGGGAGTTGAGGGGGGAGGGGGAGAGGGCGTGTGGGAGAGTTGAGGGGGGAGGGGGGAGAGGGTATGTGGGGTGGAGGGTTTGTGCACTTTGTTATATTTCTTTAATACACCTGTTGGGAAATCATATTTTGCATGTGCGGACATTGCTTATTGTGTACGTGTGCTTTATTGGTGAACAGTCTACAGTGTCCATGTCCCTGACACACCCAGTGCCCTGAGTGCTACCTCCATGTCACACTCCCGTCCATGTGTGCTAGAAACATTGATCAGAGTCTGACGCATGGCACGTCCCTCCTGTGCAACGCTGCCTCCCTGAAGTGCAGCCCCATCTCCACCCTCCTCATCGTCAGGTGGTTGCAGTTCAGCGTCAGATGGCAGTGGCACATTCCGTCTGATGTACATATTGTGTAGCATGACACATTCCATGACGATCTTGGCCACCTTCTCATGGCCGTACAGGAGTACCTGACCAGACCTGCTGAGGTAGCGAAACCGGGCCTTCAAGAGGCCAAATGTCTGCTCAATCACCACACGGGTACGTGTATGTGCACGATTGTAGTCCTCCTCGTGCCTGTTCTGTGGGTTCCGGACTGGTGTATGGAGCCACCTCTTCAAGGGATAGCCTGCATCACCTGCATGTGGGTAACACTGTATATGTGCAAGTCATCACGTCATATGGGACCTGTATCAATGACACCATAGCATGCATTTTTTACCTGATTGCAACCACATTTCCATGCATCAATGGAGACACACGATGTGACTGCTATGTGTGTATTCCTCTTATGGACAGGTGTGCGTGCCATCGTCTAGTGGGCTCAGGGGTGTCAAGTTCCTTGTGAGTGCTCATGCACTGTGTTTCCATGATCTGGCTGATGTGCAGTCATTTGTATGCTTTCATCCTGTCACCGTTGATGTCAGCCTCATGATGATCTCACTATGCACAAAAAATGGTGACATGCAGTTTTGTTGGACCTCTGTGTTAGTGTAGTGGTGTATTCATGTATTTGGCCCTCATGTGACTCATTTGTATGTAGTAATGGAGGACTGTCCTTTCTGTTGATGGTATTTGGTGCTGTGTATTGGCCATACTAATTGCTTATAGCTGCATTGTGTTGCAGGGGATACGGTCTGATTGAGTACAGTGCACATGTAGATGGCTATGGAATGCTTGTGACACTGCATCATTTACATGGTAGGGCAGCTTACATCTTGCATTATCTGGTCAGGTGTCTGGTCCGGTCTGGCCTGCTTTGGGGTATGAGCATGGTCCATTCTCTCAGGCACTCGCAGCCAGGTGAAGTATGCATCTCCCCCCCCCATCTCAGCCAGGTGAAGTAGTATGCACCCCCCCCCCCTCATCTCAGCCAGGTCAAGTATGCATCTCTCCCCCCATCTCAGCCAGGTCAAGTATGCATCTCTCCCCCAATCACCTAGCCACATTGCATTTCCATGAGCCTAACATGCAACTCACCGAGAAGCCAGGATCTCTGCCCTGCATGTCGCTCCAGGTAGCGTGTTATCATGGAGATCCGCAGGACCATTGAATCATGGGTTGATCCGGGGAATCGGGCATAACAATGTGTGATGATCTTGTTTGAGTCACATACCATTTGCACGTTGATGGAGTGGTATAACTTACGGTTGCGATACGCTACCTCCATGGCATGTGGGACCACCAATTCCACATGGGTGCAGTCGATGGCGCCAATGCAACCAGGGATGCCAGCCAGTGCATGGAAACCAACTTTGGTGTTTGAGATCTCCTGGGCAGTCCATGGTAAGTAAATGTGGTCGCCTGTGTGCTTCAGGAGGGCATCAAGCACTTGGTTCAGCGTACTTGAGAATAATGGTTGTGATATGCCATGCATGTGCCCCACTGTGTGCTGGTAGGTGCCTGTGGCCAGGAAGTGGAGCACAGACACTACCTTCAGTAGGGGTGGGATGGTGGTGCGTGTTTCAATCAGGCTGACAATGTCGTCATGTATCATGTCCGCAATGGTGGTGATGGGGTCCTGGTCCAGACGGTACAGGGTGTGGATCTGCTCAGGCAGGTTGCATGGACTGGCTCTGATGCGAGGGATTGGGGGCTGCCTGCGTGGTACCACTGGCTGCACTGGTGGGGCATGCTGGGCCTGCCTAACCCTCATTCTCCTCCTGCGTCTCCTCTGTGCTGCCTGTTGTTGTTGTTGTTGTTGTAGCTGGAGTTCCACTGCAATCATGTCCTCCAGCACCAGCATTGCTAGTAGTATGGGAATCATTTTGGTGTGTGACTGGGTGTGGGAAGGGGTGGGGTGTGCTCCTTTTGTGCTGAGCCAGTCTATATTTCCTCCACCTGTGCTGATTGTGTGCACATGTGGCAGTTGGGAACACTGCACATGGTCGTTTACGGGTGGTCCGCAATGCCGGTATTTGCTCCATGCCGGTAAGGTACTTTTCGGCCTTCAGTAGGCCGTTAATTGCATGGCCGCCTGACTTGTGATGTCCTCCTGTTTATGCCATGCCGGTATTGCCGACATGAAGGGTCGCGTGCCTGCGCCAAGGCCGCTATTAGAGGCACTGTTAATTACGGTGCCGCTAATTGTGGATTAGCGGGTCATGATCCTCAGGAGCGGTAAGCGATGCCGGTAATCCTTTACCGGCATCGTTGTTCCCTTACTGCCCGGGTCGTAATGAGGCCCAATGTGTTTAAAGGGCTCACCATATACTTACAATGGTGGAGAGGCCAACACTATTGGGAGACAGATGGGTCAGCAATAAAATTTGAGGAAGATTGGAAGCACATAGATGAAATATCAGGACAGCGCAATAGAACATGGGTCATTAAAACAAAAGCTCACAAAACGAATGGAAGCTGGGCTGAAGAAAACAACAGGGCAGATGCCGCAGCATAACTGGCAATACAAGAATACTCCTGAACACCTGTGCCCCCCATGGCGCTCCTACAGGAAGGGAACAAGGATCAAACAACCAAGCAAGAGGAAGTACTGGAAGAAGAATGGCCGGCGCCACCCCTGCCAGAAATAGAGACAGAGGAAAATGAAGATTGGTATGTGGCTGTGGGAGAGGGAGCAATGAAAACAACACTGCGAATAGGGAAGACAAAGTAACAAGGAGGTAGAGAGAGACTCCTGTCAGAATTACAGGAAGGTGACATGCTTATGCAGTACATAAACTCGAAACAATAGTGTGATGTCATCCAAAGGAAGGACAGTACGTGGTGGTACCGATCACACGGACAATGGGCAATAATACTACCTGCAGTATTAAGGAAAGATGCCCTGATATGGGCACACGGCTACTGGACGTATGAGAGAGGAGAGAATGGGTTCCGACGCCTGACAGCAATGGCCTGGTGGCCAACAATATTGGAAGACTGGCGAACACATGTCCTGGAAGCGGGACCGGAGAGGAAAGGAGAAGATGGGCCTGCACCAACATGAGCAACGAAACACAGAAGCATGGCAACATATCCATCTAGATTATGTGGGTCCACTGCCAAGAACAACAAAAGGGCAAAGATACATATTAGTGATCATTGATACATTCAGCAGATGGCTAGAGGCATTCTCAACAAGATACTGCTCGGCAAAAACGACTGTAGACATTTTATTACAGGACATAATAGCAAGGTTTTGCGTCCCATAAAAAATGACATCAGACAATGGCTGAGCTAACACGAACACTGTGTGCCAAACTACAAATTGAACATTGTTTCCACATCCCATATCACCCAGTGTCTGCCGGGATGGAGGAGAGATTGAACTTGGAGATCAAAAAGGAAGTATTGAAGATAATGGATGAAGAAGGATCACAGTGGGACTTACTTCTTCCATTCGTACTGCACAGGCTGCGATCCAGACAACACTCAGCTACCGGGTACTGGTCTTATGAAGTACTGTTCAGAAGAAATGTGCCTAGCACTGAGAAGTTATTGCTGCCACTTACAACGGAGGCACCCAAAGATTGCGAAGTTTTAGATGCAGATTACATATCATCATTGGTGAACAGACTACAGGGCATCCGTAAAATGACGATAGAAACAAAGGCACAAACTGACATTGACACAGCGAGGAAAAACAACAAAACAAGAAGGGAAATGGTACTACACATATGGGACACAGTGATGCTACATAATGAGGCTAGAACAGCGAAAAGTCAACCTAAATGGAAAGGACCCTATGTGGTAACAGACAGAATCAGTAACATAGTATACTGCATTGACCAATGGGACGATGATGGTCTGGTTATGAGGCACCTCAGTCAACCGAAGAGAGTAAAAAAGGGAAGGGAATATGTAGAAAGCAATGAGCATGACAGGGGTAGAAAGGAGGGCATAGAAAAGGGAAAAAAGCACGGAACGAAAATTGTACAGCTAAGGTACCTGGATAAATATATGTGTTTTTGTCTTTCAGATGCGCCGGTGTATATGGCCAATGTTATCAATACTGTCGATTGCCGCGGCGAACTGGCATATGAATGGATTTATCAATGTAACACAGGCGGTGGACGACACATTCAACATATCAAATTGTTGGTTATGTTTACTGTTCCTTACGCATGCACAACAAAGAACACCATTGGTGGCAGAGCCATTTACTATGGAAAAGTGGGTGGGAGATGTCAGGGCAGGGACCAGAAAGGACAAAAATGGACAGCGGGTACCCTCATTTACATTCCAAGAATCACTTTCTGCACCATTCTGCATTAAACCTGGGGGGACGGGGGCACGACCACGCGATTATGCAGTAGGGAAATATGGGCACTGTGCCATGACAATCACGATAGACACAAGAGAAAGTTACATCTACGGATTCAAGAGGGTAATATGTACCTGTTATGATGAAGAAAGGCGCAGGGAGCAAAATGTTACTAGGTACGACATACACAGAGAAATAATGGATACAAGAGGATGCATAGTACACCCAGATGATTGTAGATGTAAGGACCCAGTGAGTAGGAATGCAACAAGGTACTTTGTGGGTTTGGCAATATACAATGGGTTACTGTTTAACAGGAATAGCTACCAAATACACCTGTACACCCCAGGGGTGTTTTGACTCTGTGGAGGGTGGGCCTACAAAACACTTCCTATATACTTCATCCTGATACACACCAGAGGTCCCGTTGTCCGGTGGTCTCTTCATTGTGGATTTAGAGTGTATTCCTACTCCCTTCTAAACTCTGGGTAAGATTTGAGCTTTTTTCACTTTACTATTATGACCTTCCCTTTAAATCCGGAACTTTATGGTTCCCTTTTGATCTGATTCAGCAGTTGAAGTGTATTGACCCAATTAATATTCATGTATTATGCAAGACCACACAGAAAGACATACTAGAGGTAATTCTTTCCATTATTTTGCTTCTAATTTCATGCTTTGGAGTCACACCAGTATTCAATTTTGGTTTACTGATTATGAAGAAAATGATAATGACCCTATATAGTATGAGCTAGGTTGCTTTGTAGCTGGTTTAGAGTGATGATTGATAATGATTTGTTCACAGTAATGTTGTGTTTAATTTATGTGAAGGTGATTATTAATTGTATGTATATGTGTAATTGCAGATTTCTTTCACTCCTGAAGAAGGGGAGTTTCCCCGAAACGCGTAGAGTTGGAAATCACATCGCAACATAAGAACACTGTGGTTGCTCTTTGTTTCATTTTGTTTTTTACAATGGCCATATGTGAAAATCATTTATATTTATGCAAATTTGAAGGTTTAATTAACAAACATTGATGTTTTCAACTTTTGTTCATGTATCTAATATTCAATTACATATCTTTTGAAAATGTAAGCATTGTATTGACTGATTTTTTCAGCTTTAATGGTGTGCAGGGGACGGGAGTGTCTTTAAATTTAGACACTTTGTTTAGTTCCTACAAAACATTGCCCAGACAGTGGGAGGGTGTCTGCACAGTAGGACATCTACGACCGGACGTGACCATTGTGGGACTAAATAAAGGGTTGCACCAGAATAAAAGGGACATCGGCGAAAAGCCACTGGTGTTCCATAACACAGGATTCCACCAATTTGTCAGAATATGGATCCCATCACTAGGTATATATGAACTAGAAAGGGCCATAGTGAACATATCCGTTTCATTAGAGATCTTTGATAATGCTACGGCAGATACATTAGGGCACATGCAAAAGTAGATACATAGCATAGGTACCACTGCTATGCAAAATAGAAAGGCTCACGATTTACTGCTGGCTCACTAAGGTGGAGTTTGCGCAACTTTTAATAGTTCTTGCTGCGTATACTTGAAAGAAGATGGCCTTATAACTAAAGACATCGCAGTAATACAAAGACAAGCGAAAGTGTACCAGCAGATTTCTATGGATGGCAGTGGAACAATTGATTGGTGGGCATGGCTAACAGGGCCTATGGGGGAACTAGGACACACAATATTGCAGCAGGTATCATGGTCCTTTTAGTGTTATTGCTATGTATATACTGCATTATTGCTTTTGTAAAATGTATAAGGTGAAAAGGAATGGAAACTGTAGAAATGCAAAATATAAGACAACACTTGTCAAAAGAGAAAAAAAAAAGTGGACGAATGTTATGAGATCTAACTATGTGATTATCTGCTTCCTTTGAGGCCCTGCGCAAGGAGAGGTTGGGTTGGCACCAGCAAGATCAGAATGGCTGTCGAATGCATGACAGACATGCCTGTTGTGGTGGGAAACCATTCTCTGCGAGAAGTACACACCATTCGTGGCTAACAAGCTGTAACTAGACCCCAAGGCTAAACTGCCCTGTGTGCAGGAAGACATTTATTCTAAGAACATGAACACTTTTATCACTTGTCCCCCGATTGCCCCTACATGCCTTACATGGGCCCGGACGCAGCCCGCAGGCAACACTGTGACATGAGTGATGAGAACTGGGTTAGCCACCTTATCTGTATATAAGGATGCAACTGGCATGTGGTGGGAGAGCAGTCCACCCAGGTGTTTGGTTCTTACTTTCAATATATGCTAAACCTTTCTACTAATGGTCTCCCATGTGGTTATTTCGGTGTGTTGCAGCGTGTGCTGTTCAAAGGGCATTTGCAGTGGGGAGCAGGACGGACGTTCGTAACGCACACCGAGTGGCGGGCTCCACAAAGCATCTTATCCCGTAAGTATGCATCTGCATGTTTCCCTGATGAAAAAGTTCCAGCTGCAAAGCCCACCAATCAGTATTAGTTTTAATTTTAGTTTTAGGCCCCGGTATTGGGGGCCCTCTAACACTGCAGCATCTCTGGCATAGAAGATCTAACTAGCGAGCCAGGTAGCATTATCAACGTTGCTGCATGTGATAAATGTAGTACGGGGCGAGCCACAAGCCAGAGGCGTCCTCATTTCATTTCACCAGTCCATCCTGTCTGCGACCCAGCCGATGCAATTTTTTTCCCACTGTTCTCCAGCCATCTCTATCCCCAGATTGTTGTTGCAGTTGAGCTGGATGGGTGGTTGATCTGCATGTGCCTCCTCATCGGCCACAAGAGCAAAGTCTGTGGCAACAATCACTCGCTGCTGCAGGAATTCCCATGCCTCTTCGGGATCCTTAAAGGAATGACATTTCCCGTTGAGTTGGATGCACCATACTGCTGGTAAGTTTAGGTAGTGCTTTTGTTCACGGCTCTTCAGCACGTCATACAGTGGGTTGAAGGTCTGTCTGCATTTGTAGACCTCAAGGGAATAATCATTAAAGATTTGGAGGGTGGCGTTGTCTACTCATAGTATCCCTGCCGCTCGGTATGCCCTCAGGATCGCTAGTTTGTGCTGAAAGTTCAGCGGGCACATTGTGATAGTGCACGGTCGGTCCCCAAGGGGAGGCTTAGGTATGGATGCTCTGTGCACCCTCTCAATGACGTATGAGTGAGGATTGTCCAGATGCACTTGGTCCTGCAGGAAGCCATTGATGAATCCCTCCAGATTGGTCCACTCTGTGCTCTCTGGAAGGCCCACAAGGCAGAGATCTTCCAACTTGGTCCCCATCGTTGCCCTCCCGGATGACCCCATCTTGGTCCGTGGCGGCAGTATAATAATTGTCCTCCAAAGAACTGACCCACTGCTCATTGTCTGTGGTCCGGTCCGCCTGAGCGTTCAGACGGGCATTGGCATCTTGTAGTTCCTTCTTGATGTCTTTCATGGTGGTGGTGGACTCCTAAGGCCGCTGGCCAATAAGATTCTTTTAACTCAGAATAGCAGGGATGCGCCATAGTAATGTACGTCTGATGGTGTTAGGGGTCTGGCCGGGGCTCCAGGGGACTCCGCTAGGGGCGCACCCAAGGCAACAGGCAATGTGCAAGATGGCAGCTGTGTGGCTCACATTGTGTGTGGCGATATTAGGAGGCTCTCTACCCCTGCGGCATACAGTGCTTCCAGTAGTTGTAGGTGGGGGTGTGGGGTGCCTGTGCGAAGCTATAGTATATTGGCAATATGTTGGCAGGCAGAGTTCACAGTGCAGGCATGCCGCCTTAGCCCTCATTGTTAAGTGCCCCTTCCAGCTTTGGATACATTGGGAGCTGCATAGGTTCTTAGATAGGGGCTCTGGTGCACGTGCCTGCAGAGCAGAGTTCAATAAAATGTGCCGGTTGGTGGCAGCGCTCCTCCTGGCGTCCCCTCTGCGCTTGGGAAGAGGACAGCACACATGGTCATCGTGGGCTGCACGTTTGCACTGTGTCCGCTCCTCACGGCCTTATCCATAATGCTTTGTGTTGGGGCTGATGCAGAGGCTCCGATGGGGGATAAGGCTGCGTGTACTGCAGCGCGGGCCACCAACACGCACCTCCCTCACCCTGGTCACGGCACTGCTGGTTCTCCCGCTTGCAGTCGGCAGGTGCAAGATGCTACTCCAGCGACCCCAGAATCATCTGCTGCCTTGCTAATTAGTGGACCATCAGCGCTGTGTCTCCCAAGGGCCGGGGGCCGCACCAGTCAGTTCATGCCAGGCCCGCGCCGGGTGTTGGCATCTGCAGACATCTGAACTCTGTCAGCACTGGAAATCACCTGGAGGCTCCCCCCTAGTTTCGGCTGCAGGTGGGATCCATTAATGGCATGATAAGGCAGTGCGATCTGGGGTGATTTGGAGCGTTAGAGCCCGTTGGCCACCTGGCCATCTTATTTGGGCACACGAGCGCCCCATGTGTTACTTATGTTTTGTAAAAATGTGGAGTAACTTCTTTTCATCGGGCAACTAAAAGAAACCCCTCTCAGGGTGGGGGTCTCGGGCCTTCTGCCCTCCCATAAGGATATACAAAGGAGCAAAAGTGATTGGGCAACAAGGCCTGAAATGTTGACAAACTCTGAATCGTACATACGCCTTGTGGAGCCTACTACACACGCAATTTCTCGTTATTTGGTATACACTATATACGTTTATGGAATAAGGATTACGTTGAATATTTGTTTCTCACAAGTTGTCGTAGGCTACAATATGTACTGTAAACGAGATATCTCTACTTCAAATGCAAAGTGAACTTCATGGCTGGCCACACACTAACGAAAGCAGGGGCCACCCTCCTTTGTGGCTGGGTGTGTTGTGATGGGTGTGCTCAAAGCATCCATGCTTTCAAAGTGGGGCAAAATGTCCAGCAACTTTATGCATTTGGTGGAAACATAAGCACAAAATGGTCATGATGACTTGCTAGGAGAAATTGCCCTCTGTGATCTTATACTGAAGATTACTGCTCTTCTTCACCCGCGCTTGATAACCAAATGCAGGTGAGTGACGTTTGCGCAAAGAAAGATCTCACCTTCGACGTGGGTGTGATTTTCAAAGGCAGAGCAGGAGTTGCTGTTATTGGAGACCACTATCATGCTGCAGCTTGCATTCCTTACAGCAATAAAGTAGAAAAATGCTATTTCGCAACAGAGCTGGTCTTTTAAAAGACAATGGCGAAACCACTTGTAAAACAGCTGATGCTGTTTGAAATATGTGCATACAAAATATGAACTATAATAATAATATTACAAAAGTATTATGAAAAATATGAAATCATTGGTGCTGAGAATGAAACTCACAGGTACTAGGAGCTTAGCCTCCCAGATGACTGCTTTAATCACTGCTGCTCCAATGCTCTGTTTACTAAGTGGGCCTGAGCGGCTATGATCCTACTTTAAAAACAGCAAATTACACTTCACTTAGAATAAGAAGCGAGGATGAGATAAATTACTTATAAGCCAGCTCCAGTATTACTCGACTTTTTAAACATAATTAAAAACAGGTAACTACTATTTCAAATATTAGGAAATAATTTAAGAAAGGGGCACTCGCACTCTCAAAATATAATCTTGGGGATTGGAAGTGGGATGTTACGGTTTATAGTCATAATTTCGAGAAAAGAAATGTCGACAAACAAAAATGTCGAAAAAAAAATGTCGAAAACAATAATGTCGACATCCTATACTTATAATGTAAAAAGTCATTTTGTAGAAAAAAAAATGTCGACAAAAAAAAATGTCACTTAGAACTATCAACACCTCACCCAACACCCCCCTGTAACCCCCCCCAGACCCCCCACCACCACCCTCCCACCCCTCATACTCAACACATTCTATTTATATATTTATTTATTTATTTATTTTTTCAATAAATAAATAAAAAAGAGTATAATTTACTATGGGGGGTCCCCCCAACCCCCCTCACCCAACACCCCCCTGCCACCCCCCCACACCCCCCCAACCACCCTCTCACCCCTCATACGCAACACATACTAATTATATATTTATTTATTTATTCAATAATTAAATAAATAAAAAGAGTATCATTTACTATGGGGGGGTCCCCCCCAACCCCCCCTCACCCAACACCCCCCTGCCACCCCCCACACACCCCCCAACCACCCTCTCACCTCTCATACTCAACACATACTAATTATATATTTATTTATTTATTCAATAAATAAATAAATAAAAAGAGTATCATTTACTATGGGGGGGTCCCCCCAAACCCCCCTCACCCAACACCCCCCTGCCACCCCCCCACACCCCCCCAACCACCCTCTCACCCCTCATACTCAACACATACTAATCATATATATATATTTATTTATTTATTTATTTATCCAATAATTAAATAAATAAAAAGAGTATCATTTACTATGGGGGTGTCCCCTCCAACCCCCCTCACCCAACACCCCCTGCCACCCCCCCACACACCCCCAACCACCCTCTCACCCCTCATACTCAACACATACTAATTATATATTTATTTATTTTTTCAATAAATAAATAAATAAAAAGAGTATCATTTACTATGGGGGGGTCCCCCCCAACCCCCCTCACCCAAAACCCCCCTGCCACCCCCCAACCACCCTCTCACCCCTCATACTCAACACATACTAATTATATATTTATTTATTTATTTATTCAATAATTAAATAAATAAAAAGAGTATCATTTACTATGGGGGTGTCTCCACCAACCCCTCTCACCCAAAACCCCCTGCCACTCCCCAACACCCCCCACCACCCCTCATACTCAACACATCTTAGTTATATATATTTATTTATTTATTCATACAATAAATAGAAAATTTCGAAAAAATATCGAAAAAATGTCGACATTATTGTTTGTCGACATTATTTTTTCCGACATTTACTTTTCGAAATTTTGACTGTCGACATTTTTACTGTCGACATTATGACTGTCCACCGGATGTTACAGCTACAGAAGACAGTTATGATACTGTGCCTCACCTCCCGCCCCTCACCTGCCTTTAGCCCAATGCATTTCATTGAAGGGAACCAAAACCACAACTCCCAGAATGCAATTGAGGGAAAAATAAAAGCCTACGATTAACCATGCGACAAGTGATATTGTACATACTGTGGGGTCAGATGGACAGATGAGCAGTGGTGAGCCACACACAAAGCATTTCAGTTAGTGTATTTTAGTTTGGAGGAATGGGGGTTGGGGGGGAGGGGTAGAAGAGATGGGACTGAACCCACTATGGGATGAGGAATACCTTTGCCAAAGGTACAGAGCATCCTTCAAGTGGCTGTGATTATAAAAGGCCTTCCTCTAGTAGCCAAGTACTTGCCAACTGCCAAGTAGTCTGTATTATAGAGCTCTGAGAGAAAATGGCCACCAGGTAAGTAATACTGTCTGAGAGGTCCAGACATAAGGTAGGACATCCACTTTATATCCATACTAGTGCTTTACCATCTGCTTTTTATGTGCAGATTTCTTTATAGGGGAGTGTGTCCGGAATATTTTGATACATGTGTTGGTGAGTTCTGATGTGTGGCTGTATTATTGTATTGATTGATTGAGGATGGACCCGCACGGTTTACTCTGGTTTTCATTGGAGTGTGCGTGCAACAGCGCTGGGCAGATTTTCACAGTACTTTAGGTGTACTGGAGGTGGTACCCTTCTAAATGATGAAAATCTGGAATTTGGCACAGATACTGAGGCAATGAGACCTCTGAACTCTCGTGTGATTGCATTTTTGCGCAAGTCTCATCTGAGTTCTTGAACTAGGCAGAGTGACACTGATTATGCTGCTCTGGATTGAAATAGAGCCAGGCTGAGAGACGTGCTCCTGTGGGTTTGAGACCTGGAGGCTGGTTCCTTGCTGGCTTTATATTATGACTCACTGGTGTGATCTAGAGACGAGCGCAGGTAGGGTCAGGCTTGGAGATGGGGGACAGTCATAGGGAAAGTCTTCATGTTTGGATGTGTTTCTGTGGCTATTGGAATGTCTAGGATATTATATCTATTATATGTGTCCCACCTACTGATTGCATATACAATGACATGGTTTGCCTTCTGAAGGATTCAATGAGCAGACCATGATGTGACATCCAGGTGTCCTTTCAAGCTATCTAATACAAGGAGCTGTGCTATATACCTAATATAACCTTTGCATGCTTAATCTGTCTATGTACCTTCAATGGCGTTCAACCTTGCACTCCATGACCTTTAGTAGGCTCTAACATCGCGCAGGCGCATTTCTAAAAGTGTGCCCATTTGGGAGCAGACCCCAGTGTTGCTTGAAGCGAGGCTGTGCGATTGCTCATTTCGCCAATGCAAGTTTGCACTAGGCTTGGAAAATGCCATATCTGCAGAGATAGCTTGTTTATGTGTTTGGCTATCATTAAAGTGGAGGGAAACATTTGCTAAGAGGATAAATATTATAAGCCTGGGTTGTGCACTAGACATTATTTATGTACTTTATATGTTCTCTAACCACTAATATTAAGAGCGATTATTTTGAGCATACTAGGTGCGATCTGTTACAGAGGCTTAAGAAAGAAATGGGTTGCAAGTGGTTTCTTTTTTTTTTGTCTGCGGGATAAACGAAAGGACTCATCAGCCTTCATACAGATGATCGTTTGGTTACTAGGTGAAATCAGTAGACATACATTGTTAAACATACTTCCATCACTGGAAAAGCTCTCACACTGCATGCAGCTAATGGGTCGCAATAGCCTTCACTTCCCAGCTCAAAACTAACACCCTTATTCGCCCCATTCTCTCTTTGCGAACCATTTAACTGGCTTTCCTCTACCGAACTATTCCAGACCAGGAGAGTCAGCCCGCTTCCTCTTCCTTCTAAACAATAAACACCCCAGCAATATCTAACAGGAAGGCTATTAGATTTGGTTGGGTGCAAGTTAGGTATCAACTCCTTCAAGTTTCTCTCAGACCGTAGAATACTTGACTCCTATTTTCCCAGCTAAACATATCTTAAATTCCCAGAAGCCCAGGACACAGCTTTGTGGTGGGGGAAAACATGGAAGATCAGTCTCGGAATGTTCTATAAAGCTGGGCAGATTATTGATTTGAAGGATGATTTTACACACCTACACTACTTCTACTTTCAGACCAGAACCTAGAATAAAATTAATTATCAAATGCTTGTTGAGCCAAATACTTTACATATATATCTCTGAAAAAACTTTAGTTAAATTTTAGTTAAGTTGGCCACATTTATCGCAACAAAACACTTGAAATTCAGCGCATCGGGAAAATCCTGACTGGCTTAACTCGGCGTGTTCCTGTTGATCTCCGCCAGAACGCTATGTCCCCCATAATGGTATTTTCAGCCGTGCCTACTGAATATTTTATAACACTATCGGCCAGTATCCATGGCCTTCAGAGTTGACCTCTATACATGTCTTTTGAGCCCACTAGCCAGGACCTTCGGTCCTGGCCAGTGAGCAGGGCCTTCTGCCATGTCCACTGTATATTTAAAAACACTAACTCGCCATGGCCTTCGGCCATGGCCATCGCCCACTGTATTTTCTTATACACTAACGGGCCACTACCCATGGCCTTCAGCCATGCCCACTGTATATTTTAAAACACTAACAGGCCACTAGCCATGGCCAGTGGCCAAGGCATTCGACCGTGCCCACTGTCAAATTTAAAACACTTTTTATATATGTATTCCCCTTTTTCAAAAATAAAAGCCATTGGATTCCAAGATGGCAGTGATGCAGTGAACACTGCGACCAACGCTCTCCCGACCCACGAGACCGCAAACACAACTTAAAAGAATCTGCAAGCCCTCCCCAGGCTTAAAAAATTCCGGCATACAACATTGAGAGCCAGCGGACATAAGAGGGGGCTACAGGCACTCCCCTTTGACATAAACAGCTTCCATGGACCTAGGGGAAGAGCGGCCGTGTGGCCCACAATGCATACTACAACACCCGGAGGGATAGACCCTGCAGCAGAGCGGAGCGACCCTCGGGGCCCCTGCGGCACGTAGCAGGGCCGTCGTTGCGGCAGAGCCAGCCATTCTCCAGCCAGTGCAGTAAGTTGAGAACACACCAGAAGCGGGGGGAGATGAGGAGAGGCGCTGAGACAGAGCTCCGGCTACACTAACATCTCATCATCTCACCCCGGAATCAGTGCACACAACTGGGCACAACGCTGCCCGGTCTCCTGGGTGGCCTGGAGTCATGGCGCAACATTAATGCAGAAGATCAGAAGGCCGGAGCCCCGAGCCGATCCACAGGACCGCTTGGGCGATGAGGTAACGACTCCCAGCAGAGGACGCAGAGGAGAAGAGCCATCGACCCACGCACAGCAGTCCATGCGCACAAAGTATGTGCAGGGCAGTCAAAAGCCCGACACAACGGACTCAGTCATTATCATTCGCTGCGGGGGGGACGGCAGGCCCTCCAACATCACCTCCTCCCGCTCCATAGACTTACCACGAGGAAATAGGGTGCAGCACACCTGAAGAGGGCTCAGGAAACAGAGTTCTCCCCCGGGGCTGTCCGGCTAGCAGTAACTCTGATACACACAAACAGAGAACAGGAACAGAACGGAGATAACGGTGCAGCATTTCACTGGATGCGCCGACCAGATAGAAGCAAACAGTGGCACCCCACTACTACACCGGCCTCAGGCAAGAACCCAGCCCCAGGGTTCACCGAGGAAGCCGCTAACAGCACTCCACCGCCCCTGAGAGTGGGGAGCACCCAAGGAACACCTGGTCAGCCTACGGACGTCAGCCGAGAGGGAAGGGGAACAGTTTGGCCCACCAACGGTACTCACCCCTCCACTTAAGAGGGACACCCAGCCAGGGAACATTCTACCCTGGCACAACGAGCATATCCCCCCTGACAGAGGCATTTCACTGGAAAAAGGGGCAGCATTCATTTGAAGAGGCTCGGGGCGCGGGGTGAATACGCCAAAACCCAGAGCGCAGATCTGCCACAGTCCAGAGCACAGAACCGACCCCCCCACGAACAACGGGAAACATACAGCCAAAGTTAACAAGGCCTGCCTTGAAGAACTTGGCACATAACTCACCAGCTAACAATGTCAAAAACCAGGGGAAAAGACCCTCCGCCAATGGCCAAAAGCACCAAAAAGCCCCAGGAAGTCGCACTCATCAAAATATGGCCCAACGACTCAGATCCTCCTGGGGGACACCACACGGCAGACCGGCCCCCAGGACCAGAGGAGTACCCATTGCAGGAGGAACCGGACCAACCCATAATGCAGTCTATGCTCAAGCAGTTTCTCAGCGACTTCGAGGACAAGATAACCTCAGCGGTGCAGAAACAAATGGACGTTTTGAGGGAGGACCTGGCCGACGGGCTAAAGGAGATAAAGAGAGACATCAATAAAATGGAAGAGCGAGTAGACATCAATGAAAGGGAGATACAGGAATTGACGTAAGATGCAAGGAAATCTGACGCCCTGCTGGAAACCTTGGCAGCAGTGACCCACAATCTTGAGCTACAGGCGGAGGACCTGGAAAATAGGTCCAGGATGTCCAACATCTGCATCAAATGCCTTTTTCAGGATACACAGGAACAAGAACTTGCGGAAGTGGTTGAAACATCTTCATGGGCATCCTGGAACCCGACGCCGACATGGTGATAAAATTCAACAGGATCCACAGAGTAAGCCCCCGCAGACAGGAACCAGGGGCGAGACCAAAGGATGTGCTGGTGGCCATCCAGGACTATACAATCAAAGAAAAAGGACTTGTCAAAGCCAGGAGAACGAAATAGGTTACACACAACGTAGCCGAAATATTCCTGTACCAAGACCTGGCACAATCCACCCTAATCAAGAGGAGGAGAATGGCCCCCATCCTAGCCTTCCGGAGGGACCGAGAGATCTGCTACAGATAGACATATGGGTACTTTTTGACTGGCAAGGGAAACAGCAAAGGATCACGATGTACGAACAAGGAGCCACTCTCCTGGGCATTGAGGAAGACCGCCAGTCGTCACCCCGTCAATCGGACCCACAACCAAACACCCGCAGACCACAGTAGGCCCAAAAGGCCCAAGAAGGGAGAACATCAACCACTCCTCAGGGGTCCCACAGCGGGAAAGGAACAGGAAAAGAATAAACTCCCCGGCAACACGCCCGGCTGAACACACAATACCAATGGAGACAACAACCCAACATCTTGCCTGTGGATGGCTCCAGTCAAGTTAATTAAGTTGATGTTAAGTTCATAAGACCCACAGAGGTCCTGTGGGGAGGGGAGCGGGGCTCTTTGAATGATTTATGGTGAACCTGCACAGACCTATCCTGGAGTGAAGCAAGGATTCAACTCTCGAGATGAGGATTCGAGGGGGCCTGGAAGCCAGCTGAATCCACCCAGTTTGGGGGGACGGGGATGGGAGGGCACGGGTAGGGCAGGGGGAGGCTAGGGAAAGATGGGTGGTCCACAGAGGGGTAGGGGCAAGAGGGAAACAAAGAAGCAACCAAGGAGGCAGCCCCAGTCCCGATCCGAACACCAAACGGCTAAAAGCGAATCACATACGTGACAATGGGTAGCAGCAATAACCTTAAAATTATATCCCTAAATGTCAACGGCCTAAACTCCCCAACCAAAAGGACAAGGATAGAGAGGTACATGAGAAGGGAACGCCCTGACACTCTACCAAGCCACTCAACCCAACAAGAAAGGAGGGGTGCTACTGGCCCTGAGAGACGACCTGGACCTGAACCCGAATGGGACAGACACTGACTAACAAGGGAGATACCTGGCAATAACACTTTCTGGGAGGGGGGGAACCTACAAAGTAGCGACCCTATACACCCCAAACACAGGCCAAGACACCTTCATCCAAAAAGCACTAACCAGACTCAAAACATTTGCAAAGACCTCTATCATTTTAACAGAGGACTTCAATATAGTGTGGGACCCCACAAAGGACAGAAGTGACAAACTGCCAGGGGAATGGGGGGACCTCATGGGGAAGATCCAGGACCTAGCCCTGGTAGATGCATGGAGTTAACTAGATTGGGACAACAAGGGCTATACATTCTACTCACATGCCCATCGCACACACTCTAGGATAGACTACGTATGGCTCTCGAGCTGTCTACTGGAACGTACAACAGGGATCACACTAGGAAGGATCATGCAATCCGACCACGCACCCATAACCCTAAACCTACAAAGAAACTGAAGCCCAGCTGGCTTGTGGAAGTGGCGGTACCCGGCTCCCCTATTTAAAGACGAGCAATTGGTCCGAGAACTCACAGAAGAGAGGCTTTCTTCGAGACCAATAAGGTCGAAGAAACAACCCGACAGACCAGATGGGATGCCTTCAAGTCAACAATAAGGGGGCTGATCGTCGCCATCAAAGCAAAAACAGAAAGGGAATTGAGATTGGAGGTGGCCCGCCTAGAGGCCAAATTGAAGGAAATAATGTCCAGGATGGGGGCTCCCCTGAGCGCTAAAACCAAAAGGGAGTACAGAATTACCAAGGGCCAATTAGACTTAATACAAACGAGAGCGTCGGAACGTAACCTACTATCCCTGAAACACAAATTCTACATAAAAGCAAACAAGGTGGACCGCCTAATGGCCAAACTATTGAGGTGGGAGGAAAAGGACAAAACACTCCTAAAAATTAAAATCAATGGGGGTAAAACTAGCGCTAACAGCAAGGACATTGAAAAGGAAGTTTGTACAATTCTACACCAGGCTTTACGGCTCAGACAGCCCCCCACCATCATTACAGCAAGCCTACCTAGGGAAGATTGAATGATTGCGACTAACAGAGAGAGAAAGAAAGGCCCTGGAGTGGGACATAACTAGCAAAGAAATCCGGGCGGCAAATAAAACGCTGCCTATTAATAAATCCCCAGGACCAGGTGGCTTCCCTGCTGAGTTTTACAAGACTCACAGAGAAACGCTGAAACCCCACCTGACAGAATTGTTCAATCAATTTGGCCTAGACAGAGCTATCACAAGATGTATGGAGGAGGCAAAGGTGTTCCTCATCTCCAGGAAAGAGAAGGACCCCAGAGAATGCGGGTCCTACCGCCCAATAGCCCTGATCAACGTCAATGCCAAAATGTATACAAAAGTCTTGGCAACAAGGCTCGACCAAATTCTTCCCCGTGTAGTCCAGCCTGATCAATCAGGCTTCTTCAGGGGCCGAAAGATGGGGGAAAATGTGAGGAGCATAGTCCACTTAATTGAAAAAGCGCACAAAAAAGGAATCCCCGCTCTCCTCGTGACCCTAGACGCTGAGAAAGCCTTTGACCGGGTGGAGTGGGAATTCTTGTTCACAAAAATGGAGAAGATGTGATTTGGGAGTAAGTTTATGAACAGAGTAAGGACCAACAATCAGCAGCCACTTCGCCGGCTAGCCATAAATGGCCCGTCTCTGACCCAGTACAAGTCCAGCGGGGCACCAAGCAGCGGTGCCCGCTGTCTCCCATATTGAACGAGATCCACTTAGAACCTTTTTTAGCGGATGTAAGAGTCAATGTGGACATAGCGGGAATCGCATTTGAGGGAACGGAACACAAAATTGCTGCCTTTGCAGACAATATGCTTTTAACCCTTACCCAATCAGAGCTCTCCCTGTAGGAAATAGAAAGAGAACTCGGTTAGTTCGGGGAAGTGGCCGGGTTAAAAATAAACACAAACAAATTGGAGTTCCTGAACCTTTCGCTCCCGAAGGAGACAGTACAGGAGCTTAAAAGGAGTTCCCCAATAGATGGGTGGAACACGCTATGACTTATCTGGGAATCAAACTGGCCAGAACACTGGAGCAACTTTACCAGGCTAACTATCCGCCCATCTAGAGAAACTCAAATCCAAACTAGTAGACTGGGGCCCCCTTTCCATAACATAACAAACGTTCTAAAAATGGTGGTACTCCTTCAGCTACTATACTACTTCACAGCCCTCCCTGTCCACGTACCACCAGCTCTATTTAGATCCATTCAAAAAAGCAACAAGCAAATTCGTGTGGAATAACAGTCCTCCGAGAGTAGCCGCCAGAGTCATGAAATTGCCCATGTGTAGAGGTGGATGGGGGGAACCGGATTTTAGGGCCTACTATGTGGCAACCCAGATGAGAGTTATTTTAGATTGGCAAAAGGGGGACTGAGGAAAGATATGGAGGCCAGTGGACCAAGCAGTAGGGAAGGGATTCACGCAATGGGGATGGGTAGGATACAAAACCCCGGGATACAAAACCTCTGCTTTCATCACCTGGTGACAGGGGGGATGCCTAAAGATCAGGGATATGATAGAGGGGAGCCAGTTCAAACAATTTGACCAATATAAATCAGACTTTGCTTTGGGGGAGACAGAGAGATTTTGTTATGTGCAACTGAGTCAATGGCTACTCCACCCCTCCATGAAACAAGCAGTGACACGCCAACTAAGCCCCTTCGAAAAATACCTGAACATGGACCCCAGTCACAGGCGGGTGGTGGCATCTATATACACGCAGTTAAAAGCAGGCGAAGAACCCCCCCAAGGCCCTATATGGAGAGATGGGCGGAATCCACCAGTCACACAATTGAGGAGATGGAGTGGGAAAATGATGGGCAAACATCCCCAAACTTATGAGATCCCTCCAAGTACAGGATATCTGGGTAAAAATGCTAGTCCAATGGCACTTAACACCGATACAACTTCAAAAAATGTACCCGGGGGAATCAACACAATTCTGGAGACTCTGTGGTGGGGAGGGAACATGAAGCCACATATGGTGGGAGTGTTCCAAACTGGATGGGTATTGGGGGCATACGAGAGGCAATAGAGAAGGTCCTGGGGATGAAGGGCAGCGCAAATAGAGGCTTGGCACTGATTGGCCTTGACGAGTCCTTGCAGGAACTTAACTCAAAACTAGACCGCAAGCTCTACAACATCATGATAATGGCGGACGCACTGACACTCGCGCAAAAATGGAAGTCCAAAGACCCGCCGCTGGAACAGGAATGGCTGGCCAAAATGTTGAATTTTACAGCCATGTAGTGGCTCACTTACTCCCTCCAGGGGGAACACAGAAGGTTTCGCACAGACTGGTCTAGGCTACTGGACTTTCTAAAGGAGGGGCCGAGGGGAGCACTGTGTCCAAGGAGAATGTGCCTACTGGGTATAGTGGAATAGCCCCTGTGGGACCAGAGTAAGGGGAATATCCCTGTGGGCGGAGCAGGGGTTTGCAGCCGGGAATTGAACTCCGACACCCTGGAGAGGATCGCTTCAAAGAGACTCGTTGCTAATACGACCTACCGTTGGACCGGGGTGGAGGGCGGAGGCACATCCAGGGTCGAAATGTTAGTTTACAAATGTTAATAAAAAGTTACGTTAAAAAAATCAATGTCCCCATGACAGCACCGATGATACCTAAGTACCACAGATAGCCGCGGTTATCTGTTGTTTTCTGATAACCGCTGTTTTTGGGAAAAACAGCTAAATAACATGTTTCCCTGGCCTCCCAGTCACTCATCAGGTGCCCCTCTCCTCGTGCCGTGGTTCCCTCACTCTCACAAAGTTATGTTTCCTCCCCAGCCCTCCCCATGACCCTCAAATATTTTAAAAAATAGTGGGACAGAATAACTCCAGACTCCCCCCACCCGGTTCCAGAGTCAATGCTTGGTGCCCAAGTTGTTTAGCACCTGGTCCATTTCCATCCAAGGGTTTGGGCTGGGCGCAGGAGCAAAAATTGGGCGTTTTCGTCTATGGGAAAATGAATGGGGACTAGGCCAAAACTGCATTTTTTTGTTTTCTTAATAACTTCTTTATTCGGAACAGGAAAAAAATGCTTTTAGTAGCCCGGCATTACGGGCCGGGTTACTAATAGCAATAAGCCCCTTGCAGGGGAGGGGGCATTGCCACTGCAGGTAATGCCCCAGGGACTTCATTAAGGCCCTTGCTTCACACAGGCCTGTTACTAAGTGCCCTCTGGCATTACCTGAAGTGTGCGTATTGCTTAAATAATATCTAGCTCTCAGTTCATAAAATGTTGGCATCATCTGATTTAGGTTAATCTGTGTCTTCTCCCTTCCCCTACCTCATGTCTCCCATGCTTTCAGCTTTACACACCCAACTCATGCTGCTGAAATAGTGCTATTTAATTTTTGAGGAAAAAGCAAAGTACTGTTACTCTTTACTAACATGCAACCTCATACTTCACCTCAAATTATCCCTTATACAATAGGCTCTGGACAGATTTAGCTTGTTCCTGGTGCATGCGTTTTTTGTGAAGGACCTAATAAGCCTCGTTATCATTTTGTTGGTATCCCGCCGGAAACCACCAAATGGTAATATCGTTACCGCAGGGTAGATTAATTTCCATTGCTTGGAGTCCCATGGGACTGTATGGTGGATTGCTTTTATTACCGGCAGCGAATACTGCTGTTTTTTGCTGGTAGGGCGCCGCATGACTTCCCTCCAGCTCTTGACCGGAGGTAAATCAGGTGCTCCACCAGCACCAGCATGTAGTTTGCCGGTCCGGAAATATGCCAGTAAATGTTATTACTGGCACATTAATTCCAGACCGGCAAACCTATAAATGTCATGTTTCCCCCTTCCAGAGCTCTTTTCCCCTGCTCCCCCAAAGCGTTACACATCTCCCTCTAGCATACATAACACTGCCCATGAGAAATCACTACCCTGCCAAGCATAAGATGATGTAGAGACACGAGAGCAACAGCACAGCAAAGCGCACCCCTACCCGACCCCTCCGGGCAGGTGCCGGTAATAACTGTAGTTAATAAAGACACAGCTGAGAACTGTTCCTGCTTCCATGCATCATATCTAATCACCACACTCATCTTACAGTTGTCACCTGCTGTGGAGTCCGTTGCCCTGTACCTATCTTTAGACATTAATGGACCGTCAAGCCAAAAGACAAAATCATCTCTTTACATCCGCCCTGCTGACTGAAAAGGTTGAGCCCTATGAGTAATATCAGCAGTGAGTTCCATCAGTTCAAGTGATAATGATGACTGCCATCAGACACTACATTAGTAAAATGGTCAATCAAATGCATAGTGCTATATAATTGAACTCAGACAGTAGACAGCATTTTTATTTTCTCTTACCATACTTACAGATGAATGAAAAGGATAAAAAGGAAATAACCACATCTAAGCATTTGACTAAGATTTTTAGAATAAAAACTTGCAGTATGTTTTAGATGAATGCAAGGGATTACTAGCAGAAATAATAGACTTATTTAACCAATTGTGTTTCATTTGCTCTGCAGCCTGCTCACACTGACACCTATGTGCCAAAGCACAATATGCATAAGTACATCCATCCAGATGTAAAGGTAATCCCTGCTAGCGAATACCGCAACAAGAACATCCAGGCCTCCAATACCATTGTATGGATGAGAATGAAGCTGAATGTTATTTTAAGTCTAGTGGTGGACGTTGAGGAACCAGAGAGTGAAGAGGAGGATGACATTGTGGAAGAGAGCAAAGAGTTGGAGGACAAGGAGATTGACATCATGGAAGATGAGAGTGAAGAGCTGGAGGAAGAGGAGATTGACAACATGGAAAATTAGAGCAAGGATGTCCAGAGGAATGAGGTAAGTGCAAGGAAGGTGGTGCAGGAGGTGTGGGGGAGGCGAGGTGGGGGGTGGCTTTAGGAGAACAGAGAGGAGAAAGTCCACAACAATAAGCTTGCTTGACAATAATGACGTTGAAAGAATGTCCACCATAGGAAGGGTATTGTGTGCTTGTTTCTAGGATGCTTTCTCCTATTTCAGAATAGCGTAATATTGAGCGTTTGCCAAAATGTTCACAATTCATTTTTACAAATTAAGAAGTCACTGGCAAGACAGGGGCCTCATTATGAGTTTGGCGGTGCAGTAAATAAAGTGGAGGAATTGCCTCTTGTACCACTCTGGTGAATTCTGAGTCTGACCTCAAAGTGGCTGGTCTGTCTCTAGCATAATGCTGGTGGCAGATCCTCCAATTTAAAGCACATCACATTTACTGCACGGAATAACCGCTCACAGTAAATCCACAAAACATTACCATATAGTCCTATTATCTCCAAAAATGGGGATTTACACCACCAACCACCAATCCTAATCCCTTGGTAGTGCCAGGATACCAAATGGAGGTTATGGTAAATGATTTTGGTGTTAAATCGACAAATGTACTACTAATTTGCCACCAAAAACATAATGAGGCCCATTGAGCTACTGTTTCTCACCTCCCAAGTCATTGAATAGCTTTCATGAGGGGAGACCTGAAATATGTGGTGGGCATTGTGAAGAATTGCTCTCTGGCAAGAGTTTAGAAGGCCTTGCATTTTTTATTTGTATTAATTTATAAAATTATGCAGTTAATTCCATCACTTAAGGGGTAATCAGCTGATCAGATTCCTCTTTCATAATCTCCATGCTAGAGTCATAGCGTACACCTCTGTACTGCTGCATCTGTAGCCTGATAGCAGCGCCTGCCATACAGTTGCACAGAACATGTTCAGGTCACAGGTGCCTTCCTGACAGTTGAAGTGAAAGCAAAGTCACTGCAGCACAGGAGTGGCATTTGAGATATGCATCCCTGTTCCAAAATATTATGATTATGAGTAGCCCATGATGGTGGCAGGGTAAATTTAAGCCATACCTGAATTAGGGCATGGTGCATGCTCATAATCATTGTGGCAACATCCAATTTCATATCACACGCATGTCTGCTCTTATGAGACAGCTCAGCTGTGTAAAGTGATGTGTATTCTGGCCAGACAGGCTGGTTCTGCAAGTGAAAGGGTGGGAACCTGAAAGGCCATGCTTTTTCTTTGATCCCTTTTGAGGGTATGTAACCACTCAACAGGCAGATGCGCCAGGCCCAGGAATCAAAGAAGCACGCCCTTACAAAAAGTGTAATCTCACACCAGGGTGATGAATACCAAAGGGGCCTTTCATCCTGTTGAGTAAGGGAAGGTGGGGGGACTAGTGTAGCCAGGAAGAGTCCTGTACAGTTGGTGGAAGGTTCAACCCTGTTGTTTCTCTCTACCCAAGTCTATCCTTCCTGTCCCCTCCACTTCCTGTAGCACAAAGCACCTGGAGTGTGATTTCGGAAGGGCAAAGTCCACTCATTTCAACAGCAGGGATTGAACCATTAAAGCCAGCTAGCTTTAGTCCAATCACATGTGGACTTTTATCTCTAAACAAAGTAGTATCCCACAACTTCTTTGAATCATCATTTGGTCTTCAACCCTTGAAGAAAATGTTGTTGCGCCCTTCTGGGAAAGCTGCCCTTTCCAGAGTCCTCCAGTTGTGAGGGAAGGCAGGTGTTCCAAGGCCGAGGAAAATTCCATCATAACCATTTGCAGGAAACATAGGGTGTGAGCTGCTGCTAGAATAAGACCTACCTCTCTGCCAGCCACATGGGTATCCAGGACCTCACCATGTTGGATGACCCCTGCAGTTGTGTGCAAGCCTCCCCCGTGTTTGGGAGCACGAGAACAAGGACTCATCTTGTCCCTGATACCCTGAAAACAACCTCATAGCGCTTGGAAGCCAGCACAGCAAAGATTCCCCATCAAACCGCTTAGATCTGTGATTCGAGTGTGTTCGACACAGTTCGAACCAGCAGTTCAATCTGGGGCTGCCTTTAACATTCAATGTTCTAGCACAAGCAGTTTGACCATTTCAAGCTAGTTCACCGCCGCACCATGCCAGCTGAAGTGCGCCATTGCTTCGGCTCGAACCAAGAAGTTCTGTTGCCTCCTTATTGATCAAATCGATATTTGACCTGCCATCTTCTACATCAGCGCGCCTGTAAGTCAAACAAACTGCGTGTCTTCCGAAAAGCGACCTTCGAACCTTCGCATCAAACCGATACACCTGTGTATCCTGGTAAACCTCAACTGCTGAATTGAATCTGGTGATCACCTGATCGGCACAGCTTGAGTTACTTTTTGAACCACAGCTACCTTCCGTTCGACCCTGGCTCAACGCGCATTCACTGCTGGAACACTTTGACTGCTGCATTCTTGAACTGAATCAAACCATCAAACCACATGAAGAAGCCATGTCCAAAGCCGTTGTACCACTAAGACAACGAAAAAGGTATTTTTGACTGATATCTGCCCCAAGGTCCATCGTTGGCCCCTAGAGACTGCATAGGTCATTTTAATCCCTTTGCAGACCTCAAGAACATATCCTTTTTGAACATTCTGATCTTTATTTGCGTTTTCTCCCCTTGTCTCATTACCCAGAGTGTTGCATCTGCTATCTATCTTTGCATATTCTGTGTTCTTTCTACAGGGGTGGGTTTTTGTAGTGTTTTCTAGTCACTTAATATTGTACATGGTATGTTTGATTAAAGTATATATATTTTTATAGAAACTTAATTGGACATTCCTTTATTTCGGACGGTCATACATCACTCTTTGCGTTGCTACCGGACCACATTCACACCCCTCTTAAGAGGTATGTATCTTAAATGTGCCTGTTTTCCATTTATGATTGTGTTGGCTCCTGGTTTGTAGAGGAGTGAGGGCTTGAACTCCTGCAAAGAAGTCAATTCATCACAGGCATAATTAAATTAGATATGCCATTTTTACTGTAATATCAATTCATCTTCAGAGTTAAGTGTCGGCCCCACATCTCAGAAGGTGGGGTTGTGCTCATTGCATTACATTGATGCACCCTAAGTAGAGCAGGCTCAGCATATTTAGTGCTTTGGATGCATGATCTTCTCCAAAGCTTGCCAGTGGTTCACTCCAAAATATGCCAGTAGGATTAATTCAAATCTGCATTCTAACCTATCGGGAGCTACAGTAAACATGGTGCCCTCAAATTTGTCAGATCTGAAGATCCTTCTGGTTGATTCTTCAACTTATTGAAAACTTTCCTAAGACATAGAAAACCAAGCAATCAACAATTTCTACATCTCTGGGTCAGAGCTTAACCAAAATAGTGGGATCATGCAGTGGTGTCTCAACTCTGCATGCATGACTCCCTCAATCCACTCCCCATGCCCGCAGGTAACCCTGAATCTTTACAGACATCTTGTTTCATGTGCTCATAAAGACTTTAAACCATGCCCGATTAACACATTGAAGAGTCTGAGCCTCCAGTGCAGCATGAGGAAAAGGACTGAAGAGATGTGGGGGCCTGTGTTCTGGGACACATCACTGGTTCTGGGAATTGGTATCCCCTGTACTTTCCAAGAGGAATGGGAACAAATGGTGCCTCCGAATCCCTGTTGCTCATCTTTTTTGGGGAAAAATAGTTTTTTGTGTCCAATGTTGTAGGTCTTCTTAATTGGAGTGAGGGCGATATCCCTTCAATTTAACTGGAAAGATTATCCACATTCTGATTTTCAATGGTGTTGTCCTCGTTAACTCAGATAAGAGGCACATGCCGGGATGAGGAGACATCTCGCCCCCAAAATACATTGGCAGGTGCTCTGATGCTGAAGCAAAATATAGGGGTGTATTTGCCTGAGTACACTTTGCTTGTTAAAATATGAAGAGTGATGTAGTGCGATCATCGAGAGGTATATCAGAATTATTATAATTTATAATTGGTTATTTATAACATGCTTAATACCCAGAGGTTTCTAAGCGCGGACATGAGGATCGAACCTGTGTTGATCTGCATCGTCTTGTTTGCCAGGCGAGCGCGTTACCCCTGTGCTATCCTCTTGATACTAATTATGTGCGAACATAGATTAAGAGCTAACAAAGCACACATTTTGGATCTAATAAAAGACATGCTGTGCCAAATGAAGAAATTGCCCACAAAGTCCTCTCTTATGACAATGTAAGGTTAATTTCTAGAACAGAATTGCATTGGTCCTTAGCCCTATCGGCAGCAGTAACACTTCGGATACAATAGAGCTTAGTGTCCCCGATCTGAGCCCATACGAGATGATACTCAGGTTCTCATCCCCCTCTCTGGTGATTATATTTCGGACCTGAACACCCTCAACTCCATTTACTCTACGATCCAATCATGGATGGCAGAGAAATGGCTATGTGTCAACAGTGAGAAAACCAAACATCTGCTGATTGGTTCCCCCTCCACTTTGGGCAAACTGGACAAGCAATATTGCTCCTTTACCATTGATAACATCCCCATCGGTGTCTCTCAAGTCATCAAGACACTGGGCGTGTACCTTGAACCTAACTTGACCATGGACAGACAGGTTAATGCAATTGCATTCTCTTCCGCCTATCACTCCAAATTGCTCAATGCAGCTAGACCCTTCCTCTCCCAACATAACTGCTTCACCATTGCCAGGGCAATTATTGGGTCTAGGTTGGATTACTGCAACGCTCTCTTTGTAGGGACCTCTCGCAAGAATTTGGCCAAACTGCAACTAGCGCAGAACAACGCCCTGAGGGCCGCAACTGGCATTTCTCGAAAGAACCATAGCTCAGATCTCAGAAGACAGGTTAGCTGGCTCCCCGTCAAGGAAAGGATTGTCTTCAAACCCCTTGCCTAGACACACAAATGTCTCCACGGGTTGGCTCCCCCGTATCTAGCTCAAAGGATTATTAGACACATGCCCTCCAGACCGTCCAGAGTCGCCTATGCGGATAGAGGGCCTCATTACACGGATGGCGGAGAACCATGGCGCTATTAGCGCCATGGTTCATGCCGGTAAAATACCGGCACCGCCTTGGCGGAAAGGGGAATTACCGCCCCATTCCAAGGTTGGCGGGGCGGTAATTCCCCCTTCCACCATTGCCCTTCCCCATTCCCATTTTTGCCCCATAGGGCTCAATGGGAATGGGGAAGGCGCTAATTACGGTACCGCAATTTGCGGTACCGTAATTAGCTCCCTGGGTCCGTTTGCGAGTTGGTTTTTAACGCCACCAAAAAGCAGACGTTAAATCCCCGCTCCCGCAAAGGGACCTCGTAGTAAGGCGGTAAGGATTTACCGGTACTGGTATTTTACCGGTACCGGTAAATCCTTACCGCCATCCGTGTAATGAGGCCCAGAATCTCTATTCCTCTTACCAAAGTTCGGGCCGGTGGCACCAGCTTCCCAACTATGGCCGCCACTTTTTGGAACACTCTCACGTCCCAGATTAGGTTAATTGACTCTCATGCAGCCTCCCGGAAAGCCATTAAAACCAGACTCTTCATTTGAACGGGCATCTCTCCATCTTTTGTATGTATCTCTGTTATGCATCTAAGTATTCTTCATCAAATGTATTATGCAACGAATAACTTGTACCAAGCTTTACCCTTATTGGGCCGCATTCCTGTAACCCTGAATCAAGCCTGCTTACGTTCTTCACAGCGTCTCGATGCCTGTGGGCTGTAGTGCGCTCTATAAATCCAAAAATAAAATAAAATAAATACAGTGAGCCTATAATAGCAAATGGTGAGTCGACCCATATCTCAAAGCCGAGCGTTACTAATCAAATCACGCATGATGTGATACCCCAGACAAGTACTTCGCAGATTGGAGAAGGCATTCCAACTGAATCAACCAACATTAGGCCAAAAAGTAATATAAGTGAAAAGGCAACCACAAGTGATAACATACTAGAGAACCTTGGGTTTCATCACCCAGCGTCCTCCATCCTACTACTTACCGTGGGAGAGCAGATAGAATCAAATGCGAGGGCTGAAGATGTGGCAGAAGAATACACTAAGTGCACTCAAGATGATCAAGCTGCTAGGGTGTGTATCCTGTCAATGGTATTTGAAGCAGAATCAGTATGGTGAGTAATGCTAGTATTACTTCGACGTTCATGTTTGCCGTGTCTGAACATTTGCTAACTACAGTGGTTGAACGCTGTTTGAGAGTTGAAAAATAAATTGATTAATAAGGGAAGAAAAATACTTAGAGAGCAGGGGACTGAAACCTGTAAAGATAATGCCAAAATAGATATGTACCAGCTTGAGCAAACTGATTGAGTAATGTGCGCATCTTGGGAACTCTCAGGTGGAGCTGATGTTGATGCTGTCACACTTGGCGGTCCCGTACAATGTGCAGTAAGTGTAAACTCCCTGCCGAGCCAAACAGGTGGTACAGTGACACAATTGACAAAATGTCCAGGGAAACGATGTAAAAGCCTATAAGGAAAAAAAAATACCATATTTCAAGCCATAATGTACAATAACAGCAAGGTTTCAAGAACAAAACAAAATGCCTGTGCTGTGAATGAAAGTGTAATGAGTATGACAATCTGTGAACTCAATAATGCGACTAGTGGCAAAATGTGACGAGTAAGAAAAGAATCATAGAAAAAAAAAATAGTGGATCAAAACCAGTATTTTTGACACTATCGAAAGGTATGCTAATGTCGACTGATCCCCAACTCACGAATGACATACGAAATTATATGGTCATGCCGATACATGATGCAAGAAAGTAAGCAAGATCAGTAATCAACCCTATATAGCGGCAGTGCGTAAAGTCTGGAAAAAGCGAAAGCACAGATCAAGCGCAGGTCTTAAGGATGTTGTCCTAGAAGATGTAAAATGTCTGTTTGTAGGAAAATCTGATCTGTCTCTGAAAGGCACAGGAGACCCCACTCTCTAGATCGGGGTATTAACGTAATAGTAATCTCAGAAAGAAAATCCAGAGGAAACAATTTGCAAAGGCATATTAAGGGTTTTATTATACCTAATACATTTACTCTGTGAGTTTAATCATGAATTAATCTGCTCTCAAGCAGTTATTTATTTAACATAGCAGGAATATTTAAAAACATCATAATTTGATAAAAATCATCCTATTAAATCATACACACATTCATCCGGATCCATACGACATCCATCAAACTACTCATACAACACATCAATAAGTACAAGATAAAAACATATAACAAATATAACAATTCATCCACAATTTAATTATTGTACAAAAAGCTTTTGTGCAAAACTACACATAATGCAAGGCCACAGTAGGCTTTATAAGTGGTCAGCAATTGGGATAGGCCAAAGAGAATCTTCACAGGTGGCCTTATCCTAGATTTCTCTACCGGTTTCGACGTATTAACGTTGGTTTTGTTACGTCTTCATCAGGAGATTACAAGTAGTTGTCTACAAACAAAACAAATATGGAACCATCAGTTCCCTATATAAAACAGGGGTCAAATGAAAAAAGGGAAGAAAGGCGGAAAGGAAATGCAAGTGCATGACTTCGCAGAGCTCAGTTGCAGACATATAATGTTCTGCTGTTGTCCTGCTAAAACCCCCAAATCTATATATATATATTTGGGTTAAACTATGGGCATCATGCAAGGAGTGCTACCATGGAAGATCAGTGTCCCTGGACCCGGCCGGTGTAGGTCATGGATGTAGAGCCAAAAAGTGATGGAAAGATAGATACACACCAAAGGATCAAAAGAACAAGGCTCACATGAAGATGTTGGGAAAAGCTCTAGAAAAGACTTTTTGGAAGAAAATGTACAAACCAACCTTAGCAACCGCAACAGGAGTCAATCTGTTGTATTTCATGTGTATGGAACTGGAGACACTGTCGTACAAATTGGCAATGTTCCGGTTAAGGATCCTGAGTGGCTGATGGCTGAATTTTAAGCTCCAATCTGTAAGGGTTTTATAAAAAGTTGTATCAGTGGCCCCGGCCAAAAAAGGTAACTAGTGACATATTAACTCATAAGGTTGCAAGAGAGCGACCCCGAAGGTCACATCTACTGTTATATTACCCGAGAGAGTCCGGGTGCTGGAGTGGTGCAGGTTTGGAGAACTCACGCACCACAACAGATGTCTTTTTTCAATATCCGTGTGTCAGGAGAGGTCTAAGCATCTACAAAGCAACAAAGGAAACTGATCAAGAATTGTGCTCCACGGATGACTGGAACCTAAATGGCACGGCTATGAGTCGGGACGTTACCCCTCATTATTTTCATGGGCCCCAATTGTCTAACAGCTAGTGAAATTAGCCGGTGTCTGAGATGTCTAGTCCAAAGTTAGGAGCCTCATTAGAATGTCCCATACACCTCGCTTGATAATGGGGGCATGATACCATTGAGGTATTCAGTAGCTGGATACAAAACTGCTTACCTGGGGGTGGCAACCGTTGGGGTGGGTAGCCACTGCATGGACGGGAACGGAAGTCCGCAGGCCCAGCTGAACACTCGGGTAATATCCAGCCAGTTCTGGAGAGCAAAAGACGTGCATCTAAACTGCGTCATCATTCTGGCGTGTTAAAAGCACCTGACATCCTATCACGTGGTTATGCTGTACCGCGTTGATAGGATGACGATCAACCTAGGAAACACTTGATTGTTAATACACATGACACGTGCGTAGGTCACCTGTTAATGCTAGGCGACGTGGCTTCCAAACAAGCCCCTCATGTTGCCACAGTAACAAGAGCGCTCGAACTGAATCGAGTGGCTTGCATTGCAAAAATGCCCAGACCCAAAGCCAAACCAAGTCAAAGCTCGGCATGCGCTCGGGGCCCCCCGGGGAGATACGCGACCACCGGTGCACGTGACCCACACGTCTGTCAAAAGACGACGACACGCGGCATGACCCAAAGGCAAAGCGAGTCATATTGCCAAGGCAACAAAAACACTCAGGCCAAATCACGAAACCTACGCTGCGAGGTTACTCAACTGTGGAGTTGAATTACTTAACAATAATGTTGTTCAGTATATACGTACCTAAAAGACATTTTATCGTTGATACACGTGGCTTGCATATTAGCCACAAAATGGTACTACACGGCGTGATTTGAACATTAATGTTGTCAACAAACCAGACTGGAACACTCAAGAAGCTTATGTTGTAAGCAATTCGTTTTTTAACAATTTGTGGAATGTGGAAGAAGAATACACTAAGTGTACCCAAGATGATGAAGCTGCTCGGGTTTGTATCCTGTCAATAGTATATGAAGCAGAATCAGTATGGTGAGTAATGCTAGTATTACTTCGACGTTCATGTTTGCCGTGTCTGAAAATTTGCTAACTACAGTGGTTGAACGCTGTTTGAGAGTTGAAAAATAAACTGATTAATAAGGGAAGAAAAATACTTAAGAGAGCAGGGAACTGAAACGTGTAAAGATAATGCCAAAATAGATATGTACCAGCTTGAGCAAACTGATTGAGTAATGTGCGCATCTTTGGAACTCTCAGGTGGAGCTGATGTTGATGCTGTCACACTTGGCGGTCCCGTACAATGTGCAGTAAGTGTAAACTCCTTGCCGAGCCAAACAGGTGGTACAGTGACACAATTGACAAAATGTCCAGGGAAACGGTGTAAAAGCCTATAAGGAAAAAAAAATACCATATTTCAAGCCATAATGTACAATAACAGCAAGGTTTCAAGAACGAGGGGGGCGTGGCCAACCGCCATGTAGAGCGGACGCGACTTCGGCAAGCTCCGCAAGATGAGCCATCGATAAGCTGTTTTTCCTGTATTTAAGCCGGCCTCAGCGCCTACAAATCATCCCGAGAGCCGCCGGCGGCGACGAGAACCTCCTGGACCCTTCACACGCGAGGGTGGAAGCCCGGGAGCCGAGCTGAGAGGATCGCACACCCCACGACGCGGACAGCCAAGATGGCGGCTCACATCTGCTGAGCCATCCGAGAGAGGGCCGCCCTGCGCCGCCGAGCGGAACGGCGAGGGGGTGCCCCTGCTGACCCCCCGGTGGCCACCCCTGCGGTAGGCTCGGGAGCCCCAAGCCCGAAAACGAGTGATCGACTGAGGCGGACGAGGGCGCCTGCTGGCCCCGCTGTCGGAACCGCAGGGGACGGAGGCCCGGCTGGAACCGAGGCCCAGAGATCGCGCACTACACCGAGTGCGAGTGCACCGGCCACCTCGCGCTGCCCCGGTTGGCGATACCACCGGAGCTGCGCACCCCTGCCCGAATTGTGCCACGGGGGGCGGAGTGCTGGAACCGCGGCATTCGGAACGGGCAGCTACAGAAAGGAGTTCCCCCCCCCCACCGGGCACCGAGAAAAGCAGCGCGGGCCGAAACGCGAAGACTTTCCACGAACTACCATATCAGGCCTAGCCAGGCCGTATCGCACCCCGCGGTGCCTGGAGGCCCTTGAGAACCGGCGCCGGAGCGCTTGACGCCCCGCGGGAGGGCCCGAAGCGTGGACCATAACCCTCCGAGCGCCGGAGGACATCAAGCGGGCAACTTCCACAGCGAGGTGAGGGGATGTCCTGCCCGGATAAGTCAGCGGGGAGGGGGACCAGGTCTAAACAGCGGCAGACCACCCTGGATGCCTACACAGCCCCCGAACCCCCCAGCCCTGAGTGCCCGACCATGGCGACTGCCGCAGGGGACACGAGCGCTACTCCAGCGACGCCTGAACCCACTAACTTGCAACTCTTGGAGGCCATCAAGCTAATCCAAACGACTATGGTGAATAAAATCGACGCAGTGGCCATAGATCTGGGACTCCTCCGCCAAGACGTCCGCTCCCTGGCTAATCGAACGGAGGCACTCGAGACTCAAGTACGCGAGAATTCCGAAGCGAACACCCAACTTCTCCATGACATGGAAGGCCTCCAGCAAACGGTCAAAAACCTCGAGAACAAGGTGGAAGAGGCCGAAGGGAGGGCCCGCCGGAATAACATCCGGCTGCTCGGACTGCCTGAGGGCATCGAAGGCCCAGACCCCACCAACTACGTGGAAAACCTCCTGCTGCAGGAAATCGGCGCAGAGAAACTATCGCAGGGGTTCTCCATCGAAAGGGCCCATAGGTCGCTTGCCAAGAGGCCCCCGCCAGGTGGCCCACCCAGGCCCATGATTGCTAAAGTGTTAAACTACAGAGACCGCGAGGTCGTCCTGGCGTACTCTCGGTCAGGGGGCCAGATATTGAGAAATTCGGCCAGGATCGCCATCTACCCCGACTACACTTTTCAAGTGCAGATGAGCAGGGCCCAGTTCATCTACACCAAAGCCAGGTTGAAGGCCGCTGGTTTGAAATACATGCTCCTTTACCCTGCTAGGTTGAAAGTAATACACAAGAACAGAGCCCACCTATTCGACACACCGGAACAAGCCCGGGACTGGATGGACGAGCAGCAACTACCAGACATAGACGACAAGAGGCGCAGGCCGCGCTGATACACCTACCTAAGACTACTGTATTATACCGCACCATAAGAACACTGCAATCCAACCCCAGGAGCAGCTGAAGGGATCCTACCACGCGGAACACCGAGGTTTTAGCTCCCTCAACCCCCCAGGAGCTTGTGTTTTTCTGTTTTTTCAGGGTACGTTTACCCACCCGTAGGGCACCCGAAGACCATGCCAGGTCCTAGGGAGCGGAAACGGGACAGTCACGACGAGGAGCACCTTGTTAGACCAGTTATTTGTTGGGGAAGTTTTTTCTTAGGGAAAGGGGTGCCGGATATCCGCACCCTAGTTGGGATCCCTAAAGTTGACACACCGAGACCACAGGACTCCTCCAATACCACAGCACCTCCAATGAGGCCTCGACCGGGACCTGGACTAGTGAGAGTACACCACCTTGACTATGGCTGAGAGAGTGAAAGTGATGACATGGAACGTCAGAGGCATGAATAGCTACGTGAAACAGCGAAGAATTCAAGCATACCTGCGACGATGCAAGGTAGGGATCGCCATGCTTCAGGAGACACACCTAACGGAGGCTAAACTGACTGCGCTAGCCAAAACCTGGCGGGGGACCTTGGTGGGATCCTCCTACTCCTCATATGCTAGGGGGGTCCTGGTGTGGATTAACCCGTCAGTCCCTTTTAAAGTCACGGACACAAAAACGGATAACGAGGGTAGGATGGCGCTGGTGCAGGGTACCATGGAGGGAAGAGACCTATGCCTGATTAGCACATACGCACCCAACCATGACGCCACAGCTTTTTTCCGCTCCTTGAGCTCTAGACTATGCCCCCACGCAAACAGCACCATGATCTGGGGCGGGGACCACAACTGCACTTTAGACCCCCTCAAAGATAGGTCAGACACCAAACACTCCCGCCCGTCCCCCCCCGCCAAGATACTATCCAAACTGATTTCCAATCTGTCCCTTAGCGACCTGTGGAGGGAACTGAACCCGGAGAGACGGGAATACTCCTTCTTCTCCCCGCCACATAACGTCCACACTAGGCTGGACTACATGCTAGTCAGCCTGGAGCAGCAAGCCACTTTCAGCGAGGCACAATACTTACCCAGAGTATTATCAGACCACTCACCCCTGTCGGTCACTTGGGAGGTACACCCGCCCAGACCCCCTATCCCTACATGGAGACTGCGAGCAGAAGCATTGCTTGACGCGGCCTTCAGGGACCACGTACAAGACAGCACAGACGAATATTGGCTACACAATCTAGGCAGCGTAGATCGCATCAGCACCGCTTGGGAGGCGTATAAGGTGGTCATGAGAGGGGACATGCTGGCAGCGGTAGGGGGAACCCAAAAGGCCATCACGAACGCCCTGGCAAAAGCAGAAAGTAAGCTGGGGGAGCTGGAGAATAGAGCGAACCCGACCCCCGAGCAGGTACGGGAAATAATAGCGCAGAGACAAGCCTGTCTGTCACACTGGGAGTCCCTGGGGAAACTAAGCTACGCCAAGCACACGGAAAGGACACACGCCCTGGGAGACAAGCCCGGCAAACTCCTGGCCTGGCTGTACAAAAGGGAATCCCCTAGGACCCCCATCTGCCACATCCTCAGACCAGATGGCACTGCGGTGCACACCCAGGCTGATATTAATATGGTCTTCTCCGAATACTACCAGGACTTATATTCTCAAGCCCCGCCCCCGTTAGACACCGGGATCGAGGACGCCCTAGACTGCATAGAGTTACCCAAACTAGACCCACAGTTGGCCGCAACCCTGGAAGACCCAATCACCCCAGACGAGGTCAAGGCAACCATTAGATCTTTACCCTCTGGGAAAGCCCCAGGTATGGATGGTCTCCCGGGGGAATTCTATAAGACATATGAGGAGACCCTCGCCCCGCTGCTGGCACAAGTGTACAATGAGGCTTTCGAACGCGGCATACTCCCTGACTCCATGAGGGAAGCTGTAATCATCCCCTTGCTGAAGCCCGGCAAAGATGGAACAGATTGCGGTTCCTATAGACCTCTCTCCATGCTCAATGTCGACTGCAAAATACTTTCGGCACTCCTCGCCAACAGGCTACGCAAGGTGATCCCCCTGTTGATTCACCACGACCAAACTGGTTATGTACCTGGGCGCTCTATCACTGAAAACTTACGCAGGTTGCACCACATCATATACCGCACTGAGCATGACACCCAGAAATACGCGGTGGCATCACTAGACGCCACCAAGGCCTTTGATTCGGTTAATTGGGAATGGTTGTACGCCACCATGGCCAGGATGGGCATTGGACCCGCCTTTCTTAAATGGACCCATTTGCTTTACACACACCCCGAGGCTAGAGTGCGTACCAACAAGACGTACTCTGACAAATGGCCCCTCCACAGAGGCACACGACAGGGATGTCCCTTATCTCCCATGCTCTATATCATTGCTGCTGAGCCAGTGGCCGCGTACATCCGGCAGGAATACGGTGGGGGAGGCATTATACTTGATGGAGTGACTCACATCATCTCCATGTACGCGGACGACACCCTCCTCTACCTCAATAACCCTGAGCATCTCCTGCCCTACATCTTGGAGACTCTGGACTGCTTCCAAAAACACACAGGCATCCAGATAAACAAAGACAAGTCGTGTCTCTACCCCCTCGCAGCGCTACACAGCAATGAGGGCGGACCCCTGCCCCCACTGGCTCTCCAGTGGCAGGTAACGTCCTTTAAATACTTGGGCATTGTCATACACCGTAGCCCGTACACAGAACACATCCTCAACACAGCCAGATCAAAGGACGCACTCACCAACTCCATGGCCTTCTGGGGCAAACTTCCCCTTTCTGTGGCGGGGAGGGCGGGTCTCCTCAAAATGGTAGCGCTCCCACGCCTACTGCATTGCTTCACCAATGTCCCCTACAACATCCCCTCAGCCTTTTTCAGAGAATTGAACAAACTCTGCAGAGAATTCCTGTGGCAGGGAGGCAGGCACAGGGTGGGGCTTGACATCCTCCAGAGACCCTACGAGAGGGGCGGACTGAAAGTCCCTAATTTCGAACTATATTATCTGGCCAGCCAATTGAAACACGTAACGCACTGGATGGCGGATGAAACCACCACTGACACCAGACTTCTCCAGCCGGCCCTGCCACTACTGCTACTTAGAGACTTGTTGTGGGTCGGGAAGGGGGCTCCACAACGTCACCCATACCTGGCCATGTTGGGAACCCAGCTCTGGAAGAGGGCCTGTAAGGCTGTGGGGCTGCGAGATCCGTACTCCCCACAGATCCCCATCGCTGCAGTCATGGCGACACCCTCATGGGGGCACACCGAGGCTCGCTCGGTATGGGAGCCCCACGGAGTAGCGACGCTGGGCGACCTCATGCACGAACACGAACTTTCTACATTCTCCGACCTCTGCGAGTCGACGGGCCTGCCCATCGGGCAGTTCTTGCTCCACGGGGCAATAACTCGGGCCTTAAGGAAGAGATGGCCTGAGGCAGACAATCGATTTACAGAGAATGAAACCATCGAAACCTTGCTGGACACAGCCGAGGGAGGCCACGAAACCTCCAGAATATACGAGGCCCTGTTACAGGCAACAACAACGAATGAACTGAAATGCAAAAAGAGATGGGAGAGCGAAATGGGCCTTGTATTCGAGGACAACGCATGGGAAAAGATTACCCACTACCACAAAAAGACCTCCAGAAATGCACGCCTCCAATTAATACAGCTATACATCACGAACCGAGCCTACCTCACACCTGACGCCATATCTAAGTTCAAGGGGGCCTCGCCACAATCATGCCCCAAGTGCCATGCGCCACAAGCAGGAATGACCCATATGTTCTGGAGCTGCCCCATGGTCCTGAGGTTCTGGACCCAGGTACGAGATAGGGTGGCGCTGGCCGGGATAGAAGTCGAAATTCACGAACCAGCAGCTTGCATACTGGGGGCTTACAAGCGAAGCACCAAGAACAAGCCCCTAAATAGACTCCTGGACTTGATTTACATAACGGCGAAAAGGCGCATAGCCATGAGCTGGAAGAGCGCACGAGGACCTGGTGAGGCCCTTTGGTGGTACGATCTCAAGAGATGGGTCGCCGCGGAGACGGCGGCTTGGGAAATGGCCATCCAGGTACAAAAACTTGACTCCAGTGCAGATCTTCTCCGCTGGGTAGAACTGACTGAGCCGCTCCTCCGTTCAGCGACATCGGCCAGCACTCCAAACAGTCCTGGTAGTCCCTGCTCGACACATGAGCACATTGAATGATTGGGGACTGACCTGTGGTCTCGGGGGGAGGGGGGCGGAACGGGTGGGGAGGGATTGTTGAGGTTGTTGGGGGTTTTTTTTTTTTTTTGTGTGGGTGTTACACATATTACACCGCCATGCCACGCACTGTTTGTTATATGTTTTGAAAAACCAATAAAAATCTTTCAAAAAAAAAAAAAAAAAGGTTTCAAGAACGAAACAAAATGCCTGTGCTGTGAATGAAAGTGTAATGAGTATGACAATCTGTGAACTCGATAATGCGACTAGTGGCAAAATGTGACGAGTAAGAAAAGAATTATTGAAAAAAAAATAGTGGATCAAAACCAGTATTCTTGACACTATCAAAAGGTATGATAATGTCGACTGATCCCCAACTCACGAATGACATACGAAATTATATGGTCATGCCGATACAAGATGCAAGAAAGTAAGCAAGATCAGTAATCAACCCTATATAGCGGCAGTGCGTAAAGTCTGGAAAAAGCGAAAGCACAGATCAAGCGCAGGTCTTAAGGATGTTGTCCTAGAAGATGTAAAATGTCTGTTTGTAGGAAAATCTGATCTGTCTCTGAAAGGCACAGAGGACCCTACTCTCTAGATCGGGGTATTAACGTAATAGTTAATCTCAGAAAGAAAATCCAGAGGAAACAATTTGCAAAGGCGTATTAAGGGTATTATTGTACCTAATACATTTACTCTGTGAGTTTAATCATGAATTAATCTGCACTCAAGCAGTTATTTATTTAACATAGCAGGAATATTTAAAAACATCATAATTTGATAAAAATCATCCTATTAAATCATTCATACATTCATCCGCATCCATACGACATCCATCAAACTACTCATACAACACATCAATAAGTACAACATAAAAACATATAACAAATATAACAATTCATCCACAATTTAATTATTGTACAAAAAGTTTTTGTGCAAAACGACACATAATGCAAGGCCACAGTAGGGTTTATAAGTGGTCAGCAACACAACACATAGTGCATGGGGCCACAATAGATTTTATAAGTGGTCAGCAATTGGGATAGGCCAAAGAGAATCTTCACAGGTGGCCTTATCCTAGGTTTCTCTACCGGTTTCGACGTATTAACGTTGGTTTTGTTACGTCTTCATCAGGAGATTACAAGTAGTTGTCTACAAACAAACCAAATATGGAACCATCAGTTCCCTATATAAAACAGGGGTCAAATGAAAAAAGGGAAGAAAGGCGGAAAGGAAATGCAAGTGCATGACTTCGCAGAGCTCAGTTGCAGACATATAATGTTCTGCTGGTGTCCTGCTAAAACCCCCAAATCTATATATATATTTGGGATGAACTATGGGCATCATGCAAGGAGTGCTACCATGGAAGATCAGGGTCCCTGGACCAGGCCGGTGTAGGTCATGGATGTAGAGCCAAAAAGTGATGGAAAGATAGATAAACACCAAAGGATCAAAAGAACAAGGCTCACATGAAGATGTTGGGAAAAGCTCTAGAAAAGACTTTTTGGAAGAAAATGTACAAACCAACCTTAGCAACCGCAACAAGTCAATCTGTTGTATTTTATGTGTATGGAACTGGAGACACCGTCATACAAATTGGCAATGTTCCGGTTAAGGATCCTGCGTGGCTGATGGCTGAATTTTAAGCTCCAATCTGTAAGGGTTTTATGAAAAGTTGTATCAGTGGCCCCGGCCAAAAAAGGTAACCAGTGACATATTAACTCATAAGGTTGCAAGAGAGCGACCCCGAAGGTCACATCTACTGTTACATTACCCGAGAGAGTCCGGGTGCTGGAGTGGTGCAGGTTTGGAGAACTCACGCGCCACAACAGATGTCTTTTTTCAATATCCGGGTGTCAGGAGAGGTCTAAGCGTCTACAAAGCAACAAAGGAAACTGATCAAGAATTGTGCTCCACGGATGACTGGAACCTAAATGGCATGGCTATGAGTCGGGACGTTACCCCTCATTATTTTCATGGGCCCCAATTGTCTAACAGCTAGTGAAATTAGCCGGTGTCTGAGATGTCTAGTCCAAAGTTAGGAGGCTCATTAGAATGTCCCATACGCCTCGCTTGATAATGGGGGCATGATACCATTGAGGTATTCAGTAGCTGGATACAAAACTGCTTACCTGGGGGTGGCAACCGTTGGGGTGGGTAGCCGCTGCATGGATGGGAACGGACGTCCGCAGGCCCAGCTGAACACTCGGGTAATATCCGGCCAGTTCTGGAGAGCAAAAGACGCGCATCTAAACTGCGTCATCATTCTGGCGTGTTAAAAGCACCTGACATCCTATCACGTGGTTGTGCTGTACCGCGTTGATAGGATGACGATCAACCTAGGAAACACTTGATTGTTAATACACGTTACACGTGCGTAGGTCACCTGTTAATGCTAGGCGACGTGGCTTCCAAACAAGCCCCTCATGTTGCCACAGTAACAAGAGCGCTCGAACTGAATCGAGTGGCTTGCATTGCAAAAATGCCCATACACAAAGCCAAACCAAGTCAATGCTCGGCATGCGCTCGGGGCCCCCCGGGGAGATACGCGACCACCGGTGCATGTGACCCACACGTCTGTCAAAAGACGGCGACACGCGGCATGTCCCAAAGGCAAAGCGAGTCATATTGCTAAAGCAACAGAAACACTCAGGCCAAATCACGAAACCTACGCTGCGAGGTTACTCAACTGTGGAGTTGAATTACTTAACAATAATGTTGTTCAGTATATACGGACCTAAAAGACATTTTATCGTTGATATACGTGGCTTCCATATTAGCCACAAAATGGTACTACACAGCGTGATTTGAACATTAATGTTGTTAACAAACCAGACTGGAACACTCAAGAAGCTTATGTTGTAAGCAATTCGTTTTTTAACAATTTGTGGAATGTGGAAGAAGAATACACTAAGTGTACTCAAGAGATTCAAGCTGCTCGGGTTTGTATCCTGTCAGTAGTATATGAAGCAGAATCAGTATGGTGAGTAATGTTAGTATTACTTCGACGTTCATGTTTGCCGTGTTTGAACATTTGCTAACTACAGTGGTTGAACGCTGTTTGAGAGTTGAAAAATAAATTGATTAATAAGGGAAAAAAATACTTAGAGAGCAGGGGACTGAAACCTGTAAAGATAATGCCAAAATAGATATGTACCAGCTTGAGCAAACTGATTGAGTAATGTGCGCATCTTTGGAACTCTCAGGTGGAGCTGATGTTGATGCTGTCACACTTGGCGGTCCCGTACAATGTGCAGTAAGTGTAAACTCCCTGCCGAGCCAAACAGGTGGTACAGTGACACAATTGACAAAATGTCCAGGGAAACAATGTAAAAGCCTATAAGGAAAAAAAAATGCCATATTTCAAACCATAATGTACAATAACAGCAAGGTTTCAAGAACGAAACAAAATGCCTGTGCTGTGAATGAAAGTGTAATTAGTATGACAATCTGTGAACTCGATAATGCGACTAGTGGCAAAATGTGACGAGTAAGAAAAGAATCATAGAAAAAAAAAATAGTGGATCAAAACCAGTATTCTCGAGCATTGGATCTTTCATGGATGCACATGCTTAGAATATTCCCCATCGTCAGACTGGGAACCCTCGGTACACATATATAGTCGTTTCCTATAGGAAAAAACTTCCGACACTTGTGTGTCCTATCCACATCTACGTCCTCTCTGGGGCCGTCCACGCATGCCCCGTAGGACGTAGTGGTATAAAAGCCCCGCCCCCGCGGGTCCCGTCAGATTTCAACCGTCTCCAAAGATAGTGGGATCTCCTCGCTTAGTCTCTACTTTCTAGGTTTATTGTTGAAATTACTCATTTTTGATCAAAAGGTTATTGGTCTTACCAGGATGTCGGGCAAACCGCTCTTCCGCCCGTGCGCCACGTGCGGATTGAAAAAGGTTTACGATGGGGACGGCCATCTAGATTGCATATATTGCCTCCACCCTCACCATTCGGCAGACCAGTGCGAAATATGTAAAGGTTTTTCCCAGAAAACCCTGAAAGATCGGAGTCGGCGGCTGGTGTCGTGGTTAAATGACGGGGCGGGAGCATATCCTCAGTCGGAGGTTGGCTCCGTGCGCAGCGTGGCCTCGACGAAAACATCGGGGGCCCCGCGCCATTCAGCCTCGTAGGAACCACCGACAAAGAAAACTCGACTGGCGGAAAAGGATGTTCCACAAAGCCACTCTTCCAAAGAATCTTCAAAAGAATCTTCAAAAAAGTCATCATCGTCGAAAAAACATGGAAAGGAAAGGCCAAAATCCTCCTCGGGCGATCCTCATAGATCTGCCACGAGTAGAGAGTCGGAAAAGTGCAGGGAGAGCTCTGTGAAGGCGGGACCGCCTAAGCCACCTGCAGGCCCACCGTCGACGACGACGAACCAGTCAGTGGCCTCACTGCCGCTGACGCAGTTGGTTTCCCCCGTCCTCAACCCGCTGACGACGACGGCGACGATGTCCTCGTCGACCGAAGTTCAGGCCTGGAGACCAGAGGTTTTTGATCTGGTGTTGCCGGACACGTTACTGCAGGAACAGGCAGTGTCGATTTCCTCGAAAGAAGACGACGGCTTCAGGATTGCGGGCCCGGAAGATCTTGGGCTCCGAGCCAAGTCACCATCAGGAGCAACCTGCTCTCAGGTGTTTACCCAGTTTTCAAGCTCACAATCGGCCCTGTCCATGGAGGTCCTGTCCTCATTGCACTCGCTGCTGAAATCGTTAGATGAAAGGCTTCCACCAGTGAACCCGTCAACGCCTCCCGTCGACGAGCCAGGCCTGTCAATCTTCCAACCCAAACGACCAGAGTTCCGGTGACTCCAGTGGTCCACGAGGAGGGTGAGCTGTCGGACTCTGTATCTGACCAAGGATCAGTATCGGATATCTCCCTGTCTCCATCTAGGGACCCATCCTGGGTGTCGGATGTTGAATTGGAAACACCAAAGAGCCCCACTCACCCGTCTCCACCAGAAGATATTGGCACGTTTCATTCAATGATGAAAAAGGCATGCAAGGAATTTGGCCTGGTCCAGCAGGAGGAGAAAAAGGACTGTTTTCTGTTCGACCATATGGGTAAGAATAGGCGTTCAGTATTCTCAATAATCATTTTAGATCATGTCTGGAAAGAGGGTGTTCAAACCATGCGTCAACCGTTTTCTGAACCGGCCGTCAAAGGCCGCATTGAAAAGAAGTTTAAAGCGCCAGACTCTACCCCGAAATGTCTTTCGTCCCAACCTACACCTGACTCAGTGGTGTCGGCGGCAGCGACAAGGAAAGCGAGGGCCCAACACAAGTGCTCTACCCCTCCGGATAAAGAGGCAAGGTGGCAAGATGTGTTTGGTAAGAAGGTACTATCCGTGGGTGCTACAACTGTGAAGGCAGCCAACTCTTTGGCTATTGTCGCCAGGTACGACAGGGAAATGTGGCACAGACTAGCCCCTATACTGGACCACCTTCCGGAGGAACATAGAAAAGCGGCTATGTCTCTGGTACGAGAGGGCGAAGAAGCGTCGAATCATGCAATTAACATAGCGGTGGACCTGGCGGATTCGGGCTTTAAGCAAGTAAACAACAGGGTTGTTCTTAGACGCCAGGCTTGGCTTGAGTGCACCAACTTCAGGCCCGAGGTGCAGTATAAAGTACTGGACATGCCCTTCGAAGGTGACCTTCTTTTTGGAAAAAAGGTGGATGAGGCCCTGAAGGGCATGAAAGAGGACTCGGATACGGCACGCTCGTTGGGTGCCCTTCAAAGTGGGAACATTTTTCGATCTTTTCGTCCCTTTAAAGGGGCATCGGGCAATTCAAGATTCTCTGCATCCAGGGATAGATCTTTTGGCAGATCAGCATACCCATCCCAGGGATATAGACGCGCCTCTCAAAACACAAGCCGGCGCAGAAACTTCCAGTCATCCAAGAGACGACCGGCCTATCCTTCGTCGACGAACAAACAAAAAGACCAGCAATGACGGGAAGCGCACCGTTCTGGGAGGAAGAGTGTCAAACTGCGTCAAAGAATGGGAAGACATCACAGCAGATCAGTGGGTGCTGGACACAGTGAGGTACGGACATTCTCTACTATTCAAAAGCAAACCTCCTAAATGTCCACCGGTATTCCTACCCCAACCACATCTGAGCGTTTTGCTGCAGGAAGTAGCACTTATGTTACAAAATGGTGCCATAGAATTGGTTCCTGCATCGCAGAAAGGCCAAGGGGTATATTCACGGTGTTTTGTGGTAAAAAAAGCCAAACGAAAAGTGGCGTCCCATTCTCGACCTGCGTGACCTCAACAAGACCTTACAGAGCCAAAAATTCAAAATGCTCACGCTGCAGGAAGTAATCAGGTCCGTTCAAGTGGGAGATTTTTTGGCGTCTCTGGATCTACAGGACGCGTACTTCCACATACCTATGTGTCAAAAACACAGAAAGTTTCTGAGGTTCATGGTAGGTCGGACACACTACCAATTCGCAGTGCTTCCGTTTGGTCTCAAATCCTCCCCAAGAACGTTCACAAAATGTTTGGCACCCGTGGCAGCCTGGCTGAGAAAGAAAGGGCATCATGTATACCCGTACCTCGACGACTGGATTGTGAGGGGATCCTCCTCGGCGTCGACCAACGACAGCGTACAGGCCACCTTACAGCTTCTGCAACGACTGGGGTTCGCAGTGAACTTCGAAAAGTTCTCTCTAAGGCCATCAAGGAACTTAAAGTTCTTGGGAGCTCAATTCAAAACCCAGTCGGGAATAGTGAAACCTTCCCTAGACAGAATGTCAAAAATCAATCGACTGACGAGTCAACTACGTTTACATTGCACATTCTCAGTGAGAAAGTATGTGGGGATCCTAGGTTCCATGGCTTCCTGCATCCATCTAGTAGCCAACTGTCGCTTATTCATGAGGCCACTTCAGGAATTCCTAGCGGACAGATGGAAGCAGGCCACGGGTCGGTGGTCAGACAGGATAACCGTTGACGACGACAAAATCATCCGAGCCCTCCAATGGTGGAAAAGCGTTCACAACCTGGGCAGAGGGGTACCTCTACAAGAACCAGAATTTCAGCGAACCATCATCACGGACGCATCCCTGACAGGCTGGGGAGCACACATGGACAACTACCAAACCCAGGGCAGATGGTCCCCGACCGAATCACTCCTACATATCAATGTACTGGAGCTGAGGGCAGTAAGATGGGCCTTGAAGTCATTCCTCCCACATATCAAGGGGTCGAGAGTAAGAGTGCTGACAGACAACACGACAGCCATGTTCTACTTGAAAAAACAAGGCGGCACGAGATCCAGGACCCTATCCGTGGAGGCTCAAAAGGTATGGCATTGGGCTTTGAAACACAACATATCTATAGTGGCACACCATCTTCCAGGAGTGAAGAACGTACAAGCGGATTCCCTAAGCAGAAGCATGGCCCAGATACACGAGTGGGAGATGGACACCATTCAGCTGCAGAAAATCTTCAAAAGATGGGGTCACCCCTCAGTGGATCTCTTCGCAACGAAAGAAAACAAGAAATGCGAGCAGTTCGTGAGCAGATGGCCTCAGAAAGGATCCCTAGGGGAAGCGTTCTCATTTCCATGGACAGACAAGTTCCTGTACGCCTTCCCTCCGTTTCCCCTTATACGGAGAACAGTACAGTGGATACGCAGATACAAATGCCGGGTCATTCTAGTGGCACCGTATTGGCCGAGACAACCTTGGTTTTCCGACCTGCTGCATCTGTCGTTGGAACAACCGATAACATTCCAGAAGGTTCCGAATCTCGTGTCCAGGGACAAGGGAACGGTGTGGCATCACAATTCGGACAGCCTCAACCTGACGGCCTGGCTCCTGACTTTTCGGAATTTGACACTTTGAAAGTTTCGTCGGATTGCCGGAGAATTCTGCAGGCGGCTAGGGCTCCTTCCACCAACAAGTCATACATCTGCAAGTGGCGAAGGTTCTGTATGTGGTGTCAAACGCAACATGAAATACGGCCTTTAGAAGTAACTCCAGAACAAGTTTTACCGTATCTTCTTCACCTGGCGGAGAGTGGGTTATCCTCGTCATCCATAAAGGTGCACCTGGCGGCCATCTCAAGGTTCACAAGGAGGAGACAGTCCTCTCCGTTATTCAGCGACAGACAGGTGAAACATTTCATGAGGGGTCTTTTTCGAACCTTTCCCCCAACGAAGCGGTTCCCACCTACATGGAGTCTAAATGTGGTGTTGGCGGCCTTAATGAAGCCACCTTTCGAGCCAATGTCCTCTTCATCCATGCAGTTCCTATCATGGAAGCTGGCTTTCTTAATTACCATTACATCAGCTAGAAGAGTATCGGAGCTACAGGCATTGGTCATAGACCCTCCATATATGAGATTCTTTAAGGACAAAGTGGTGCTATCAACTAATCCTACTTTCGTCCCGAAAGTTTCGACGGTCTATCACAAACACTCGACCATTGTCCTCCCTACTTTCTTTGCGACCCCGTCATCGACGGCGGAAAAGGCTCTTCATACTCTAGATGTGAAAAGGGCGTTGAAATTTTATCTGCAAAGAACACAAGAACTCAGACCTACCAGACAGCTGTTCATCGCATACGGTCCGTCGACGAGAGGAAAGGCAATTTCCAAGCAAGGACTGGCTCGATGGGTCTCGTCGGCGATTGATTTTAGTCACTCAAAGGCCGGGAGACCCCTACAAGGGCATCCTAGAGCCCATTCCACAAGATCGACAGCCTCATCCACGGCGCTGTGGGCAGGAATTCCTCTGACAGACATCTGCCAGGCGGCGGCGTGGTCAGTCCCACACACGTTCACTCGCCATTACTGCCTGGAAAGGCAGCATGCGGATGAAGTACAGATGGGAAGGGCAGTTCTGCGCCATCTGTTTCAATGAGGTAAGCCAAAAACGGTGAAGCTTTTGTCTTTTGCCTTGTCTATACTGGTTCTTTAGCGTGTATGTTTTGAGTAGAAATATATATATATATATGTATATATGATGAATATGTATATATCGGAAAACATGTTGCTGCTTATGTGCCTATATAATTAGGTGTTGGGGTGTTTTTGCGGTGTATGTTGCATTGCATTCTCACCTCCTTCTTTTAGGATACTTCTATACAATCTATTCTAAGCATGTGAATCCATGAAAGATCCAATGCTGGAGAAGGGAGTAGTTTCTTACCTGTAACTCCATTTCTCCAGCATTGGTATCTTTCATGGATTCACATGCGCCCACCAGCCTCCCCGGAATGCAATGTGCAAGATATATGCATAAGCAGGTTCTCCTTTCTACTTTGGAGGGGCCGAAATCTGACGGGACCCGCGGGGGCGGGGCTTTTATACCACTAAGTCCTACGGGGCATGCGTGGACGGCCCCAGAGAGGACGTAGATGTGGATAGGACACACAAGTGTCGGAAGTTTTTTCCTATAGGAAACCACTATATATGTGTACCGAGGGTTCCCAGTCTGACGACGGGGAATATTCTAAGCATGTGAATCCATGAAAGATACCAATGCTGGAGAAATGGAGTTACAGGTAAGAAACTACTCCCTTCTTGACACTATCAAAAGGTATGATAATGTCGACTGATCCCCAACTCACGAATGACATACGAAATTATATGGTCATGCCGATACAAGATGCAAGAAAGTAAGCAAGATCAGTAATCAACCCAATATAGCGGCAGTGCGTAAAGTCTGGAAAAAGCGAAAGCACAGATCAAGCGCAGGTCTTAAGGATGTTGTCCTATAAGATGTAAAATGTCTGTTTGTAGGAAAATCTGATCTGTCTCTGAAAGGCACAGGAGACCCACTCTCTAGATCGGGGTATTAACATAATAGTTAATCTCCGAAAGAAAATCCAGAGGAAACAATTTGCAAAGGCGTATTAAGGGTTTTATTGTACCTAATACATTTACTCTGTGAGTTTAATCATGAATTAATCTGCACTCAAGCAGTTATTTATTTAACATAGCAGGAATATTTAAAAACACCAGAATTTGATAAAAAATCATCCTATTAAATCATTCATACATTCATCCGCATCCATACGACATCCATCAAACTACTCATACAACACATCAATAAGTACAAGATAAAAACATGTAACAAATATAACAATTCATCCACAATTTAATTATTGTACAAAAAGTTTTTGTGCAAAACTACACATAATGCAAGGCCACAGTAGGGTTTATAAGTGGTCAGCAACACAACACATAGTGCATGGGGCCACAATAGATTTTATAAGTGTTCAGCAATTGGGATAGGCCAAAGAGAATCTTCACAGGCGGCCTTATCCTAGGTTTCTCTACCGGTTTCGACGTATTAACGTTGGTTTTTTTACGTCTTCATCAGGAGATTACAAGTAGTTGTCTACAAACAAAACAAATATGGAACCATCAGTTCCCTATATAAAACAGGGCTCAAATGAAAAAAGGGAAGAAAGGCGGAAAGGAAATGCAAGTGCATGACTTTGCAGAGCTCAGTTGCAGACATATAATGTTCTGCTGTTGTCCTGATAAAACCCCCAAATCTAAATATATATTTGGGTTAAACTATGGGCATCATGCAAGGAGTGCTACCATGGAAGATCAGTGTCCCTGGACCAAGCCGGTGTAGGTCATGGATGTAGAGCCAAAAAGTGATGGAAAGATAGATACACACCAAAGGATCAAAAGAACAAGGCTCACATGAAGATGTTGGGAAAAGCTCTAGAAAAGACTTTTCGGAAGAAAATGTACAAACCAACCTTAGCAACCGCAACAAGTCAATCTGTTGTATTTTATGTGTATGGAAATGGAGACACTGTCGTGCAAATTGGCAATGTTCCGGTTAAGGATCCTGCGTGGCTGATGGCTGAATTTTAAGCTCCAATCTGTAAGGGTTTTATAAAAAATTGTATCAGTGGCCCCGGCCAAAAAAGGTAACCAGTGACATATTAACTCATAAGGTTGCAAGAGAGCGACCCCGAAGGTCACATCTACTGTTACATTACCCGAGAGAGTCCGGGTGCTGGAGTGGTGCAGGTTTGGAGAACTCACGCGCCACAACAGATGTCTTTTTTCAATATCCGTGTGTCAGGAGAGGTCTAAGCGTCTACAAAGCAACAAAGGAAACTGATCAAGAATTGTGCTCCACGGATGACTGGAACCTAAATGGCATGGCTATGAGTCGGGACGTTACTCCTCATTATTTTCATGGGCCCCAATTGTCTAACAGCTAGTGAAATTAGCCGGTGTCTGAGATGTCTAGTCCAAAGTTAGGAGCCTCATTAGAATGTCCCATATGCCTCGCTTGATAATGGGGGCATGATACCATTGAGGTATTCAGTAGCTGGATACAAAACTGCTTACCTGGGGTGGCAACCGTTGAGGTGGGTAGCCGCTGCATGGACGGGAATGGAAGTCCGCAGGCCCAGCTGAACACTCGGGTAATATCCGGCCAGTTCTGGAGAGCAAAAGACGCGCATTTAAACTGCGTCATTATTCTGGCGTGTTAAAAGCACCTGACATCCTATCACGTGGTTGTGCTGTACCGCGTTGATAGGATGACGATCAACCTAGGAAACACTTGATTGTTAATACACGTGACACGTGCGTAGGTCACCTGTTAATGCTAGGCGACGTGGCTTCCAAACAAGCCCCTCATGTTGCCACAGTAACAAGAGCGCTCAAACTGAATCGAGTGGCTTGCATTGCAAAAATGCCCAGACACAAAGCCAAACCAAGTCAATGCTCGGCATGCGCTCGGGGCCCCCCGGGGAGATACGCGAATACCAGTGCACGTGACCCACACATCTGTCAAAAGACGGCGACACGAGGCATGTCCCAAAGGCAAAGCGAGTCATATTGCCAAGGCAACAGAAACACTCAGGCCAAATCACGAAACCTACGCTGCAAGGTTACTCAACTGTGGAGTTGAATTACTTAACAATAATGTTGTTCAGTATATACGGACCTAAAAGACATTTTATCGTTGATACACGTGGCTTGCATATTAGCCACAAAATGGTACTACACGGCGTGATTTGAACATTAATGTTGTCAACAAACCAGACTGGAACACTCAAGAAGTTTATGTTGTAAGCAATTCGTTTTTTAACCATTTTTTTGGGTGTAAGTAGCATTTGTTCAACCTCTTGATCCGATCGTCCTGTTGAACAACATCACTGCCTGATGGAATATGTCCCCATGTTGAGAAGCATATCTAGTATGGACTGATGACTAGCCCAATGCATATGTAGAAATGGAGATGAAACAACATAAGTTCAACAAGGGGCAGATCAGTTGAGAGTATTATGGGCCTGAATGATAGGTTTACAAAGTATTCAACCCCTGAGTCAATGTTTTAAAATTAAAGATCCATGGTTCTTCTTTGTAGGCTAGATTTTTTTAGGATTTCAGTGGGATTATGACCAAAGACCTTTTCTTCACAGAACCATTCCATTTCATCTGCTTTGTGGCCCATCTCCACATAATGGATCATCATCGGGGCATTGAGGTTACGAGTTTTTATTTTCGATCGGTGCTCATTGATCCGGGTACTCACTTCCCGGGTTGTTTTCCAATGTACATTTTTTGACATGGGCACCGAATTGACATACAAAATGATATGGTCATGCCTATACAAGATGTGAGAAAGTAAGCAAGATCAGTAATCAACCCTATATAGCGGCAGTGCGTAAAGTCCGGAAAAAGCGAAAGCAAAGGTCAAGCGCAGGTCTTAAGGATGTTGTCCTAGAAGATGTAAAATGCCTGTTTGTAGGAACATCTGAAACATCTAATTTGATCAGTCTAGAGATAGGAGGTGGAGATGTCGTAGAGCTTGTGACTGATAATATTCATCCTAGCTGTCATTCTGCCAATAGGCTCACTGATGTGCAAGGTGAAGTGCTACAACTTCTATATATCAGCGAGCAAGATTCGCATCCTCCCCTCAATAGAGTGACTGTGTTGAGAGTACTCCCCTCAATAGAGTGACTGTGTTGAGAGTACTACATATTGTTGTCCCGCTTAGAGGCATAACAACTAATGTTATGTAGATAGTAGACCAACTAGTTGAACTAAACAAAACAATAACTAACATCTGGTTTGCCTCTGATAATACTCTTGAATATATCCTGAAATATGATGCTGAACTTTTTCGTTATGGATATAAATGTGGGGTTGCATACATGAATACTGTAAAATATAGTGGGGAGACTAAACCGATTCACAATTAGAGTAACAAGCACCACATGCCACCGCAGAGATGAGGCCATACTCAGACAATATTTGACGATTCTAGACCACTCTACCAACACCTCCCCCCCCCCGGGGAAGAAAAAAAAAATGTGTAACCAATAATGATGGTGAGAAGTCTGATGGTTGCCCTCACTCAGCCTTTGAAGCCCACTTTGTGCAACTTGCTGTGTTCGTGGAACACTAGAGAATCTACCATCTGTCATACCTGAAGGATTATTGGCAAATATTCATCTATATGCCTTGGTGGCACTCCAAGAAACGTGGATGATGGAGCTATGTGAGATAGATGATAGAAGCACTGCCCAGGACCTGGCCACAAAAGGACCAATAGGAAGACCTAAAGGAAGCTTACTACTAGCTGTACAGCACTCATGGTGTATAACAGAATCTAGTGGAATATCTACCATGATTCAATTAGTCAAAATATCATGTGATGTTTTAGCATATACTGTGATGGTACTTACTAGCATCTAAGACCCACCCAATTTAGTATCAACTAAAAGTAATGTTGTGATAGTAAAACGACTTCTAGCTCAACTTGATCATAATACTCACATTTGGATCGTTGGTGAATTCAATGCCAGGATGGGTGCTCCTCCGGAAGGTCTTCCTGATTTATGTAAATCTGAAGCCTACAAAGCAACCAAATTTAATAGTCAGGGAAAAAGATGGGCAGAAATGCTAACTATGTATAATTTAAAAATGACTAATGGTTATTGTGGGGGAGATGCACATAAAGCGTATACCAGGATAAGTGGTAAATCAACATCAATGCCAGATTATTTATTTGTTAATCGTGAAGCAATGAGATTAGTGGAACATATGTCCTTATTGATAAGACATGAGTGTGACCATATGCCAATTTGTGTCAGATTAACAAATACAACAAGCAATGACCAATATGACGCTAATGAACACAAATACCTTAATCAAGGTGAAAACCGCATTCAGTGGAATAAAACAAACCTAGACAAGGACAAAACCTGTTGCTGAATGAGAACTAGTACGCTATGGAGCTAAATGGGAATCGAATCAGATAGATGCTGGATCTGATCCGTTGACCGATTTGATGGCACTGATATCTAGGATTAAGGATAAGACAAAATCATAACGCCACTTTAAAAGTCTGAGTGAAATATGGAATGCAAATTGTAAGGAAGGAGGGAGTCGGTTTGCCCCCCCATCCCTCCCTATACATTAAACACGAAAGGGAACACCTGCTCTTGCAATAGTGGGGGAAGCCTTCCTTGCCCTTCCCTGGTCCCAGTGGACGAGTCCCTGGCACCTACAGAAGAGGGGCTACTGCAAGATACATTTGGACTCCATTTTGTGTACCCAAGACTCCATCTTTGGATTAGGCTGCATTCTAGTATCTGTGAAGCCTTCTCTCCCCTCTGCAGCACCGCACACAGGGAACACTGATAGCCCCCACCAACTCCTCCCGCGCCTGTGCCACCCAAGCCCATTTCTCATGGATGCTATGGCGCGAATTATTGCAAGCAAACAGTGTATTCTTTTTATCCTTCCTCTGAGATCACTGCCCTGCGTGTGACCGGGCGGAATCATGACTTTTGGGCCATCCGTCTCCACAAACCCGCTGCTGCACCTCTCACCCCCACTGTTGGAAAGCTACCACATGTTCAACTCTGAGCCTCTCCAGTCTTCTTTTGATGTAACAGAAGTGTGACCCTTCCTTTCTGACCACCCTAGAGTGCCCCCAATATAACTAATCTTGTGTTGTCATATATTCTGCCTTAAACCAACACATATCAATCTATCCCCTCCCGCTCTGAAGTGCCAGAACAGACAACTGTTAAATCTCACCCCTAAGTAAGCCACCTGGAGGCCAAGACCCCACACCCTTCACCTTCCAACGATCTGAGGCGGGATAACGTAAATAAGTGTGTACAATATATAGGCCTCTCTTATTACCAAAGATATAGTTTATGGGTTATTATTTACTGAATGCCCTGTGATAGCATGTAGATTAGTTAGACAGCACCAGCCACCTCTCCCGGACCCAAACTGAACATCACCTCGCACGGACCAGCCCAGCTGACCCACCTGAGGCCTACCAGCCCACCAAGCTGCCAGCCAATCTCGTGAAGCCTGCCCCTATAGTGCCATACTAGGACCCAATCCCTCACCAATCCAAATGTAACTTGTAGACTGTATGGAAAACGTCATCTATGACGCTGTAACCCTTTAAAAATGTACAGTTTTGTATTGTTTGCCAGAGCACTCTCAAGGCAGCAGAGTTCTCTGGATGCTGAATTTTACTTAAATCTTTATTGTCTCTCACAAGCAATCTTCTGGTCTCATTCCCTACTGGTATGTGTCCTTTATTCTGAGTTTCTATTTTATTGTGGGGAATGACCACCTTTTACTTGCTACATTAAAAGAATTGTCAATCAAATGCATAATGCTATATAATTTAACTCAGACAGTAGACATCATTTTTATATTTCTCATACCCATACTTACAGATGAATGAAAATGATAAAAAGAAAATAACCACATCTAAGCTTTCGACTAAGATTTTGAGAATAAAAACTTGCAGTATGTTTTAGATGCATGCAAAGGGATTACTAGCAAAAATAATACACTTATTTAACAAATTGTGTTTCATTTGCTCTTCAGCCTGCTCACACTGACACCTATGTGCCAAAGCACAAAATGCATAAGTACATCCATCCAGATGTAAAGGTAATCCCTGCTAGTGAATACCGCAACAAGAACATCCGGGCCTCCAATACCATTGTATGGATGAGAATGAAGATGAATGTTATTTTAAGTCTAGTGGTGGAAGTTGAGGAACCAGAGAGTGAAGAGGAGAATGACATCGTGGAAGAGAGCAAAGAGTTGGAGTACGAGGAGATTGACATCATGGAAGATGAGAGTGAAGAGCTGGATGAAGAGATTGACAACACGGAAAATGAGAGCAATGAGGTAAGTGCAAGGAAGATGGTGCAGGAGGTGTGGGTGAGTGGTTTAGGGGGATTGTCGTGAGGAGAACAGAGAGGAGAATGTCCACAACAATAAGCCTGCTTGACAATAATGACGTTGAAAGAATTTCCACCATAGGAAGAGTGTTGTGTGATTGTTTCTAGTATGCTTTCTCCTATTTCAGAATAGTTTAATATTGAGCGTTTGCCAAAATGTTCACATTTCATTTTTACAAATTAAGAAGTCACTGGCAAGACAGGGGCCTCATTATGAGTATGAGTTTGGCGGTGCAGTAAAAAAAGTGGAGGAATTGCGTCTTGTACCACTCTGATGAATTATGAGTCTGACCTCAAAGTTGCGGCAGATCCTCCAAGTTAAGGCACATCACATTTACTGCACGGAATAACCGCTCACAGTAAATCCACAAAACATTACCATATAGTCCTATTGACTCCAAAAATGGGGATTTACACCACCATTCCACCACTCCTAATCCCTTGGTAGTGCCAGGGTACCAAATGGAGGTTGGTGTGAAATCGACACATGTACTACTAATTTGCCACCAAAAACATAATGAGGCTCATTGAGCTACTGTCTCTCACCTCCCAAGTCCTTAAATAGCTTTCATGCGGGGAGACCTGAAATATGTGGTGAGTATTGTGATGAATTGCTCTCTGGCAAGGGTTTAGAAGGCCTTGCATTTTTTACTTTCATCAATTTATAAAATTATGCAGTTAATTCCATCACTTAAGGGGTAATCCGCTGATCAGATTCCTCTTTCATAATCTCCATACTAAAGTCCTAGCGTACGCCTCTGGACGGCTGCATCTATAGCCTGATAGCAGCGCCTGCCATACAGTGGCACAGAACATGTTCAGGTCACAGGTGCCTTCCTGACAGCTGAAGTCAAAGCAAAGTCACTGCAGCACAGGAGTGACATTTGGGATATGTATCCCTGTTCCGAATTATTATGATTATGAGTAGCCCATGCTGGTGGCATGGTAAACTCTAAATTTAAGCCATACCTGAGTTAGGGCATGGTGCATGCTCATAATCATTGTGGCAACATCCAATTTGATATCACACGCATGTTTACTCCTACGAGACAGCTCAGCTGTGTAAGGTGATGTGTATTCTGGCCAGACAGGGTGGTCCTGCAAGTGACAGGGTGGGAACCTAAAAGTTGGATCACATTCAGGGAGGCGATGAATTATACTTCAAAGCTTTTCCCGAAGTGTTACTTGAGACAATGTTTTTAACACACATGAACACTTATTGGGATCCACCTTTTTAGTGTGGAGGCTGATTCTTATTCTGGTACCATTTAATGGGTGACCTCAGAGAGCAATTTTCACAGAAGATTCCTCATAATATATGGGGGCTTCTGTCCTTAGGCGTGGGGTGTATGGAACTGCTGCCCATTTAGGAGTCAGCAGTTTCGTTTCAAAGGAGCCACATTTCAAATAGGAACTATTTTAGCTTTTATTGACCTTCATAGGAAGTGTGTGGTCCCTGAGTTATAGATCACTTGGTAATTATTCGAAGAGACAAACAGAGTGTTCGTAAGGAATTAAAAACAAGGAACTTCATCCATAGTACAATGTTGTATGGTCTAGGTCACGGGGTATCCCTGGATGGTTTCTAGGATATCCTTGGTTAAAAGGTGGTCGACTGGTTTCAATGATTACTATTTATCATCTTCTTCAGGACCGTGATTTATAACTTGTCTCAGTGAGATCAAGGGTTGGGGAGAGGCACTGGGGCAATCATCCCATCTGCCTGAGAGAAACAAAACCAAGATGGGTTTTAAGTCTTGAGGTCACTGTAATTCCTTTTTCTTGATCTTAATCTTATTCAAGAATACTTTCTGGTTATTTAAAAACAATTTACTTAATGAACATTTAGGAATATCTGAACAGTCATTTTGGCTATTTTGGCTATTTTGGCTATATGAGACTCTTTATGGCATTTGCTGCTGGTGGTTACCTTTAAAACAGCTCTGGCATGTGCAAGCTGTCGGCCGGGTGTTTTGATGTACGGCTGTGGCAGTGCGTCTCATAAGTCCGTGTGACTTGAGCGGCTGCTTGTGTCTGCCCGTGGGACGCTGTGGTTCTTGCTCTGTTTTAGCCTGAAAAAGCCATGCTTTTTCTTTTATCCCTTTTGAGGGTATGTAATATCCTCACTCAGAGACAGCCACTCAACAGGCAGATGCCTTAGGCCCAGGAATCAAAGAAGCACGCCCTTACAAAAAGAGTAATCTCACACCTGGGTGATGCATACCAAAGGGGCCTTTCATCCTTTCATTTAGTAGGGGAAGGTGGGGGGTTAGTGTAGCCAGGAAGAACCCTGTACAGTTGGTGGAAGGTTCCACCCTGTCGTTTCTCTCTGCCCCTGTCTCTCCTTCCTGCCCCCTCCACTTCCTGTAGCACAAAGCACTTGGAGTGTGATTTCAGAAGGGAAAAGTGCACTCATTGCAATAGTAGGGATTGAACCGCTAAAGCCAGCTAGCTTTAGTCCAACCACCTGTGGACTTTTATCTCTAAAGGAAGTTGTTTCCCACCACTTCTTTGAATCATCATTTGGTCTTCAACCCTTGAAGAAAATGTTGTTGCGCCCTGCTGGGAAAGCTGCCCTTTCCATAGTCCTCCAGTTGTGAGGTAAGGCAGGTGTTCCAAGGCCGAGGAAACGTCCAGCATAACCATCCACAGGTAACATAACCATCCACAGGGAACATTGGGGGTGAGCAGCTGCTAGAACAAGACCTGCCTCTCTGCCAGCCACAGGGGTACCGAGGACCTCACCATGTTGGATGACCCCTGCAGTTGTGTGCAAGACTCCCCCGTGTTTGGGAGCACGAAAACAAGGACTCATAGTGTGCCTGATACCCTGAAAAACGACCTCATAGCGATTGGAAGCCAACACAGCAAAGATTCCCCATCAAATCGCTTTGATCTGTGTTTCGAGTCTGTTCGACACAGTTCAAACCAGCAGGTCACTCTGGGGCTGCCTTTAACATTCAACCTTCTAGCAAGAGCAGTTTGACCATTTCAAGCTAGTTCACCGCCGCACCATGCTAGCTGACGTACGTCATTGCATCGGCTCGAACCAAGAAGTTCTGTTGCCTCCTTATTGATCAAATCGATATTTGACCTGCCATCTTCTACATCATCCTGCCTGTATTTCAAACAAACTGGGTGTCTTCCGAAAAGCGACCTTCAAACCTTTGCATCAAACCGATACACCTGTGTATCCTGGTAAACCTCAATTGCTGAATTGAATCTGGTGATCACCTGATCGGCACAGCTTGAGTTACTTTTCGAACCGCAGCTACTTTCCGTTCGACCCTGGCTCGACACGCACTCACTGCTGGATCACTGTGACTACTGCATTCTTGAACTGAATCGAACCATCAAACCATATGAAGAAGCCATGTTCGAAGCTGTCGTACCACTAAGACAACGAAAAAGGTATTTTTGACTGATATCTGCCCCAAGGTCCATCGTTGGGCCCTAGAGACTGCATAGGTCATTTTAATCCCTTTGCAAACCTCAAGAACATATCCTTTTTGAACATTCTGATCTTTATTTGCGTTTTCTCCCCTTGTCTCATTACCATTACCCAGAGTGTTGCATCTGCTATCTATCCTTGCATATTCTGTGTTTTTTCTACAGCGGTGGGTTTTTGTAGTGTTTTCTAGTTACTTAATATTGTACATGGTATGTTTGATTAAAGTATATATATATATTTTTATAGAAACTTGATTGGACATTCCTTTATTTTAGACGGTCATAAATCACTCTTTGCGTTGCTACCGGACCACATCCACACCCCTTTTAAGAGGTATATATCTTAAATGTGCCTGTTTTCCATTTATGATTGTGTTGGCTCCTGATTTGTAGAGGAGTGAGGGCTTAGTAGACTTTAAGCCTCTACTTACCCTTGAACTCCTGCAAGCAAGTCAATTCATCACAGGTATAATTAAATAAGATATGCCATTTTTACTTTAATATCAATTCATCTTCAGAGTTAAGTGTCGGCCCCACATCTCAGAAGGTGGGGTTGTGCTCATTGCATTACGTTGGTGCACCCTAAGTAGAGCAGGCCCAGCTTATTTAGCGCTTTGGATGCATGATGTTCTCCAAAGCTTGCCATTGGTTCACTCCACAATATGCCAGTAGGATTAATTCAAATCTGCAATCTAACCTATCGGGAGCTGCAGTAAACATGGTGCCCTGAAATCTGTCAGATCTGAGGATCCTTCTGGTTGATTCTTCAACTTATTGAAAACCTTCCTTAGACATAGAAAACCAAGCAAGCAGCAATGTTTACATCTCTGGGTCAGAGTTTAACCAGAATATTGGGATCATGCAGTTGGGTCTCAACTCTGCATGCATGACTCCCTCAATCCACTCACCATGCCAGCAGGTAACCCTGAATCTTTACAGACATCTTGTTTCATGTGCTCATAAAGACTTTAAACCATGCCCGATTAACACATTGAAGAGTCTGAGCCTCCAGTGCAGCATGAGGAAAAGGACTGAAGAGATGTGGGGGCCTATGTTCTGGGACAAATCACTGGTTCTGGAAATTGGTATCCCCTGTACTTCTCAAGAGGAATGGGAACAGATGGTGCCTCCGAATCCCTGTTGCTCATCTTTTTTGGGGAAAAATAGTTTTTTGTGTCCAATGTTGTAGGTCTTCTTAATTGGAGTGAGGGCGATATCCCTTCAATTTAACTGGAAAGATTATCCACATTCTGATTTTCAATGGTGTTGTCCTCGTTAACTCAGATAAGAGGCACATGCCGGGATGAGGAGACATCTCGCCCCCAAAATACATTGGCAGGTGCTCTGATGCTGAAGCAAAATATAGGGGTGTATTTGCCTGAGTACACTTTGCTTGTTAAAATATGAAGAGTGATGTAGTGCGATCATCAAGAGGTATATCAGAATTATTATAATTTATAATTGGTTATTTATAACATGCTTAATACCCAGAGGTTTCTAAGCGCGGACATGAGAATCGAACCTGTGTTGATCTGCATCGTCTTGTTTGCCAGGCGAGCGCGTTACTCCTGTGCTATCCTCTCGATACTAATTATGTGCGAACATAGATTAAGAGCTAACAAAGCACACATTTTGGATCTAATAAAAGACATGCTGTGCCAAATGAAGAAATTGCCCACAAAGTCCTCTCTTATGACAATGTAAGGTTAATTTCTAGAACAGAATTGCACTGGTCCTTAGCGCTATCGGCAGCAGTAACACTTCGGATACAATAGAGCTTAGTGTCCCCGATCTGAGCCCATACGAGATGATACTCAGGTTCTCATCCCCCTCTGTGGTGATTATATTTCGGACCTGAACACCCTCAACTCCATTTACTCTACGATCCAATCATGGATGGCAGAGAAATGGCTATGTGCCAACAGTGAGAAAACCAAACATCTGCTGATTGGTTCCCCCTCCACTTTGGGCAAACTGGACAAGCAATATTGCTCCTTTACCATTGATAACATCCCCATCGGTGTCTCTCAAGTCATCAAGACACTGGGCGTGTACCTTGAACCTAACTTGACCATGGACAGACAGGTTAATGCAATTGCATTCTCTTCCGCCTATCACTCCAAATTGCTCAATGCAGCTAGACCCTTCCTCTCCCAACATAACTGCTTCACCATTGCCAGGGCAATTATTGGGTCTAGGTTGGATTACTGCAACGCCCTCTTTGTAGGGACCTCTCGCAAGAATTTGGCCAAACTGCAACTAGCGCAGAACAACGCCCTGAGGGCCGCAACTGGCATTTCTCGAAGGAACCATAGCTCAGATCTCAGAAGACAGGTTAGCTGGCTCCCCGTCAAGGAAAGGATTGTCTTCAAACCCCTTGCCTAGACACACAAATGTCTCCACGGGTTGGCTCCCCCGTATCTAGCTCAAAGGATTATTAGACACATGCCAAGGATTACTAGACACACACCCTCCAGACCGTCCAGAGTCGCCTATGCGGATAGAGGGCCTCATTACACGGATGGCGGAGAACCATGGCGCTATTAGCGCCATGGTTCATGCCGGTAAAATACCGGCACCGCCTTGGCGGAAAGGGGAATTACCGCCCCATTCCAAGGTTGGCGGGGTGGTAATTCCCCCTTCCACCATTGCCCTTCCCCATTCCCATTTTTGCCCCATAGGGCTCAATGGGAATGGGGAAGGCGCTAATTACGGTACCGCAATTTGCGGTACCGTAATTAGCTCCCTGGGTCCGTTTGCGAGTTGGTTTTTAACGCCACCAAAAAGCAGACGTTAAATCCCCGCTCCCGCAAAGGGACCTCGTAGTAAGGCGGTAAGGATTTACCGGTACTGGTATTTTACCGGTACCGGTAAATCCTTACCGCCATCCGTGTAATGAGGCCCAGAATCTCTATTCCTCTTACCAAAGTTCGGGCCGGTGGCACCAGCTTCCCAACTATGGCCGCCACTTTTTGGAACACTCTCCCGTCCCAGATTAGGTTAATTGACTCTCATGCAGCCTCCCGGAAAGCCATTAAAACCAGACTCTTCATTTGAACGGGCATCTCTCCATCTTTTGTATGTATCTCTGTTATGCATCTAAGTATTCTTCATCAAATGTATTATGCAACGAATAACTTGTACCAAGCTTTACCCTTATTGGGCCGCATTCCTGTAACCCTGAATCAAGCCTTCTTACGTTCTTCACAGCGTCTCGATGCCTGTGGGCTGTAGTGCGCTCTATAAATCCAAAAATAAAATAAAATAAATACAGTGAGCCTATAATAGCAAATGGTGAGTCGACCCATATCTCAAAGCCGAGCGTTACTAATCAAATCACGCATGATGTGATACCCCAGACAAGTACTTCGCAGATTGGAGAAGGCATTCCAACTGAATCAACCAACATTAGGCCAAAAAGTAATATAAGTGAAAAGGCATCCACAAGTGATAACATACTAGAGAACCTTGGGTTTCATCACCCAGCGTCCTCCATCCTACTACTTACCGTGGGAGAGCAGATAGAATCAAATGCGAGGGCTGAAGATGTGGCAGAAGAATACACTAAGTGCACTCAAGATGATCAAGCTGCTAGGGTGTGTATCCTGTCAATGGTATTTGAAGCAGAATCAGTATGGTGAGTAATGCTAGTATTACTTCGACGTTCATGTTTGCCGTGTCTGAACATTTGCTAACTACAGTGGTTGAACGCTGTTTGAGAGTTGAAAAATAAATTGATTAATAAGGGAAGAAAAATACTTAGAGAGCAGGGGACTGAAACCTGTAAAGATAATGCCAAAATAGATATGTACCAGCTTGAGCAAACTGATTGAGTAATGTGCGCATCTTGGGAACTCTCAGGTGGAGCTGATGTTGATGCTGTCACACTTGGCGGTCCGGTACAATGTGCAGTAAGTGTAAACTCCCTGCCGAGCCAAACAGGTGGTACAGTGACACAATTGACAAAATGTCCAGGGAAACGATGTAAAAGCCTATAAGGAAAAAAAAAGACCATATTTCAAGCCATAATGTACAATAACAGCAAGGTTTCAAGAACGAAACAAAATGCCTGTGCTGTGAATGAAAGTGTAATGAGTATGACAATCTGTGAACGCAATAATGCGACTAGTGGCAAAATGTGACGAGTAAGAAAAGAATCATAGAAAAAAAAAATAGTGGATCAAAACCAGTATTTTTGACACTATCGAAAGGTATGCTAATGTCGACTGATCCCCAACTCACGAATGACATACGAAATTATATGGTCATGCCGATACATGATGCAAGAAAGTAAGCAAGATCAGTAATCAACCCTATATAGCGGCAGTGCGTAAAGTCTGGAAAAAGCAAAAGCACAGATCAAGCGCAGGTCTTAAGGATGTTGTCCTAGAAGATGTAAAATGTCTGTTTGTAGGAAAATCTGATCTGTCTCTGAAAGGCACAGGAGACCCCACTCTCTAGATCGGGGTATTAACATAATAGTAATCTCAGAAAGAAAATCCAGAGGAAACAATTTGCAAAGGCATATTAAGGGTTTTATTATACCTAATACATTTACTCTGTGAGTTTAATCATGAATTAATCTGCTCTCAAGCAGTTATTTATTTAACATAGCAGGAATATTTAAAAACATCATAATTTGATAAAAATCATCCTATTAAATCATTCACACATTCATCCGGATCCATACGACATCCATCAAACTACTCATACAACACATCAATAAGTACAAGATAAAAACATATAACAAATATAACAATTCATCCACAATTTAATTATTGTACAAAAAGCTTTTGTGCAAAACTACACATAATGCAAGGCCACAGTAGGCTTTATAAGTGGTCAGCAATTGGGATAGGCCAAAGAGAATCTTCACAGGTGGCCTTATCCTAGATTTCTCTACCGGTTTCGACGTATTAACGTTGGTTTTGTTACGTCTTCATCAGGAGATTACAAGTAGTTGTCTACAAACAAAACAAATATGGAACCATCAGTTCCCTATATAAAACAGGGGTCAAATGAAAAAAGGGAAGAAAGGCGGAAAGGAAATGCAAGTGCATGACTTCGCAGAGCTCAGTTGCAGACATATAATGTTCTGCTGGTGTCCTGCTAAAACCCCCAAATCTATATATATATTTGGGATGAACTATGGGCATCATGCAAGGAGTGCTACCATGGAAGATCAGTGTCTCTGGACCAGGCCGGTGTAGGTCATGGATGTAGAGCCAAAAAGTGATGGAAAGATAGATACACACCAAAGGATCAAAAGAACAAGGCTCACATGAAGATGTTGGGAAAAGCTCTAGAAAAGACTTTTCGGAAGAAAGTGTACAAACCAACCTTAGAAACCGCAACAAGTCAATCCGTTGTATTTTATGTGTATGGAAATGGAGACACTGTCGTGCAAATTGGCAATGTTCCGGTTAAGGATCCTGCTTGGCTGATGGCTGAATTTTAAGCTCCAATCTGTAAGGGTTTTATAAAAAATTGTATCAGTGGCCCCGGCCAAAAAAGGTAACCAGTGACATATTAACTCATAAGGTTGCAAGAGAGCGACCCCGAAGGTCACATCTACTGTTACATTACCCGAGAGAGTCCGGGTGCTGGAGTGGTGCAGGTTTGGAGAACTCACGCGCCACAACAGATGTCTTTTTTCAATATCCGTGTGTCAGGAGAGGTCTAAGCGTCTACAAAGCAACAAAGGAAACTGATCAAGAATTGTGCTCCACGGATGACTGGAACCTAAATGGCATGGCTATGAGTCGGGACGTTACTCCTCATTATTTTCATGGGCCCCAATTGTCTAACAGCTAGTGAAATTAGCCGGTGTCTGAGATGTCTAGTCCAAAGTTAGGAGGCTCATTAGAATGTCCCATACGCCTCGCTTGATAATGGGGGCATGATACCATTGAGGTATTCAGTAGCTGGATACAAAACTGCTTACCTGGGGTGGCAACCGTTGGGGTGGGTAGCCGCTGCATGGACGGGAATGGAAGTCCGCAGGCCCAGCTGAACACTCGGGTAATATCCGGCCAGTTCTGGAGAGCAAAAGACGCGCATTTAAACTGCGTCATCATTCTGGCGTGTTAAAAGCACCTGACATCCTATCACGTGGTTGTGCTGTACCGCGTTGATAGGATGACGATCAACCTAGGAAACACTTGATTGTTAATACACGTGACACGTGCGTAGGTCACCTGTTAATGCTAGGCGACGTGGCTTCCAAACAAGCCCCTCATGTTGCCACAGTAACAAGAGCGCTCGAACTGAATCGAGTGGCTTGCATTGCAAAAATGCCCAGACACAAAGCCAAACCAAGTTAATGCTCGGCATGCGCTCGGTGCCCCCCGGGGAGATACGCGACCACCGGTGCACGTGACCCACACGTCTGTCAAAAGACGGCGACACGCAGCATGTCCCAAAGGCAAAGCGAGTCATATTGCCAAAGCAACAGAAACACTCAGGCCAAATCACGAAACCTACGCTGCGAGGTTACTCAACTGTGGAGTTGAATTACTTAACAATAATGTTGTTCAGTATATACGGACCTAAAAGACATTTTATCGTTGATACACGTGGCTTGCATATTAGCCACAAAATGGTACTACACGGCGTGATTTGAACATTAATGTTGTCAACAAACCAGACTGGAACACTCAAGAAGTTTATGTTGTAAGCAATTCGTTTTTTAACCATTTTTTTGGGTGTAAGTAGCATTTGTTCAACCTCTTGATCCGATCGTCCTGTTGAACAACATCACTGCCTGATGGAATATGTCCCCATGTTGAGAAGCATATCTAGTATGGACTGATGACTAGCCCAATGCATATGTAGAAATGGAGATGAAACAACATAAGTTCAACAAGGGGCAGATCAGTTGAGAGTATTATGGGCCTGAATGATAGGTTTACAAAGTATTCAACCCCTGAGTCAATGTTTTAAAATTAAAGATCCATGGTTCTTCTTTGTAGGCTAGATTTTTTTAGGATTTCAGTGGGATTATGACCAAAGACCTTTTCTTCACAGAACCATTCCATTTCATCTGCTTTGTGGCCCATCTCCACATAATGGATCATCATCGGGGCATTGAGGTTACGAGTTTTTATTTTCGATCGGTGCTCATTGATCCGGGTACTCACTTCCCGGGTTGTTTTCCAATGTACATTTTTTGACATGGGCACCGAATTGACATACAAAATGATATGGTCATGCCTATACAAGATGCGAGAAAGTAAGCAAGATCAGTAATCAACCCTATATAGCGGCAGTGCGTAAAGTCCGGAAAAAGCGAAAGCAAAGGTCAAGCGCAGGTCTTAAGGATGTTGTCCTAGAAGATGTAAAATGCCTGTTTGTAGGAACATCTGAAACATCTAATTTGATCAGTCTAGAGATAGGAGGTGGAGATGTCGTAGAGCTTGTGACTGATAATATTCATCCTAGCTGTCATTCTGCCAATAGGCTCACTGATGTGCAAGGTGAAGTGCTACAACTTCTATATATCAGCGAGCAAGATTCGCATCCTCCCCTCAATAGAGTGACTGTGTTGAGAGTACTCCCCTCAATAGAGTGACTGTGTTGAGAGTACTACATATTGTTGTCCCGCTTAGAGGCATAACAACTAATGTTATGTAGATAGTAGACCAACTAGTTGAACTAAACAAAACAATAACTAACATCTGGTTTGCCTCTGATAATACTCTTGAATATATCCTGAAATATGATGCTGAACTTTTTCGTTATGGATATAAATGTGGGGTTGCATACATGAATACTGTAAAATATAGTGGGGAGACTAAACCGATTCACAATTAGAGTAACAAGCACCACATGCCACCGCAGAGATGAGGCCATACTCAGACAATATTTGACGATTCTAGACCACTCTACCAACACCTCCCCCCCCCCACCCCGGGGAAGAAAAAAAAAATGTGTAACCAATAATGATGGTGAGAAGTCTGATGGTTGCCCTCACTCAGCCTTTGAAGCCCACTTTGTGCGTGCAACTTGCTGTGTTCGTGGAACACTAGAGAATCTACCATCTGTCATACCTGAAGGATTATTGGCAAATATTCATCTATATGCCTTGGTGGCACTCCAAGAAACGTGGATGATGGAGCTATGTGAGATAGATGATAGAAGCACTGCCCAGGTCCTGGCCACAAAAGGACCAATAGGAAGACCTAAAGGAAGCTTACTAGTAGCTGTACAGCACTCATGGTGTATAACAGAATCTAGTGGAATATCTACCATGATTCAATTAGTCAAAATATCATGTGATGTTTTAGCATATACTGTGATGGTACTTACTAGCATCTAAGACCCACCCAATTTAGTATCAACTAAAAGTAATGTTGTGATAGTAAAACGACTTCTAGCTCAACTTGATCATAATACTCACATTTGGATCGTTGGTGACTTCAATGCCAGGATGGGTGCTCCTCCGGAAGGTCTTCCTGATTTATGTAAATCTGAAGCCTACAAAGCAACCAAATTTAATAGTCAGGGAAAAAGATGGGCAGAAATGCTAACTATGTATAATTTAAAAATGACTAATGGTTATTGTGGGGGAGATGCACATAAAGCGTATACCAGGATAAGTGGTAAATCAACATCAATGCCAGATTATTTATTTGTTAATCGTGAAGCAATGAGATTAGTGGAACATATGTCCTTATTGATAAGACATGAGTGTGACCATATGCCAATTTGTGTCAGATTAACAAATACAACAAGCAATGACCAATATGACGCTAATGAACACAAATACCTTAATCAAGGTGAAAACCGCATTCAGTGGAAAAAAACAAACCTAGACAAGGACAAAACCTGTTGCTGAATGAGAACTAGTACGCTATGGAGCTAAATGGGAATCGAATCAGATAGATGCTGGATCTGATCCGTTGACCGATTTGATGGCACTGATATCTAGGATTAAGGATAAGACAAAATCATAACGCCACTTTAAAAGTTGAGTGAAATATGGAATGCAAATTGTAAGGAAGGAGGGGGTCGGTTTGCCCCCCCATCCCTCCCTATACATTAAACACGAAAGGGAACACCTGCTCTTGCAATAGTGGGGGAAGCCTTCCTTGCCCTTCCCTGGTCCCAGTGGACGAGTCCCTGGCACCTACAGAAGAGGGGCTACTGCAAGATACATTTGGACTCCATTTTGTGTACCCAAGACTCCATCTTTGGATTAGGCTGCATTCTAGTATCTGTGAAGCCTTCTCTCCCCTCTGCAGCACCGCACACAGGGAACACTGATAGCCCCCACCAACTCCTCCCGCGCCTGTGCCACCCAAGCCCATTTCTCATGGATGCTATGGCGCGAATTATTGCAAGCAAACAGTGTATTCTTTTTATCCTTCCTCTGAGATCACTGCCCTGCGTGTGACCGGGCCGAATCATGACTTTTGGCCCATCCGTCTCCACAAACCCGCTGCTGCACCTCTCACCCCCACTGTTGGAAAGCTACCACATGTTCAACTCTGTGCCTCTCCAGTCTTCTTTTGATGTAACAGAAGTGTGACCCTTCCTTTCTGACCACCCTAGAGTGCCCCCAATATAACTAATCTTGTGTTGTCATATATTCTGCCTTAAACCAACACATATCAATCTATCCCCTCCCGCTCTGAAGTGCCAGAACAGACAACTGTTAAATCTCACCCCTAAGTAAGCCACCTGGAGGCCAAGACCCCACACCCTTCACCTTCCAACGATCTGAGGCGGGATAACGTAAATAAGTGTGTACAATATATAGGCCTCTCTTATTACCAAAGATATAGTTTATGGGTTATTATTTACTGAATGCCCTGTGATAGCATGTAGATTAGTTAGACAGCACCAGCCACCTCTCCCGGACCCAAACTGAACATCACCTCGCACGGACCAGCCCAGCTGACCCACCTGAGGCCTACCAGCCCACCAAGCTGCCAGCCAATCTCGTGAAGCCTGCCCCTATAGTGCCATACCAGGACCCAATCCCTCACCAATCCAAATGTAACTTGTAGACTGTATGGAAAACGTCATCTATGACGCTGTAATCCTTTAAAAATGTACAGTTTTGTATTGTTTGCCAGAGCACTCTCAAGGCAGCAGAGTTCTCTGGATGCTGAATTTTACATAAATCTTTATTGTCTCTCACAACCAATCTTCTGGTCTCATTCCCTACTGGTATGTGTCCTTTATTCTGAGTTTCTATTTTATTGTGGGGAATGACCACCTTTTACTTGCTACATTAAAAGAATTGTCAATCAAATGCATAATGCTATATAATTTAACTCAGACAGTAGACATCATTTTTATATTTCTCATACCCATACTTACAGATGAATGAAAATGATAAAAAGAAAATAACCACATCTAAGCTTTCGACTAAGATTTTGAGAATAAAAACTTGCAGTATGTTTTAGATGCATGCAAAGGGATTACTAGCAAAAATAATACACTTATTTAACAAATTGTGTTTCATTTGCTCTTCAGCCTGCTCACACTGACACCTATGTGCCAAAGCACAAAATGCACAAGTACATCCATCCAGATGTAAAGGTAATCCCTGCTAGTGAATACCGCAACAAGAACATCCGGGCCTCCAATACCATTGTATGGATGAGAATGAAGATGAATGTTATTTTAAGTCTAGTGGTGGAAGTTGAGGAACCAGAGAGTGAAGAGGAGAATGACATCGTGGAAGAGAGCAAAGAGTTGGAGGACGAGGAGATTGACATCATGGAAGATGAGAGTGAAGAGCTGGATGAAGAGATTGACAACACGGAAAATGACAGCAATGAGGTAAGTGCAAGGAAGATGGTGCAGGAGTTGTGGGTGAGGGGTTTAGGGGGATTGTCGTGAGGAGAACAGAGAGGAGAATGTCCACAACAATAAGCCTGCTTGACAATAATGACGTTGAAAGAATTTCCACCATAGGAAGAGTGTTGTGTGATTGTTTCTAGTATGCTTTCTCCTATTTCAGAATAGTTTAATATTGAGCGTTTGCCAAAATGTTCACATTTCATTTTTACAAATTAAGAAGTCACTGGCAAGACAGGGGCCTCATTATGAGTATGAGTTTGGCGGTGCAGTAAAAAAAGTGGAGGAAGTGCGTCTTGTACCACTCTGATGAATTATGAGTCTGACCTCAAAGTTGCGGCAGATCCTCCAAGTTAAGGCACATCACATTTACTGCACGGAATAACCGCTCACAGTAAATCCACAAAACATTACCATATAGTCCTATTGACTCCAAAAATGGGGATTTACACCACCATTCCACCACTCCTAATCCCTTGGTAGTGCCAGGGTACCAAATGGAGGTTATGGTAAATGATTTTGGTGTGAAATCGACACATGTACTACTAATTTGCCACCAAAAACATAATGAGGCTCATTGAGCTACTGTCTCTCACCTCCCAAGTCCTTAAATAGCTTTCATGCGGGGAGACCTGAAATATGTGGTGGGTATTGTGATGAATTGCTCTCTGGCAAGGGTTTAGAAGGCCTTGCATTTTTTACTTTCATCAATTTATAAAATTATGCAGTTAATTCCATCACTTAAGGGGTAATCCGCTGATCAGATTCCTCTTTCATAATCTCCATACTAAAGTCATAGCGTACGCCTCTGCACGGCTGCATCTATAGCCTGATAGCAGCGCCTGCCATACAGTGGCACAGAACATGTTCAGGTCACAGGTGCCTTCCTGACAGCTGAAGTCAAAGCAAAGTCACTGCAGCACAGGAGTGACATTTGGGATATGTATCCCTGTTTCGAATTATTATGATTATGAGTAGCCCATGCTGGTGGCATGGTAAACTCTAAATTTAAGCCATACCTGAGTTAGGGCATGGTGCATGCTCATAATCATTGTGGCAACATCCAATTTGATATCACACGCATGTTTACTCCTACGAGACAGCTCAGCTGTGTAAGGTGATGTGTATTCTGGCCAGACAGGGTGGTCCTGCAAGTGACAGGGTGGGAACCTAAAAGTTGGATCACATTCAGGGAGGCGATGAATTATACTTCAAAGCTTTTCCCGAAGTGTTACTTGAGACAATGTTTTTAACACACATGAACACTTATTGGGATCCACATTTTTAGTGTGGAGGCTGATTCTTATTCTGGTACCATTTAATGGGTGACCTCAGAGAGCAATTTTCACAGAAGATTCCTCATAATATATGGGGGCTTCTGTCCTTAGGCGTGGGGTGTATGGAACTGCTGCCCATTTAGGAGTCAGCAGTTTCGTTTCAAAGGAGCCACATTTCAAATAGGAACTATTTTAGCTTTTATTGACCTTCATAGGAAGTGTGTGGTCCCTGAGTTATAGATCACTTGGTAATTATTCGAAGAGACAAACAGAGTGTTCGTAAGGAATTAAAAACAAGGAACTTCATCCATAGTACAATGTTGTATGGTCTAGTTCACGGGGTATCCCTGGATGGTTTCTAGGATATCCTTGGTTAAAAGGTGGTCGACTGGTTTCAATGATTACTATTTATCATCTTCTTCAGGACCGTGATTTATAACTTGTCTCAGTGAGATCAAGGGTTGGGGAGCGGCACTGGGGCAATCATCCCATCTGCCTGAGAGAAACAAAACCAAGATGGGTTTTAAGTCTTGAGGTCACTGTAATTCCTTTTTCTTGATCTTAATCTTATTCAAGAATACTTTCTGGTTATTTAAAAACAATTTACTTAATGAACATTTAGGAATATCTGAACAGTCATTTTGGCTATTTTGGCTATTTTGGCTATATGAGACTCTTTATGGCATTTGCTGCTGGTGGTTACCTTTAAAACAGCTCTGGCATGTGCAAGCTGTCGGCCGGGTGTTTTGATGTACGGCTGTGGCAGTGCGTCTCATAAGTCCGTGTGACTTGAGCGGCTGCTTGTGTCTGCCCGTGGGACGCTGTGGTTCTTGCTCTGTTTTAGCCTGAAAAAGCCATGCTTTTTCTTTTATCCCTTTTGAGGGTATGTAATATCCTCACTCAGAGACAGCCACTCAACAGGCAGATGCCTTAGGCCCAGGAATCAAAGAAGCACGCCCTTACAAAAAGAGTAATCTCACACTAGGGTGATGCATACCAAAGGGGCCTTTCATCCTTTCATTTAGTAGGGGAAGGTGGGGGGTTAGTTTAGCCAGGAAGAACCCTGTACAGTTGGTGGAAGGTTCCACCCTGTCGTTTCTCTCTGCCCCTGTCTCTCCTTCCTGCCCCCTCCACTTCCTGTAGCACAAAGCACTTGGAGTGTGATTTCAGAAGGGAAAAGTGCACTCATTGCAATAGTAGGGATTGAACCGCTAAAGCCAGCTAGCTTTAGTCCAACCACCTGTGGACTTTTATCTCTAAAGGAAGTTGTTTCCCACCACTTCTTTGAATCATCATTTGGTCTTCAACCCTTGAAGAAAATGTTGTTGCGCCCTGCTGGAAAAGCTGCCCTTCCCATAGTCCTCCAGTTGTGAGGTAAGGCAGGTGTTCCAAGGCCGAGGAAACGTCCAGCATAACCATCCACAGGTAACATAACCATCCACAGGGAACATTGGGGGTGAGCTGCTGCTAGAACAAGACCTGCCTCTCTGCCAGCCACAGAGGTACCGAGGACCTCACCATGTTGGATGACCCCTGCAGTTGTGTGCAAGACTCCCCCGTGTTTGGGAGCACGAAAACAAGAACTCATAGTGTGCCTGATACCCTGAAAAACGACCTCATAGCGATTGGAAGCCAACACAGCAAAGATTCCCCATCAAATCGCTTTGATCTGTGTTTCGAGTCTGTTCGACACAGTTCAAACCAGCAGGTCACTCTGGGGCTGCCTTTAACATTCAACCTTCTAGCAAGAGCAGTTTGACCATTTCAAACTAGTTCACCGCCGCACCATGCTAGCTGACGTACGTCATTGCATCGGCTCGAACCAAGAAGTTCTGTTGCCTCCTTATTGATCAAATCGATATTTGACCTGCCATCTTCTACATCATCCTGCCTGTAAGTCAAACAAACTGGGTGTCTTCCGAAAAGCGACCTTCAAACCTTTGCATCAAACCGATACACCTGTGTATCCTGGTAAACCTCAATTGCTGAATTGAATCTGGTGATCACCTGATCGGCACAGCTTGAGTTACTTTTCGAACCGCAGCTACTTTCCGTTCGACCCTGGCTCGACACGCACTCACTGCTGGATCACTGTGACTACTGCATTCTTGAACTGAATCGAACCATCAAACCATATGAAGAAGCCATGTTCGAAGCTGTCGTACCACTAAGACAACGAAAAAGGTATTTTTGACTGATATCTGCCCCAAGGTCCATCGTTGGGCCCTAGAGACTGCATAGGTCATTTTAATCCCTTTGCAAACCTCAAGAACATATCCTTTTTGAACATTCTGATCTTTATTTGCGTTTTCTCCCCTTGTCTCATTACCATTACCCAGAGTGTTGCATCTGCTATCTATCCTTGCATATTCTGTGTTTTTTCTACAGCGGTGGGTTTTTGTAGTGTTTTCTAGTTACTTAATATTGTACATGGTATGTTTGATTAAAGTATATATATATATTTTTATAGAAACTTGATTGGACATTCCTTTATTTTAGACGGTCATAAATCACTCTTTGCGTTGCTACCGGACCACATCCACACCCCTTTTAAGAGGTATATATCTTAAATGTGCCTGTTTTCCATTTATGATTGTGTTGGCTCCTGATTTGTAGAGGAGTGAGGGCTTAGTAGACTTTAAGCCTCTACTTACCCTTGAACTCCTGCAAGCAAGTCAATTCATCACAGGTATAATTAAATAAGATATGCCATTTTTACTTTAATATCAATTCATCTTCAGAGTTAAGTGTCGGCCCCACATCTCAGAAGGTGGGGTTGTGCTCATTGCATTACGTTGGTGCACCCTAAGTAGAGCAGGCCCAGCTTATTTAGCGCTTTGGATGCATGATGTTCTCCAAAGCTTGCCATTGGTTCACTCCACAATATGCCAGTAGGATTAATTCAAATCTGCAATCTAACCTATCGGGAGCTGCAGTAAACATGGTGCCCTGAAATCTGTCAGATCTGAGGATCCTTCTGGTTGATTCTTCAACTTATTGAAAACCTTCCTTAGACATAGAAAACCAAGCAAGCAGCAATGTTTACATCTCTGGGTCAGAGTTTAACCAGAATATTGGGATCATGCAGTTGGGTCTCAACTCTGCATGCATGACTCCCTCAATCCACTCACCATGCCAGCAGGTAACCCTGAATCTTTACAGACATCTTGTTTCATGTGCTCATAAAGACTTTAAACCATGCCCGATTAACACATTGAAGAGTCTGAGCCTCCAGTGCAGCATGAGGAAAAGGACTGAAGAGATGTGGGGGCCTATGTTCTGGGACAAATCACTGGTTCTGGGAATTGGTATCCCCTGTACTTCTCAAGAGGAATGGGAACAAATGGTGCCTCCGAATCCCTGTTGCTCATCTTTTTTGGGGAAAAATAGTTTTTTGTGTCCAATGTTGTAGGTCTTCTTAATTGGAGTGAGGGCGATATCCCTTCAATTTAACTAGAAAGATTATCCACATTCTGATTTTCAATGGTGTTGTCCTCGTTAACTCAGATAAGAGGCACATGCCGGGATGAGGAGACATCTCGCCCCCAAAATACATTGGCAGGTGCTCTGATGCTGAAGCAAAATATAGGGGTGTATTTGCCTGAGTACACTTTGCTTGTTAAAATATGAAGAGTGATGTAGTGCGATCATCAAGAGGTATATCAGAATTATTATAATTTATAATTGGTTATTTATAACATGCTTAATACCCAGAGGTTTCTAAGCGCGGACATGAGGATCGAACCTGTGTTGATCTGCATCGTCTTGTTTGCCAGGCGAGCGCGTTACCCCTGTGCTATCCTCTCGATACTAATTATGTGCGAACATAGATTAAGAGCTAACAAAGCACACATTTTGGATCTAATAAAAGACATGCTGTGCCAAATGAAGAAATTGCCCACAAAGTCCTCTCTTATGACAATGTAAGGTTAATTTCTAGAACAGAATTGCACTGGTCCTTAGCGCTATCGGCAGCAGTAACACTTCGGATACAATAGAGCTTAGTGTCCCCGATCTGAGCCCATACGAGATGATACTCAGGTTCTCATCCCCCTCTGTGGTGATTATATTTCGGACCTGAACACCCTCAACTCCATTTACTCTACGATCCAATCATGGATGGCAGAGAAATGGCTATGTGTCAACAGTGAGAAAACCAAACATCTGCTGATTGGTTCCCCCTCCACTTTGGGCAAACTGGACAAGCAATATTGCTCCTTTACCATTGATAACATCCCCATCGGTGTCTCTCAAGTCATCAAGACACTGGGCGTGTACCTTGAACCTAACTTGACCATGGACAGACAGGTTAATGCAATTGCATTCTCTTCCGCCTATCACTCCAAATTGCTCAATGCAGCTAGACCCTTCCTCTCCCAACATAACTGCTTCACCATTGCCAGGGCAATTATTGGGTCTAGGTTGGATTACTGCAACGCCCTCTTTGTAGGGACCTCTCGCAAGAATTTGGCCAAACTGCAACTAGCGCAGAACAACGCCCTGAGGGCCGCAACTGGCATTTCTCGAAGGAACCATAGCTCAGATCTCAGAAGACAGGTTAGCTGGCTCCCCGTCAAGGAAAGGATTGTCTTCAAACCCCTTGCCTAGTCACACAAATGTCTCCACGGGTTGGCTCCCCCGTATCTAGCTCAAAGGATTATTAGACACATGCCAAGGATTACTAGACACACACCCTCCAGACCGTCCAGAGTCGCCTATGCGGATAGAGGGCCTCATTACACGGATGGCGGAGAACCATGGCGCTATTAGCGCTATGGTTCATGCTGGTAAAATACCGGCACCGCTTTTGCGGAAAGGGGAATTACCGCCCCATTCCAAGGTTGGCGGGGCGGTAATTCCCCCTTCCACCATTGCCCTTCCCCATTCCCATTTTTGCCCCATAGGGCTCAATGGGAATGGGGAAGTCGCTAATTACGGTACCGCAATTTGCGGTACCGTAATTAGCTCCCTGGGTCCGTTTGCGAGTTGGTTTTTAACGCCACCAAAAAGCAGACGTTAAATCCCCGCTCCTGCAAAGGGACCTCGTAGTAAGGCGGTAAGGATTTACCGGTACTGGTATTTTACCGGTACCAGTAAATCCTTACCGCCATCCGTGTAATGAGGCCCAGAATCTCTATTCCTCTTACCAAAGTTTAGGCCGGTGGCACCAGCTTCCCAACTATGGCCGCCACTTTTTGGAACACTCTCCCGTCCCACATTAGGTTAATTGACTCTCATGCAGCCTCCCGGAAAGCCATTAAAACCAGACTCTTCATTTGAACGGGCATCTCTCCATCTTTTGTATGTATCTCTGTTATGCATCTAAGTATTCTTCATCAAATGTATTATGCAACGAATAACTTGTACCAAGCTTTACCCTTATTGGGCCGCATTCCTGTAACCCTGAATCAAGCCTTCTTACGTTCTTCACAGCGTCTCGATGCCTGTGGGCTGTAGTGCGCTCTATAAATCCAAAAATAAAATAAAAAAATACAGTGAGCCTATAATAGCAAATGGTGAGTCGACCCATATCTCAAAGCCGAGCGTTACTAATCAAATCACGCATGATGTGATACCCCAGACAAGTACTTCGCAGATTGGAGAAGGCATTCCAACTGAATCAACCAACATTAGGCCAAAAAGTAATATAAGTGAAAAGGCATCCACAAGTGATAACATACTAGAGAACCTTGGGTTTCATCACCCAGCGTCCTCCATCCTACTACTTACCGTGGGAGAGCAGATAGAATCAAATGCGAGGGCTGAAGATGTGGCAGAAGAATACACTAAGTGCACTCAAGATGATCAAGCTGCTAGGGTGTGTATCCTGTCAATGGTATTTGAAGCAGAATCAGTATGGTGAGTAATGCTAGTATTACTTCGACGTTCATGTTTGCCGTGTCTGAACATTTGCTAACTACAGTGGTTGAACGCTGTTTGAGAGTTGAAAAATAAATTGATTAATAAGGGAAGAAAAATACTTAGAGAGCAGGGGACTGAAACCTGTAAAGATAATGCCAAAATAGATATGTACCAGCTTGAGCAAACTGATTGAGTAATGTGCGCATCTTGGGAACTCTCAGGTGGAGCTGATGTTGGTGCTGTCACACTTGGCGGTCCCGTACAATGTGCAGTAAGTGTAAACTCCCTGCCGAGCCAAACAGGTGGTACAGTGACACAATTGACAAAATGTCCAGGGAAACAATGTAAAAGCCTATAAGGAAAAAAAAATACCATATTTCAAGCCATAATGTACAATAACAGCAAGGTTTCAAGAACAAAACAAAATGCCTGTGCTGTGAATGAAAGTGTAATGAGTATGACAATCTGTGAACTCAATAATGCGACTAGTGGCAAAATGTGACGAGTAAGAAAAGAATCATAGAAAAAAAAATAGTGGATCAAAACCAGTATTTTTGACACTATCGAAAGGTATGCTAATGTCGACTGATCCCCAACTCACGAATGACATACGAAATTATATGGTCATGCCGATACATGATGCAAGAAAGTAAGCAAGATCAGTAATCAACCCTATATAGCGGCAGTGCGTAAAGTCTGGAAAAAGCGAAAGCACAGATCAAGCGCAGGTCTTAAGGATGTTGTCCTAGAAGATGTAAAATGTCTGTTTGTAGGAAAATCTGATCTGTCTCTGAAAGGCACAGGAGACCCCACTCTCTAGATCGGGGTATTAACGTAATAGTAATCTCAGAAAGAAAATCCAGAGGAAACAATTTGCAAAGGCATATTAAGGGTTTTATTATACCTAATACATTTACTCTGTGAGTTTAATCATGAATTAATCTGCTCTCAAGCAGTTATTTATTTAACATAGCAGGAATATTTAAAAACATCATAATTTGATAAAAATCATCCTATTAAATCATTCATGCATTCATCCGCATCCATAAAACTACTCATACAACACATCAATAAGTACAACATAAAAACATATAACAAATATAACAATTCATCCACAATTTAATTATTGTACAAAAAGTTTTTGTGCAAAACGACACATAATGCAAGGCCACAGTAGGGTTTATAAGTGGTCAGCAACACAACACATAGTGCATGGGGCCACAATAGATTTTATAAGTGGTCAGCAATTGGGATAGGCCAAAGAGAATATTCACAGGTGGCCTTATCCTAGGTTTCTCTACCGGTTTCGACGTATTAACGTTGGTTTTGTTACGTCTTCATCAGGAGATTACAAGTAGTTGTCTACAAACAAAACAAATATGGAACCATCAGTTCCCTATATAAAACAGGGGTCAAATGAAAAAAGGGAAGAAAGGCGGAAAGGAAATGCAAGTGCATGACTTCGCAGAGCTCAGTTGCAGACATATAATGTTCTGCTGGTGTCCTGCTAAAACCCCCAAATCTATATATATATTTGGGATGAACTATGGGCATCATGCAAGGAGTGCTACCATGGAAGATCAGGGTCCCTGGACCAGGCCGGTGTAGGTCATGGATGTAGAGCCAAAAAGTGATGGAAAGATAGATACACACCAAAGGATCAAAAGAACAAGGCTCACATGAAGATGTTGGGAAAAGCTCTAGAAAAGACTTTTTGGAAGAAAATGTACAAACCAACCTTAGCAACCGCAACAAGTCAATCTGTTGTATTTTATGTGTATGGAACTGGAGACACTGTCATACAAATTGGCAATGTTCCGGTTAAGGATCCTGCGTGGCTGATGGCTGAATTTTAAGCTCCAATCTGTAAGGGTTTTATAAAAAGTTGTATCAGTGGCCCCGGCCAAAAAAGGTAACCAGTGACATATTAACTCATAAGGTTGCAAGAGAGCGACCCCGAAGGTCACATCTACTGTTATATTACCCGAGAGAGTCCGGGTGCTGGAGTGGTGCAGGTTTGGAGAACTCACGCGCCACAACAGATGTCTTTTTTCAATATCCGTGCGTCAGGAGAGGTCTAAGCGTCTACAAAGCAACAAAGGAAACTGATCAGGAATTGTGCTCCACGGATGGCTGGAACCTAAATGGCATGGCTATGAGTCGGGACGTTACCCCTCATTATTTTCATGGGCCCCAATTGTCTAACAGCTAGTGAAATTAGCCGGTGTCTGAGATGTCTAGTCCAAAGTTAGGAGGCTCATTAGAATGTCCCATACGCCTCGCTTGATAATGGGGGCATGATACCATTAAGGTATTCAGTAGCTGGATACAAAACTGCTTACCTGGGGGTGGCAACCGTTGGGGTGGGTAGCCGCTGCATGGACGGGAACGGACGTCCGCAGGCCCAGCTGAACACTCGGGTAATATCCGGCCAGTTCTAGAGAGCAAAAGACGCGCATCTAAACTGCGTCATCATTCTGGCGTGTTAAAAGCACCTGACATCCTATCACGTGGTTGTGCTGTACCGCGTTGATAGGATGACGATCAACCTAGGAAACACTTGATTGTTAATACACGTTACACGTGCGTAGGTCACCTGTTAATGCTAGGCGACGTGGCTTCCAAACAAGCCCCTCATGTTGCCACAGTAACAAGAGCGCTCGAACTGAATCGAGTGGCTTGCATTGCAAAAATGCCCAGACACAAAGCCAAACCAAGTCAATGCTCGGCATGCGCTCGGGGCCCCCGGGGAGATACGCGACCACCGGTGCACGTGACCCACACGTCTGTCAAAAGACGGCGACACGCGGCATGTCCCAAAGGCGAAGCGAGTCATATTGCCAAAGCAACAGAAACACTCAGGCCAAATCACGAAACCTACGCTGCGAGGTTACTCAACTGTGGAGTTGAATTACTTAACAATAATGTTGTTCAGTATATACGGACCTAAAAGACATTTTATCGTTGATATACGTGGCTTCCATATTAGCCACAAAATGGTACTACACAGCGTGATTTGAACATTAATGTTGTCAACAAACCAGACTGGAACACTCAAGAAGCTTATGTTGTAAGCAATTCGTTTTTTAACAATTTGTGGAATGTGGAAGAAGAATACACTAAGTGTACTCAAGAGATTCAAGCTGCTCGGGTTTGTATCCTGTCAATAGTATATGAAGCAGAATCAGTATGGTGAGTAATGTTAGTATTACTTCGACGTTCATGTTTGCCGTGTCTGAACATTTGCTAACTACAGTGGTTGAACGCTGTTTGAGAGTTGAAAAATAAATTGATTAATAAGGGAAGAAAAATACTTAAGAGAGCAGGGAACTGAAACGTGTAAAGATAATGCCAAAATAGATATGTACCAGCTTGAGCAAACTGATTGAGTAATGTGCGCATCTTTGGAACTCTCAGGTGGAGCTGATGTTGATGCTGTCACACTTGGCGGTCCCGTACAATGTGCAGTAAGTGTAAACTCCCTGCCGAGCCAAACAGGTGGTACAGTGACACAATTGACAAAATGTCCAGGGAAACAATGTAAAAGCCTATAAGGAAAAAAAAATACCATATTTCAAGCCATAATGTACAATAACAGCAAGGTTTCAAGAACGAAACAAAATGCCTGTGCTGTGAATGAAAGTGTAATTAGTATGACAATCTGTGAACTCGATAATGCGACTAGTGGCAAAATGTGACGAGTAAGAAAAGAATCATAGAAAAAAAAATAGTGGATCAAAACCAGTATTCTCGAGCATTGGATCTTTCATGGATTCACATGCTTAGAATATTCCCCATCGTCAGACTGGGAACCCTCGGTACACATATATAGTCGTTTCCTATAGGAAAAAACTTCCGACACTTGTGTGTCCTATCCACATCTACGTCCTCTCTGGGGCCGTCCACGCATGCCCCGTAGGACGTAGTGGTATAAAAGCCCCGCCCCCGCGGGTCCCGTCAGATTTCAACCGTCTCCAAAGATAGTGGGATCTCCTCGCTTAGTCTCTACTTTCTAGGTTTATTGTTGAAATTACTCGTTTTTGATCAAAAGGTTATTGGTCTTACCAGGATGTCGGGCAAACCGCTCTTCCGCCCATGCGCCACGTGCGGATTGAAAAAGGTTTACGAGGGGGACGGCCATCTAGATTGTATATATTGCCTCCACCCTCACCATTCGGCAGACCAGTGCGAAATATGTAAAGGTTTTTCCCAGAAAACCCTGAAAGATCGGAGTCGGCGGCTGATGTCGTGGTTAAATGACGGGGCGGGAGCATACCCTCAGTCGGAGGTTGGCTCCGTGCGCAGCGTGGCCTCGACGAAAACATCGGGGGCCCCGCGCCGTTCAGCCTCGTCGGAACCACCGACAAAGAAAACTCGACCGGCGGAAAAGGATGTTCCACAAAACCACTCTTCCAAAGAATCTTCAAAAGAATCTTCAAAAAAGTCATCATCGTCGAAAAAACATGGAAAGGAAAGGCCAAAATCCTCCTCGGGCGATCCTCATAGATCTGCCACGAGTAGAGAGTCGGAAAAGTGCAGGGAGAGCTCTGTGAAGGCGGGACCGCCTAAGCCACCTGCAGGCCCACCGTCGACGACGACGAACCAGTCAGTGGCCTCACTGCCGCTGACGCAGTTGGTTTCCCCCGTCCTCAACCTGCTGACGACGACGGCGACGATGTCCTCGTCGACCGAAGTTCAGGCCTGGAGACCAGAGGTTTTTGATCTGGTGTTGCCGGACACGTTACTGCAGGAACAGGCAGTGTCGATTTCCTCGACGGAAGACGACGGCTTCAGGATTGCGGGCCCGGAAGATCTTGGGCTCCGAGCCAAGTCACCATCAGGAGCAACCTGCTCTCAGGTGTTTACCCAGTTTTCAAGCTCACAATCGGCCCTGTCCATGGAGGTCCTGTCCTCATTGCACTCGCTGCTGAAATCGTTAGATGAAAGGCTTCCACCAGTGAACCCGTCAACGCCTCCCGTCGACGAGCCAGGCCTGTCAATCGTCCAACCCAAACGACCAGAGTTCCGGTGACTCCAGTGGTCCACGAGGAGGGTGAGCTGTCGGACTCTGTATCTAACCAAGGATCAGTATCGGATATCTCCCTGTCTCCATCTAGGGACCCATCCTGGGTGTCGGATGTTGAATTGGAAACACCAAAGAGCCCCACTCATCCGTCTCCACCAGACGATATTGGCACGTTTCATTCAATGATGGAAAAGGCATGCAACGAATTTGGCCTGGTCCAGCAGGAGGAGAAAAAGGACTGTTTTCTGTTCGACCATATGGGTAAGAATAGGCGTTCAGTATTCTCAATAATCATTTTAGATCATGTCTGGAAAGAGGGTGTTCAAACCATGCGTCAACCGTTTTCTGAACCGGCCGTCAAAGGCCGCATTGAAAAGAAGTTTAAAGCGCCAGACTCTACCCCGAAATGTCTTTCGTCCCAACCTACACCTGACTCAGTGGTGTCGGCGGCAGCGACAAGGAAAGCGAGGGCCCAACACAAGTGCTCTACCCCTCTGGATAAAGAGGCAAGGTGGCAAGATGTGTTTGGTAAGAAGGTACTATCCGTGGGTGCTACAACTGTGAAGGCAGCCAACTCTTTGGCTATTGTCGCCAGGTACGACAGAGAAATGTGGCACAGACTAGCCCCTATACTGGACCACCTTCCGGAGGAACATAGAAAAGCGGCTATGTCTCCGGTACGAGAGGGCGAAGAAGCGTCGAATCATGCAATTAACATAGCGGTGGACCTGGCGGATTCGGGCTTTAAGCAAGTAAACAACAGGGTTGTTCTTAGACGCCAGGCTTGTCTTAAGTGCACCAACTTCAGGCCCGAGGTGCAGTATAAAGTACTGGACATGCCCTTCGAAGGTGACCTTCTTTTTGGAAAAAAGGTGGATGAGGCCCTGAAGGGCATGAAAGAGGACTCGGATACGGCACGCTCGTTGGGTGCCCTTCAAAGTGGGAACATTTTTCGATCTTTTCGTCCCTTTAAAGGGGCATCGGGCAATTCAAGATTCTCTGCATCCAGGGATAGATCTTTTGGCAGATCAGCATACCCATCCCAGGGATATAGACGCGCCTCTCAAAACACAAGCCGGCGCAGAAACTTCCAGTCATCCAAGAGACGACCGGCCTATCCTTCGTCGACGAACAAACAAAAAGACCAGCAATGACGGGAAGCGCACCGTTCTGGGAGGAAGAGTGTCAAACTGCGTCAAAGAATGGGAAGACATCACAGCAGATCAGTGGGTGCTGGACACAGTGAGGTACGGACATTCTCTACTATTCAAAAGCAAACCTCCAAAATGTCCACCGGTATTCCTACCCCAACCACATCTGAGCGTTTTGCTGCAGGAAGTAGCACTTATGTTACAAAAAGGTGCCATATAATTGGTTCCTGCATCGCAGAAAGGCCAAGGGGTATATTCACGGTGTTTTGTGGTAAAAAAGCCAAATGGAAAGTGGCGTCCCATTCTCGACCTGCGCGACCTCAACAAGACCTTACAGAGCCAAAAATTCAAAATGCTCACGCTGCAGGAAGTAATCAGGTCCGTTCAAGTGGGAGATTTTTTGGCGTCTCTGGATCTACAGGACGTGTACTTCAACATACCTATGTGTCAAAAACACAGAAAGTTTCTGAGGTTCATGGTAGGTCGGACACACTACCAATTCGCAGTGCTTCCGTTTGGTCTCAAATCCTCCCCAAGAACGTTCACAAAATGTTTGGCACCCGTGGCAGCCTGGCTGAGAAAGAAAGGGCATCATGTATACCCGTACCTCGACGACTGGATTGTGAGGGGATCCTCCTCGGCGTCGACCAACGACAGCGTACAGGCCACCTTACAGCTTCTGCAACGACTGGGGTTCGCAGTGAACTTCGAAAAGTTCTCTCTAAGGCCATCAAGGAACTTAAAGTTCTTGGGAGCTCAATTCGAAACCCAGTCGGGAATAGTGAAACCTTCCCTAGACAGAATGTCAAAAATCAATCGACTGACGAGTCAACTACGTTTACATTGCACACTCTCAGTGAGAAAGTATGTGGGGATCCTAGGTTCCATGGCTTCCTGCATCCATCTAGTAGCCAACTGTCGCTTATTCATGAGGCCACTTCAGGAATTCCTAGCGGACAGATGGAAGCAGGCCACGGGTCGGTGGTCAGACAGGATAACCGTTGACGAAGACAAAATCATCCGAGCCCTCCAATGGTGGAAAAGCGTTCACAACCTGGGCAGAGGGGTACCTCTACAAGAACCAGAATTTCAGCGAACCATCATCACGGACGCATCCCTGACAGGCTGGGGAGCACACATGGACAACTACCAAACCCAGGGCAGATGGTCCCCGACCGAATCACTCCTACATATCAATGTACTGGAGCTGAGGGCAGTAAGATGGGCCTTGAAGTCATTCCTCCCACATATCAAGGGGTTGAGAGTAAGAGTGCTGACAGACAACACGACAGCCATGTTCTACTTGAAAAAACAAGGCGGCACGAGATCCAGGACCCTGTCCGTGGAGGCTCAAAAGGTATGGCATTGGGCTTTGAAACACAACATATCTATAGTGGCACACCATCTTCCAGGAGTGAAGAACGTACAAGCGGATTCCCTAAGCAGAAGCATGGCCCAGATACACGAGTGGGAGATGGACACCATTCAGCTGCAGAAAATCTTCAAAAGATGGGGTCACCCCTCAGTGGATCTCTTCGCAACGAAAGAAAACAAGAAATGCGAGCAGTTCGCGAGCAGATGGCCTCAGAAAGGATCCCTAGGGGAAGCGTTCTCATTTCCATGGACAGACAAGTTCCTGTACGCCTTCCCTCCGTTTCCCCTTATACGGAGAACAGTACAGTGGATACGCAGATACAAATGCCGGGTCATTCTAGTGGCACCGTATTGGCCGAGACAACCTTGGTTTTCCGACCTGCTGCATCTGTCGTTGGAACAACCGATAACATTCCAGAAGGTTCCGAATCTCCTGTCCAGGGACAAGGGAACGGTGTGGCATCACAATTCGGACAGCCTCAACCTGACGGCCTGGCTCCTGACTTTTCGGAATTTGGCACTTTGAAAGTTTTGTCGGATTGCCGGAGAATTCTGCAGGCTGCTAGGGCTCCTTCCACCAACAAGTCATACATCTGCAAGTGGCGAAGGTTCTGTATGTGGTGTCAAACGCAACATGAAATACGGCCTTTAGAAGTAACTCCAGAACAAGTTTTACCGTATCTTCTTCACCTGGCGGAGAGTGGGTTATCCTCGTCATCCATAAAGGTGCACCTGGCGGCCATCTCAAGGTTCACGAGGAGGAGACAGTCCTCTCCGTTATTCAGCGACAGACTGGTGAAACATTTCATGAGGGGTCTTTTTCTAACCTTTCCCCCAACGAAGCGGTTCCCACCTACATGGAGTCTAAATGTGGTGTTGGCGGCCTTAATGAAGCCACCTTTCGAGCCAATGTCCTCTTCATCCATGCAGTTCCTATCATGGAAGCTGGCTTTCTTAATTACCATTACATCAGCTAGAAGAGTATCAGAGCTACAGGCATTGGTCATAGACCCTCCATATATGAGGTTCTTTAAGGACAAAGTGGTGCTATCAACTAATCCTACTTTCGTCCCGAAAATTTCGACGGTCTATCACAAACACTCGACCATTGTCCTCCCTACTTTCTTTGCGACCCCGTCATCGACGGCGGAAAAGGCTCTTCATACTCTAGATGTGAAAAGGGCGTTGAAATTTTATCTGCAAAGAACACAAGAACTCAGACCTACCAGACAGCTGTTCATCGCATACGGTCCGTCGACGAGAGGAAAGGCAATTTCCAAGCAAGGACTGGCTCGATGGGTCTCGTTGGCGATTGATTTTAGTCACTCCAAGGCCGGGAGACCCCTACAAGGGCATCCTAGAGCCCATTCCACAAGATCGACAGCCTCATCCATGGCGCTGGAATTCCTCTGACAGACATCTGCCAGGCGGCGGCGTGGTCAGTCCCACACACGTTCACTCGCCATTACTGCCTGGAAAGGCAGCATGCGGATGAAGTACAGATGGGAAGGGCAGTTCTGCGCCATCTGTTTCAATGAGGTAAGCCAAAAACGGTGAAGCTTTTGTCTTTTGCCTTGTCTATACTGGTTCTTTAGCGTGTATGTTTTGAGTAGAAATATATATATATATGTATATATGATGAATATGTATATATCGGAAAACATGTTGCTGCTTATGTGCCTATATAATTAGGTGTTGGGGTGTTTTTGCGGTGTATGTTGCATTGCATTCTCACCTCCTTCTTTTAGGATACTGCTATACAATCTATTCTAAGCATGTGAATCCATGAAAGATCCAATGCTAGAGAAGGGAGTAGTTTCTTACCTGTAACTCCATTTCTCCAGCATTGGTATCTTTCATGGATTCACATGCGCCCACCAGCCTCCCCGGAATGCAATGTGCAAGATATATGCATAAGCAGGTTCTCCTTTCTACTTTGGAGGGGACGAAATCTGACGGGACCCGCGGGGGCGGGGCTTTTATACCACTAAGTCCTACGGGGCATGCGTGGACGGCCCCAGAGAGGACGTAGATGTGGATAGGACACACAAGTGTCGGAAGTTTTTTCCTATAGGAAACCACTATATATGTGTACCGAGGGTTCCCAGTCTGACGACGGGGAATATTCTAAGCATGTGAATCCATGAAAGATACCAATGCTGGAGAAATGGAGTTACAGGTAAGAAACTACTCCCTTCTTGACACTATCAAAAGGTATGATAATGTCGACTGATCCCCAACTCACGAATGACATACGAAATTATATGGTCATGCCGATACAAGATGCAAGAAAGTAAGCAAGATCAGTAATCAACCCTATATAACGGCAGTGCGTAAAGTCTGGAAAAAGCGAAAGCACAGATCAAGCGCACGTCTTAAGGATGTTGTCCTATAAGATGTAAAATGTCTGTTTGTAGGAAAATCTGATCTGTCTCTGAAAGGCACAGGAGACCCACTCTCTAGATCGGGGTATTAACATAATAGTTAATCTCCGAAAGAAAATCCAGAGGAAACAATTTGCAAAGGCGTATTAAGGGTTTTATTGTACCTAATACATTTACTCTGTGAGTTTAATCATGAATTAATCTGCACTCAAGCAGTTATTTATTTAACATAGCAGGAATATTTAAAAACACCATAATTTGATAAAAAATCATCCTATTAAATCATTCATACATTCATCCGCATCCATACGACATCCATCAAACTACTCATACAACACATCAATAAGTACAAGATAAAAACATGTAACAAATATAACAATTCATCCACAATTTAATTATTGTACAAAAAGTTTTTGTGCAAAACTACACATAATGCAAGGCCACAGTAGGGTTTATAAGTGGTCAGCAACACAACACATAGTGCATGGGGCCACAATAGATTTTATAAGTGTTCAGCAATTGGGATAGGCCAAAGAGAATCTTCACAGGTGGCCTTATCCTAGGTTTCTCTACCGGTTTCGACGTATTAACGTTGGTTTTGTAACATCTTCATCAGGAGATTACAAGTAGTTGTCTACAAACAAAACAAATATGGAACCATCAGTTCCCTATATAAAACAGGGCTCAAATGAAAGAAGGGAAGAAAGGCGGAAAGGAAATGCAAGTGCATGACTTTGCAGAGCTCAGTTGCAGACATATAATGTTCTGCTGTTGTCCTGATAAAACCCCCAAATCTAAATATATATTTGGGTTAAACTATGGGCATCATGCAAGGAGTGCTACCATGGAAGATCAGTGTCCCTGGACCAGGCCGGTGTAGGTCATGGATGTAGAGCCAAAAAGTGATGGAAAGATAGATACACACCAAAGGATCAAAAGAACAAGGCTCACATGAAGATGTTGGGAAAAGCTCTAGAAAAGACTTTTCGGAAGAAAATGTACAAACCAACCTTAGCAACCGCAACAAGTCAATCTGTTGTATTTTATGTGTATGGAAATGGAGACACTGTCGTGCAAATTGGCAATGTTCCGGTTAAGGATCCTGCGTGGCTGATGGCTGAATTTTAAGCTCCAATCTGTAAGGGTTTTATAAAAAATTGTATCAGTGGCCCCGGCCAAAAAAGGTAACCAGTGACATATTAACTCATAAGGTTGCAAGAGAGCGACCCCGAAGGTCACATCTACTGTTACATTACCCGAGAGAGTCCGGGTGCTGGAGTGGTGCAGGTTTGGAGAACTCACGCGCCACAACAGATGTCTTTTTTCAATATCCGTGTGTCAGGAGAGGTCTAAGCGTCTACAAAGCAACAAAGGAAACTGATCAAGAATTGTGCTCCACGGATGACCGGAACCTAAATGGCATGGCTATGAGTCGGGACGTTACTCCTCATTATTTTCATGGGCCCCAATTGTCTAACAGCTAGTGAAATTAGCCGGTGTCTGAGATGTCTAGTCCAAAGTTAGGAGCCTCATTAGAATGTCCCATATGCCTTGCTTGATAATGGGGGCATGATACCATTGAGGTATTCAGTAGCTGGATACAAAACTGCTTACCTGGGGTGGCAACCGTTGAGGTGGGTAGCCGCTGCATGGACGGGAATGGAAGTCTGCAGGCCCAGCTGAACACTCGGGTAATATCCGGCCAGTTCTGGAGAGCAAAAGACGCGCATTTAAACTGCGTCATCATTCTGGCGTGTTAAAAGCACCTGACATCCTATCACGTGGTTGTGCTGTACCGCGTTGATAGGATGATGATCAACCTAGGAAACACTTGATTGTTAATGCACGTGACACGTGCGTAGGTCACCTGTTAATGCTAGGCGACGTGGCTTCCAAACAAGCCCCTCATGTTGCCACAGTAACAAGAGCGCTCGAACTGAATCGAGTGGCTTGCATTGCAAAAATGCCCAGACACAAAGCCAAACCAAGTCAATGCTCGGCATGTGCTCGGGGCCCCCCGGGGAGATACGCGACCACCAGTGCACGTGACCCACACATCTGTCAAAAGACGGCGACACGCGGCATGTCCCAAAGGCAAAGCGAGTCATATTGCCAAGACAACATAAACACTCAGGCCAAATCACGAAACCTACGCTGCAAGGTTACTCAACTGTGGAGTTGAATTACTTAACAATAATGTTGTTCAGTATATACGGACCTAAAAGACATTTTATCGTTGATACACGTGGCTTGCATATTAGCCACAAAATGGTACTACACGGCGTGATTTGAACATTAATGTTGTCAACAAACCAGACTGGAACACTCAAGAAGTTTATGTTGTAAGCAATTCGTTTTTTAACCATTTTTTTGGGTGTAAGTAGCATTTGTTCAACCTCTTGATCCGATCGTCCTGTTGAACAACATCACTGCCTGATGGAATATGTCCCCATGTTCAGAAGCATATCTAGTATGGACTGATGACTGAACCAATGCATATGTAGAACTGGAGATGAAACAACATAAGTTCAACAAGGGGCAGATCAGTTGAGAGTATTATGGGCCTGAATGATAGGTTTACAAAGTATTCAACCCCTGAGTCAATGTTTTAAAATTAAAGATCCATGGTTCTTCTTTGTAGGCTAGATTTTTTTAGGATTTCAGTGGGATTATGACCAAAGACCTTTTCTTCACAGAACCATTCCATTTCATCTGCTTTGTGGCCCATCTCCACATAATGGATCATCATCGGGGCATTGAGGTTACGAGTTTTTATTTTCGATCGGTGCTCATTGATCCGGGTACTCACTTCCCGGGTTGTTTTCCAATGTACATTTTTTGACATGGGCACCGAATTGACATACAAAATGATATGGTCATGCCTATACAAGATGCGAGAAAGTAAGCAAGATCAGTAATCAACCCTATATAGCGGCAGTGCGTAAAGTCCGGAAAAAGCGAAAGCAAAGGTCAAGCGCAGGTCTTAAGGATGTTGTCCTAGAAGATGTAAAATGCCTGTTTGTAGGAACATCTGAAACATCTAATTTGATCAGTCTAGAGATAGGAGGTGGAGATGTCGTAGAGCTTGTGACTGATAATATTCATCCTAGCTGTCATTCTGCCAATAGGCTCACTGATGTGCAAGGTGAAGTGCTACAACTTCTATATATCAGCGAGCAAGAATCGCATCCTCCCCTCAATAGAGTGACTGTGTTGAGAGTACTCCCCTCAATAGAGTGACTGTGTTGAGAGTACTACATATTGTTGTCCCGCTTAGAGGCATAACAACTAATGTTATGTAGATAGTAGACCAACTAGTTGAACTAAACAAAACAATAACTAACATCTGGTTTGCCTCTGATAATACTCTTGAATATATCCTGAAATATGATGCTGAACTTTTTCGTTATGGATATAAATGTGGGGTTGCATACATGAATACTGTAAAATATAGTGGGGAGACTAAACCGATTCACAATTAGAGTAACAAGCACCACATGCCACCGCAGAGATGAGGCCATACTCAGACAATATTTGACGATTCTAGACCACTCTACCAACACCCCCCACCCCCCGGGGAAGAAAAAAAAAATGTGTAACCAATAATGATGGTGAGAAGTCTGATGGTTGCCCTCACTCAGCCTTTGAAGCCCACTTTGTGCAACTTGCTGTGTTCGTGGAACACTAGAGAATCTACCATCTGTCATACCTGAAGGATTATTGGCAAATATTCATCTATATGCCTTGGTGGCACTCCAAGAAACGTGGATGATGGAGCTATGTGAGATAGATGATAGAAGCACTGCCCAGGTCCTGACCACAAAAGGACCAATAGGAAGACCTAAAGGAAGCTTACTACTAGCTGTACAGCACTCATGGTGTATAACAGAATCTAGTGGAATATCTACCATGATTCAATTAGTCAAAATATCATGTGATGTTTTAGCATATACTGTGATGGTACTTACTAGCATCTAAGACCCACCCAATTTAGTATCAACTAAAAGTAATGTTGTGATAGTAAAACGACTTTTAGCTCAACTTGATCATAATACTCACATTTGGATCGTTGGTGACTTCAATGCCAGGATGGGTGCTCCTCCGGAAGGTCTTCCTGATTTATGTAAATCTGAAGCCTACAAAGCAACCAAATTTAATAGTCAGGGAAAAAGATGGGCAGAAATGCTAACTATGTATAATTTAAAAATGACTAATGGTTATTGTGGGGGAGATGCACATAAAGCGTATACCAGGATAAGTGGTAAATCAACATCAATGCCAGATTATTTATTTGTTAATCGTGAAGCAATGAGATTAGTGGAACATATGTCCTTATTGATAAGACATGAGTGTGACCATATGCCAATTTGTGTCAGATTAACAAATACAACAAGCAATGACCAATATGACGCTAATGAACACAAATACCTTAATCAAGGTGAAAACCGCATTCAGTGGAATAAAACAAACCTAGACAAGGACAAAACCTGTTGCTGAATGAGAACTAGTACGCTATGGAGCTAAATGGGAATCGAATCAGATAGATGCTGGATCTGATCCGTTGACCGATTTGATGGCACTGATATCTAGGATTAAGGATAAGACAAAATCATAACGCCACTTTAAAAGTCTGAGTGAAATATGGAATGCAAATTGTAAGGAAGGAGGGGGTCGGTTTGCCCCCCCATCCCTCCCTATACATTAAACACGAAAGGGAACACCTGCTCTTGCAATAGTGGGGGAAGCCTTCCTTGCCCTTCCCTGGTCCCAGTGGACGAGTCCGTGGCACCTACAGAAGAGGGGCTACTGCAAGATACATTTGGACTCCATTTTGTGTACCCAAGACTCCATCTTTGGATTAGGCTGCATTCTAGTATCTGTGAAACCTTCTCTCCCCTCTGCAGCACCGCACACAGGGAACACTGATAGCCCCCACCAACTCCTCCCGCGCCTGTGCCACCCAAGCCCATTTCTCATGGATGCTATGGCGCGAATTATTGCAAGCAAACAGTGTATTCTTTTTATCCTTCCTCTGAGATCACTGCCCTGCGTGTGACCGGGCCGAATCATGACTTTTGGCCCATCCGTCTCCACAAACCCGCTGCTGCACCTCTCACCCCCACTGTTGGAAAGCTACCACATGTTCAACTCTGTGCCTCTCCAGTCTTCTTTTGATGTAACAGAAGTGTGACCCTTCCTTTCTGACCACCCTAGAGTGCCCCCAATATAACTAATCTTGTGTTTTCATATATTCTGCCTTAAACCAACACATATCAATCTATCCCCTCCCGCTCTGAAGTGCCAGAACAGACAACTGTTAAATCTCACCCCTAAGTAAGCCACCTGGAGGCCAAGACCCCACACCCTTCACCTTCCAACGATCTGAGGCGGGATAACGTAAATAAGTGTGTACAATATATAGGCCTCTCTTATTACCAAAGATATAGTTTATGGGTTATTATTTACTGAATGCCCTGTGATAGCATGTAGATTAGTTAGACAGCACCAGCCACCTCTCCCGGACCCAAACTGAACATCACCTCGCACGGACCAGCCCAGCTGACCCACCTGAGGCCTACCAGCCCACCAAGCTGCCAGCCAATCTCGTGAAGCCTGCCCCTATAGTGCCATACTAGGACCCAATCCCTCACCAATCCAAATGTAACTTGTAGACTGTATGGAAAACGTCATCTATGACGCTGTAACCCTTTAAAAATGTACAGTTTTGTATTGTTTGCCAGAGCACTCTCAAGGCAGCAGAGTTCTCTGGATGCTGAATTTTACATAAATCTTTATTGGTCTCATTCCCTACTGGTATGTGTCCTTTATTCTGAGTTTCTATTTTATTGTGGGGAATGACCACCTTTTACTTGCTACATTAAAAGAATTGTCAATCAAATGCATAATGCTATATAATTTAACTCAGACAGTAGACATCATTTTTATAGTTCTCATACCCATACTTACAGATGAATGAAAATGATAAAAAGAAAATAACCACATCTAAGCTTTCGACTAAGATTTTGAGAATAAAAACTTGCAGTATGTTTTAGATGCATGCAAAGGGATTACTAGCAAAAATAATACACTTATTTAACAAATTGTGTTTCATTTGCTCTTCAGCCTGCGCACAATGACACCTATGTGCCAAAGCACAAACTGCATAAGTACATCCATCCAGATGTAAAGGTAATCCCTGCTAGTGAATACCGCAACAAGAACATCCGGGCCTCCAATACCTTTGTATGGATGAGAATGAAGATGAATGTTATTTTAAGTCTAGTGGTGGAAGTTGAGGAACCAGAGAGTGAAGAGGAGAATGACATCGTGGAAGAGAGCAAAGAGTTGGAGGACGAGGAGATTGACATCATGGAAGATGAGAGTGAAGAGCTGGATGAAGAGATTGACAACACGGAAAATGACAGCAATGAGGTAAGTGCAAGGAAGATGGTGCAGGAGGTGTGGGTGAGGGGTTTAGGGGGATTGTCGTGAGGAGAACAGAGAGGAGAATGTCCACAACAATAAGCCTGCTTGACAATAATGACGTTGAAAGAATTTCCACCATAGGAAGAGTGTTGTGTGATTGTTTCTAGTATGCTTTCTCCTATTTCAGAATAGTTTAATATTGAGCGTTTGCCAAAATGTTCACATTTCATTTTTACAAATTAAGAAGTCACTGGCAAGACAGGGGCCTCATTATGAGTATGAGTTTGGCGGTGCAGTAAAAAAAGTGGAGGAATTGCGTCTTGTACCACTCTGATGAATTATGAGTCTGACCTCAAAGTTGCGGCAGATCCTCCAAGTTAAGGCACATCACATTTACTGCACGGAATAACCGCTCACAGTAAATCCACAAAACATTACCATATAGTCCTATTGACTCCAAAAATGGGGATTTACACCACCATTCCACCACTCCTAATCCCTTGGTAGTGCCAGGGTACCAAATGGAGGTTATGGTAAATGATTTTGGTGTGAAATCGACACATGTACTACTAATTTGCCACCAAAAACATAATGAGGCTCATTGAGCTACTGTCTCTCACCTCCCAAGTCCTTAAATAGCTTTCATGCGGGGAGACCTGAAATATGTGGTGGGTATTGTGATGAATTGCTCTCTGGCAAGGGTTTAGAAGGCCTTGCATTTTTTACTTTCATCAATTTATAAAATTATGCAGTTAATTCCATCACTTAAGGGGTAATCCGCTGATCAGATTCCTCTTTCATAATCTCCATACTAAAGTCATAGCGTACGCCTCTGCACGGCTGCATCTATAGCCTGATAGCAGCGCCTGCCATACAGTGGCACAGAACATGTTCAGGTCACAGGTGCCTTCCTGACAGCTGAAGTCAAAGCAAAGTCACTGCAGCACAGGAGTGACATTTGGGATATGTATCCCTGTTCCGAATTATTATGATTATGAGTAGCCCATGCTGGTGGCATGGTAAACTCTAAATTTAAGCCATACATGAGTTAGGGCATGGTGCATGCTCATAATCATTGTGGCAACATCCAATTTGATATCACACGCATGTTTACTCCTACGAGACAGCTCAGCTGTGTAAGGTGATGTGTATTCTGGCCAGACAGGGTGGTCCTGCAAGTGACAGGGTGGGAACCTAAAAGTTGGATCACATTCAGGGAGGCAATGAATTATACTTCAAAGCTTTTCCCGAAGTGTTACTTGAGACAATGTTTTTAACACACATGAACACTTATTGGGATCCACCTTTTTAGTGTGGAGGCTGATTCTTATTCTGGTACCATTTAATGGGTGACCTCAGAGAGCAATTTTCACAGAAGATTCCTCATAATATATGGGGGCTTCTGTCCTTAGGCGTGGGGTGTATGGAACTGCTGCCCATTTAGGAGTCAGCAGTTTCGTTTCAAAGGAGCCACATTTCAAATAGGAACTATTTTAGCTTTTATTGACCTTCATAGGAAGTGTGTGGTCCCTGAGTTATAGATCACTTGGTAATTATTCGAAGAGACAAACAGAGTGTTCGTAAGGAATTAAAACAAGGAACTTCATCCATAGTACAATGTTGTATGGTCTAGTTCACGGGGTATCCCTGGATGGTTTCTAGGATATCCTTGGTTAAAAGGTGGTCGACTGGTTTCAATGATTACTATTTATCATCTTCTTCAGGACCGTGATTTATAACTTGTCTCAGTGAGATCAAGGGTTGGGGAGAGGCACAGGGGCAATCATACCATCTGCCTGAGAGAAACAAAACCAAGATGGGTTTTAAGTCTTGAGGTCACTGTAATTCCTTTTTCTTGATCTTAATCTTATTCAAGAATACTTTCTGGTTATTTAAAAACAATTTACCTAATGAACATTTAGGAATATCTGAACAGTCATTTTGGCTATTTTGGCTATTTTGGCTATATGAGACTCTTTATGGCATTTGCTGCTGGTGGTTACCTTTAAAACAGCTCTGGCATGTGCAAGCTGTCGGCCGGGTGTTTTGATGTACGGCTGTGGCAGTGCGTCTCATAAGTCCGTGTGACTTGAGCGGCTGCTTGTGTCTGCCCGTGGGACGCTGTGGTTCTTGCTCTGTTTTAGCCTGAAAAAGCCATGCTTTTTCTTTTATCCCTTTTGAGGGTATGTAATATCCTCACTCAGAGACAGCCACTCAACAGGCAGATGCCTTAGGCCCAGGAATCAAAGAAGCACGCCCTTACAAAAAGAGTAATCTCACACCAGGGTGATGCATACCAAAGGGGCCTTTCATCCTTTCATTTAGTAGGGGAAGGTGGGGGGTTAGTGTAGCCAGGAAGAACCCTGTACAGTTGGTGGAAGGTTCCACCCTGTCGTTTCTCTCTGCCCCTGTCTCTCCTTCCTGCCCCCTCCACTTCCTGTAGCACAAAGCACTTGGAGTGTGATTTCAGAAGGGAAAAGTGCACTCATTGCAATAGTAGGGATTGAACCGCTAAAGCCAGCTAGCTTTAGTCCAACCACCTGTGGACTTTTATCTCTAAAGGAAGTTATTCCCACCACTTCTTTGAATCATCATTTGGTCTGCAACCCTTGAAGAAAATGTTGTTGCGCCCTGCTGGGAAAGCTGCCCTTCCTATAGTCCTCCAGTTGTGAGGTAAGGCAGGTGTTCCAAGGCCGAGGAAACGTCCAGCATAACCATCCACAGGTAACATAACCATCCACAGGGAACATTGGGGGTGAGCTGCTGCTAGAACAAGACCTGCCTCTCTGCCAGCCACAGAGGTACCGAGGACCTCACCATGTTGGATGACCCCTGCAGTTGTGTGCAAGACTCCCCCGTGTTTGGGAGCACGAAAACAAGGACTCATAGTGTGCCTGATACCCTGAAAAACGACCTCATAGCGATTGGAAGCCAACACAGCAAAGATTCCCCATCAAATCGCTTTGATCTGTGTTTCGAGTCTGTTCGACACAGTTCAAACCAGCAGGTCACTCTGGGGCTGCCTTTAACATTCAACCTTCTAGCAAGAGCAGTTTGACCATTTCAAACTAGTTCACCGCCGCACCATGCTAGCTGACGTACGTCATTGCATCGGCTCGAACCAAGAAGTTCTGTTGCCTCCTTATTGATCAAATCGATATTTGACCTGCCATCTTCTACATCATCCTGCCTGTAAGTCAAACAAACTGGGTGTCTTCCGAAAAGCGACCTTCAAACCTTTGCATCAAACCGATACACCTGTGTATCCTGGTAAACCTCAATTGCTGAATTGAATCTGGTGATCACCTGATTGGCACAGCTTGAGTTACTTTTCGAACCGCAGCTACTTTCCGTTCGACCCTGGCTCGACACGCACTCACTGCTGGATCACTGTGACTACTGCATTCTTGAACTGAATCGAACCATCAAACCATATGAAGAAGCCATGTTCGAAGCTGTCGTACCACTAAGACAACGAAAAAGGTATTTTTGACTGATATCTGCCCCAAGGTCCATCGTTGGGCCCTAGAGACTGCATAGGTCATTTTAATCCCTTTGCAAACCTCAAGAACATATCCTTTTTGAACATTCTGATCTTTATTTGCGTTTTCTCCCCTTGTCTCATTACCATTACCCAGAGTGTTGCATCTGCTATCTATCCTTGCATATTCTGTGTTTTTTCTACAGCGGTGGGTTTTTGTAGTGTTTTCTAGTTACTTAATATTGTACATGGTATGTTTGATTAAAGTATATATATATATTTTTATAGAAACTTGATTGGACATTCCTTTATTTTAGACGGTCATAAATCACTCTTTGCGTTGCTACCGGACCACATCCACACCCCTTTTAAGAGGTATATATCTTAAATGTGCCTGTTTTCCATTTATGATTGTGTTGGCTCCTGATTTGTAGAGGAGTGAGGGCTTAGTAGACTTTAAGCCTCTACTTACCCTTGAACTCCTGCAAGCAAGTCAATTCATCACAGGTATAATTAAATAAGATATGCCATTTTTACTTTAATATCAATTCATCTTCAGAGTTAAGTGTCGGCCCCACATCTCAGAAGGTGGGGTTGTGCTCATTGCATTACGTTGGTGCACCCTAAGTAGAGCAGGCCCAGCTTATTTAGCGCTTTGGATGCATGATGTTCTCCAAAGCTTGCCATTGGTTCACTCCACAATATGCCAGTAGGATTAATTCAAATCTGCAATCTAACCTATCGGGAGCTGCAGTAAACATGGTGCCCTGAAATCTGTCAGATCTGAGGATCCTTCTGGTTGATTCTTCAACTTATTGAAAACCTTCCTTAGACATAGAAAACCAAGCAAGCAGCAATGTTTACATCTCTGGGTCAGAGTTTAACCAGAATATTGGGATCATGCAGTTGGGTCTCAACTCTGCATGCATGACTCCCTCAATCCACTCACCATGCCAGCAGGTAACCCTGAATCTTTACAGACATCTTGTTTCATGTGCTCATAAAGACTTTAAACCATGCCCGATTAACACATTGAAGAGTCTGAGCCTCCAGTGCAGCATGAGGAAAAGGACTGAAGAGATGTGGGGGCCTATGTTCTGGGACAAATCACTGGTTCTGGGAATTGGTATCCCCTGTACTTCTCAAGAGGAATGGGAACAAATGGTGCCTCTGAATCCCTGTTGCTCATCTTATTTGGTGAAAAAATAGTTTTTTGTGTCCAATGTTGTAAGTCTTCTTAATTGGAGTGAGGGCGATATCCCTTCAATTTAACTGGAAAGATTATCCACATTCTGATTTTCAATGGTGTTGTCCTCGTTAACTCAGATAAGAGGCACATGCCAGGATGAGGAGACATCTCGCCCCCAAAATACATTGGTAGGTGCTCTGATGCTGAAGCAAAATATAGGGGTGTATTTACCTGAGTACACTTTGCTTGTTATAATATGAAGACCAATGTAGTGCGATCATCAAGAGGTATATCAGAATTATTATAATTTATAATTGGTTATTTATAACACGCTTAATACCCAGAGGTTTCTAAGCGCGGACATGAGGATCGAACCTGTGTTGATTTGCATCGTCTTGTTTACAAGGCGAGCATGTTACCCCTGTGCTATCCTCCCGATACTAATTATGTGCAAACTTAGATTAAGAGCTAACAAACCACACATTTTGGATCTAATAAAAGACATGCTGTGCCAAATGAAGAAATTGCCCACAAAGTTCTCTCATATGACAATGTAAGGTTAATTTCTAGAACAGAATTGCATTGGTCATTAGCCCTATGGGCAGCAGTAACACTTTGGCTACAATAGAGCTTAGTGTCCCCGATCTGAGCCCATACCAGATGATACTCAGGTTCTCATCCCCCTCTCTGGTGATTATCTTTCGGACCTGAACACCATCAACTCCATTTACTCTACGATCCAATCCTGGATGGCAGAGAACTGGTTATGTGTCAACAGTGAGAAAACCAAACTTCTGCTGATAGGTTCCCCGTCCACTTTGGGCAAATTCGACAAGCAATATTGCTCCTTTACCATTGATAACATCCCCATCTCTGTCTCTCAAGTCATCAAGACACTGGGCGTGTACCTTGAACCTAACTTGACCATGGACAGACAGGTTAATGCAATTGCATCCTCCTCCGCCTATCACTCCAAATTGCTCAATGCAGCTAGACCCTTCCTCTCCCAAAAGAACTGCTCCCCATTTCCAGGGCAATTATTGGGTCTAAGTTGGATTACTGCAATGCCCTCTTTGTAGGGACCTCTCGCAAGAATTTGGCCAAACAGCAACTAGCGCAGAACAACGCCCTGAGGGCCGCAACTGGCATTTCTCGAAGGGACCATAGCGTGGATCTCAGAAGACAGGTTCACTGGCTCCCCGTCAAGGAAAGTATTGTCAGCAAACCCCTTGCCTAGACACACAAATGTCTCCAGGGTTGGCACCCCCGTATCTAGCTCAAAGGATTATTAGACACACGCCCTCCAGACCGTCTACAGTCGCCTATGCAATCGATAAGAGGAATTTATATTCCTCTTACCCGCAAAGTTCGGGCCAGTGGCACCAGCTTCCCAACTATAGCCGCCACTTTTTGGAACACTCTCCCGTCCCAGTTTAGGCTTATTGATTCTCATGCAGTCTTCCAAAAAGCCATTAAAACCAGACTCTTCATCTGAACGGGCATCTCTCGTTCATCTTTTGTATGTATCTCTGTTATGCATCTAAGTAATCTTCATCAAATGTATTATGCAACAAATAACTTGTACCAAGCTTTACCCTTATTGGGCCGCATTCCTGTAACCCTGAATCAAGCCTTCTTACTTTCTTCATAGCGTCTCGATGCCTGTGGGCTGTAGTGCGCTCTATAAATCCAAAAATAAAATAAAATAAATACTGTGAGCCTTTGATAGCAAATGATGAGTCGACCCATATCTCAAAGCTGAGCGTTACTAATCAAATCACGCATGATGTGATCCCCCAGACAAGTACTTCTGAGATTGGAGAAGGCATTCCATCTGAATCAACCAACATTAGGCCAAAAAGTAACATAAAAACAAGGGGGTACTGGGCAAGTAATCCAAGTGGGATAATGCGCTGGTGATTGAGTCTAAGGGAAAAGGGAGGCAGCAGGTGGCTGGAAGTTGTGGTTATGTTGCCCAAATACACCACTGTAAGGTTAAGGTTGTTTGGGGAGTGTTTCCAGTCTCACTGCGCCAGCACAAAATGAAATAGACACTGCTTGGGTTGCAGATTTATTTGATTGAAAATAGTACAGCCTGACACGTGTTTCGAGCAGTCCTTGCTCTTCCTCTGAGGCTAGTACAGAAAATGAAAGTAAAGTTCCATAGAGGACAACCATAGTGTTGATCAATAAAGAGTTAAAGTATTTGTAATAAACGGAAGAATAACAGAAAGGAATATAAACAAAAATAAGAAAATTATATTTTTCGGTTTGAGTGAAGCGTTATAGATGAAACAGAAAATATACACAATCATGATGTCCACAGGGGAAATGTGGGCGGTATGCCAACCCGATTAGGGATGGGTTCCATATTGGTAGCACAATTTAGGTAAAGACACATTTATGTTTTGCCAACATTTTAGACTAAATCAGGTAAATCAATTTGATAAAAACGCGTTCATGTGAGCGCATTGCATGTCATAACATAGATTAATATTAACACAGAAAATGTTTTTTTAAATTGAAAATGGTACCGAGCGTGTTACATAGTAGTTTCAAAAGGAGCACGGGGGGCCGTACGGTAGATTCAAGGTTCAAAAGGGAAAGATAATGTAAGGGGTGAGGGAAATTGAAAAGGAAAGGAAGGCAAGAGAGAAAGACAAACCGGCACTAAAACGTTAGTCACACAATAGCAATTCGATTGCTCAGTAATGTATTGTGATTGTGTTATACATAGAGATGCACTGATCAATAGTAAAATAAATTGAAATACCTTGGATTGAATATATTCTTGTGCATGAGATCATGCGTGCTTGAATTGTACTGTAAGGTACAATATTGGGTTAGAAAATGGTCTTTGCCGGTGATCATAACAAATGACAGTATTGTATTGCTTAAAAATCACCATTACAAGGGTTTAACATATGTTGGAAGCAAACCTGTTTATATATCCTCGCATTTGCAGAAAGTAACAAGTTATTTATCCGACTGGAGATGTAACGTGGGTTGTGTTTTGAAAAAGGCATTCCGGAGGGACAGAAGCATGAAGGAAAGAAAGTAAACAAATACAATTAGACCCTAGTGCAGTGACCGCTTGTCTTCTGTCATTATAATTAGCTAATTATAATGTGCGGAGATGTATTGGAGGGGATTCAAGGGACCGGGGAGATTTACTTACCCTGGTGGTCCACAACGAACATGTCTGTTCCCCACACATGCGCCGAGCAACCTGTTTCATTTTAATAGCGGTTGAAATTGTTGAAAGCGTAATGGCCGACCGCAGCTGTCCTCGGATCGGCCATCTTGAAAGGTGTTCGTTCACCATTGGCTATTGGGAAGGGACATGGCATACGATTCGTGCTAAAGTATGATTATGTACAAAACGTGCCTTGCATGTAAACTAATATGTTATATATAATTGCTGATTAAAGAGACCTGATTCTGGGCAATTGCCCAGAATATTTGAAAGAGCAATATGGCTTCCTAAAGTTGATGAGTAAAATATGTGTGTATCCCAACTCAAATCAATAATTAATTGAAGAGCAAATTAATTGACTATCAATATAATGTCTATTACTTGATTAGCCAATAAACCCAGCTTGTAAGGCTGATATTGTGTGTTCACCAAATGACAGAAAAGGAGCGGTCTATCTCTTAGTATAGATACTAGTTTGTAAGGGTCCTATTTGGAAGGAGTTTGGATGTCTGCTTCTCATTGCCTTCTCATCCAACATGTACCCATATTGTATCAGTCGCATGAAGATAGACAAAGGCACAGATACAGTTGCACACATAGTCAGGCTGGAATGAGATGAGGGAGAAAATATTATTAGAAGCACAGAGTTGAGGATCAATTATGTGCAGTGTTAATAAATTATAGAAACACAGCAAGTTCATGGTCTGTATTCAGGCCGACAAAAACTGTTCTATATTCGCATATAAGCCTAGCTTCCAGTCGACGGAGTATCAAAGTTAAGTTACCACCTCTCAGAGACAAGGTCACTTTTGCGAGGCCAACAAATCTGATATTTTGTTTGAGATCAAGTTGGTGAAATTTCTGCCAATGCGAGGCCAATGGAAATTTAGCATCTTGACTCGCAATGGTCGACAAATGTTCCCCGATTCAGGTCTTGAGAGGCCTAATCGTGCTGCCTATGTATTTCTTTCCACATACACAGATAATGCAGTAAACCGTATATTTAGTGTTGCAATTGATAAAGGACTCAATCCGATGTGTTTGTCCAGGATTGAACAGTACATTGTTAGTTTCTAGTGCCTATGGAAACAAGGAACAGCTACTGCATTTGTGGAAACCTTGAAATTTGTCTTGGTTTAGCCAGGTTGATTTGCGATCTGGATTAGGCATGAATGAGGGGCTGAGTAAGTTTTTCAGAGTCATTCCTTTGCTGAAAGTAAAATTGGGATAAGGATCAATCCAGTTGCTGATGTCCGTATCCAAATACAATAAGTGCCAATGTCTTTTCATAATAGCATGGAGTATGTGACTATCCGAATTGTATCTGGTAATAAGTCGAATCTTGTCCGGACCTTGTCTGGAGTTTGCTTGTTTAGGACGTATTAAGGTTTCGAAGGGATTGTGTCCTCCGACGTATTCCTTATCATGATAGATCACTTCCATCTTGCTGGCCTCGGAAATCTTTTTCAGTAGAGGGCGCTGCGTGTCGACGTCCCTCGAGTTGGTGTCCCTCGACAGCCTCCGTATCGGCGCCAACGTCATCGTGCATATAAATAGACTTGCGTAGCGTCCATTGCTCAGTTCCTGTTTTTCCACGCTTCGTGGGCCTCGGAATCGTGTTGCTCAGTTCTTTATTCAAGTATTTCTTATTATTCCTCGAAGATATGTTCTTCATTCGATGGCTTCCTCTTCCGAACCGTCGACCCCACGGTCCGGCTTCAAAAAGTGTCGAGATTATGGGAAGAAAATGTCGTTGACGGATCCTCACAGGATCTGTTTGTGGTGCATGGGATCGGAGCATCACTGTTGGGAATGCGAGGACTGTATGTCCATGACAGCGAAAGCCTTGAAGGAGCGTAAGGGGAAGCTAGAAAGAGGTAAGACTCTTAAAACTTCAATTTATTCGAAAGTTTCCTTGGCAGAGTCGAGACATTCGTCTCCTCGCTGTCACAGGAAACATTCTCGCTCAAGGTCTCAAAGCGGTTCCCATCAGTCTTCGAGATCTAAACACTTGAAAAAGAGGCGTTGTAGATCTTCTTCTTCTTCGTCTTCTTCTACTTCCCCGGAAAGGGTCACCTGCCCCACGAAACACAGCTCTCCAGCTAAGTGGGAGAAATTCTGTAAAAAAATGCTTAGCGTCTTCGAGAAAGCGGCCTCGACCCCCTCGGAGACAGCTAAAGGTGATACCCTGGGTGATAGACCCGAAAAATCGAAACGCCGCGAGTCGTTGCACCCGGCGAAAGAAACTGCCCGAGAGCGTCATGAACCCTCGAGCAAAGGCAGTAAGACTGCGTCATCAACGCCGTCGTCGAAGGTTCCTTCGCCTCACAAATCTGCGTCATCGACGCCTTTATCGAAGGGGCCGTCGACACACAAATCGGTCGGATCGACGCCGTCATCGACGCCGCTGTCGACAGCGATAAAGGACAGACCTACTGCTGTTACTACATCTCAGTCAGTAGACATAACGAGGGCTTCAACCATGACCTTGAGGATGTCGTCGATAACCTCAACGACTCCGAGTAGGATTCAGATCCTCTCGAGTTTTTCGAGGCCTCTTCATACTTTTTTGACGCCTTTTTCAGTTTCATCGAAGCCTTTGACTTCCGCGTCGACAACTTCGACGTTTTCTCAACCGGTGACTACAAGCTTGGCCCCTTCTGCTTTAGAAATGGGTTTTAAACCATACCCAAGTTCAGATTATTTCAGAGCTTTGTCCTCTATATATGAGGAAGCGGAGGATTCTGACCATGAAAGACCCTTTGGGTTACAGAGGACCACTACACCTATACCAGAGGAATTTATCTCTGAAGAGAATAGATTGAAGGACCTTCAAGACTCTTTGCATGAGGCAAGTGGTTTAGATATTTCTCCAGAAGTAGAATTCGCTAAACCAGACCCAGAGGAACATGCTGAGACCCCTTATAGGGTCTTAATGGCCAGAATAATAGAGTTCATGGGGTGGTCTGCACCTTCACCTTCTTTTCAACAGGATGATCTTACGGACATTTTACTTAAAGGCCCAAAGGAAGATTCTGTGGTTCCCTTTCATACTGCATTGCAGAGAAAAATATCTGTCAACTGGGAAACCTCTGAGGTTATCCCGGCAGTTAACAAAAAACTATCTGCCAAATATAAGGTATCTGCTTCTGACCCTGAATATTTGAGCAAAAATCCAACCCCAGAGAGTTTTGTTGTACAAGCAGCAACTTCATCGAAAAGTAGATCTGCATACCCTACTATTCCACAAGACAGGGATGATAAAAGGTTTGATGCTATGTCAAAAAAGGTCTTCCCGGCATGTAGCAGGGCACTTAAATCCATTAATGCTACTTGCACGCTCGCAAGATTCAGCCATACACTTTGGGAGTGTGCTTCATCTGTGGCTGACTGTCTCCCGGAAGGAGAGGAAAGGGAAGCATTTCTGAACATCATTAAAGATGGTAAAGACGCAATGTGTGAGTCCCTTCAAACTGGCATTGATTCTGCTGACAGTATCAGCAGGGCCATGGCGACAAGTACTACAGTCCGCAGATTTGCATGGTTTTGAAAGTTTGGTTTTGCTCCAGATGTACAGGCCAGACATTTGAATATGCCCTTTGACGGCACTTCTTTGTTTGGTAAGAAGGCTGATGACAGCCTAAAGAAGTTACAAACATCCAAGGCAGCAGTGGAATCTCTTGGAGCAACAATCCGTCAAACTCCTTATCGCCCCTCAGGAACCTCTTGGAGGGGTAGATCCTTTCGCTATTATTCCGCATTCGGAAAAGGCAGAGGACAGGGGCCAAAAACGATTCACCCGTGGTGGACGGGTTAAAAGTACAAAAGCCGCAGCAGCAGCAGTTGCCTCCTTGCCCTCGGCATCTGCGGCAGCCGCTTCTAAACCACTATGAGGTCTCTCCTCACAAGACACCAGTAGGGGGCAGGTTAACTCAACATCTGACGGAATGGCAGGCTATTACGTCAGATGCTTGGGCATTGGAGACAGTTGCCCAAGGTTACTGCCTGCCTTTTCTATGCACCCCTCACATCATCCACTGGGGAAACAACTCTTTGAAGTTTCCAGATCCGCCACTTTCACAGGAGATTCTAGACCTGCTAGAGAAAGGTGCCATAGAACCGGTACCTGTAGCGGAGAGGAACAAGGGTTGGTATTCCCCCTATTTTCTAGTACCGAAGAAGGACGGAGGACTGATACCCATCTTGGACTTATGAGAATTGCACAAATTCCTTGGAAGGACAAGTTCAAGATGGTTCCTTCAGGCCCTCCAGCTTCAGGACTGGCTGGTATCTCTAGACCTTCAGGATGCTTATTTCCATGTGCCAATCCATCTCAAACACAGGAAATACCTGAGGTTTGCAATTGGCAACTCTCACTGTCAATTTCGAGTTCTGCCATTTGGGCTGACCTCTGCCCCGAGGGTCTTCACCAAGCTAATGTTGGTAGTGGCTGCAAGTCTAAGGAGGGAAGGGATCCACGTCTACCCCTACCTAGACGATTGGTTGATCAGAGCAATATCTTCGGAACAAGCTCAGATCCAACTAGATTATGTCTGCCACTTCCTTCACAAAATGGGCTTCTCCCTCAATTTAAAGAAGTCACAGATGATACCATCACAGGGACTCCAGTTTATCGGAGCGATCCTGGACACTTCCCTGGGGAAAGCCTCACCACCAGAGGTGAGGGCTCAAGATATTCTGCAGATGGTCACTGTGGCGCTGCCCCGTGTGGGACGCGCACGCGGTGGCGTGACGTTGCACGTCGCCGCGTGCGGTTTAAATAAACGGGGCATTCCCGGACGCAACAGAGCGACCGGGGAGCCCGAACTAGATAGACGTGTGTCGAGTGTGGTCTGTCTAGTGTGGGGGCTCACAGGCACGCATGGGGGCCAGGACACACCCCCAGCAGTGGCGACGAGTGCAGACGGATGCCCGGGCCCGGCGGTGAAAGGCATTCCGAATTTTTTTTCCATGATACGGAACGTTCGTGAGTGTTTCGTTTCACACCGTGGCTGCGAACCGTACACGCGGCTGGTGGCCATTTTGTTCATGAGGCCGTGGAACTTCACCAGGCTCCGGTTTGGAGGGTGAAAGTGATCCAGGTCTAATTCTTGGATATTCTGATTGCAGGCAGTATAACCTGCATGCCCATGCCTGGTTTGTGTATTTTACTCCAGTTTTGGGATTCCTACGTCGAGTGAAAGCTAGGGGAAGGACTAAAATGGCTGGGCCTGATTAGTCCACTCCACTGTCATAGCTTAATTTCTGGGACATCCACACCACTGTGGCCTGCAGCAAGGTGGAGGCACGGCTCTTCTTTGTTCCCTTCATCATCAGGACGCTGTGGCTTCTTCTTTTTCTCCTTCATCATCACGAGGTTGGCTGCAGTGGATGCTCTTCTTCTCTTCTGGTGACTCGTGGTTGGAAGCTATCCCAGGTGAGCTTGGGGACTAGTCATCATCACCTCTCCCCTAGTTTGGACTGTCATTATGCCTGGAGAGGGGGAGGAGGTCTGTTGGTGTAGTGCTGGTGGGTAATTTAGTTGCGGCCCTCAGGACACAAGGTGGGGTGCCTGTGCGCTCAAGCCCATGAGTGACAGTGATGATCTGGAGGGTGGGGCCGCGGCAGCTGCTGAAGATCCTCAGGACGGTGACCAGGTGGCACAGCCTCAGCAGGCCCTATAGCCTCCAGTGCTTCTAGTACAGCAACCAGTGGCACAGCCTCAGCAGGCCCCACAGCAGCCCCCGCAAGGAGGGGGTCAGGCGCCTGCACCCCAGGCTTTACCCGTGGCACAGCTAGGTGCTCCACAAGGACTTCCCATCATGGCTCAGGCTAGAGCCCAGGCTGCCCTAGCTGTCCTGCAGCCCATCCCTGAATTTGATGCATCGGGCCCACCTTCCAGCATGGGGCCTCGGTGGAGTAGGTGGGTTGCCCGCCTGGACATGTATTTCAGAGCTGCTCAGGTGACGGACGATGACAGCAGGGTGGCCACCATGTTGTATTCGGCGGGGCCTGCGGTCCAGGAGATCTTTGAGTCGCTCATCCCGGTGGACCAGTCTTACGATGCGGCCAAGGCAGTTCTGCTTGCTCATTTTCTGCCCCTTGCCAATGTGGACTACGAAATATTTGTCATGCTGTCGGCCAAGCAAAAGGACGATGAGACTCTGGATACCTTTTATGGTCGCCTGCGCCGCCTCTCCCAGGGATGTGCATGGGGGATGCGGAGGACATGATGCGCACGATGCTGATTCAGGCATGCTGCTAGGGCAAACTCAGGAGGCAGGTCCTGAGAGAGCCGGGCCTCACTCTACCCCGCATATTGGAACTAGGCCGGTGCCATGAGGTGGCCGAGGCTCGCGCCAACAAGATGGAAGCGGGGTCACGCTCTATGAAGTCGGAGGAGGTGTGTGCTGTCTGGCGGGGTGGCAGAGGAACGAGAAGACCTGGTGGAGGACCCCGGGACAGGGCAGGAAGACCAGGGGAGTCGTGCCAGAAGTGTGGCTATGACCTCCCCCACCCGACAGAGTGCCCGGCAGCGGGGAAGGCTTGTGGCCGGTGCGGCCTGCCTGACCACTTCTCAAGAGTGTGCAGAGCGGCTCTGCCAGTGATGATACCGAGAGGTCCTGCCCGGACGTGGACTCCGCGCCAGAGCCGACCACCAAATGTGGCCCAGGTAGACCAAGGTGAGGAGGAGGCCCAGGTGCATGAGGCAGAGGAAGAGGAGGAAGAGAACATTTTCTTTGTTTCGAGCGTGGGGGTCCTGAAGGGGAAAAGCAGGAGGCAGCCAAGGTGTGTGGTGGAGGTGAACCACTCGCCGGTTCCGGTGCTGGTGGACACGGGGGCCTCAGTCAATGTCATGGCGAGGGGAGACTACGATGCCATGGACCCGCCACCAGACTTGGCCATACCGAGAGCCCGCATATTTGCTTTTGGAGGACTGGAGCCTATACCGCTGGATGGTGCATTTGTGGCGAAGGTGGAGCATGAGGGCTCGACGATCAAGGCTCGGTTCTATGTCACCCCTGTGAGTAACAACACTCTCCTGAGTTGTGCCGCTGCAGAGGCCCTTGGAATTGTCACCTTCGCGTACTTGGTGTACTTGGAGGACATCAATGACCTGCTCGATAAGTACGCTGCCCTCTTCAACGGCATTGGAATGATGACTGGTGACCCGGTCAGGCTGCATATCGATGAGTCTGTACAACCCATTGCCCTAAAGCACCGGAGGGTGCCGTTTCATCTGAGGGAGCAGGTCGACAAGGAGCTAGACAACCTGGTGAGTCTGGACATTATTGAGAAAGTCGAGGGCCCGACGCCGTGGGTATCCCCTATTGTTGTGGCAAGGAAACCGAAACAACCTGACTCTGTTCGTATCTGTGTGGACGTGAGGCTGCCCAACAAGGCCATCAAGAGGGAGCGGCATCTCACCCCTACTATCAATGACATTATCGCCGAGGTACAGGGGGCCCAATTTTTCTCCAAGCTAGACCTACGAGCAGGATACCATCAGGTTGTCCTCCACCCTGAGTCCCGGTACATAACCACGTTCACCACCCACCGGGGGCTGTACAGGTATAAGAGGTTGAGCTTTGGGGTGTCATCGGCTGCTGAAGTATTTCAGAACATCATACGGGGCGCCCTCGCCGATCTGGAGGGTGTCCTCAATATTAGCGATGACATTCTGGTATTTGCCAAGACAGAGGTGGACCATCTGAGGAGGCTGGCAAAGACCTTTGAGAGGCTGCAGTCGCTGGGCCTCACCCTTCACAGGGATAAATGTGAGTTTCTGTGCCCCTCCATTGAGTTCTTCGGGTTTGTGTTCAAGGAGGTGGGGGGTGTCACCAGATCCAAGGAAGGTCCAGGACATTAAGAAGGCGCAGCCCCCGGAGTCGGTGTCGGACTTGAGAAGCTTCCTTGGCATGCTGACCTACTGCGGGCGCTTCATTCAAAATCTCGCCTCAAGGTCCGAGCCGCTCAGGGCATTGACAAAGAAGGAGACAGTCTGGCATTGGGGCCCACTGGAGCAGTCGGCTTTTGAGGACATCAAGAGTGCCCTAACAGCGGAGGACACCATGGTGTGTTTCGACCCAGCGCAGGTGTCGGAGATCATTTTGGATGCGAGTCCATTTGGCCTGGGGGCGGTTCTGACTCAGGTGGACCGGGATGGGAGCGTTCGCCCAGTGGCTTATGCCAGCAAGGCGCTCTCGGACACGGAGCAAAGATACTCCCAAATTGAGCGGGAGGCCCTGGCGGTCCTCTGGGGTTGCAGACATTTTCGACTCTGTGTCCTGGGGCGTCTAGTGACCGTGGTGACTGACCATAAGCCCCGGCTCCCAATTCTGGCTGGGTCATCCTCGAAGCCCCCGGCCAGGATTGAGAGATGGATGCTCGCCCTGCTCGAGTATGGAGTCACCCTGGTGTACCGGCCAGGGGCCAACAATACAGCGGACTACCTCTCCCGGCATCCCGGAGTGCGCGGGGGAGAGGAGTATGACACCTGTGCAGAGGAGGCCGATGACCATGTCCGGATGGTGGTGGAAGGGGCCACGCCAAATGCGATGCCCCTGTCGGAGCTGGACGAGTGCTTCCAGATCTTAAAGCACTCCATGCAGCACGGCTCCTGGAAGTCCATCTTGGAGGCTCTGGCAGGGCGTACCCTGGAGGCCAAGACTGGACTCGAGCAATTGTGGAAGGTGAAGGACGAGCTTTCCTTCTCGACGTCGGGTCTGCTGCTCCGGGGTGATCGCATTGTGGTCCCCCAGTCCAAGGTAAGGGGGTGATCACTCTGGCCCACAATGGACATCAGTGCGCAGCGAAGACCAAGGCGAGGCTGCGGCTGAAGGTCTGGTTCCCGGAATTGGAGAGAAGGGTGGATGACTTTTTAGCGGCCTGTGTGTGGTGCCAGACGGCTTCCCCCATGCAACGAGAGCCGACCATCGAGGCGATGCCCCGGGGGACCCGGCCCTGGGAGGTCGTCCATGCGGACTTTGGGTCAACGTCCATGTGAACCCACTTCATCGTAATTGTTGATGAGTACTCACGGTACCCGGAGGTGGAGTTCGTGGAGTCGGCGGCCTTCGAGCATGTGGTCGTAGCGGTGGAAAAGATTTGCGGCCCATGGGTTCCCCTTGACTCTGTGTTCGGACAATGGGTCGCCATTCCAAAGTGAGCGGTTCTCTGAGTTCATGGAGAGCTGCGGAGTCAAGCACAGGAAGATATCCCCGTTGTGGCCTCGCGCTAATGGAGCCGCTGAAAGGCTGATGCGGACACTTAATAAGACCTTCAGGATTGCTCAGGGACAAGGGCAGCCCCTCCAACGCACCCTTTATCAATTCCTGCGGGTGTACCGAACCACTCGGAGGCTCTGTTCAGGCGATGCCCTCGGGGTCTACTGCCCGAGGTCCGGGAGAAGGAGCCCGGGGTGATTGACAACCAGCAGGTTGAGGCCGATAGGCAGGCCAGGATTGACCAGGAGAACCTGCAAAGGGGTCTTCGTCCCCAGCGGCTGGAACCGGCAGACGAGGTGCTTATTCGAAACAGATACCCCCATGGAAAGCTCTCGTTCCCCTATGAACCGGAGGCATTGGACGTAGTGGCTGTGAAAGGGTCCATGGTGACGGCCTCGGATGGAAGATCTGCTGTCACCCGAAACATCAGCTTCTTCAAGAAGCTGGGTGATCCCCGGACTGAACCACCCCTGGACCCTGACGTGGCGGAGGTGCCTGAGAACGTTGGAGTCCCCGTGGGCACCCAGAACTCTCCAGTCCGGGGAGCTGTGTCTGATGGACTTCCCATGCCGGAGGTAACCGGGAGGTACCCCAAGAGGACTGGGCGAGGGAAACCCACTTATCTCAGCGAATACGTGTTGGGACATGTGGAGAATCAACCAGAGTGAGGGGACCCGGGTGGCTGACATTAAAGGGGTATGGGCTCAGAATACTGGTGTTATTTGTGTGTGTGGTTTGCAGTGTTTAAGAAAAAGCAATTGTGTTTCCTCCCGAAAAAGGAGGAGTGTGGCGCTGCCCCGTGTCACCAAGTTTCAAAATTCCCAACGTCTCCCAGCCTTCGACTTTTTGAGGTTGCTAGGCCTCATGGCATCCTGTATCTTCCTTGTGCCAGAGGCTCGCCTGAGATGAGATCTCTCCAGTGGGCACTAAGAACCCAGTGGTCGCAATTCTCAGGAAGAATGACAGATCTCTTTCAGGTCCCGGACAAAGTGGCTCGAGACCTTCAGTGGTGGGCCTGTCGGGAGAACATTTTGAAAGGAGAACAGTTTTGGCAACCATGGCCGGAGACAACAGTAGTCACGATGCCTCACTCACAGGGTGGGGAGCTCATGCCAACAACTTGACCATCAGCAGTTGTTGGTCTCCATCGGAGACCAGACTACATATCAACTTGTTGGAGCTGAGAGCTATCAGACTAGCTCTGAAGGCTTTTCTGCCATCTGTACAAGGGAAAAATGTCCTAATAATGATGGACAACACGGTGGCCATGCACTACCTCAACAAAAGAGTAGGCGTAGGATCACTGCCACTGTGCAGAGAGGCGATGCAGCTCTGGTTTTGGGCAATTCAAGAAGGAATCTCTCTATCTCTCTATCAGCAGTTCACTTAGCCGGAGAGAAGAACTTGACAGCGGACGCTCTGAGCAGGCCGAGCACAGTCTCTCACGAGTGGGAGATAGCTCTGGAAGTCCTTCAAAAGATCTTCACCCTTTGGGGAACCCCTCAAGTGGATCTGTTCGCCACCAGTATCAACAGGAAGTGCGATCAGTTTTGTTCAAGGGAATTTCCCCCGGGAGGAGCTCTAGGGGACACGTTTGTAGTGGACTGGCAGTTTCCACTTTTGTACGTGTTTCCTCCAGTCCCTGTCATTCCTCAGATGATCAGGAGGTTGAGAAGATTCCAGAAGACTATGATCCTAATTGCCCCAGACTGGGCCAGGAGAACGTGGTACCCGGACCTTCTGGATATGTCAATCTGCCCTCCGATTCATCTTCCAGACAGGGAGGATCTTCTCTCGCAGAAGGGAGGTCAGGTTCTCCATCCAGACATCAGAACCCTCAACCTTCATGCTTGGTTTCTGAAAGGTTGAGATACAAGGATTGGGACCTCCCAGATGATGTCATGGAGGTGTTGCTTTCGGCTAGAAGGCCTGCAACAAAGACTTTATACCGCTGTCGTTGGAACAAGTTTTGCAGCTGGTGTAGAGAAAAGAATATCGAACCCTTTTCATGCGGTACACCAATGGTGTTATCTTTTCTGCTCTGTTTGGCGAATTCAGGTCTTCAAGTTGGTAAGATCAAGGGCTACCTCGCAGCGCTGTCGATCTTCAAGCACACTGCGGAGGAGCCATCATATTTCAAATTACCGCTAGTAATACAATTTCTGAAGGTGTTGACTAATGTCTATCCCCCAAAGCCGTTCCAAGTTCCCTTGTGGGACTTAAATCTAGTCTTAAATTTCCTGATGGGTACTCCCTTTGAACCACTCCATTCTTGTTCATTAAGATTTCTCACCTTAAAACAGTCTTACTAGTGGCTTTGACATCTGCCAGAAGAGTGAGCGAATTACAAGCTCTATCTTGCAAACCTCCTCATACAATTTTTCTCAAAGACAAAGTTGTCCTACAAGTGAAGCCTAATTTCCTCCCAAAGGTAGTCTCTGAATTCCACATCACTCAGAAGATAACCTTACCTTCATTCTATCCTCCTCCCCATCCTGGGAAAGAGGAAGAGAGGCTACATAGGCTAGATCCAAGGCGAGCCTTGAGTTTTTATATCAGCAGACTTGCTAAGATTAGGCAAGCAGACCAACTGTTTATAGGTTATGCAGGACACAAATTAGGATTGCCAATCACAAAACAAGACCATTTACAGATGGATTATCTTAGCCATTCTAGAATGCTACAAATTGGCAGGGAAAGAGCCCCCTCAACACCTTAGGGCTCATTCAACCAGGGGTATTGCAGCCTCTTCGGCCCTCCAAAGAGGGGTACCAATTCGAGACATATGTGCGGCTGCCACATGGTCGTCCGCACATACCTTTACAAATTCTACAATCTGGATTCCTCTTCTAGCCAGGAGACAAGATTTGGCAAAGCTGTGTTACACTCTGTTCATTCTTAAAGGGAAATATTCCAATTTTACTCCCACTTTCGTTTACACACCACTGCTATGGGAGTCTATCAAGATAAGGAATATGTCGGAGGACACACTCCCTTTGAAGAACAAGTTACTTCTTAACTTGTAACGTTCTTTCAATGGGATGTTCCTCCGACGTATTCCTTATCGCCCCGCCCATCCATCCCCTCAGTAAAACTTCCCTTGTAGTTGCAGCTTACGCTCCTTCAAGATCAATAACAATTCATGCACAGCTACTCTTAAGCTTCAAAACGGAACTGAGCAACGGACGCTGCGCGAGTCTATTTATACGCACAATGACGTCAGCGCCAATACGGAGGCTGTCGAGGGACACCAACTCGAGGGACGTCGACGCGCAGCGCCCTCTACTGAAAATATTTTCCGAGGCCAGCATGCTGGAAGTGATCTATCAAGATAAGGAATATGTCGGAGGAACATCCCATCGAAAGAACGTTACAAGGTAGGAAGTAACTTGTTCTTCTCTCTCATAAGTGCTGACTTCACGGGCTGTGGCAGGAATTTCTTGGGGGTTATAGCTTCTTTGAAGGAATCTGGTTTGGATTAGTTTGCTTTCTATATTGTATTCCTGTATTGATGAGCAGTTCCGTCGTGCTCGGATTAGTTCTCCCTTCAGGATATTTGAAATGAGACGTTTTTATGGCAACTTTCACTGTTAAAATTGAATTTACTGAGGTGGTTTTTCTGAAGGTTTTGGTTGTAAAACCACAGTCCGTATTGCAAATAGTGAGGTCTGAAAAGTCTATTATCTGTTTCATCTCTAACGCTTCACTGAAACCGAAAATATCTTTTCTTATTTTTGTTTATATTCCTTTCTGTAAAACTTCAGTTTATTGCAAATACTTTAACTCTTTAATTGATCAACACTATGTTGTCCTCTATGGAACTTTACTTTAATTTTCTGTACTAGCCTCAGAGGAAGAGCAAGGACTACTCGAAACACGTGTCAGGCTGTACTATTTTCAATCAAACCCAAGCAGTGTCTATTTCATTTTGTGCTGGTGCAGTGAGACAAACAGTAATATGAGTGAAAAGGCATCCACAAACGATAACATACTAGAGAACCTTGGGTTTCATCACCCAGCGACCTCCATCCTACTACTTAACCTGGGAGATCAGATAGAATCAAATGCAAGGGCTGAAGATATGGAAAAAGAATACACTAAGTGTACTCAAGATGATCAAGCTGCTCGGGTTTGTATCCTGTCAATAGTATATGAAGCAGAATCAGTATGGTGAGTAATACTAGTATTACTTCGACGGTCCTGTTTGCCGTGTCTGAAAATTTGCTAACTACAGTGGTCGAACGCTGTCTGAGAGTTGAAAAATAAATTGATTAATAAGGGAAGAAAAATACTTCAGGGGACTGAAACCTGTAAAGATAATGCTGAAATAGATATGTACCAGCTTGAGCAAACTGATTGAGTAATGTGCGCATCTTTGGAACTCTCAGGTGGAGCTGATGTTGATGCTGTCACACTTGGCGGTCCCGCAGAATGTGCAGTAAGTGTAAACTCCCTCCCGAGCCAAACAAGTGGTACAGTGACACAATTGACAAAATGTCCAGGGAAATTATGTAAAAGCCTATATGGAAAAAAATACCAAATTTCAAGCCATAATGTACAATAACAGAAAGGTTTCAAGAACAAAATCAAATGCCTGTGCTTTGAATGAAAGTGTAATGAGTATGACAATTTGTGAACTCAATAATGCGACTAGTGGCCAAAATGTGACGAGTAAGAAAAGAATTATAGAAAAAAAAAATTAGTGAATCAAAACCAGTATTCTTGACAGTATCAAAAGGTATGATAATGTCGACTGATCCCCAACTCACGAATGACATACAAAATGATATGGTCATGCCTATACAAGATGCGAGAAAGTAAGCAAGATCAGTAATCAACCCTATATAGCGGCAGTGCGTAAAGTCCGGAAAAAGCGAAAGCAAAGGTCAAGAGCAGGTCTTAAGGATGTTGTCCTAGAAGATGTAAAATGTCTGTTTGTAGGAAAATCTGAAACATCTAAATTGATCAGTGTAGAGATAGGAGGTGGAGATGTCGTAGAGCTTGTGACTGATAATATTCGTCCTAGCTGTCATTCTGCCAATAGGCTCACTGATGTGCAAGGTGACAGAGTTAAAGTGCTACAACTTCAATATATCAGCGAGCAAGATTTGCATCCTCCCCTCAATAGAGTGACTGTTTTGAGAGTACTACATATTGTTGTCCCGCTTAGAGGCATAACAACCAATGATATGTTGATAGTAGACCAACTAGTTGAACTAAACAAAACCATAACTAACATCTGGTTTGCTTCTGGTAATACTCTTGAATATACCCTGAAATATAATGCTGAACTGTTTCGTCATGGATATAAATGTGGGGTTGCATACATGAATACTGTAAATATATATAAAACTGATTCACAATGAGAGTAACAAGCACCACGTGCCACTGCAGAGATGAAGCCATACTCAGACAATATTTGCCGATTATAGACCGGTCTACCACCCCCAGGGGAAAAGAAAAACAAATTGTAACTAATAATGATGGTGAGAAGTCTGATGGTTGCCCTCACTCAGCCTTTAAAGCCCACTTTGTACAACCTTGTAAGTAACAACAACTTGCTGTGTTCGTGAAACACTAGAGGATCCTACCATCTGTCCTCCACTAAAGGATTATTGGCAAATATTCATCTATATGCCTTGGTGGCACTCCAAGAAACGTGGATGATGGAGCTATGTGAGATAGATGATAGAAGCACTGCCCAGATCGTGGCCACAAAAGGCCCAATAGGAAGACCTAAAGGAAGCTTACTAGTAGCTGTACTGCACCGATGGTGTATAACAGAATCTAGTGGGATATCTACCATGATTCAATTAGACAAAATATCATGTGATATTTTAGCATATAGTGTGATGATACTTATTAGCATCTACGACCCACCCAATTTAGTATCACCTAATAGTAATGTTGTGATAGTAAAACGACTTCTAGCTCAACTTGATCATAATACTCACATTTGGATCGTTGGTGACTTCAATGCCAGGATGGGTGCTCCTCCTCATGATTTATGTAAATCTGAAGCCTACAAAGCAGCCACATTTAATAGTCAGGGAAAAAGATGGGCAGAAATGCTATATATGTATAATTTAAAAATGACTAATGGTTATTGTAGGGGAGATGCACATAAAGCGTATACCAGGATAAGTGGTAAATCAACATCAATGCCAGATTATGTATTTGTTAATCCTGAAGCAATGAGATTAGTGGAAGATATGTCCATAATGATAAAACATGAGTCTGACCATATGCCAAATTTGTGTCAGATTAACAAATACACCAAGCAATGACCAATATGACACTAATGAAGACAAATACCTTAATCAAGGTGAAAACCACATTCAGTGGAATAAAACGAACCTAGACAAGGCAAAATCTGTTGCTGTATGAGAACTAGTATACTATGGAGCTAAATGGGAATCGAATCAGATAGATGCTGGATCTGATCCATTGACCAATTTGATTGCACTGATATCTAGGATTAAGGATACAACAAAATCAAAACGCCACTTTAAAAGTCTGAGTGAAATATGGAATGCGAGTTGTAAGGAAGGAGGGGGTCGGTTTGCCCCCCCCCCCTATACATTCAACACCAAAGGGACCACCAGCTCTTGCAATAGTGGGGAGAAGCCTTCCTTGCCCTTGTCTGGTCCCAGTGGACGAGACCGTGGCACCTACAGAAGCGGGGCTACTGCAAGATACCTTTGGACTCCATTTTGTGTACCCAACACTCCATCTTTGGATTAGGCCGCATTCTAATATCTGTGAAGCCTTCTCTCCCCTCTGCAGCACCGCGCACAGGGAACACTGAAAGCCCCACCTCCTCCCACGCCTGTGCCACCTGAGCCCATTTCTCATGGATGCTATGGTGCGAATTGTGGCAAGCAAACAGTGTATTCTTTTCATCCTTCCTCTGAGATCACTGCCCTGCGTGTGACCGGGCCGAATCATGACGTGTGGCCAGTCCGTCTCCACAAACCCGCTCCTGCACCTCTCACCCCCACTGTTGGAAAGCTACTGCCTGTTCAACCCTGTGCCTCTCCAGTCTTCTTTTGATGTAACAGAAGTGTGACCCTTCTTTCTGACCACCCTAGAGTGCCCCCAATATTACTAATCTTGTGTTGTCATATATTCTGCCTTAAACCAACGCATGTCAATCTATCCCCTCCCGCTCTGAAGTGCCAGACCAGACAACTGTTAAATCTCACCCCCCAGTAAGAGGCGGGATAATGTAAATAAGTGTGTACAATATATAGGCCTCTCTTATTACCAAAGGTATAGTTTATGGGTTATTATTTACTGCATGTCTTGTGATAGCATGTAGATTAGTTAGACTGTACCAGCCGCCTCTCCCGGACCCAAACTGACATTCACCTCACACGGACCAGCCCAGCTGGCCCACGTGACGCCTACCAGCCCGCCAAGCTGCCAGCCACTCTCATGGAGTCTGCCCCTATAGTGCCATACTAGGACCCAATCCCTCACCAATCCAAATGTAACTTGTAGACTGTATGGAAAACGTCATCTATGACGCTGTAACCCTTTAAAAATATACTGTTTTGTATTGTTTGCCAGAGGGCTCTCAAGGCAGCAGAGTTCTCTGGATGCTGAATTTTACATACATTTTTATTGTCTATCACAATCAATCTTCTGGTCTCATTCCCTACTGGTATGTGTCCTTTATTCTGAGTTTCTATTTTATTGTGGGAAGTGACCACCTTTTACTTACTACATTAATAAAATGGTCAATCAAATGCATAGTGCTATATAATTGAACTCAGACAGTAGACAGCATTTTTATATTTCTCTTACCCATACTTACAGATGAATGAAAAGGATAAAAAGGAAATAACCACATCTAAGCGTTTGACTAAGATTTTGAGAATAAAAACTTGCAGTATGTTTTAGATGCATGCAAAGGAATTACTAGCAAAAATAATAGACTTATTTAACCAATTGTATTTCATTTGCTCTGAATCCTGCTCACACTGACACCTATGTGCCAAAGCACAAAATGCATAAGTACATCCATCCAGATGTAAAGGTATTCTCTGCTAGCGAATACCGCAACAAGAACATCCAGGCCTCCAATACCATTGTATGGATGAGAATGAAGCTCAATGTTATTTTAAGACTAGTGGTGGAAGTTGAGGAACCAGAGAGTGAAGAGGAGGATAAAGAGGAGATTGACAACACGGAAAATGAGAGCAAGGATGTGCAGGGCAATGAGGTAAGTACAAGGAAGATGGTGTAGGAGGTGTGGGGTGGGGGGGTTGGTGGGAGTTGTCGTGAGGAGAACAGAGAGGAGAATGTCCACAACAATAAGCCTGCTTGACAATAATGACGTTGAAAGAATTTCCACCATAGGAAGAGTATTTTGTGCTTGTTTCTAGAATTCTATCTCCTATTTCAGAATAGTGTAATATTTAGCGTTTGCCAAAATGTTCACAATTCATTTTTACAAATGAAGAAGTCACTGGCAAGACAGGGGCCTCATTATGAGTATGAGTTTGGTGGTGCAGTACAGTAAAAAAAAGTGGAGGAATTGCCTCTTGTACCACTCTGATGAATTCTTAGTCTGACCTCAAAGTGGCGGATCCTCCAATTTAAGGCACATCACATTTACTGCACGGAATAACCGCTCACAGTAAATCTACAAAACATATAGTCTTATTTTAACTCCAAAAATGGGGATTTACACCAGCGTACCACCACTCCTAATCCCTTGGTAGTACAAGGGTACCAAACGGAGGTTATGGTAAATGATTTTGCTGTGAAATCGACAAATGTACTACTAATTTGCCACCAAAAATATAATGAGGCCCATTGAGCTACTGTTTCTCACCTCCCAAGTCATTGAATAGCTTTCATGGGGGGAGACCTGAAATATGTGGTGGGTATTGTGATGAATTGCTCTCTGGCAAGGCTTTAGAAGGCCTTGCATTTTTTACTTTTATTAATTTATAAAATTATGCAGTTAATTCCATCACTTAAGGGGTAATCCGCTGATCAGATTCCTCTTTCATAATCTCCATGCTAAAGTCATAGCGTACACCTCTGCACTGCTGCATCTGTAGCTTGATAGCAGCGCCTTTCATACAGTGGCACAGGACATGTTCAGGTCACAGGTGCCTTCCTGACAGCTGAAGTGAAAGCAAAGTCACTGCAGCACAGGAGTGGCATTTACGATATGTATCCCTGTTCCAAAATATTATGATTATGAGTAGCCCATGCGGGTGGCAGGGTAAACTCTAAATTTAAGCCATACATGAGTTAGGGCATGTTGCATGCTCATAATAATTGTTGCAACATCCAATTTGATATCACACGCATGTTTGTTCCTATGAGACAGCTCAGCTGTGTAAGGTGATGTGTATTCTGGCCAGACAGGGTGGTCCTGCAAGTGACAGGGTGGGAACCTGGAAGGCCATGCTTTTTCTTTGATCCCTTTTGAGGGTATGTAATGTCCTCACTCAGAGACAGCCGCTCAACAGGCAAATGCCCTAGGCCCAGGAATTAAAGAAGCATGCCCTTACAAAAAGAGTAATCTCACACCAGGGTGATGCATACCAAAGGGGCCTTTCATCCTTTCATTTAGTAGGGGAAGGTGGGGGGTTAGTGTAGCCAGGAAGAACCCTGTACAGTTGGTGGAAGGTTCCACCCTGTCGTTTCTCTCTACCCCTGTCTCTCCTTCCTGTCCTCTCCACTTCCTGTAGCACAAAGCACTTGGAGTGTGAATTTGGAAGGGCAAAGTCCCCTCATTTCAAGAGCAGTGATTGAACCCCTAAAGCCAGCTAGCTTTAGTCCAATCACCTGTGGACCTTTATCTCTAAAGGAAGTGGTTTCCCACCACATCTTTGAATCATCATTTGGTCTTCAACCCTTGAAGAAAATGTTGTTGCGCCCTGCTGGGAAAGCTGCCCTTTCCAGAATCCTCCAGTTGTGAGGGAAGGGAGGTGTTCCAAGGCCGAGGAAACGTCCAGCATAACCATCCACAGGGAACATTGGGGGTGAGCTGCTGCTAGAACAAGACCTGCCTCTCTGCCATCCACAGGGGTACCCAGGACCTCACCATGCTGGATGACCCCTGCAGTTGTGTGCAAGCCTCCCCCGTGTTCGGGAGCACGAGAACAAGGACTCATCGTGTCCCTGATACCATGAAAAACGACTTCATAGCGATTGGAAGCCAGCACAGCAAAGATTCCCCATCAAACCGCTTTGATCTGTGATTCGAGTGTGTTTGACACAGTTCGAACCAGCAGGTCACTCTGGGGCTGCCTTTACCATTCAACGTTCTAGCAAGAACAGTTTGACCATCTCAAACTAGTTCACCGCCACACCATGCCAGCTGAAGTGCGTCATTGCTTCGGCTCGAACCAAGAAGTTCTGTTGCCTCCTTATTGCTCAAATCGATATTTGAACTGCCATCTTCTACATCAGCACGCCTGTAAGTCAAACGAACTGTGTGTCTTCCGAAAAGCGACCTTCAAACTTTTGCATCAAACCGATACACCTGGGTATCCTGGTAAACTTCAACTGCTGAATGGAAAGTGGTGATCACCTGATCGGCACAGCTTGAGTTACTTTTTTCGAACCGCAGCTACCTTCCGTTTGACCCCGGCTCCACACGCATTCACTGCTGGATCACTGTGACTGCTGCATTCTTGAACTGAATCGAACCATCAAACCACATGAAGAAGCCATGTTCGAAGCCATCATACTACTAAGACAATGGAAAAGGTATTTTTGACTGATATCTTCCCCAAGGTCCATCGTTGGGCCCTAGAGACTGCATAGGTCATTTTATTCCCTTTGCAAACCTCAAGAACATATCCTTTTTGAACATTCTGATCTTTATTTGCATTTTCTCCCCATGTCTTATTACCCAGAGTGTTGCATCTGCTATCTATCTTTGCATATTCTGTGTTCTTTCTACAGGGGTGGGTTTTTGTAGTGTTTTCTAGTTACCTAATATTGTACATGATATGTTTGGTTAAAGTATATATATTTTTATAGAAATTTGATTGGACATTCCTTTATTGTGGACTGTCATAAATCTTTCTTTGCATTGCTAACGGACCACATTCACCCCCCTCTTAAGAGGTATATATTTTAAATGTGCCTGTTTTCCATTTATGATTGTGTTGGCTCCTGGTTTGTAGAGGATTTAGGGCTTAGACTGTTAAGCCGCTACTTACCCTTGAACTCCTGCAAAGAAGTCAATTCATCACAGGTATAATTAATTAAATTAGATATGCCATTTTTACTGTAATATCAATTCATCTTCAGAGTTAAGTGTCGGCCCCACATTTCAGAAGGTGGGGTTGTGCTCATTGCATTACATTGGTGCACCCTAAGTAGAGCAGGCTCAGCATATTTAGCGCTTTGGATGCATGATGTTCTCCAAAGCTTGCCATTGGTTCACTGCAGAATATGCAAGTGGGAATAATTCAAATCTGCATTCTAACCTATCAGGAGCTACAGTAAACATGGTGCCCTCAAATCTGTCAGATCTGAAGATCCTTCTGGTTGATTCTTCAACTTATTGAAAACCTTCCTAAGACATAGACAACCAAGCAAGCAGCAATGTTTACATCTCTGGGTCAGAGCTTAAGCAGAATAGTGGAATCATGCAGTGGGGTCTGAACTCTGCATGCATGACTCCCTCAATCCACTCCCCATGCCCGCAGGTAACCCTGAATCTTTACAGACATCTTGTTTCATGTGCTCATAAAGACTTTAAACCATGCACGATGAACACATTTAAGAGTCTGAGCCTCCAGTGCAGCATGAGGAAAAGGCCTGAAAAGATGTGGGGGCCTATGTTCTGGGATAAATCACTGGTTCTGGGAATTGGCATCCCCTGTACTTCTCAAGAGGAATGGGAACAAATGGTGCCTCTGAATCCCTGTTGCTCATCTTATTTGGGGAAAAATTTGTTTTTTGTGTACAATGTTGTAGGTCTTCTTAATTGGAGTGAGGGCGAGATCCCTTCAACCTAACTGGCAAGTTTGTCCACATTCTAATTTTCGTTAACTCAGATAAGAGGCACATGCCTGGATGAGGAGACATCTCACCCCCAAAATACATTGGCAGATGCTCTAATGCTGATGCAAAATATAGGGGTGTATTTGCCTGAGTACACTTTGCTTGTTATAATATGAAGACCAATTCAATGAAGAGTGATGTAGTGCGATCATCAAGAGGTATATCAGAATTATTACAATTTATAATTGATTATTTATAACATGCTTAACACCCAGAGGTTTTGAAGCGCGGACCTGAGGATCGAACCTGTGTTGATCTGCATCGTCTTGTTTGCAAGGCGAGCGCGTTACCCCTGTGCTATCCCCCCAATACTAATTATGTGCGAACATAGATTAAGAGCTAACAAAGAACACATTTTTGATCTACTAAAATACATGCTGTGTCAAATGAAGAAATTGCCCACAAAGTCCTCTCATATGACAATGTAAGGTTAATTTCTAGATCAGAATTGCATTGGTCCTTAGCCATATGGGTAGCAGTACCACTTCGGCTGCAATAGAGCTTAGTGTCCCCGATCTGAGCCCATACCAGATGATACTCAGGTTCTCATCCACCTCTCGGTGATTATCTTTCAGACCTGAACACCATCAACTCCATTTACTCTACGATCGAATCCTGGATGGCAGAGAACTGGTTATGTCACAACAGTGAGAAAACCAAACTTCTGCTGATTGGTTACCCCTCCACCTTGGGCAAACTGGACAAGCAATATTACTCTTTCACCATTGATAACCTCCCCATCTCTGTCTCTCAAGTCATCAAGACACTGGGCGTGTACCTTGAACCTAACTTGACCATGGACAGACAGGCTAATGTAATTGCATCCTCCTCCGCCTATCACTCCAAATTGCTCAATGCAGCTAGACCCTTCCTCTCCCAACAGAACTGCTCCCCATTGCCAGGGCAATTATTGGGTCTAGGTTGGATTACTGCAATGCCCACTTTGTAGGGACCTCTTGCAAGAATTTGGCCAAACTGCAACTAGCGCAGAACAACGCCCTGAGGGCCACAACTGGCATTTCTCGAAGGGACCATATCTTGCATCTCAGAAGACAGGGTCACTGGCTCCCCGTCAAGGAAGGGATTGTCTTCAAAACCCTTGCCTTGACACACAAATGTCTCCACGGGTTAGCTCCCCCGTATCTAGCTGAAAGGATTATTAGACACACGCTCTCCAGACCATCTAGAGTCGCCAGTGCGAATAGAATCTCTATGCCTCTTACCCGCAAAGTTCGGGCGGGTGGCACCAGCTTCCCAACTATGGCCGCCACTTTTTGGAACACTCTCCCGTCCCAGATTAGGCTCATTGACTTTCATGCAACCTTCTAGAAAGCCATTAAACCAGACTCTTCATCCGAATAGGCATCTCTCATTCATCTTTTGTATGTATCTCTGTTATGCATCTAAGTAATGTTCATCAAATGTATTATGCAACAAATAACTTGGATCAAGCTTTACCCACATTGGGCCGCATTCCTGTAACCCTGAATCAAGCCTTCTTACGCTCTTCACAGCACCTCGATGCCTGTGGCCTGTAGTGCGCTCTATAAATCCAAAAATAAAATAAATACAGTGAGCCTATAATAGCAAATGATGAGTCGACTCATATCTCAAAGCCAAGCGTTACTAATGAAATCACGCATGATGTGATCCCCAGACAAGTACTTCTGAGATTGGAGAAGGCATTCCAACTGAATCAACCAACATTAGGCCAAAAAGTAATATAAGTGAAAAGGCATCCACAAGCGATAACATTCTAGAGAACCTTGGGTTTCATCACCCAGCGACCTCCATCCTACTACTTACCCTGAGAGATCAGATAGAATCAAATGCAAGGGATGAAGCTGTGGAAGAAAAATACACTAAGTGTACTCAAGATGATCAAGCTGCTCGGGTTTGTATCCTGTCAATAGTATATAAAGCAGATATCAGTATGGTGAGTAATGCTAGTATTACTTTGACGGTCATGTTTGCCGTGTTTGAACATTTTCTAACTACAGTGGTCGAACACTGTGTGAGAGTTGAAAAATAAATTGATTAATAAGGGAAGAAAAATACTTAGAGATCAGGGGACTGAAACCTGTAAAGATAATGCTGAAATAGATATGTACCAGCTTGAGCAAACTGATTCAGTAATGTGCGCATCTTTGGAACTCTCAGGTGGAGCTGATGTTGATGCTGTCACACTTGGCGGTCCCATAGAATGTGCAGTAAGTGTAAACTCCCTGCCGAGCCAAACAGGTGGTACAGTGACACAATTGACAAAATGTCCAGGGAAACAATGTCAAAAGCCTATATTGAAATACATACCATATTTCAAGCCATAATGTACAATAACAGCAATGTTTCAAGAACGAAACAAAATGCTTGTGTTGTGAATGAAAGTGTAATGAGTATGACAATCTGTGAACTCGATAATGCGACTAATGGCCAAAATGTGACGGGTAAGAAAAGAATTATAGAAAAAAATAAAAATAGTGTATCAAAAACAGTATTCTTGACACAGTATCAAAAGGTATGATAATGTCGACTGATCCCCAACTCACGAATAACATACGAAATTATATGGTCATGCCGATGCAAGATGCAAGAAAGTAAGCAAGATCAGTAATCAACCCTATATAGCGGCAGTGCGTAAAGTCCGGAAAAAGCGAAAGCAAAGGTCGAGCGCAGGTCTTAAGGATGTTGTCCTAGAAGATGTACAATGTGTGTTTGTAGGAAAATCTGAAACATCTAAATTGATCAGTCTAGAGATAGGAGGTGGAGATGTTGTAGAGCTTGTGACTGATAATATTCGTCCTAACTGTGATTCTGCCAATAGGCCCACTGATGTGCAAGGTGACAGAGTTAAAGTGCTACAACGTCAATATATCAACAAACAAGATTTGCATCCTCCCCTAAATAGAGTGACTGTGTTGAGAGTACTACATATTGTTGTCGCGCTTAGAGGCATAACAACCAATGATATATTGATAGTAGACCAACTAGTTGAACTAAACAAAACCATAACTAACATCTGGTTCGCCTCTTATAATACTCTTGAATATACCCTGAAATATGATGCTTAAGTGTTTCGTTATGGATATAAATATGGGGTTGCATACATGAATACTGTAAAATAAAGTGGGGAGATTTTCACTCCGGGGTTGGGTCCCTTCACCCCAATGGCACATAACCAAAACCTCTCACCGGGCAAACGGCCCAGTTTCTCGAAGAACTGGGGACAGGAACAAACACTATACTTAAAGGACTTTACAGTTCGAAGAGTGCAAACAGAAATTTGGGGTAAGGGAAACAGACAGATACACCTACATTCAGATCCGGCACTGGATAACACACAAGGAAATCAAGAAAGCAGCTACTAGAGTACCGGTGGGCCTGGAAGTAACGCTACATGAAGGGGACAAAGCAGGAGCTGTCTCAAAAATATATAAGCTGTTGGACAGTGCACAAGAGAGTGACTCCTTCCCATACATGGACAACTGGGAAAAAGACATGGGTGACTCCTTCACCGAGGAGGAGTGGACCCAAATCTGGAAGAGAGCACAGAAATCCTCCAGATGCACAGCCATTAGAGAGGCCGCACATAAGATTGTACCTGACCCCCCTAAGGTTGCATAAAATTAACCCCAATTACCCACCCATGTGCTGGAAGAAATGCGGAGGCAAGGGTGACTTGTACTATATGTGGTCGCCCTGCCCCAAGGCGGCTATGTACTGGAAGGAAGCTCTGGGCCACATCAAGGAAATCACAGGGAAACAACTGCCAGCAGCGCCAAAAGTCATACGCCTGGGCACTACGGTCGAAGATGTATACGCGGCAACAGGCAACAACGCATCACTTATCACCCACCTGCTAATGGCAGCTAAAATAACCTTGGCACAAGCATGGAAAAACCCAGACGGCCCAATAACAGCATGCTGGTGGGTGAAAACATGGAACGTAATGGCCATGGAAAAGGTAGGGGCCCTGAAAGACAGCAAGTACCTCAAATTTCGGGGAATCTGGGACCCCTTCTTCGACTATGTCAGAGACACAGAAGCATATTTATTTAGGCCAAACCTGTTAAGAGCGATACAAAACTGAACGCTGACAAGCCAAGTCCAGAAACTCTGCTTCAATGCGGAAACTAACTAGCCAGGACACAACAATCCCTTCAGAAAACAGATGGACCAATCCGTGCCATCGGGGTACCGGGAGGGGTCGAGGGGGAAAGGTTGTTGAACAATTGTAGTCAAAGTTAAGCTAATGTTCAAATTTACAACTAAAAACTGTAACACCAATGGTTAAGATGTGGCCTTAGCAAATGATATGTGTTAAATTACTCACATGTTTAGCCAACACAATACTTGAAAATGATGGTGTTTGAATAAATAAAGTTGGTTAAAAAATAAAATAAAGTGGGGAGACTAAACCGATTCACAATGAGAGTAACAAGCACCACGGGCCCCACAGAGATGAGGCCATACTCAGACAATGTGCCGATTCTAGACCGGCCTACCCCCGCAGGCCCTCAGGGGAAGAGAAAAGAAAATGTGTAACCAATAATGATGGTGAGAAGTCTGATGGTTGCCTTCACTCAGCCTTTAAAGCCCACTTTGTGCAACTTTGTAAGTAACAACAACTTGCTGTGTTCGTGAAACACTAGAGGATCCTACCATCTGTCAGCCCCTGAAGGATTACTGGCAAATATTCATCTATATGCCTTTGGTGGCACTCCAAGAAACGTGGATGATGGAGCTATGTGAGATAGATGATAGAAGCACTGCCCAGGTCCTGGCCACAAAATGACCAATAGGAAGACCTAAAGGAAGCCTACTAGTAACTATACAGCACCCATGGTGTATAACAGAATCTAGTGGAATATCTACCATGATTCAATTAGTCAAAATATCATGTGATGATTTAGCATATAGTGAGATGGTACTTATTAGCATCTACGATCCACCCAATTTAGTATCAACTACAAGTAATGTTGTGATAGTAAAACGACCTCTAGCTCAACTTGATCATAATACTCACATTTGAATCGTCAGTGACTTCAATGCCAGGATGGGTGCTCCTCCGGAAGGTCTTCCTGATTTATGTAAATCTGAAGCCTACAAAGCAACCAAATTTAATAGTCAGGGAAAAAGATGGGCAGAAATGCTACATATGTATAATTTAAAAATGACTAATGGTTATTGTGGGGGAGATGCACATAAAGCGTATACCAGGATAAGTGGTAAATCAACATCAATGCCAGATTATGTATTTGTTAATCCTGAAGCAATGAGAGTAGTGGAAGACATGTCCATATTGTTAAGACATGAGTGTGAACATATGCCAATTTGTGTCAGATTAACAAATACACCAAGCAATGACCAATATAACACTAATGGAGACAAATACCTTAATCAAGGTAAAAACCGCATTCGGTGGAATAAAACAAACCTAGCCAAGGCAAAACCTGTTGCTCAATGAGAACTAGTATACTAGGGAGCTAAATGGGAATCGAATCAGATAGATGCTGGATCTGATCCGTTGACTGATTTTATGGCACTGATATCTAGGATTAAGGATACAACAAAATCAAAATTTTAAACGTCTGAGTGAAATATGGAATGCAAGTTGTAAGTAAGGAGGGCATCGGTTTGCCCCCACCTCCCTATACATTCAACACGAAAGGGATCGCTTGCTCTTGCAATAGTGGGGGGACGCCTTCCTTGCCCTTCCCTGGTCCCAGTATACGAGTCCCTGGCACCTACAGAAGCGGGGCTACTGCAAGATACGTTTGGACTCCATTTTGTGTACCCCAGACTCCATCTTGCTGCAATCTGGTATCTGTGAAGCCTTCTCTCCCCTCTGCAGCACCACACACAGCGAACACTGACAGCCCCCACCTCCACCTCACGCGCCTCTCCCACCCAAGCCCATTTCTCATGGATGCTCTGGCGCAAATTGTTGCAAGCAAACAGTGTATTCTTTTCATCCTTCCTCTGAGATCACTGCCCTGCGTGTTACCGGGCCGAATCATGACTTGTGGCTCATCCGTCTCCACAAACCCTCTCCTGCACCTCTCACCCTCACTGTTGGAAAGTTACTGCCTGTTCAACCGTGTGCCTCTCCAGTCTTCTTTTGATGTGACAGAAGTGTGACCCTTCCTTTCTGACCACCCTAGAGTGCCCCCAATATAACTAATCTTGTGTTGTCATATATTTTGCGTTAAACCAACCCATATCAATCTATCACCTCCTGCTCTGAAGTGCCAGAACAGACAACTGTTAAATCTCACCCCCCAGTAAGCCACCTGGAGGGCAAGACCACACACCCTTCACCTTTCCAACGATCTGAGGCGGGATAATGTAAATAAGTGCGTCCAATTTATAGGCCTCTCTTAAAACCAAAGGTATATTTTATGGGTTATTATTTACAGAATGGCCTGTGATAGCATGTAGATTAGTTAGACAGCACCAGCCACCTCTCCCGGACCCGAACTGACCTTCACCTCGCACGGACCAGCCCAGCTGATCCAGGTGACTCCTACCAGCCCGCCAAGCTGCCAGCCAATCTCGTGCAGCCTGCCCCTATAGTACCATACTAGGACCCAATCCCTCACCAATTCAAATGTAACTTCTACACTGTATGGAAAACGTCATCTATGATGCTGCAACCCTTTAAAAATGTACAGTTTTGTATTGTTTGCCAGAGCGCTCTCTGAAGGCAGCAGAGTTCTCTGGATCCTGAATTTTACATAAACCTTTATTGTCTCTCACAACAATCTCCTGATCTCATTCCCTACTTGTATGTGTCCTTTATTCTGAGTTTCTATTGTATTGTGGGGAGTGAACACCTTCAAAGTACTCCCAAGGGCCAAGGTTATGAATTCAGACTGCTAAAAGCTGTCTTCATAAGGACATTGCTGAAACGCTTGCAAATCCTAGTACAGAATGTGGTGAGACAGACATAGCTAATAAAATTAAATTGTTAAAAATAGCCTACGGGAGATGGTTGAGATCACATAGGATGAGATGTGAATAGGAACTATGGAGGCAGCTGGCAAATCATGCCAAAAACAATAACAACACTGGCATATGGTTTGTCATATGGGAGACAGTAAAAAAAGATCTCCCTTGGCACAGGAGCAGAACTGGGTGACCCATATAGGAAACACATTGCGATGTGCATTTCCGATTGACATGGATGAATTAGAGATAATAAACACTTGGAAATGCAAATCCTCTGTGGGAGACATTCGGAAGATCTTTGAGAAATTACACTCCTCTCGAGCAACAGGTCCTGACGGCACCTGTAATGGTCTTGTCAGAATGTCTCAGAGTCTCTGGGCTAAAGCCCTATACATTCTTTATGTTCACATCGGTAGAATTTGGAACGTTCCTTCCTCGTGGAGACAAAGTAATACTCTCCCTGTCTATAAGAAAGGAAGTAGAATGAACCCTGGTAACTATAGAATTCTGGCGATGCTGGATATTCCAGCAAAATTATTTGATAGTCTTGCCTAACGAATGAAATCTTGGGATCAATGAAAATAAAATCCTCCCTCCAAATCAACTGGGCTTCAGAGCTCTCTCAAGCACAGTTCATAACCTGACAATTTTAGTATCATCTGTTGAATATTCATGGTCCAGATGTCAAGTACCGGTATACAAAGCATATATAGATTTTAGTGCTGCCTTGGACATGGTCATGAAGAATCGACTAAGGACCAAACTGGCTGCTTGGATGACTCCTCATGGCCTGTTATCAATGCTCATGCAGCTACACTGTGAAACATCAGCGAGAATTCGATTGAATGGAGATGGACATGGACAACTCTCAAGCCCTATTCATACCACCAGAGGGGTAAAACAAGACTGCATAGTGGCAGCGACTTTATTCAATCTTTCTCTAGCCGATCTTGCTGAAGTTCTATCGGCATGTGTTTCGTTCCTGGTGAAAGTAGGGCCGATGATTATTGGCTGGCTTGCCTATGCTGACGATCTGTTACTTTTGGATCACACACCCTGCGGCGTGCAACGTATGCTAGATGCCCTGAGTCCATTTGATAAAACAAATTGTTTACAAATTAATATCAGTAAAAAAAAAACATGATGTTCTCTGGAAAAACAAATATAATGTAAAAAAAGTTTGGAAAATTGATAATCAGCCCGTAGATACTTTCTCCACCTACATGTACTTAGGGGTAGTTGTTGATAACAAGTTAAATTGGGCTGCTTATTGGAAAGAAACATGTGACAACTGTAGGCGAACCGCCCATGCCCTAAGTAAATTTATCGGTAGACAGGGTGGTTGCACTATTAAAACTATTATGCTGCTTTATTCAGCAAAAATAGTGCCATGTATGTTGTATGGTGCTGAGGTGTGGGGTGAAAAGTACTGGAACGACATGAAAATACTGGAAGGAAACATATTGAGAATGTTATTTAGGATGCCTAGGTCGCTACCAATTGAATATATACGGCTGGTACATTAGCGCGGCAGCAGTAATAAAAAAAAGTATACATGTGTTATGCAAAATGACTCTTAATTAACACTCATACCTTCATGGTTGAGTTTTTGCTGCAGTTTGCAAAATTGACAACTTTGAACGATTGGGGATTGTGGGGAATTCAGTGACTTACTATAGAAAGTGGGTGGACAAGGTAGATGAAAGCGGTGATGAACCTACTAATTTGATCCATAAGAAAAAAATGAGATGCCTCCTAGAGGACTATAGCAAAGAGATTGATAGGGTTTGTCTTGCCTCTAATGCTAATAGTGGTCCATTCCTGTGTTATTGGATAGAACGCAGTCTGGTTCATTTGTACATTGATGCTTATCCAAATAGTAACCTAATTAGGCAATATTTGCTTTTTAAACGCAATGTCTCTAGAGCACTTGAAATCAAGGGAGCAAAAATTGGAATTGAATGCCACAATCGACTGTGTCGTCCATGTGGCGAATTGGAAATTGAATCATCTAAGTATATCATTATGCAATGCCAAAGTCTGTGTGCACTAAGAAATCAAGCTATTAAATCTTAAAACAATACGTTCCCTGTTCAGAGCTCAGATCTTTTGTGGAGAATCATAATGGAAGGCAATGACATGAATTGTATTTATCATTTGATCACATTTTATGAGTAATGTTTGGAAATGTTATTTGAATTGTATTAACTTATGTGTACACTTTTGTAGTTTTATAGTTAGCAGTTTTTTGTACATTTTAGCAAAGACAAATCTTTTAATCCATCGTGTTTTTCTTAATTATGATTGCAATTGAATTAATTGAGACATTCTATAGTTAATATGCAGTGTATTTTACTATGTGATATAATCAGATCTCTGTTATGAGATAGCTAGTAGCCGTTTTTAAACATGTATTTTGATGATGTGTGACTAATGGTAATGTGTCTTTACACAAAGTCATTATTGGCTATATGTATATTAATAAATACAAATGTAATAACATTTTCAAGTATAAGGATCAACCACCTCTGCTCCAAATAGAATAGAATGGGAGGAGAATGAGTGTAAAAGTATAATGGTACAAAAGGGATCTCAAGCTAATAGGGTCAGATGGTGTATTTTGACTCTATTATCCACTGTTACACAGTTACATAATATACGCCTTAATGATAGCAGCTCTGATGTGATTGCAGTGCTCAGTCTGGAGGAGGAGGAGGAGATGCTGTGCTCATTGATTGATTCAGCGACTTTTCATTGATTTCAATGACCCCTTTTTCTAAATTCCAATGTTTTGGAATTGCACATTTTAGCAATCAAAAGGTGCATTATAAGTATAGATTGAAAACATGTATAGGTGTATTATGTGAGTAAATCCAGGGTATTCGTCCCTTCTACACAGGAGGGAGCCATCCTCTTTAAGGCTAGGGAGGTCAGCCTGCTAAGCAAGGCCCTGAGTAGGGGTCTGGGAAAGTGGGACCTCAATGGGAGTGACTCCGCTCTCGGGGACAAGGACTCCCATTTGTGTAAGGAACTTTCTGTCCAGAGTACATTGTCGGCCTACATGAGAATCAGAAAGACTGTTCCTTCTGTTTTGGACTCACCAAATACTGACATTTCTTCAATATATTTGGCTTCAGGTAATGCTGGATCTCACCTGAACTCCACACTCAAAGAACAGCAACACAGCCCTTATGTTTGTAATGACGTACATAAAATGATGAGGAACCTAGAATGGAGGAGAGAGAATCCTACGTAGAGGCGGGAAGGCATCCTGGAGGGGTAGAGCTACGCTAGATCGCAGAGCCAGCAGTAACGTGGAGAATGAGCGACTCGCTCGCAAGACGCCGGAAGACTGGCATTCTGACCAACTGGAAGCCAAGGTCGGGAGAGAGACATAGGTGACCCTCTTGCCTGGTGGCACTACTACACAGAAGCTGTGGTGAGCCTGGGGCCTGTTCATTGAAGCTGAGACCAGACTGCAACAGAGAGGTTGGATACCCGATCTCCACATAAGAAGTGTGTGAGCTGCTGAGCCCAGCAGCCAAAGGGAAGTGAAGGCTCCCAAAGAGGTAACACCACTGTGGAGGCACAAACAGAGCTATCAGAAGCTGGGAGAGATATGAGGGTTATGGGGGACCGAGAAGAACCCAGCGGGCAGATGCCCTACCAAGGCCCTGATAAAGCAGGCATATCTGAGGGCCAGAGAGCTTTTGAGAGCCCTGAGAAACCAAGAGACATTGACGTTTGAGGCTGGGAGAGCCACAAGGGTTATGGGAGCCGAGAAAACCTGATCGGGCAGACGTCCTATCCAGGCCCTGCTAAAGGAACTCTAGCAGAGGGCCAGGGGGCGTTCAAGAGCCCTGAAAAACCAAGAGACTTTTCTTTTCGAGGCTGGGAAAGCCAGAAGGGTTATGGAAGCCAGATCAACCCGAGGGGGCAGAGGCCTCACTGACACTGAATTAAATCAAGCCTATCAGCGGGTCTGATGGTTTTGGAGAGCCCTGAGAAACTCAGAGGCTTTTCTTTTTGAGGCTGCCAAAGCCACAAGGGTTACGGGAGCCAACAAAAGCTGAACGGGCAGACGCCCTTCCAAGGCCCTGCTAAAGCAAGCCTGACAGATGGCCAGAGGACTTTGGAGAGTCCTGGAAATACAAAATATAGTGAACAGAACTGGGAGGAGGGGAATTCTGGAGGGTTCCAGTTTTTAAAAACTAGACGAGGTCACTGTCTAGCACCAAGTAAGAAATGGTGGAATTGTGTAAAGAACACATTGGGCCTCATTATAACTCGCCCGATATGGAAACAACGGTGGCGGTAAACCCGCCGCCACTGTTGTTTCCATGCCGGGCGATTACAACTCCTGCAGGCGGACGAGGAAACACCGGCACCATCACGAGATGGTGCCAGTGTTTCCATGATCCCCACCCCCATTGAATCCTATGAGACTCAATGGGAATGTGGATTAGCACCATTCCGCCTCCGGAATTCCCGGGACACCGGTGTTGTAATGCCCCGGTAATTCCGGAGTCACGGAGGCGGAATGGTAATACGAGTCCGGGGGTAACCAAGCGGTTTTACCGCCTCGGTTACCGCCGGACTCGTAATGAGGCCCATTGTTTTTCCTTAGAAAAAGGTAACCGTTTCAAATATATGTAAATACTTCAAATTTGATATAAAGAACCTGCAGAGAGGCTGAGGAATCTATGATGAGAAATTGATGAACTTTGTGAAAGAGATACAGAACTTGATGAACTTTTAAAACCTTCTTGGAAAGTGTTGAGCCCGGCAAAAGCCAAAGACCGAGGCTATTGCTCCGGCTTTCTTTTTTTGTTTTGTTTTTTTTCACCCAAGTTGTAGGGCCAGTTAGCTCGTAGGATTTGGACTAACACGTCTTTCTTTTGGACTTTGACGAGCACCCTTACTTTTAGTTTGGTTAGGCAGGGACCTTCCCTCATATGGCTATGTCTAGATAGGCATTTTCCTTATTATTTGAATAAAACCCCTTGAACATGTCATAACTTAGTCCGACTCCTTCTTCTGTTTTCCCAGAATGAACATTTGGTGTCTTTAGCTGCTACTATGAATGGCCACTTATCCTGAGGGAGGATGGGCACCCGGGTAAAGCAATTCTCTCTGATATAAGGACAAGCTGCACTTCGAAAGCATGAATACACTAGCAGGGCCAACTTCAACTTTCGATCTCAGTCTGGCATAAAGCGCTAAGATAAGACACACTATTATTTATTACCTGCATGTGCCAATGGCACAGTTCGGTGAAAGACAAATTCCGTCCCTATTATGTTATTGCCCTAGTCCTTTTCTTCCTACACATTCAAATGAGTTGATTTATGTGTTTATAACTGCCTGAATATAACAGGTTAAATAAAGCTTTCTGCCATTTGTGACTAGAATACAATTATGATAACAGTGCTAATGTTCACAGGGGGAATTAAACCACAATGATTGAAGGATCACAAAATGTGTTTTATCCACAAGCCTACAAGGGCAATGGAAACATTGAACACCTAACATAGGCACTTGAAAATGCTTCCATGCCACATACTTCGACAGCTAAGGTGTTAAATGCTCTTTTTACCATCCCTGCATCTTATTGGGTTGCCAAAGTTGAGGGCACCGGAAAGAGTAGTAGATTTTGAGAATAAAATACACACACAGTGACACACTGTTTGACTTGGTTTAGGCATGTAGGGCTGTTGCATAGACCAAATAAAAAGGAAGAAATTAATTAAACACAATGAATAATAAGCACATAACACTAAATGCTGAACAAATGGCATCCCAGGCATTTTTCCAAGCAGGTTACAGGAGTTAGTGCCAAAAAAATAATAGATTTAGATAAAAACGCAGTAGAAATAGCAGGGAATGCAATACAACAATAAATAACCATTGTGATTATGGAAATCATAATCCACTGCTATGATGTCCAAGCAAGGAATACCACATTTTCTCTGTACGATACGTTTTCCCTTTTTTTAAAAGTGCTGTGGTTTTAGAGGATAGGGAACTTTGAGTCTCATTACAAATTCCCATGAAAATACCACCAAACTCATTTACCATTTCCACTGCTTGTAATCATGGTAAATCTACGTGATTACAAGTGGCACAGTGGCAGTGCTGATCCTCATTTGAATTCCAAAGGACTCCCTTGTGGAAAGGAAAGGATTTACGCTTGGTGGTAATTCTACCTGCAATAAATCATCAATTTTTGCAGATACAGTGGAAAACCTCAAGCAAGTATTTCAGTAATTTCCTCTACTTTACTTCCAAATTTGGTGGTCCGAGAAATTGGTGGGAAAGTGGTGGCAATCACCTTACTTTACAGTCTTCTGTTTTGTATGTTGTATATGGTCCTTCATGCCTCCACTCTACAACCCCTACAAGACTGGTTGAAAAGTTGTTAAAATGGCTCAGAGAGCCATAAACAACGTCCAACTATAGATAGGTAGCCTTCAACTATGGGCTCTTTTTTCACTCATGGTTTCAAGCAACATCGTAGACAACTCGAGGTTCCCTCTCATGTTCTTTAAGTGTCCTTCAGAACCCCTTCAGTGGAAAATACCCCTGCACTTGATTGCTACCCATCTACATTGTTGTATGCATACACTCACTTTTGTTTACTGAGTACTACTAAATAACATTGATGGAGTGGCCAGTTGATTCAACCTTGTGCCCAGTCGATTGAATTGCACAGCCTGCTGATGAAAGGCTTATCACACTGAAAGCCTGGTTCCCAGTCTCTTATATGTAGAGCAAGCAGATTTTCAAGATTGCGGCCACAGATTCTACAGGGAACCATAGGCTCCTGAACGACTATCTGTTTGAAAGAGCATCTACATCACTTCTTTTTCCTTCAAAATTCCTTTATTTGGAAAATATAACATTTCATCAAAGTAAATAGAACATCACTCCCATGAATTACACTTCAAACATTAATTCAAATATTTCCATTACACAATAAAATAGTTAAAAAAAATATAATTGAAAAAGTTATCTTCCACTGTGCTGGTCCTGTCCATAAATAGCTTTCCTTACAGTAAGGGTTGCAAATAAGTAACAGACACAGCATAGCAATAACTACTTTACTGTGTGTAACATTATGTCTCTTAAAAGTAGGATGTACAAATCTTGTCCTTGGTCAACTGTAAAATATGCAAAAGAGCATGAAATGGGTGGGGGGCTGTGGGCCAATATGATCACACAAGAAGTTGTGATCAACACTATTATCTGCACACCTCAAGTGCTGGAGGGAACTTGCTATTTACAAAGATGGCACTCCTGCTTAAGACCCTTGCATCCTATTGACTGCAATGTTGTTAAATCACTACAACTACTACTTATACATGTGTTTTGTACCAGATTATTCTGATATTTACTTGCCATATTACTGTTCACGATATATCCTGTTTGTTCTACTGTCCTGAAAACTGTTCATGCACTTAATATACAAGTATTTTAGTTTTTAAATTTCCGATTTAATGTATTATTGAATCTTACAGTCCGCATTGTCATGAAATCTACACAGATCATCTTTAGCACATGCACTTTATAACTGATTATCTGGGATGTTTCTCCCCATATCCCTTTTTATGACATATCCTGTGAGTTGTACTAATCAGGAATCATTTTTTACATTTAGTATAAAAGTACTGTGATATTTCATATGTCTTAAATTTCAAGTGTCATTGAATTTATGGAAATTCTCATGATTAGGAACAAATATGCTGAGATCATATGTTGTTTGCTCTGTTTTATGATCTGAAAGCTCTGCCAAATAAGGAGTTTACTGAAAAATGTTATTAAAAGCAGAACAGTAAAACATGAGTTTATTACTGAATCTTCTCTTAATAAATGATATTCCATTGTCAATTTTAGGATGGCTCAGTGGAAGACACTGGAAAGAACATCAGTGAACCTGCGGTCCATCAAGGCTGCTTTTACAACTTCAAAAGAAGAATTGCCGCACCAGTTCAAAGTCTGGTGAAGCCTATGAGACAGAACAAAATAAATAAGGTGGCCCTATGCCCCCACCTGCCCTGTTACCTGGAGAAAATGAATTCTTCACCACTCAAGCATCTTTTTGCAATACGTAGCACGTCCCGCCTCTCTATCGGTGTAAATAGCGAGTAAACCCAGTTGCAACTGCTTCTGATTGAAGTTGTGTTTCCTGATTCCTTGTTTCGCTACAGTTTTTGATTTCCTATTATTGGCCCCAGCTCTGCCTCTGGACTTGCCTCTCGTCTTATCCTTGCTTCTGTTGATTCCTAATATTGACCCGGCCTCGCTCACAGACTTGCCTGCCTTACATTTTGAACCTCTATTTCCCAATAAAAGCCAACTTTCAAAGGGATTGTGTCCTCCGACGTAATCCTTATCCTTGATAATACATTTCCAGATTGCTGGCCTTGGAAATTTTTTCTGTAGAGGGCGCTGCGCATCGACATCCGCCGAGTCGATGTCCCTCGACGGCCACCGTATCGGCACCGACATCATCATGCCCATAAATAGCCACGCGCTGCGTCCGTTGCTCAGTTCCGTTTTTCCGCGCTTTGTGGGGCCTCGGAACGTCGTTGCTCAGTTACCTCATTTCAGAGGTCAGAGTACCTTGGACTATCTTCAATTTATGAAGAGGGAGAAGATTCTGACCAGGAAACTTTTGGGTTACAGAGGACCACACTGCCTATTTCAGAGGATTTCACCTCTGAGGAAAGAAGGCTGAAGGACCTACAGGAGTCACTACATGAGGCAAGTGGGCTGGACACTTCCCCAGAAGTGGAATTTGTTAAACCAGACCCAGGGGAACATGCTGAAACCCCCTATAGAACCCTTATGGCAAGAATTATTGAATTTATGGGTTGGTCTGCGCCTTCACCTGTTTTTCAACAGTATGACCTAACAGACATATTAGACAAAGGTCCACAGGAGGACCCTGTGGTCCCCTTCCATGCAGCCTTAAAAAGGAAAAATACATCTAATTGGGAAACTCCTGAAGTTATCCCTGCGGTCAATAAAAGATTGTCAGCCAAGTATAGGGTAGCCGCTGCTGACCCTGAATACTTATCAAAACACCCGACTCCAGAGAGCCTGGTGGTTCAAGCGGCAACTTCATCTAGCAGTAAGACCGCATACCCTACTGTCCCACAGGATAGAGATGACAAGAGGTACGATTCTATGGCGAAGAAAGTCTTCTCTGCTTGTAGTATGGCATTGAAGTCCATCAACGCCACCTGTACGCTCGCCAGGTTCAGTCACACGCTATGGGAGTGTGCTTCATCAGCGGCTGACTGCATACCCGAAGGAGAGGAAAAGGAAGCCTTCCTTAACATTATTAAAGATGGCAAAGATGCCATGTGCAAATCACTTCAAACTGTCATCGATTCCGCTGATAGTATCAGCAGGGCCATGGCGGGAAGTACAACAATCCGCAGGAATGCGTGGTTGCGAAAGTCTGGCTTTGCTCCAGATGTACAGGCCAGACTTTTGAATATGCCCTTTGACGGCTCTTCAGTATTCAGGAAAAAGGCTGATGACAGTCTGGAAAAGTTGCAGACTTCTAAAGCAGCAGCTAAATCTTTAGGAGCTGCTATCCGCCAAACTCCTTTTCGCCCCTCAGGAACCTCTGGGAGAGGAAAGTCCTTTCGCTATTATTCCGCATTCGGGAAAGGCAGAGGACAGCCGGCTCAAAGATGCCAAAGGAGATCCACCCGAGGTGGACGGGTCAAAAGTACTAAGGCCGCAGCAGCAGCAGCAGGTGCCTCTTTACCCTCGGCATCTGCATCAGCCGCCCCCAAACCACTCTGAGGCCTTTCCACACAATACACCTGTAGGGGGCAGGTTAACTCACCATCTGACGGAATGGCAGGCTATAATGTCAGATGCTTGGGCATTGGAGACAGTTGCCCAGGGTTACTGCCTACCCTTTCTACACATCCCTCAGAGTCATCCACCGGGGAACAGCTCTCTAAAAGTTCCAGATCCGCTCCTCTTGCAGGAAATTATAGACCTGCTAGAGAAAGGTTCCATAGAACCGGTACCTGTAGCGGACAGGAACAAAGGCTGGTACTCCCCCTACTTTCTCATACCAAAGAAGGACGGAGACCCATCCTGGACTTACAAGAATTGAACAAGTTCCTCAGGAAGGACAAGTTCAAGATGGTAACTCTCTCTCAGATCCTTCAGGCCCTCCAGCTCCAGGACTGGCTGGTATCTCTGGACCTTCAGGATGCTTATTTCCATGTGCCAATCCATCTCAAACACAGGAAATACCTGAGGTTCGCAATTGGCGACTCTCATTATCAATTTCGAGTTCTGCCATTTGGGCTGACCTCTGCCCCGAGGGTCTTCACCAAGCTGATGTCGGTAGTGACGGCGAGTCTAAGGAGGGAGGGGATCCACGTCTACCCCTACCTGGACGATTGGCTGATCAGGGCTGTATCTTCGAAACAGGCCAAGGCCCAGCTAGATTATGTCTGCCACTTCCTTCACAAACTGGGCTTCTCCCTAATTTAAAGAAGTCACAGATGATACCATCACAGAGACTCCAGTTCATTGGAGCGGTCCTGGACACTTCCCTGGGAAAAGCCTCGCCACCAGAGGTGAGGGCTCAAGATATTCTACAGATGGTCACCAAGTTTCAAAATGCCCAACGTCTCCCAGCCTTCGACTTTTTGAGGTTGCTAGGCCTCATGGCATCCTGCATGTTCCTTGTGCCAGAGGCTCGCCTGAGAATGAGATCACTTCAGTGGGCACTGAGAAGTCAGTGGTCGCAATTCTCAGGGAGAATGACAGATCTCCTCCGGATTCCGGACAAGGTAGCCCGCAACCTTCAATGGTGGGCCTATCCAGAGAACATCTTGAAAGGTGAACTGTTTTGGCAACCATGGCCGGAGATAACAGTAGTCACAGACGCCTCACTCACGGGGTGGGGAGCCCATGCCAACGATTTGACCATCAACGGTCGTTGGTCTCCATCGGAGTCCAGACTACACATCAACCTATTGGAGCTGAGAGCGATCAGACTAGCGCTGAAAGCTTTCCTGCCATCAGTACAGCGGAGAAATGTCCTGATAATGACGGACAACACGGTGGCCATGCACTATCTCAACAAAAGAGGAGGCGTAGGATCACTGCCACTGTGCAGAGAGGCGATGCAGCTCTGGTTTTGGGCAATCCAAGAAGGAATCTCTCTATCGGCAGTCCACCTAGCCGGAGAGAAGAACTTGACAGCGGACGCTCTGAGCAGGCAGAGCATAGTCTCCCACGAGTTGGAGCTAGCTCAGGAAGTCCTTCAAGAGATTTTCGCCCTTTGGGGAACCCCTCAGGTGGATCTGTTCACCTCAAGCACCAACAGGAAGTGCGATCTGTTCTGTTCAAGGGAATTTCCCCCGAGAGGAGCTCTAGGAGACGCGTTCGTAGTGGACTGGGAGTTTCCACTCCTTTACGCGTTCCCACCAGTCCCTGTTATTCCTCAAATGATCAGGAGTTTGAGATGATTCCGGAAAACCATGATCCTAATTGCCCCGGATTGGGCCAGGAGAACGTGGTACCCGGACCTTCTAGATATGTCCATCTGTCCTCCAATCCGTCTTCCACTCAAAGAGAATCTTCTCTCGCAGAAGGGAGGTCAGGTTCTTCATCCAGACACCAGAACCCTCAACCTTCACTCTTGGCTTCTGAAAGGGTGAGGTACAAGGATTGGGATCTCCCTGATGACGTCATGGAGGTGTTGCTTTCGGCCAGAAGGCCAGCAACAAAGTCTTTATACCGCTGCCGTTGGAACAAATTTTGCAACTGGTGTAGGGAAGAGAATATCGACCCTTTTTCATGTGGTACACCAACGGTGTTATCGTTTCTACTCTACTTGGCAAACTCAGGCCTTCAGGTTGGCACTGTAAAAGGCTATCTCGCAGCGCTTTCTATCTTCAAGCGCACTGCGGGGGAACCATCGTATTTCAAACTTCCTCTAGTGGTACAATTTCTCAAGGGATTAACTAATGTTTATCTTCCAAAACCATTCCAGGTTCCCTTATGGGACTTAAATTTAGTCTTAAACTTCCTAATGGGCACTCCATTCGAACTACTTCACTCTTGTGCGCTGAGATTTCTCATGCTTAAAACTGTCCTATTGGTAGCACTAACATCTGCTAGAAGGGTGAGCGAGCTACAAGCTCTCTCCTGTAAACCCCCATATACAATCTTCCACAAGGACAAAGTTGTCCTACAGGTGAAGCCTAATTTCCTCCCAAAGGTGGTTTCTGAATTTCATATTACTCAGAAAATTACCTTACCCATAACAAAACAAACCATCTCCAGGTGGATTATTTTGGCCATTCTGGAATGTTACAAACTGGCAGGGAAAGAGCCGCCCCAAAATCTCAGGGCTCATTCAACCAGGGGTATCGCAGCCTCTTCGGCTCTCCAAAGAGGGGTACCGGTCCGAGACATATGTGCGGCTCCAACATGGTCATCCGCACATACATTCACAAAATTTTACAATCTGGATTCCTCCACTACTCAAGAGACCAGATTTGGCAAGGCCGTACTACATTCGGTCCATCCCTAAAGGGATACATAACATTCTCACTCCCACCTCCAATTACATGCCACTGTTATGGGAGTCTATCAAAGATAAGGAATACGTCGGAGGACACAATCCCTTCGAAGAACAAGTTACTTCTTACCTTGTAACGTTCTTTTGACGGGATGTTCCTCCGACGTATTCCTTATCGCCCCTCCCATCCATCCCCGCAGTGATACTTCCCTTGTGGTTGCAGCTTACGCTCCTTCAAGGTCAATAACCAATTCAGGCATGACTTTTCTTATGCCACAAGACGGAACTGAGCAACGGACGCAGTGCGTGGCTATTTATGGGCATGATGATGTCAGCGCTGATACGGTGGCCGTCGAGGGACATCGACTCGGCGGACGTCGACGCGCAGCGCCCTCTACACAAAAAATTTCTGAGGCCAGCAAGCTGGAAACGTATTATCAAAGATAAGGAATACGTCAGAGGAACATCCCGTCGAAAGAACGTTACAAGGTAAGAAGTAACTTGTTCTTCTGCTTCGTCCCTGGAACTGAACCTTCCTGCTGGTTGGATTGTATTGCTGCCCGCACATTGCTGACTATCCTTATGGTTACATGGACTGTTTTGTGGATCACTTTAGAGCCAGTGCACGGACTAGAGACACTCCGCTGATCATGTTGCACCAACCCGAAAGCTTGTGCGTCCTTGTGCCTTCGGGAACTAGGTCCCACTAAAACACTGTTACCCTCCTATTCCGCTTTTGTTTCCTGGTCTCCTGCTCACACAAGATACTAGTAAGGCTCCTCCTTAACCCAGTTTTTACACCTAACCTTCTGCCCCATCACGGGTGCTTACTCCTATGGTTCTGCTTCTCTAGAAATCCCAGGCCTTTCAGGAAACCCCTTGTTGACACCCATCTTCCCGAAATCATTGCTGATAAGCACTACCCGGGAATTTCACTCCCAGAAAAGAGGTTAGGCATTCTCATTCCTGATTACATATACCTCATGTTTTCTGTTCATGCCCTTGACTGCTGTTCTTTTCACATTACAGCTGTCATCGTTTGTGGTGTTTTCCGCACTGTTCTTCCGATTAATGAATCCCTCTATTAGTAATTGTTGATTAACAGAGTGGTGCATTGATAGGAAGGTCTCCAGCGTTGTGAGGAGACCTAGGGCCTCATTACACGGACGGCAGTAAGGGTTAACGGTTAATGGTACCGGTGATCGTTAACCCTTACCGCCTTACTACGAGGTCCCTTTGCGGGTTGGAGACTTTAACGCCTGCTTTTTGCAGGCGTTAAAAACCAACCCGCATAGGGACCAGGGTGCTAATTACGGTACCACAATTTGCGGCACCGTAATTAGCGCCTTCCCCATTCCCATAGAGCCCTATGGGGCAAAAATGGGAATGGGGAAGGGCAATGGGGGAAAGGGGAATTACCGCCCCACCAACCTTGGAATAGGGCGGTAATTCCCCTTTCCACCAAGGCGGTGCCGGTATTTTAACGGCATGGACCAAGGTGCTAACAGCACCTTGGTCCTCCGCCTACCGTGTAATGAGGCCCCTAGACCTACCGGTCTAGGTTCTTGTATCCCGTAGTCGCCTTTGAGTGGAACAAGTGTCGGTCGGGACCCATGTCTGGTGAGTCACAACACCAACAAGATAGTCCCCATATGACTCTTTGACTGGCTTGGACTCAATACCTGCTGTCTCCTGTCTATACTACTGTCAACGGCACCGTGATTGGTGTCATGGAGCTGCCTTTTAACCAGAGTGCCTCCTCCAGCAGCTTCATCTTCTACCATGCTCCATAGTATTTGTATTTGTATTTATTTGTTTATATAACGCTTTACACCAAAGCGCTGCACAATTGAACAACTTGAAACTTAAAACATAAAACAATATAACGGTAGAAGCAAATAACAGTTATGAATCAATCAACAAACCAGTAAGAAGAGCAATTAAACTGAAGGGAATAGGGAGAGAAGAGCAGTGGGAATGTGAGGGAGAAGGAGAGGTGGGGAGGAGAAGGAGGAGAGAAGGGAAAGGGTGAGAGTGGGGTGGTTAGGGAGTGTAGGGAGGAAATCAAGGGAAGCAGAAAGAAGGGAGGGGGAGCAAGAAGGGGAGGGAGTTTCAAGGCGGGGGGTGGAGAAGGAGATTTAAGGGAGGTACGAAATGAGGAGAAAGTAGGAATAGAACGGATTGAGAGAGGTAGGGAGTTCCAGTGCAGGGAGCTAGGAGCTGGAAGGAGGGGAAACGGGAGGGGTCACAAGGGGACGGAGGTACAGTGAGAAGGAAGTCGTCAGCTGAACGAAGGGAGCGGGAGGGAGTGTAGAAAGAGAGGAGGGAGGAGAGGTAGGGGGAGCAAGCCCATGGAGAGATTTGAAGACAAGGCAGAGAAAGTGAAATTTAAGTTGAGAGTGAAATGGAAGCCAGCCAAGGGAGGAGAGGGAAGCTGAGATGGCGTTGCGGGAGGTAAGGAGACAGAGGGTACGGATAGCAGAGTGATAGATAGACTTGATGGTGGCGAGATGAGAAGTAGGTAGACCAAAGAGGAGGAGCAGTAGAAGAGGCGAGAGAAGATAAGAGAGGAGATTAGAAGTTTAGTAGCATGAAAGGTGAGAGGGGGGCGGATTTTGCGAATATTGAAAAGGTGGTAGCAATAGGCACGAGAAGTAAGAGAGATATGGTGGGAGAAAGAGAGAGGAGTCAAAGTGAATGCCTAGGTTACGAGCGTGGAGAGAGATAGGGAGATTAGTGGGAGGGAAGTGAATGAAAGGAGGAGGTGAGGGAGGTTGAAGGGGAAAAAGACGACTTCAGTCTTGTCAGTGTTAAGGGATAGAAAGCGGGAAGACATCCAGTTCTTTATGGCAGTAAGGCAGGAAGAGAGTTTCAGGTGGAGGTCGGATGAGAAGGAAGAGAAAGAAAGGAAGAGTTGAGTGTTGTCGGCATAGAAGTGGTGCGAAATGCCAAATGAGGAGATAACAGGGGCATGGAGGGTGGTGTAAAGTGAGAAAAGGAAAGGTCCAAGCACTGGTCCTTGAGGTACGCCGTACTCAAGAGGTTGGGATGGAGAGGGCTGGCCACCCCAGGAAACAGTGAAAGAGCGGGAGGAGAGGTATGAGGATAGCCAGTTAAGAACAGAGCCTGTGTATCCAAAGGAAGAAAGAGTGTTAAGAAGAAGGGGGTGATCGACAGTGTCGAAAGCAGCAGAGAGGTCAAGAAGAATGAGGACTGAGGATTGCTTAGAGTGTCGAGCAGAGAGGAGGGAGTTAAGGATGTAGGTAAGAGCAGTTTCAGGAGAGTGTTTAGGGTGGAAGCCAGATTGGGAGGGGGGTAGGAAGAAGAGATTGGTGACAAAGATTGAGAGCTGGGAGTAGGCGAGGCGCTCAAGCAGCTTACAGAGGAATGGAAGAAGAGAAATAGGGCGGAAGTTAGAGGTGAGAAGGTGATCGGCCGAAGGTTTCTTCAAAATAGGGATGATAGTGGCGTGTTTGAAAGCAGAGGGGAAGGTAGCCGATGAAAGGCAGGTGTTGAAGAAGGAAGTAAAGTAGGGAATGAGAAGAGGGTAGATCTTGGGGATAAGAAGGGATGGGAGAGGGTCAGTAGGGGCGGATGTGGGGTGGGCTTTGGAAAGGAGGGCGGAGACGTCAGAGGGGGAGACAGGTGAGAAGACGGACATACAGGTAGATGGAGGTTAGGGGGAAGGAGAAGAGGGGGAAACAAGGAGCAGCTGATTTTTTGCCAAAGGGCAAGAATCTTAGAGTAGAAGAAGTTAGCAAAGTCAGAAGGAGAAAGGGTAGAGGAGGTAGAGGGATCAGGGGTAGGAGGGGAGAGAAGTCGTAAGAGAGTTTGGAAGATGCGGCAAGGGTGGGGCACTTGCGAGTGAAGAAGGTTAGAGTAGTAGGACCGTTTACCCGAGGCAAGACAAGAGTCATAAAGAGAGTGGTAAGAGAAATATGAGGTTTGGTTGGAAAGCGAAGGAGATTTGAGCCAGAGTCTCTCAAGACGTCTGAGGAGACGCCACATAGAGAGAAGTTGAGGAGTGAGCCATGGTTGAGAGGGTTTCCGGGTTGGACGGAAGAAAGAAAGGGGGTAAAGTTGATCAAGGGAAGAAGAAATAGAAGAGGAGAGAGTGGATAGAGTATCAATGGCTGAAAAGAAAGAGAAATCTTGGAGAGAGGCCATGAGAAGATGGGAGGAGAGGGCCTAGTGGCGAATGGATGTGGAAGGGGAGTAAGGGAGAAGGAGAGTAATGCATGATCGGAGAGGTAGATAGGAAGAGTAGAGACAGGGTAAGAAGGGTGCTGGAGCAGCCGCCTTGACCAGCTGACCAGAGGTGAGGCGCAAGATATGAAGTTAGAGTCCGGCTAGTAGATGTTCCCATAATAACACCCTCCATGCATACTCTGCTGAAAGCTATCTGCACTCCCTCCTTGCACGGGCATACTGCTTGGCCAGATGGCCTCAGAAAGACTGGTCCACCGGAATACATTAGGGAAAGAGCTTAATGCCTTACTTGCTGGGACACAAGGAAACAGTGACGGGCAGCTTTTAAGAGCTGTGAGGGTGCACTGTGCTAGCAAACATTGTTAACTGGCTCCCCACTTCAGATGCAAAAATGACAAGGTTTTAAAAATTGTAAAAGATTGAACGATATCAATTGTGTCCTACTCAGCAACATAACTTCTGTTTTGTTACGGACTATGGCAGAAACTGGAAGATTTATTATTCACTTTTGCTGTCAGAGATCCTGTTAGACTTGCCAAAGTAGACACTCGTCCTTGATCAACCAAAGCCTGGAGCCACTAGTCTCAGCTACCAAATATTGCCCAGAATGATGGCAAGAAAATACAGAAAACAACGTTTGCTGGGGCTTGTAGGACTGACCAACCAAACTCAGTAGAACACTCCCCAAAATAATAAGTCTCACCTCAAATCTCCTCAGCAACCTAGACACTGCTTCTTTAAGTAATATGGCAGAATCTAGTACATAAACAATAAATATTCGCTATCAGAGATCTTGTTAAACTTGCCAATGTATATGATCGTCCCAGAACAACCAAAAGCCAAAGACATTAGTCTCAGCTACCACATAGTGCCCAGAATTTTAGCAAGAAAATACAAACACACCATGTTTACTGGGGCTTGTAGGACTGACCAACCAAGCTCATTAGATCACTCTCCAAAACAGTAAGTGTTGCCACGCCTCTCCTCCTCAGCGACATAACCACTGTTTCCTTAAGTACTATGACAGGAAATGGTACATATAGTATTCACCTGCAGTATTAGAGATCCTGTTGGACTTGCTAACGTAGACGATCTTTCCTGAACAACCAAAACATGGATCCCCTAATCTCAGCTACCACATATTGCCCAGAATTCTGGCAAGAAAATACAGAAAAACAATGTTTACTGGGGCTTCTAGGACTGACCAACCAAACTCAGTAGATGTCTCCCCAAAAGAATAAGTCTTGCCTTGCCTCTCCTCCTCAGCAACATAACCGCTGTTTCCTTAAGTACTATGGCAGAAACTGGTAGATTTACCATTAATTTTGCTATCCAAGATCCTGTTAGACTGCCAACGTAGATGATCTTCCCTGAAAGACCAAAACATGGAGCCCCAAATTTAGGCAGGAAAATATGAAAAAAGAATGGTTACTGGGGCTTGTAGGACTGAACAACCAAACTCAGTAGATCACTCCCCACAATAATATGTGTTGTCTCACCCCTCCTCAGCAATATGGCCACTCTTTCTTTAAGTAGTGATATGATATGGCATTTATAACGCGCCTATACCCAAGAGTTTGAAGGCGCGATGAGGCAAGGGAGGAGGAACAAGGGAGGACAGACAACGATCTTACTAGGCCAGGTGTCATTCAAATCGCGCAAGTGCATGGGAAGGAGGGGGAGGGGAAAGTGCGTGGGGGAGGGGAGAGGGGAAAGTGCAGTACATGGGATAGTGGAATAATAGGATAATAAAACGGCCAGATGGTGGCAAGTGCGAGGTAAGTACAGACATATGTGCTGACAGGGGGACTGTAGGGATACAGAAAACAGTGTGGGGGGTTGCCAGGGAGGCAGTGCAGGTGTGCAACTGGCAGGGCCTGGGCCTGAGATCAGAAAGGGTGGCCAGGTAACCAGTGCAGATTCAGCCAGGACTTCAGCAAGGGAGAGAGGGAGAGAAAGCAGAAGCAAAGAGGAAGGTTTTGAGGTGCTTCCGGAACCGGAGACGGTTCTCCTCAAGTTTCAGGGAGGCAGTAAGGCTGTTCCAGAGGGAGGTCCCTGCTGAAGAGAGAGATCTACCACCAACTCGTTGCTTGGAGAAGCGACTGACCCTGAGGGAGTTGGAGACGGATGAGCGAAGAGCTCGAGAAGGAAGATATTTGGGAAGAGAGAGTTGAAGGTAGTGCGGCCCCAGGCCCCAGTAGGCCTTATGGACAATGCAGAGAGTTTTGAACTTAATCCTTGCAGCCACTGGGAGCCAGTGCAGAAATTTCAGTCCTGGAGAGATACGATCCCTGGGCTTGAGGCCAAGGACAAGTCTCGCAGCCCTGTTCTGGATAAGTTGCAGAGGGCGCAGAGTAGAGGCAGGCAGATTTAGATAGCGGCTGTTACAATAGTCCAGCTTAGAGAGCACCAGGGCTCTGGAGACGGTGAGCTTCTGGGGGAAGGAGAGGAAAGGAAGAATACCTCTGTGGAGGTGCAACTGGTTGTGGGACTTCTTAGAGACATCAGAGATGTGAGAAGAGAAGGAGAGTATGGAATTGAAGATGACCCCAAGGTTTTTAGCCTTGCAGGTGGGAGCAGGAAGAGGGCCAAGAGAGGCCAGCCAGAGAGCTGCAGGGAAGGAGGGAGTTGGTGTGCCGATGAGTAGAATCTCAGTCTTACTGGCATTAAGGCAGAGGTAATTGGCAGCAGACCACTCCTGGGTAGCAGACAGACAGTCAGAGATGAGGGAAGGAGAGGAGGAGGCCGAGAGTAGCCTGAAAATGAGCTGGGTATCATCTGCATAGCATTGGGAGAGCGGCGATGCGGTGGGCAAGGAGTGCCAAGTATTGGTTGAACAGCCAGGGTGAGGTTAGATTCCTGGGGGACACCACAGGTAGAGAAAAAGATATCGGAGAGGAAGGACCCAAGTTGGACCAGGGAGGGGGTCGGTCCGCGAGGAAAGAAGTCAACCATGCCAGAGCCTGACCAGTGATACCCATGTTATCACGGAGACGGTTGAGCAGGTTGACAAGGTTGACAGTGTCAAAGGCAGAAGAGAGAACAAGCAAGATGAGGACACAAGGGTTGTTAGAGTCAAGGTTGGAGAGCAGGTATTCACAGATGTTCAGGAGAGCAGTTTCCGTGCTTCTGGCAGCTCTGAAGCCAGACTGATGGTCACGAAGACAACCAACAGATATAGGGGGGTCCCAAAATAATCGGAAAAAACTTCTGTCGCGCCTACAGCCCAAACCGCTGGACAGATGTTCACCAAATTTGTGGCAGGAGCTGTGGCTTGGTCCCGAATGTGTGCTTTTGTTAATTTGGTGTATATCTGTCCAGTAGTTTTTTTTTTTTAAATGACCAAAATGTGAGGCAAAAAAGTTAGTGATATCTATGTCCGCTCCGCGGACACACTTCCCTGTTTGCTCTGTGGACAGGACACCGATTGGATGGTTGGCTTGCGTCATGTCCGTGGACATGCTTTCTCTTATTGGTTGGGATGAGGCGTGAGGTGTGTCAAATTGTTTCGATGCGCCCGCCATATTGGATGCGTGCACATGCGCTGGATGTGAGCATAAATCTAATTTTGGGGATTGTGTTTGTGTGTATGAGTGCTTGGAGAGGGTGGGGGAGTAAGAGATGGGTCAAATGCTGTATTTGTTTAGGTGGGAGAAGGTCGTGATGTGTTTGTGGTGTCCGCGGATATAATAAACACCGGGCGCACTACTGGCTATTTTAGTTTAGTATGATATTGGCTTTGGGTTGATAGAAGAGCATTGGGTGAACAGGGTATGTATTGAAGAGTTTTTACGTTGGTTGTAATTATGTTTTAGAATGTTTATTGAAGTCAGTAGGTTTTGAGGTGGATGTATTATGTTTTTGGGTTGTGGTTATTTGGTAGGTGTTTGTTTCTATGGGTGTGTTATGCTGCGGCGGTTGTGGCCAGGGCCTAGAGTCTTGGGTGCATGGCCGAAGTGCCATAGGCCTTCGGCCATGCACTCAAGACTCTAGGCCCTGGCCACAATCACTGCAGCATAACACACCCATGTTACCAAAGATTTTAACTGTGTTATGTGGGCTGCTTAGGGGATATGTTTTTAAAAATGTGTGTACTGATTGGTAATAGTGTAATAGTGTTCATAGGCCAGTGAGATGATGTGTCTTAGTTTGTTTGTTGGATTGTGTTCAGAATGTTGGCATTTTGGGTTGTATTTATTGGTGAGGTGTTCTTTTGCATGGCTGTGTTATGTTGTGGTGGTGGTCAGTTTAATTATTATATACTTAGTGTTTCTTTTGGTGATGCTGTATGAAGAGTTTTGGCCAGGCCAAGCAGTCAAGATTGTAGTGTTTGGCATCAAGCGTTGCAGCATAAAATACCCATGGAAGCAAACATTTTGGATTGCGGTGTATGGTCAGTTGTTTGCTTGAATGGGTGTGTTATGCTGTGGTGTTTGAGTCCAATCATTATATACTTACTGTTTGACTTTTTGTGGTTGTTTGACTTTTTGTGGTTGTACGCAGTTTTTTCCTGCAAATTACCAAGAGGGGTCCTGGGAGTCCCTCAGCTAGACATTAGTCCTGGTTACAAGACACTTACTCAGAGTCTTCATCTCACTATCTTCCACAGAGAAGAAATATCCCAAACATGTCAGTATTTGTCCTGCCCATGGGCAGTCCAGCACCGAAATGCTAGGCAATTTTCCTCTGAGCAAGAGTACCAATTGCAATCCCAGGACACCCCTTGTTTTTTGCATATTTAAGTAACTTTGGCTCTCACCCTCAATTACTAGGGGAATCCAGACTTTGACCCTTTGGTCACTATTCTTAGAGAGGCACAGCACCACCCTACTGATAACGTCAAACCAGACCGAAACAAGTGTCTGGGGTTGCTGTTGGTACTCTTGTTCTGAGTACAATTGCCTAGCTTTTCGGTGCTGGACTCCCCCTTGTTTTTTGCATATTTAAGTAACTTTGGGTCCGACCCTAAGTTACTAGGGGAATCCAGACATGGATTGCTTATTCTTTTTTTTATTTTTTTAAAATTATTTTTATATCGGTTTAATCAAACCTTTAAAAATACAAAACAATGACACTCCTATTCCATTACTCATTTTTGCATCATCTGTTAAATTAACACAGATTATTTGTCATTTCAAGTTCAGAAAGCATTCTCCTTAGTGGTTGAGTTCAAGATTTGTATATTCGACATCAAGACGTTCCTTTATGACTCGCAGAAAAGTATTCAATGTAAACATCACTGTTGGACCCCTCGAACATTACTTTCCACCGCTCATCCGCACTCAATGTTTGCTGTTTGTTAAATACAGCTCCCAGAATTTTAGTTCTTTGGGTTCGAAGCATAGGGCAAAACAGCGTTAAGTGCTTCAGTGTCTCCTTGTTTGTTTTACAGAAGCGACATGTAGGGTACAAGCCAGCGTACCGGGCCCAGGTGCAAAGACGTTCTTTGGTCAACAGCACATTCAGCCTAAATTTCATGTACAATGATCGCGCTTTGTGATCTGGAAAGCAAGATAAATAGGCTTGTAGTTGACCATAAGCTCTACCTTCGCCTGGTACTTCATTGATCAATTTCGATTTGAACCTTAAGTCACATGTATAACCCCAGTCTGATCTTCATAGCCTCTTTTTTGCCTGATCCAGATTTTCAATAAGCGTTTTTATGGTGATATCATAGTTTTTCAGAGCCTCAAGACATTGTTCATACCATCTTGAGAGAATTGTATACACTTTGTCCGTATCTGGCTTATACACTATTTTTACTTGGGACACTGGAGTGAATAACATTGTTTTCCTGAATAAAGTTAACAAGTTCCAGCATCCTCTGGCCTGGATTGAGATACCACCCAATTCATACCGTATGCAGACTGTTGATGTCCCCTTGGGCAATTGTAGCACTCTCACCCAAAAGATGTTTTTGAGTGTGTTCCACAAGTCATGTGAACATCCGAAGGTGTTTTCCGCACCATAATTTAACACTGGCACTACTTTTTGTTTGAAAACAGTAATGGTTGGCTTCAGTGAGTATTTTCTGTGTTGCTTGGTGATCAAAGCAGCTTGACATGCCAGCTGTCAACACTTACTCTTTGGAGTTTTGGCCCATGGGGCGTCATTTCTGCTTGCACTAATCCTCATGCCTAAGTATGTTGTATTTTTTACGGTCCTCAGGATTTCTTTGTGAAGATGCATTAAATAATTTTGCCTCCCGCACCATTCCCTGACAGTTTTTCAAACACCAATATTTCACATTTTTGTTTATTGATGCATAGACCGTTTGCTGCTATATAGGTTTCGAGGATACGAAGTTTGTGCTGGAGCCCTATAGGAGTCAGGTCTAGTAGAATAAGGTAATCTGCGTAAACTAGGTAATTGATGTGCGATCCATGGATTTCTGGTGGCAACGTGACAGCTCCATTAAAGACGTCATTAACATCTGATAGAAACGAGTTGAAGATAATGGCTGCCAGAGGGCAGCCTTGTTTGGTGCCTTTATGTGTAGAAATAGGGGCCGAAAACGTGCCTTTCGAGTCTAGTTGGATCTTGATTGATGTGTCAGTATGTAATTCTCCGATCGCATCTAGCAAACTAGGCGGACAGTTCCATGTGCTTAGTTTTTTCCACATCAGGTCATGGTTTATACTATCAAGAGCATGTGAAAAGTCTAAATAGACCTTGGAATTAGTTCTTAACACTTCCATCTTTAGCAAGTTCAGTAAGAGCAGATTTAAGCCACAACCTACTCCCTTCACGAACCCAGCTTGTCTAGGGTCCAAATGATTGGATTCTGTGGACCATTTTAGGAGTTTCTGTTGAAGGAGAGTCCCATAGATTTTTCCCAAGACATCAAGGAGTGCTATAGGTCTATAGTTTTTCGGGTTAGTTCTGTCTCCCTTTTTGAAAATGGGGACAACAACAGCACTCTTCGACAATTTAGGGGTCGCACGTCTTTTGACAATTCTTCCAAATAGAGATACACAGAAGTCAGCCCACTTCTCCGGGCTACGTTTGACAGTATAATTTGTCAGCCCATCTGGACCAGGTGCCCTCGAAGCACTCACGTTCTTAATTGCGTGTAAGATATCATCTCTTTCAAATACCAAGTCCCAATGATTTAGTATCGGCAGAATCCACTCTTCGGTCTTGGGGTCTTTGTTAAACAAATTCTAATAAAACAGAGCTCACTCTGCTTCTGAGACCAGATTAGTCTGTAAGGCATGCTGAGGTGCAAATTTGTTATTAATAAATCTCCAGAACTCGGAGGAGTTTTTATTTTCCAATTTGGACATCATAAGCTCGGAGTCATTTTGTAGCATAATTACCATATGCACTTTTAACCAGTTCTTGTAGGTTTGTTTGATCTTTCTCTTGATGCTATAATCAGTCGTATTGTCCGATCCTGATAACTTTCTTAATTCATGCCGCAAAGCTCTTTTTCGCTGTAAAACATCAAGATGGAATTTATGTTTTGGTGCAAACTCCGGATGTTTTAGGCCGTATTTGCATTCTTTAAATTGCGTCAAAAGTTGTTGGTATTCAATTGAGTCCGGATCTTGCTAAACGTTAGCTGTAATACCATTTACTTCATCTTCTATGAGGTTTAGACGGGTTCTACTTGCTCCGGTGTTCACCGCAAATGGCCATTCCCCCTTTTCCCGCTGTATAGGACATTTATATTTTAGCTTGACCATATCGTGGTCACTATGAGTCAAGCAAGTTGTCCTCAAGTGGATAGACTCAGACACAAATATATAGTCAAGCACAGAACTTTGTCTGAGTCTTTTCCAAGTTGGCTGCAACAGGATATCTCCAATTGTATTACCATTTAACATAGCCAGCATTCTGAGCTCCATTTCTAGGTACCATTGACGAGCCACATTATCTTGGCAGCGATTAGTTTTCTTGTTAAATGAGGACACCTTGTTTATAACACAGTTGATATTTAAGTCGCCGCAGATTATTAAGTCTATTGCATTTGCATTTGCAATTAGGTCGTCAATGGTGGCTGTTACTTGATCAACGAAAGACAACGATCCCGCCGCTTGATGGTTCCAGTAAAGGTTAACAATGTATAGTGGCGATATAGGACTCTTGTCTTTTTGCAATAGGGTCACGGTAGACACCTGGCTAAATGGAGAGATGTTGATTGATTTCTCAATCCTGAAGCCAGATCCTTTTTTTTACTGCAGTAAGAAGCCCAGCCATCGGTCTCCTTTTGAATGTTTTATCGCTGGATATAATGCTAATTCAAAACCTTCCAATAATGGACATTCCATTATCCACGTTTCTTGTAAACACACAAGGTCGAGGTCTTCTGCGCAAGCTGTTGAAACAAGGTCCACGATCCTAAGGTATACACTGCAGGGTCCTCCTGAGCCTGGCATTACTTGTCACTTTCCGTGTTTAACGTACTGGCGAGCCAGGACCAATCATTATAATTCTTGTATGTGGCGTTGTCTGACAATTCAGTGACATCTGTATTTAAAGATGGACTTTCAATGCCTTCAATGGTTATCCTTATAAATTCCTCCATCTGGAATTTGGGAGGTAGTTCCAGATTCTGAGGACTTATACTCAGCAAGTCTGATGTTGATGGCTCAGCAACAGTGTTTTAACAAAATGAGCTTGCTTCTTTTTAAATACCGATTCTTCCGCCCGGGTTAGGCCTTTATCAATAATCATTGGCACCTTGCATTCCACAAATTTAGAAATGTCGAAACCAAGTGACATCAACACAGGCCCTGCTTCTAACATTGTGTCAGCCAATAGTTTGGATTGTAAGTGAAGGATCGCAGCATCATTTTTACTTTCGTCAATATATTCGACAGTTTTCAGATCCTCAGATTCAATAGCTCTGAGACTTGGCACAAAATGACAGAGCCATAGCACATTATGGCGATTTAGGATTAGATCATCAGAGGATTCTATCCTTTCCAGTATAAGACGATGCAGACCTTGTGTTTTATGAGTGATTACAGGTTTCTTTTTGCCATTTTTTGTTTGGGAGTAGGTCTGACCCGTTGATGAGGCACTTGAATGTTTGAGTTGAGCGTCGCGTAAAGTAGGATCGGGCTTTGATGACCACTTGTCGGCATCAGGTACGTCCTTTTGATCATTGCGTGGAAGACTAGAACCATCTTGACCCCTTCTAAGAGTAGAATTTCTAGACGTATGGTCTTTTACACATGTCGACGTGTTTGCCAACTGATGTTGGGCCGCTTGTTTGGCTCGTTTTTCTTCCAGAGTCACGAAGGTAACACTTCTTTTAGCTTTTTCATTTTGGACCACTGTAGGTGGTAGGATTAACTGGCAAGATCTTGAGGCTTTATTGGAGCGGGCCACACATGCGACCTCAGCTAACGCCACACGAGCAGGCTCAACATCTATCACCTCGGACGCTTGCGGCAACGATGGAGCCTGCTCTGCCACAACAGGGCCATCTTTTTCTTCATGAGTGAACATATTCATCAGGTCGTCCGAATCATCACTAATGCAGATTTGTTCTGCAGCCCTTTCTACTGCCGTTTGCTTTTGTGTTTCTGCGATTTGCTTTATTTCACAGTTTTTATCCTCAACAATCATTCCATTTACAGTTACATTTACAGTCTTTATATTGCGTAGGAATTTCCATGAATCATTACCCCTTTTCGTTTTCTTTGTTGGTAATTTTTTTTTTTTTTAAAGTTTCATTCGCAGATTGAGCTTTCAGTGATTTCATCGTTTTGTTGTTAGGCTGGCCTCTGAATATGTCAAATAGCACAGGTTGAGTAGTGTCTACATCAGGACCAGGCGGCAGACCGTCCTGTATCATAGGTTGTTGGCTAGAGCCCACACTGGACGTTGAAGCCTCTTGAGGATCTTGTAACGCTAGATTTCCAATTGATTGGGTAGCCTTTAGGGCCACTGCAAAAGGAATGTTCAACAAAGAGCCCTGGGAAATCATGTCATTTGGGCGTGATTGTAAGACTCACTTTCCAAGGATGTAGTATTAGTCCCCACTTCTGGTTGTTTGGACATCACTGGTTGATGGAGTTCCAATGGGACAGCCATTAAGCCTAGAGAGGAGTCCTCTATACACTCGGAAACGTTTCCTGTTTCCATCCGCACCACTGCTTTGTGTTTCAGAGCTGGCGTCGCAGCACACTTAGACTGATTTGCCATGTATTCTGTATCATGCATAGTCAAGTCTGAAGGATCAGACTCGCTTCCAGCTAATGGTGAAAGTGGGCAACTCAGTTCAGGGAATTGATAGTTTGCGCAAAGTACAGCATCGGAAGAGGATTCGACAGTGTCTGACATGTCTGTTGTATTGACTCGTTTATTGAGCATACGCCAGGCCAAAGTTCTCAGTAATGGGACCACTGTAGAAGTATGAGTCACGCATAATGTCTGTGCGGTTCCATTATATAAAACCCCCTCGCTTTATTGTGGAGTCCGTTGCATCTTTAGCAGATGCAATACAACGGCCCTCACGCCCATGTGCATCAGGATCAGCAGGTGTTTGGTCAACAATGTTTATATGAACCTGTGCAGTTAGCGAGTGTGGCAAAACATTTGCTGTGTCCGCTTCATGCATCCATAATCGGCTAGGCGCAGCATCCTCACCCGGTTCGCCAGCACTTACTTGTGACAGAAGCAGCAGCAGAGTCAGAGCCACGGTGGAAGCTTCTGAGTCTCTGGAGTCTCTCAAGGCCGATTCCAGCCAGCGCTGTGCAAAGGTCTTGGTGGATGACATAACTTTGGAAGTTTTGCTCATCATTCAGAGCAGAGTCAAACTCACAGGGGGAGCCGACGGAAGACTTCCGCCACAATCCACAGACTTCCTCGTACTCCTCAGACTCTGGCAGACTCTGCGCCGGCTTCGCGGGGAAGGCAGGGTTTTCGAGGAAACAGGCCCAAAACTAAAAATAGAAGAGTTTTTTCCGGGCAGCAACGAGGAAGGCAACACTCCACTCCTTCACTCCTCAGACACTGCCAGATCCCTTATTCACTATTCTCAGAGAGGCACAGGTCCACCCTACTGCTAAGGTCCAACCAGACCTAAACACGTGTCTGGGGTTGCTGTTGGTACTCTTGTTTAGAGGAGAATTGCCTAGCATTTCGGTACTGGACTGCCCCTGTGTAGGACAAAGACTGGTATGATTGGGATATTTCTCGTCTGTGAAAAATAGTGAGCTAAAGAATCTGGGTAAGGCTCTCGTACCCAGGACTAATGTCTGGCAGAGAGACTCCCAGGAGCCCCCTTTTTTTTGTGTTGGTAGTTTATAATTAGAAGTGCATGGCATAGTAGACATTTCTGTATTTTGTAGACCCTCATAGTTAGTTTTAGGCAGACTAACGTAGATGATCATCCCTGAACAACCACAACTTGAAGACATTAGTCTCAGCTACCAAATATTGCCCAGAAATTAGTGAAAATACAAAAAAACAACGTTTACTGGGTCTTGTAGGACTGACCAACCAAACTCTGATCAACCAAACTCAGATCACTCGCCACAATAATAAGTGTGTCCTTGCCTCTCCTCCTCAGCAATATAACTACTGTTTCTCTAAGTACTATGTCAGGAACTGGTATTACATAGCCTGCGGTATCGGCCATGTTGTTATGGTTAAGTTGCTAAACCCATAGGAAGAACACTTTTTGGGCGGCTTATAACTTCGCTCCCCCTGGACGAATCCTTACCAAACTTTGCAAAAAAAGTATATGGCCCACTCTGAATTTTTTTCAAAGTTTGGTGAGGTTTGGTCCAGGGGGGGCAAAGTTATAGGAGGGTCCCAAAATTATTTTTTTTCCATAGACGTAATGGGAAAAAATGTCTGTCGCGCCTACAGCCCAAACCGCTGGACAGATTTTCACCAAATTTGCGGCAGGAGCTGTGGCTTGGTCCCGAATGCGTGCTTTTGTTAATTAGGTGTATATCCGTCCAATAATTTTTTTTTTTAAATGACCAAAATGTGAGGCAAAAAAAGTGTGATATCTAAGTCCGCTCCGCGGACACACTTCCTGTTCGCTCCGCGGACAGGACACCGATTGGATGGTTGACTTGCGTCATGTCCGCGGACACGCAATGTGTTCTCTGATTGGTTGGGATGAGGCGTGAGGTGCGTCAAATTGTTTCAATGCGCCCGCCATATTGGATGCACCCGCCATATTCGATGCGCGCACATGCGCTGGTTGTGAGTAGAAATCTAATTTTGGGGAGTATGACGCTCACCTGGCTCCCACAGAGGCGTCGATCGGAACTGGACAGCTGTGGTCTCCACCAATGTGACGCGTAGGGCCGAGATGACGGACTGGACTGGCCCACCTAGCTTCGTTTGCTTGGCCCGTAGGAATATTCTTCTGCAAATGGAGAAAGGGAATTAACCACCCGTGGAGTTGAGCGTAAATCCCCCCGCCTTTGATGTCCCCTCTTATAGTCTCACCTGATGGTTTGAAAAGCTGAGCTCTCCATCCTGCTTTGAGCGCAGGGGCTCGTTGATAACTAGTTGCTTCACTGGTTTGATGGAATCGGTGAGTTCCAGAATAATATTGACTCTGGGATTCCCGGCATGACGCCGTAAGTATAAAGTTTGTAAGAGTTCAAATGCCTGACTTTCACTCTTGTCCGATTGCTTGCAGGTTGCAGCTTGACCCTAATGAAGAGTTCCTTGTGACAACCGATAGTATTCTGGTAAGGATTTGTATTTTCCAACACAGTTCGATAAAATAATGTCAATATGTAACCTGTTGCTTTCTCCCTTATTCAGGCACTGAGAGAAAGGCCCTCATTACGACCCTGGCGGAATCCGCGGTGCTAAATGCACCGCGGAGCATGGCGGAAAGCCGCCGATAGCGCCATGGGGGTTGGCGGATTTACCACCCCATGCCGACCTTGGCGGAGCGGTAAATCCCCAATCCCCATTTTACCCTTCCCCATTCCCATTCTTGCCCCATAGGGTATAATGGGAGTGGGGAAGGAGTTAATTACGCCGCCGTAAAGTACGGCGGCGTAATTAACAACGAGGTCCCTTAGCGCCATGGTTTTCTCCGCCCGGTAAAACCAGGCGGAGAAAACCTCCATGGCGCTAAGGGAACTCGTAGTACGGCGGATGGGTCCGCCGCGATTACCGCTGGCGGAAACCCACTCCGCCAGGGTCGTAATGAGGGCCAAAGTATGAAGTCTTGGGGAATAATACCTCCGACGGTAAAACCAGGCAAGCCTATTGTGGTGAGGAGGGTTCCCCTTGTTAGTCCCTTTGTTTCACCTTGCTGTCCTTTTGTTTCCCCTTAGGGGCCGGTGTTCGGCGAAGATGCAGTGGAAGTTGTGCCGACCCGTGAAGTGGAATAGTAGCCTCAGTGGTAAAATCAGGTAATTCTATGGGGGGTAACTAATATTCCTCTGTGTATTCCCTTGGCTCACCTTGCAGTTCTTGTCTTCTCCTTAGGTGCCGGAGTGCGGCGGGAACATGCAGGAGGATGCAGTGGAATGTGAAGATGCTGCTTAGGCCGGTGAGTTCAGCACGGCGCTGCAGCAGGCGAGGCGACGCGCATAAAATAACTTCTTTCTTCCAGCTCGAAGGCGCGATGGATCGGGAATTCAGGTAAGGATTAAAGGTATTGCTCTTGTTCTAACCTTTTCTCCTTCTTTCTCCCTTTTTCTAGGAGCTCCAAACTCGAGGCTGGCGTGGCAGAAGGCTGGATGCAGACTTGCAGGCACGGTGAGCGTTACGCTGCTGGATGCAGAATAACGCAAAGCGTGTGCTGCTCTTCGGGCGTGGTTTAAATAGCCTCCAAAGTAGTCCCAGGTAAGTATTCCTCCCCAGCCCCGCCCGAGTAAAAAATAGTCCCTAAGTAAAGTAGTCCCTTCCAAGCCTCTTTTGGCTTGGAGCTCTTGCAGCATGGTCTGCATCAGGTAAGTTTGCAGCATGGTCTGCATGGCGCCAGGACTGACTCTCCATATGAGCCTGGCGCCATAGGCGACAGGACTGGACCCAAATAGCCCCTAGCAGGGGTTGTTGGGCTTGCTTAGGATAACTTGATGCCTGCTTGCGGGGTTGCTGGACGTGGTCTGGGTCCCCGGGCGTAGGCATCATGACAGCACTTCTCCCAAGGCCCCTCCTAAAGTCGTTCTTCCCTGTGGTTTCGGTTTGTCTGGGAAATTTTGGTGGAATTTTTTCAACAATCGGGGTGCATGAACATGGTCACTAGGTTCCCATGACCTTTCCTGTGGTTCGTAACCTTTCCAGTCGATTAAATAAAAGAGTTTTGACTTTATCAGCTTGGAGTCCAGGATGTTCTTAACTTCAAATTCGGGTTCTCCGTCTACAAGGATAGGGTCTGGTGGCTTGGTTAGTCTTGTCCCTGGTTGCACTGGCTTCAAAAGTGACACATGAAAGACGGGGTGAATTTGCATATTAGCAGGTAAGTCCAACTTGACAGCCACCGGGTTGATAATGGCCTTAATAGAGTAAGGTCCCAAATATCTAGAGTTAAAGGTCCATGTTCCCTTTAGAGGTATATGTTTTGTGGCTAACCATACTTGGTCCCATATCTGGTATTGTGGAGTATCACTTCTATGCCGATCAGCATCTTTCTTGTATTTTTCTTTCGCCTGTTTTAAATGTGTAGTTGCTTCCTTAAAGGCTTGTGTAATCGTAGCGTGCAGATGGTCCACCGCGGGCATTTCTAAGTGTTGGGGTGAGTCAAGGTCTGAGGTTCGAGGATGGTGCCCATATAAGGTATAAAAGGGGCTTTGTCCAGTTCCAGAGTGTACTGAATTATTGTATGCATATTCGACGATCCAAAGAATGTCTTTCCAATTACTCTCAGTCTGATGTAACATACAATGCAGGTATTGTTCGAGAGTCTGGTTGGTCCTCTCCGTTTGACCATCGGTCTGGGGGTGGTGACTGGTCGATAACCTCACATCGATTTGCGCCAATTGACAGCATTTTTTCCAAAAATGTGAAATTAATTGACTGCCCCGGTCAGAGACCAATATGGACGGAAATCCGTGTATGCGAACAATGTTTTCGAGCAACTCCTTGGCCAGGATTGAAGCTGAAGGTAATCCCTTTAAAGGAAAAAAGTGGGCCATCTTGGAAAAAAGATCCACAATAACTAGAATGGTGTTAAATCCATTGCATGGGGGTAGATCAGTAATAAAGTCTAACGATAAGGGGTGCCATGGTGTAGGCGGAATGTCTAAAGGTTGTAAGAGTCCGGCTGTTTTTTTCTTTTGACTTTTGTTTTGGGCGCAAATGCCACAAGACATCACAAATGATTTAATATCCTTTCGCCAGGTGGGCCACCAGAATTGTCTTTTAATTTTAGCTTCAGTTTTTGCAATACCTGGGTGCCCCTCCATTAGGGTATCATGATAACGGGAAATGACTAGCTCTTGTAGTTCCTTGTGTGGCAGGAATACGCCCTTGGTAATAAGGCAGGTCATTGGTGACAGAGTGGTCTGGGCCTTTTTTTACCCAGTCCGGCAGGGCTGTAGGAACAATGAGTTGCTGGAACTTTACCTGAATGTCCTCTAGTGTCTGTTGTAGAATAGTCATGCCAAGAATTCTTTGTTCGGAAATTATAGGTACTGGTTCTGGGTTCACTTCTGCCTCTCCCATCCCTATTCGGGATAAGGCGTCTGCTTTACCATTCTTACAACCTGGTCGATAGGTTACAAAATCAAACTCGGCAAAGAACAATGCCCATCGGAGTTGACATGACGATTGGGCCTTGGCTGTCTTTATATACTGTAAGTTTCGGTGATCGGTGATCACAGTAATGGTATGCCTAGCACAAAGAAGATAGTGGATAGCCTTGAAGGTGGATTTAATGGCTAATAACTCCTTGTCGGTAACCGCATAGTTTAACTCGGGTGCCGAGAACTTTCTGGACCAAAATGCTACTGGATGAAGCTGGCCAGTTTCAGGGTTCTTTTGAGACAGGACAGCTCCCATGGCTAGACTGGATGCATCGGTTTCCACTATGTATGGAATTCAGAGCGCGGGCGCTTTAATACAGGTGCAGACGTTAATTTCGCTTTCAGCTCTTGGAAGGCATTTTCAGCTTCTTCAGTCCACATAAAGTGTTTATTTTTTCGCAAGAGTGCTGTGATGGGATGTACAACATGTGAAAAATCTGGGATGAATCTGTGGTAGAAATTGGCAAAGCCGAGCATGCTTTGTACTCCTTTAACTGAACTTGGTGATAGCCACTTAAGGATTGCGTCCACCTTTCGTGAGTCCATTCGGACTCCCTTGTCAGGAAAAACCCAAGGAATTTAACTTCTGTGGCATGAAAAACGCATTTTTCCAGTTTTGCATATAGTTTGTGCTGGTGCAATTTCTCAAGGACTGCTCGGACGTGCTTCACATGGTCAGATTCTGAAGAGGAGTATACTAGAATATCATCGATATATACGACAACACAAACGTCAATAAGTTCATGAAGGACATCGTTCATGAAGTTTTGGAAGGCTGCTGGTGCATTGCACAACCCGAAAGGCATCACCTGGTATTCGAATAACCCATACTTAGTGCGGAAAGCAGTCTTCCATTCGTCGCCTTCTTTTACACGTACCAGGTGGTATGCCCCCCGGAGATCTAATTTAGTGTATATACAAGCGTCCTTCACTTGGTCTAGTAGTTCAGGGATCAGAGGCAATGGTTATCGGTTCCTAACAGTTATCTGGTTCAATGCGCGGTAGTCTATGCACATTCTGAGGTCACCTTCCTTTTTGGGCACGAAGAACAAAGCTGAAGATGCAGGGGACTTGGATGGGCGAATAAAGCCATTGGCAAGGTACTGGTCTAAGTATTGTCGTAGGTGAAGGTTCTCAGGTTCCGTAAGGGCATAGATCCTGCTACAAGGGGGTTGTGCACCGGGTATGAGATCGATTTGACAATCGTACGATCTGTGAGGAGGTAAGGTGTTTGCCTGTTCTTTTTGGAAGACATCCTGGAATTCTTGGTGTTCTGGAGGTAGTTGCATGACTGCTGTGGTTACTGTGGCCAGGCCTGCATTCTGACTTTTCTTTGGGTAACAGGTTTGTGCACAATCCAGGAAGGTTATTCTCTTCTCTCACCAATCAATACAAGGATTATGTGTTTCCAACCAAGGTATCCCCAGTATTATTTGGAACTGTGGGGCTTTGATTAGATCAAACACAATAGTCTCTCGATGCCCATCCTGACCCAATAGTGTCATCTCTGCGGTGGAATGAGTTACAGGCCCAAAGGCAATTTCATTTCCATCGACTGTGGTAATGACATCTGAGGTGGTTTTTCAGCAGAGAGGTAGATTCATCCTGGAAGCCAATTCATAGTCCACATAGTTTCCTATGGCCCGCTATCAATGTATGCCCTTACTGCGTGCAGATGCGATGGCTGCCCTGGATCTACGAGGACCATTGGTATGATGAAATGCAAGGTCTGAGTATCCTTCTTCAAGCTCGGCAAGCGGACCTCAACGCTTGTCGGGCGTGGTCGTTTCCCGAGTCTGACTCCATATGGCTTTTATCAGCAGCTCCTACCACCTACTTGGGTGGTTTTACAGGGCAATCCCATAGAAAATGCACAGAAGTTCCACAATATAGACACAATTGCATTTGCCGTCTCCTTTCTCTTTCCTTCTGGGTTAAGGATCCTTTAACCCCTCCGATTTGCATGGGTTTGAAGCATCTGCTCCTGTGGGGTTAGTGTGGGTTTTGACCAGCACCTGATTTTCAAACTTGGCTCGATCAGCCTTTCTGTTCTGAAGTCTGTGATCTAACTTGACCACTAAGTCTATATATTCAGCACAGTCTTGAGGTGGGTTGATGACTTGAGCCAAGACATCCTTGAGTTCTCCTTGAAGCCCTCGATGAACTAACGTGATTCGTTTTACCTCAGGCCATCCAGTTTCCACTATCAACCTATTAAAGGTTGCGATGTAGGATATAAGATCCTGGTTACCTTGTCGTAGGGACAAAGGTTCGTTATCCAGGGCCTGTCCTTGGGAGTGCTGGGCAAATAGTCTTTGCATGCTCATTTGAAAGCCCTGAAAATCCCGAAGAATTGGGTCATCCTGAGTAACTAGTGGAATTGACCAATCAGCTGCACTGCCGCTGAGATATGACAATACAAAGGCTACCTTGGCTTGATCGTTTAGGAAGGCTCCAGGTCTGCATAAAAAGTGCAAGCGGCATTGGTTCATAAACACGGCAAACCTTTTGGGATCTCCGGCAAAGCGTTCGGGTGGAGCTAATGGAATATTTCCTAGTAGGTTTATTTGCACAGGGTTACTCGATAACACAGGAGCTGGATTTCCCCCGGAACCAGGTAGGGGTGTTTGTCCAGCCTGGCTTTGCAATAGTTGCCTAGCAAGGTCATCAGTTCGTTCCATTGACAAAATCAGTTCTCTCCTAAGAGCATTGGTTTCTTGACGGGCGGAATGCACTTCAGCCCTCAGTTCCCCTACTAATTGGGCCAATTGGTCAGTCTCTGAGGTATCCATAACGCCCGGGTGGGAATTTGTGGGTAGGCTTCGCGTTCTGTTACGCTCACCTGGCTCCCACAGAGGCGTCGATCGGAACTGGACAGCTGCGGTCTCCACCAATGTGACGCGTAGGGCCGAGATGACGGACTGGACTGGCCCAGCTAGCTTCGTTTGCTTGGCCCGTAGGAATATTCTTCTGCAAATGGAGAAAGGGAATTAACCACCCGTGGAGTTGAGTGTAAATCTCCCCACCCCCGCTGTTCTCCCCACAGATCGCCTTTGATGTCCCCTCTTAAAGTCACACCTGATGGTTTGAAAAGATGAGCTCTCCATCCTGCATTGAGCGCAAGGGCGCGTTGATAACCAGTTGCTTCACTGGCTCGAAGGAATTGGTGAGTTCCAGAACAATATTGACTCCGAGATTCCCGGCAAGACGCCGTAAGTATAAAGTTCGTAAGAGTTCAAATGCCTGACTTTCACTCTTGTCCGATTCCTTGCAGGTTGCAGCTTGACCCTAATGAAGAGTTCCTCGTGGCAACCGATAGTATTCTGGTAAGGATTTGTATTTTCCAACACAGTTCGATAAAATAATGTCAATATGTAACCTGTTGCTTTCTCCCTTATTCAGGCTCTGAGAGAAAGTTTGAAGTCTTGGGGAATAATACCTCCGACGGTAAAATCAGGTAAGTCTATTGTGGTGAGGAGGGTTCCCCTTGTTAGTCCCTTTGTTTCACCTTGCTGTCCTTTTGTTTCCCCTTAGGGGCCGGGGTTCGGCGAAGATGCAGTGGAAGCTGCGCCGACCCATGAAGAGGAATAGTACCCCCGGTAGTAAAATCAGGTAAGTCTATGGGGGGTAACTAATATTCCTCTATGTATTCCCTTGGCTCACCTTGCTGTTCTTGTCTTCTCCTTAGGTGCCGGAGTGCGGCGGGAACATGCAGGAGGATGCAGTGGAATGTGAAGATGCTGCGAAGGCCGGTGAGTTCAGCGCGGCGCTGCAGCAGGCGAGGCGACGCGCATAAAATAACTTCTTTCTTACAGCTCGAAGGCGCGATGGATCAGGAATTCAGGTAAGGATTAAAGGTATTGCTCTTGTTCTAACCTTTTCTCCTTCTTTCTCCCTTTTTTCTAGGAGCTCCAAACTCGAGGCGGGCGTGGCAGAAGGCTGGATCCAGACTTGCAGGCACGGAGAGCGTTACGTTGCTGGATGCAGAATAACGCGAAGCGTGTGCTGCTCTTCGGGCGTGGTTTAAATAGCCTCCAAAGTAGTTCCAGGTAAGTATTACTCCCTAGCCCCGCCTGAGTAAAAAATACTCCCTAAGTAAAGCAGTCCCTTCCAAGCCTCTTTTGGCTTGGAGCTCTTGCAGCATGGTCTGCATCAGGTAAGTTTGCAGCATGGTCTGCATCAGGTAAGTTTTAATCTATGAGCCTGGCGCCTACGGCGCCAGGACTGACTCTCCATATGAGCCTAGCGCCATAGGCGCCAGGACTGGACCCAAATAGCCCCTCGCACGGGTTGTTGGGCTTGCTTAGGATAACATGATGCCTGCTTCCAGGGTTGCTGGACGTGGTCTGGGTCTCCGGGGGTAGGCATCATGACAGCATGTTAATGTGTATGAGTGCTTGGAGAGGGTGGGGGAGTAAGATATGGGTCAAATGCTGTATTTGTTTAGCTGGGAGAAGGTTGTGATGTGTTAGCAGTGTACATGGACATAATAAACACTGGGCGCACTACTGGCTATTTTAGTTTAGTATGATGTTGGTTTGGGTTGATAGAAGAGCATTGGGTGAACAGGGTATGCATTGAAGATTTTCTACGTTGGTTGTAATTATGTTTTAGAATGTTAATGGAAGTGGGTAGGTTTTGAGGTGGATGTATTATGTTTTTGGGTTGTGGTTATTTGGTAGGTGTTTGTTTCTATGGGTGTGTTATGCTGCGGTGGTTCCAGGGCCTAGAGTCTTGGCTGCATGGCCGAAGTGCTATAGGCCTTCGGCCATGCACCCAAGACTCTAGGCCCTGGCCGCAACCACCGCAGCATAACACACCCATGTTACCAAAGATTTTAACTGTGGTATGTGGGCTGCTTAGGGGATATGTTTTTAAAAATGTGTGTACTGATTGGTAATAGTTTAATAGCGTTTATAGGACAGTGAGATGATGTGTCTTAGTTTGTTTGTTGGATTGTGTTCAAAATGATGGCATTTTGGGTTGTATTTCTTGGTGAGGTGTTCTTTTGCATGGCTGTGTTATGTTGTGGTGGTGGTTGTGTGTTTAATTATTATATACTTAGTGTTTCGTTTGGTGAGGCTGTATAAAGAGTTTTGGCCAGGCCATGCAGTCAAGATTGTAGTCTTGGCAACAAGCCCTGCAGCATAAGATACCCATGGAAGCAAACATTTTGGATTGCGGTGTATGGTCAGGTGTTTGCTTGAATGGCTGTGTTATGCTGTGGTGTTTGTGAGTCCAATCATTATATACTTTCTGTTTGACTTTTTGTGGTTGTATGCAGTTTTTTCATGCAAATTACCAAGAGGGGTCCTGGGAGTCCCTCAGCTAGACATTAGTCCTGGTTACAAGAAACTTACTCAGAGTCTTCATCTCACTATCTTCCACAGAGAAGAAATATCCCAAACAGATCAGTCTTTGTCCTGCCCCGGGGCAGACCATCACCGAAATGCTAGGCAATTTTCCCCTGAACAAGAGTACCAATAGCAATCCCAGGACACCCCTTGTTTTTTGCATATTTAAGTAACTTTGGCTCTCACTCTCAATTACTAGCGGAATCCAGACATTTACCCCTTGGTCACTATTCTTAGAGAGGCACAGGTCCACCCTACTGCTGAGGTCCAACCAGAACTAAACACGTGTCCGGGGTTGCTGTTGGTACTCTTGTTTAGAGGGGAATTGCCTAGCATTTCGGTGCTGGACTGCCTCTGGGTAGGACAAAGACTGATATGATTGGGTTATTTCTCCTATGTGAAAGATAGTGAGCTAAAGAATCTGCGTAAGGCTCTCGTACCCAGGACTAATGTCTGGCAGAGAGACTCCCAGGTACCCCCTTTTTTGTGTAGGTAGTTAATAATGAGTAGTGCATTACATAGTAGACATTTCTGTATTTTGTAGACCCTCATAGTTAGTGTTAGGCAGACCAACGTAGATGATCATCCCTGAACAACCAAAACTTGAAGACATTATTCTCAGCTACCAAATATTGCTCAGAAATTTGTGAAAATACAAATAAACAACGTTTACTGGGTCTTGTAGGACTGATCAACCAATCTCTGATTAACCAAACTCAGTAGATCACTCGCCACAATAATAAGTGTGCCCTTGCCTCTCCTCCTCAGCAACATAACTACTGTTTCTCTAAGTACCATGGGCGGAACTGGTATTACATGGCCTGCGGTAGCGGCCATGTAGTTATGGTTAAGTTGCTAAACCTATAGGAAGAGCACTTTTTGGGCGGCTTATAACTACGCTGCCCCTGGACGAATCCTCACCAAACTTTTCAAAAAAAGTATATGGCCCACTCTGAATTTTTTTCAAAGTTTGGTAAGGTTTGGTCAAGGAGGCGTAAAGTTAGAGGGGGGACCCAAAATGTATTTTTTTTCCATAGACGTAATGGGAAAAAATGTCTGTCACGCCTACAGCCCAAACCGCTGGACAGATTTTCAACAAATTTGCGGCAGGAGCTGTAGCCTGGTCCCGAATCCGTGCTTTTGTTAATTTGGCATATATCCGTCCAGTAGTTTTTTGTTAAATGACCAAAATGTGAGGCAAACAAATTAGTGATATCTATGTGCGCTCCGCGGACACACTTCCCTGTTCGCTCCGCGGACAGGACACTGATTGGATGGTTGGCTTGCGTCATGTCCGTGGACACGCAATGTGTTCTCTGATTGGTTGGGATGAGGCGTGAGGTGCGTCAAATTGTTTCGATGCACCCGCCATATAGGATGCACCCGCCATACTGGATGCACGCACATGCGCCTAGATGTGAACATAAATCTAATTTTGGGGAGTGTGTTGGTGTGTATGAGTGCTTGGAGAGCGTGGGGGAGTAAGAGATGGGTCAAATGCTGTATTTGTTTAGGTGGGAGAAGGTCGTGATGTGTTTGCGGTGTCCGTGGACATAATAAACACTGGGCGTACTACTGGCTATTTTAGTTTAGTATGATGTTGGTTTTGGGTTGATAGAAGAGCATTGGGTGAACAGGGTATGCATTGAAGATTTTCTACGTTGGTTGTAATTATGTTTTAGAATGTTAATGGAAGTGGGTAGGTTTTGAGGTGGATGTATTATGTTTTTGGGTTGTGGTTATTTGGTAGGTGTTTGTTTCTATGGGTGTGTTATGCTGCGGTGGTTGTGGCCAGGGCCTAGAGTCTTGGGTGCATGGCTGAAGTGCCATAGGCCTTCGGCCATGCACCCAAGACTCTAGGGCGTGGCCACAACCACCGCAACATAACACACCCATGTTACCAACGATTTTAACTGTGGTATGTGGGCTGCTTAGGGGATATGTTTTTTAAAATGCGTGAACTGATTGGTAATAGTGTAATAGTGTTTATAGGACAGTGAGATGATGTGTCTTAGTTTTTTGTTGGATTGTGTTCAGAATGTTGGCATTTTGGGTTGTATTTATTGGTGAGGTGTTCTTTTGCATGGCTGTGTTATGTTATGGTGGTGGTTGTGTGTTTAATTATTATATACTTAGTGTTTCTTTTGGTGAGGCTATATGAAGAGTTTTGGCAACAAGCACTGCAGCATAAGATACCCATGGAAGCAAACATTTTGGATTGCAGTGTATGGTCAGGTGTTTGCTTGAATGGCTGTGTTATGCTGTGGTGATTGTGAGTCCAATCATTATATACTTACTGTTTGACTTTTTGTGGTTGTATGCAGTTTTTTCATGCAAATTACCAAGAGGGGTCCTGGGAGTCCCTCAGCTAGACATTAGTCCTGGTTACAAGACACTTACTCAGAGTCTTCATCTCACTATCTTCCACAGAGAAGAAATATCCCAAACATATCAGTCTTTGCCCTGCCCTGGGGCTGTCCAGTACCAAAATGATAGGCAATTTTCCTCTGAACAAGAGTACCAATATCAATCCCAGGACACCCCTTGATTTTTGCATATTTAAGTAACTTTGGCTCTCACCCTCAATTACTAGGGGAATCCAGACTTTGACCCCTTGGTCACTATTCTTGGAGAGGCACAGCTCCGCCATAGTGATGACATCAAACCAGACCTAAACACGTTTCTGGGGTTGCTGATGGTACTCTTGTTCAGAGTACAATTGCCTAGCTTTTCGGTGCTGGACTGCCCCTGTGTAGGACAAAGACTGATATGATTGGGATATTTCTCCTCTATGAAAGATAGTGAGCTAAAGAATTTGGGTAAGGCTCTCGTACCCAGGACTAACGTCTGGCAGAGAGAATCCCAGGAACCCCCTTGTTTTTGTGTAGGTAGATTATAATGAGTAGTGCATTGCATAGTAGACATTTCTGTATTTTGTAGACCCTCATAGTTACTGTTAGGCAAAATGATATGCAGTACCCTTTGGGAACACCACACACAATCAAGACTACAAGTGACAGTACATAATTCCCCTTTGGTACAAGCCTGTACTACACAGTAAAGTGGTAGCGATGGCGCAGCAGCCAGACTTATCTCAAGAGCAGAGTGAGCAGTATCGATAGTTACACAAAGGACAGCAATTACTATCATTCAAACAAACATTGACTCAAGGTTTCTGAGTAAAAGAATATAAATGTATTTACACATCAGTTATAAAACATTTCACTATTATTAAGCAGTTGAAAAATCACATTACTAATACACCACACCGCACCCAATAGATTTTGAACAAGTTAGGCTCAAAATGAAGTGTGAGCAAAATGACACTCCATTGAATGTGATTGATAATCGTATGTCCATAGCAGACAGGAAGTGTGATAACAATGGATGGATGGCAGAGAGCACAAGGTAATGATACATTTCTTCAGGAAGTATGTGGAAGTGTGATTGAAGGGTAGCCAATGAACAAAACTGAAGACAGATGGCAGACCATTTGGAATGATCTGTGAAGAGCTGTCCACGGAAGGTGGTATATTGAGAAGAGATGAAAGGGTAGTACCTCCTGAGAATGTGAGGAGGGATATTATTGACAATGCGCACCTAGGGCATTCTTGGATTACCAGCACCAAATCTCTGGGAAGGAAGCATTTATGGTGGCAATGGGCGGATAGAGATGTGGATAGATTTGTCAGTGTGCACTGAGTGTAATGAGAGTATACGATGCTAATTATGAGAACACCACCATTGGGAAAACCTAAGCTTCAGACAGAACCTTGGGTGAAAGTGGCCATGGACATTATTGGATCATTTTATGGTTCTATGGGCTTAGATCTGAAAGGAGTAATGCATTGGTATTGGTAGATTACTATAGTCAATGGACAGAGGGTAAGTTTGTTAAAGAAGGGACAACAGAAGCTGTCATACATTTTCTTCATGATATTGTTCTGAGAGAGGGACTACCAACAGAAATTGTCACTGATAATGGTACACAATTTGTGTCAAGTATTAAGTTGTTGAACTTTATGAATGAGAGGGGAATCAAAGACATTACAACATCTTTATATCATCCACAAGCCAATGACTTAATGGAAAGATTTAATTGGGTGTTAAAACATGGTACAGTTAAGGAGGGAGTCAAGATTAGATCTTGACGAAGAACTGAACAAGATGCTGTGGGCTTACACTGTGAAGAGGCATCCTAGTACAGATAAATCACTGTTGAATTGATGAGGGGGAGGGTTTATAGTCAAAATATCAGAAAAAAATATCGAACTATAAAAATCTCGAAAATTAAAATATCGAAAATGAAAATATCGAAAACCTATACATAGAATTAAAAGGGTCAATTTCTCGAAAATGTAAATGTCAAAAAAAAATAACAAATATGAATAAGTAGAAATAAAGAAAAAACAAGAGTATCATTTACTATAAGGGGGGGTTCCCCCCCAACCCCTTCAACCCCCCCACCATCCCCTTAACCGGCACCCCGCTGCCAGCGGCCCCCACCCCCCACCCTACTCTCAGCCCACATACTCGACACAAGAGTTTAGAAAGGGTTAAACTCATAGGTGAAAACCAAGAGTAAAGAACCTTGTTTAGGTACCAAGATAGCAATAATGGTTGTGGAAAACCGTCATTACCTGACAGGACGTCACTTGACACGGTACTTGCGGAAATCTCTTGGATTTACTTCACAAGACAACAGGTACTATTTATAGAACGAACATGTAAATAGACATTAAATAATCATACGACATAGAAATATATGACAGGAAACATTTCTTTCGTTTGTTTTAGAATATGAAATGGAAAACAAAACGGAATTTGTGACAAATCAAAAGGGAGGGAAGCAGTTGATTTTAAATGGATACGTTTTCCATAAGGAGTATGAGAAAAATGACAGAGTTTACTGGAAATGCACTGAATACAAAAAAAATAAATGCAGCGCTCGAGCTATTACAGAGGGAACAAATGTGAAAAGTAAAAATGAACATAACCATCTGCCTGACCAAACAAATATTATTATAAAAAAACATTATCAGAGCTAAAAAGAAAAGCCGAAGAAAGTCATGGCGAAGCAAGTGGATCGGTACTGGCAAAAGTTTGTGACCAATTACCAAGACATATAACGGCACAGTTACCGGCTGAGAAGTTGATGCAACGTACAATAAACAGATTTAGAAATCAAAAGGAGAATCTGCCACCTGCACCAGTGTTATTTCAAGACATTACAATCCCGGATGTTTTAAAAACAAGAAAAAAAGGAGACATTTTTCACCATGCCACACTTGATTTGAACAATGAGAAATTATTAACATTCTCCACTGCTAGTAACTTTCAGCATCTAACTAAAAGTGACAAATGGCAAAGTGACGCAACATTCAAAGTATGCCCGCAACCATTCCTCCAGTTTTACACAATACATGGCACAATAAACGATAAAATCATTCCACTTGTGTATATATTAATGCCAAAAAAAACTGAAGAATCGTACAGAATCGTGTTTAATAAAATTAAGCAAACTACGTCTGAATCAAACCCTACAATAATAATCATGGACTACGAATCAGCACAAATCAAAGGTTTTTGATCAGTATACAAAGAGGCACGAATTCAGGGATGTTTTTTTCATTTCACGCAAAGCATGTGGCGCAAGTTAGGACTAAGCACAACATACACAGAGGACAGTTGCTACCAATTTAACATAAAGAAACTTTTTGCATTGGCATTTGTACAAGTAAATTATGTTATTGATTTTTATGAACATGTAATTGACAGTAACTATTACAAAAATCATGAAGAGGAAAATAGTGATTTATTGGACTACTTTGAAAACACCTGGATTGGACAATTAACTAGAAATGGCACACGACGAAGGCCAAAATACCCAGTGAATTTATGAAATTGTTATGAAGCAACATTGGAAAATACACCTAGAACAAATAACGCCCTGGAGGGATGGCATAGCAGGTTAAATAAAAACTTCAACATCCATAACCCCACATTATGGCATTTTTTAAAAGACTTACAGAATGAAGAACAACAACACCAGCAATTTAAAATAGCGCAAACAGTTTCATTAGCTAACCAAGCACAACCAAGAAAAAAATACAGGGACTACGAGGGAAAACTGGTACAGTTAATACAAAATTTTGACCCACAAAATAAGGAAACCTTTTTAGACTTGGTGGCATTTAACTTAAAATGTTAAAAAATCACTTACGTTTCTGGAACATATCCAATCCAGTGTGCCATGGCAAAAATAGATCCAAAAAGGACATCCTGGTGGTCCAAAATACGGAAACTGGAACAAAAATCCATGGAAAAAAAACCAAGAAACCATCCAAAAAGAATCAACAACAAGGAAAAAATACACAAAAAATCCAAATCCACGAGGGAAATAAAGTGCACATCCAGGAAAAACACGTACGCAAAAAAAAACAAGCTGCTCCATAAAAAAACCAAGAAAAATCCAAATGAAGGCAGAAAAGAAAGTGCAACTCTAAAAAAAATCCCATTGCGAAAAATAACACGATGCTCCATGATCCAAAGGCAGGGAAAATACAAATCCATCAAACCCAAGTAAATCCGCTGGAAAAAAAAGCAATCCATGGACAAAAAACAAGAAAAATCCATAAAATCCATGAGCAAAATGACAGAGACGCGACCGATGCAGAACCCGATACAGAATGAACTTTAAAAATGGCGCTTACGCATACGTAGGCCAACGCAACGTGCATTTACAGATGTAAACAAAAACAAAGATTAAATGTATACTACTAGTTATTCTTGATGCAATAGCACCATCTAGTGAAAAATAGATATATTACAAGTTAGAAAACAGAAAATATTACTCAAGTTAAATAGACATATATATATATATACATATATATATATATATATTTAGCATTAAATAAATTGCATTAATTTACTAATTTAAATTTTAAAAAAGTTGTTGAAAAATATCACAGAAATAAAAGTTATAACATAAATAAAATCGAAACACTTAAGTAAATATTAAGTTGTTTGTTTCATTAAATGTAATGTATTAACCTGAAATATGATTATAAAAAGTTAAAGATTTTAGTGAAAAATTCGATATTATGACTTTCAAGATTTTTTGTTTTAGGTCAAAAATGTTCGAGATTATAATTTTCGAGATTTATAAATTCGAGATTATGACTGACCACCGAGGGGGAGATGTGTAGAGATGTCAAGTTTCCTGTATGGATGTAGGTGTTACTGAAGAAGTGACTGATCTCGATGTTGCAGTAGACCTAGGTAAGCTAGGTGAAAAAAAGAGCGGATGAGGAGGAACTATGATATCAGTAGGAGAGCAGGGTATGTTGGAGTTAAGGAAGGTCATTTTATTTACATAAAGTTGTCTTTCAGTGTTCAAAAGTCATCTTCTCGTTTCAGAAGGTCTGTTAAGGCGGTTCAAGTGACAAAATCCAGAATATTAACGGTTATGGGGAGGTGGTGGAAATTGAGCATGGTGGCAAAAGTAAGGGGATGATTATCTTTGGTTGTAAAGGTGGAAGGGAGGATACGTTGTGTTCTGCATCAGTGAGAATCATCCTGGTGACTCAGGATTCACTGGAGATTCTAGAATGGGAAGGTAGAAAGAAAGAGTTCAAGAGAGGAGGAGGAATGAGGCTGGTATGCTGCACTATCAATGATTGTACTTGTAGAATAAAGAACCTCAATTATACAAGCAGTATCTGTGCAGTCATTATTTGAAGGTGATGAATGACAACCCCAACAAAAACATGAATTAGTAAATGGTTGTACCATTAAGAATATTTATGTTTTGACACTTTTCTGCTATGGTAATTTTGTAGCGTAAAAGGGTTTTTTGTGTTGTTTATTGATTCATAACGTGTGACAATGACTGTGTCAAGGCACTAAACAAACATACATAAAAATAAACTTAGAACTGTACATTACAGTATGCAGAAAATAGAAAACTCAGCTCTAGGTAAAATCCAACCAGTAGCCAACCCTTTGCAATCAGTAGCATAAAATATATTTAAGTGACTCGTAAAAAAAGAACATTTAAAAACAAAATCCACATATGAATCATGTGTCTCAGAGGTTTACATAAACACTTCTGTAGGGTCGACCTTTGATGTGTCAATGATTGTATTTTATTCCCGGTACCTCCCTGCCACTAATATATCCGGGATCCTATGATATTTTAGAGAGACTAACACCAAGGTGTAACATGATTCATGGATGATGTAGCATGTACAAAGAAGATATTAGAGTGCATGCTGGAAATGGGTGGGGGGAAAAAAAACATGAAATGACATGCAGACCTTAACATGTAAGTATGAACTCCCAGAAACCCAAAACATTTAAATCCAATGGTTCAACTCAATCTGTCAACTCGAGGTTGCGTAAACAGGTGCCACGTTTTTATAATAACAGATAATTGAATTGACGCCATACTGCTTGCGTCACAAAATGATGGTGGAGTCATGTTCACTCTGTCTTGTAACTCAGACATGTTAATGAGTTTTCATGTTATTTTGGAAAACTTCTTTTAGAATAGGCAAGACATCTGGTTTTACAAGCGGTAGAGACTTTTTGCATTTTGATAATAACAGCTTAAGAAAAGTGCCTATCCACTACAGGTGAAAACAAAAAGAAAGAGAGCACAGAGCAAAGTAGGTCACCGCTTTGTAGCTACTCAGTTCCTGCTGGGAGAAGGATTGCATGAATAAATTGGTTCATGTGTGTGCTTCCTTTAAGGTTTTTCTTTTAGATTTGCTTTTAATTTGATTAACTATTACTGAAAAATTAATACATGTACAGTGTCCACATTCACACGGGTCATAACTACCAAACGTCATTAAAAGGCAATGTGTCATGCATTAAATGGTTGATAGCCTGTTGTGATTTGCAATGCCAAAGAATGTTGTGGAAGAACAAGGTTACACCCTCTTTCCTGTGTTTTAGATGCAGTGATGCAAATTCAACATACTCACAAAGAACATGCATCTTTGTGGATTTGGAGCCAAAATGAGTTGTAAAATAACCATTGCTACTCCGACCACAAGTCTTTCAAAGTGGTGGACATCTTCTTAGCAGTGCCTACGCCCCAAGAGTCAGGAACCTCCATCCCAGTTAATATCTGGCTTGCCCCAGCGCTTTTACAGTTCAGGAAATAGCTCAAGAGTCTCCTCTTCAAGGAATGACTCATCCCTAACACCTAGGGTCCACAGGCCCTCCACTCCCCATCCTACCTCTAAGACTGGGTGATCTGCACCCCATTCTTTCCTTGGCCCGGTTGCTTGTAGATCCCTGGCTGCCGAACTGTTGTTAGCTTCCTGTTCCCTTGTTTATCTGCTTCTGCCACCTGTGATTATAAAGTGCTCTGTTGCTTCCTGAAAGCTAGGTCTATGCTCAATAAAAAAGCCTAATAATAATATAAAACAATTCTGGCTCCATGTTTCATTGGTCACAGAAAAAAGGCTTTTTAACCAATTTAAAGATTGCACACAACAAATAAAAAATAATTGGATTTGAGGCCTCCAATATACCTCTTTCAGAATCGGGAAGATAAATAGGGGCAAATGTAAGTGCTCATTCGAAAACAGCAGCTGTGTGACAGGCATCATACGCTTATGAGACATAGCTTGTCTATTGCAGTTCGCAAAAACATGCAACACCCAGATTTTCTGATGGTCTGGTTCTCCTGTGCTTTTTCAAATTGCAATTTGCAGCCAAACGGGGGGCCACTGCCCCTCCCGCATCTATACAACTTGTAGCTTCACTATTGGGATGATGCAAGGGATGATGCAAGGGAGACTGCGAACCTCAGGCCTGTTTGTGTTGCAAAACATTATACGCACTATAGCTTGAGGAACGCACACCTCACAGAACTGCTGGTATGTGCTGATTCAGTTGCACATATCCAGAGGGCGGAGCTTGCCACCTTTGAACCTGAGCCCACTCAGTTCACAGTTATTGCCGTCAGACACAATGGAGACATGTGTGCAAGAGAATGCAGATGAGCCAGTGACCCTTCTGCCTACTACTCAGTAGCTTTTGCAAGATGCACTTGAAGACCTGTCTAACAGTGACATGTACATCTCCCCCGGGCTGTCTTAAATCAAGGATTGAGCGTAGATCGCATTATCAGATCACACGCAGAGTGCTACACCTCTGCATAGCATGCTGAAAGCAGAGCTGCTCTGAGCCCAGGACACTTGGGGACCCAGGTGTTCCTGGCCAAAGTGGTGAAGGAGGACCATCTCTATGGTTGGGAGGACCACCCAATCGTCTTGAGGATGTATCCTTTGTTGCTAGAAACCACATTGCCATGTGCTTCATCTTGGCCTTGGTCGCCTTGTTCCTAACTCATCTTCATCACTACTAGAGATGTATTTTTGGGAGGGCAAAAAGTATCACTTTCCCCGGGCCCCCACAATGGAGTGGGCCTGAAAAGGCTGCCTGATCTAAAGAAGTGAGTTCCCATTGTTCACCAAACTTAAATAGCATACGTCAGGATATTTTATAGTGTGCTGCTGAGGATCTAAACCTATGCCTTGTCTGACAAGTACATTCTGTAATGATTTCTGTGGTATATGAGGATAAAATTGGTCACGTGAAAATGCATATTGAGCGATAGATCAGAAGATAGCTCTGTATTTTAAACACTCATTGCAGAAATCTGTGTTCATATGCAAGATCAAAATACCATATTCCAGGAGGGTCGACTCAGACATGCACGTCTATATGTACTTTCATTTGTAGCACAACAGGTGCTATTATGAGCAATGAACCTTCACCAGCTAGTGGTTGCTATAAAAGCAAACTTGGTATCAGTATGGTGAACGAATATGAATTGGTTTGTTCAGATGGGGAGTTCTAAAACATAGGCATCCACCTCTAATGATGAGCATACAGTGTGAGTCTGGAGAGGTAATTAAGTATCCAAATTCAAGATTGTGGAACCAAAGCGTTCATGCTTGTATCCTGGATTTGGATCTGGCAAGCATATTTTGACGTCTGCTCATTTGACACAACAACTATTTGCTTTTTTTACACAATTTAAAGACTTTTCTGCACGTTTATGAATAACAATTTCAGCCTTCCAACCATCACCTCTTTTGTGTTGCTATTGTCAACCCGAGTGGGACCGCTATGCCCAGACGTGGGCCCTGTGCCTGCTGAGCCAAGAGACCAAAGCTACTCCTCACTGGTGACGCCCAACAAGGCTGAAACATGTCTGGGGATGCTTGTGGTCTCGTGCAGAAGAGATGTGACCTAGCAGTTCGGGCTAGACTACCCCTTTGTGGGGCGTTGGACCAATCCTAATTTGCATATGGTCTTTCGCCTTTTGTGATGGCTTGGTAGGTGAAGAACAATGGTCTAGAGGGTTGCCCAGAGCAATGCCAGTGGTTAAGATTTATTCTAAATCTTCCAGCCATCACCTCTTTTGTTTTGCTAACAATTTCATGAGCCTACGTTTTGGGCATATTTAAAGTTTTAAAATGCAAACGAGAAACCCAGATGAAATCTTTTAAGATCACATTAATTAGTATGCTTGTACTTATATACTTCTCTTGATGAAGAAGAAAGTAATGCTAGAATCATTCCCATTTTTCATAATATGTTTTTATAACATTTTGTTTTTAAAAATTGTCATGGTGGGTTATGTGATATGTGTAATTTCTAAGTCAGTTCTAAAAAAATGGGATTGATTTAGCTCTGGATAAGAAAGTGGTAAAGTGCAGGATTTACCAGTGTGCACAAATCCCAGCGTCACCTATTGATATGATATGATACGGCATTTATAATGGCATTTATAACGTGCCTATACACAAGTGTTTCAAGGCACGACGCGGCAAGGGAGGGGGGACAGAGGGAAGTCAGACAACGATCCTACGAGGCTAGGTGTCAATCAGATTGCGCAAGTGCATGGGACGTTTGACATTATTAACTAATGTGTGATCCTGGGCATCTCATTTAATCTTGTATTACCTGACCTGCCAAAATGTTAGTGATTTTGCTTGCAGCGTATGATCTTCAAGAAAACCTCACTCATGGCTTCACTGGCTATAGTGTTGCATTCTCTATAATATATAACATTGAGGGATGCTGAAAAGGTAGACACATGTTGGATATTAGAGCTCTCTGGCAAATATGCTGGGCATAGCTAGCTGTATGAAAGAGAATGATTCTTCCCACATGGCGATAGTTTCTAGTAACAAGGGAAATCCACAAATTATAAGGATATGGCAGTGCCTGGGAATCAATGAGGCAGTACAGATGAGGTAAGGGAGAATTTGCAGGGATATGCATCCTGATCCCGTGTGTTTCTACCCATGGCGGGAGGAAGTTACTCAAAGAAGACTACATTATCCATTGGTCTTCCTACTGTGAAGCAAAGTATCCCAAGCAGGCTCTTACCCAAGAGACAGAAACGAGATGCAGTACATATTAACAGCACCCAGCTCAACAATAGTAATCCATGTATTGCAGGAATCCATTGGAAATTGCCTAAGAGTGGTGCGCAGAAGGTGGAGAGCTCTGTAGACCATTTAGCTAGTTGGAGAGAACTTCATCTGATCTGCTGTTTTAAGGGGCTCACTCATGGCAATGAAAATTCATACAAAAGAACAATAACCAAAGCCCTGTCCGAAGTTCTATGAGTCAACAATATTTCATTTAAACTTTTTCCCAGTTTGCTCATCTTATCTGACTGAGGGCCCGATGCTCTTGATGGTGTGTTAATTAGCACGTCTCACTGCGCCATATCTTGACGCCCAGGCAACATGACTATTCTCAAGTTGGCCTGGGCATCTTGGTGAAGCACAACAGTGCCTTTGCTGTAATCCGCCTGTTTCTAGTGAAAACGGACGGATTGCAGAATCTCGGCAGCACTTTCTTTAAATAATAAGAGATTTGTTATTTAATGAAAGTGCTGCTGAGATCAAAACAAAACGCACATGCTGACTGCAGGCCGGCAAGTGGGAAGGAAGGTAGTGGTGGTCTTGCATTTTGGGCTAATTGATAATCAAATGGAGTGGAATTGGATTTTGTGACCGCTTGGATTCGGACAACAGTGCACAGGAGTGCAAACTGTAAAGAAGTCAGGGATTGGAGAGGGTTGGCTGTGGATTTTACAAGGCAAACAGGAGAAAATAAGGAAGTTGGCCAAACATTACAGTCAGCAGGCTATCATGACAGATGGAAAAGATGCTGATGCACTAAGTGGAGGGCACAAACAAAAGGCAAAGTTCAGCGAAGTAGCCCTGGGTATCCTAGTGGATGAGATATTAGCACACAAAGCAGTGTTATTTGGTGAAACGCCCCACAGAACCCCTCTGTCAGAGAAAAACCACCCGTGGGACACCATTGCTGTGAAAGTTAATGCAGTATCAAACACCTTACGCAGAGTGGATGAAATGAAAAAGAGGTGGTACAATATTCACCGCAGGGTTCATGAGAAATATCTTGAAAGCAAAGAGCACTGCAAGGGCACCGGTGGTGGTTCTCCGTACGAGCCCAATTACACATACGTCGAACTGAAGGTGCTTGCAGCAATGGACCCTGGGAGCCTAAAGGGTGTTGGAGGCATGAATATACTTTGCACTGGTAAGTGCACAAATATGTGCTACATTCATTACTTTCTACACACAGCACTTTGTTGCAGGGCAAGTGGTTTAACTTTGTACTTGCAAACCCCAGTGAAGTGGGTTTGTTAATGTATTTAGGGTATGCTATGGTGTAAATATACATTTGTGTTGTCAAAGGACTTTCTTTTCTTGCAAGCACTGCCCGCATACAAAATATTTGTGACAGTTAACAAACGTTAGCAGTGGCCCTTTTCAGGATGGGATTGATGCAATCAGGCCATACGCTAGAGCCTGTATTCTTGTCTTGCTTTGTGTAGGTGCCTCATTAGGAGGCAATATGGGAGTGCAGGCCGTTGCAGAATCAGCAAAAACAATACCTCCTGAAAAAAAACATGTGACATTGTCAGAAGATCAACAAGAGGATACAGAGATAGCACTGTATGAGTACTATGAAGATGAAAGCAATGCTCAGAATATGGTGCATTATGTAGAAGAAGCACCCATGCAGCAATCAATGCCCATTGACATCCTTCCCATCCAAACACAAGCAGAGGAGTCCACTGGTATAACAAGTGGTGAAGGTGTACAGGATGATGCTCGTTTAACTGACTTCACAAAAAAGCAGACCTCGGCTTTGGAGCAAATTCGTGGCCACTTGAAAAGTTAACTGGTTGTAATCAGGAAAGGGAATTCGGTAGCTCATGCCGACAAGATAACTGGCGGGGGCCTTGATTGACATACAGGGTGATATGGTTAAGCTGTGTACAAGCGTTGATCGTGTGGCAAGTGCAGTGGGCAGGAGTGCAGAAATGCAATGTGAAGTGATGAAGGAAAATGCACAAATCAAAATTCTCTTAAAAGAGGCCGTACACAGCTGCTGCAAAGGTAAATGCATTGTGACTTCAAACACTGACTAACTAATTGCAGGTGCAGGAAAAGGAGTACAAACTACTAACAGCAAGCATGGATTTCCCTGTATCCGAAGAAGAGAGTGCTGTAGGGTTCTCATGTGACGCACCCACTACCTCGAAAGATACCCAGGAGGAAGTTGTGATGCCTAGCAGACCTCAGCAACAGTGTAAGAGGAAACATAGTAAAAAGTGACTGTTAGTAGATGCACATTGTCAGAAGGGAGATGCCTCCCATTTGGTTGTTAGTACACTGTAGTAGGTTGTCGATGTTTATAAATACTGCTTTTCCATGAAGGTCCATGGGTACTTGGTTAATGTCTATCTGTTTGTTGCATATGGTGTGCAGTGGACTACTTCGTACCCACACATGTTGACATGTATCTCACATTCACTGGTTTATTGCAGTTGTACTCATTATTTTGTTATACATTTGAGCAGAATCTGTGTTGTGAAATAGTTGTGGATATGGCATTGCATGCAAAGGTGTGGTTTGAAAATCTTTCCCTTTCTGCATACGGGTCGATAAAAATTCTTTGACGTTGTAAATGGAAAGTTACATATGCCAGCCTTTTTTGCAAAACTTGTATGCATGTCTGACTTTACATGAAAATTGCACACAACATTCTACAAAAAAATGTACACTTACATTCCATTATATATTGATATTACAAGAACAAAATGTGCAATAAAATTACGACGCACATCTCCACCTTCCACTGCACACTCCTCATTGAGTATGGGATCCTCCATCTCCTCCTCCAATATTCCCTACGCTGGTTCAGGTAAACTGCAGCAAATTGCTAAATTTGCTAGCATGGAGCACAACACAATAATTTTACATACTTTCTCAGGTGCGTACATATGGTCCAGTCTTACCTTTTGAGAAGTCCAAAAGTACGCTCTATTGTGTTCCTTGTTTTGAAATGTGCCGCATTGTATTTCTGTTCAACTGCACTGCATGGATTCAAAATTGGGGTCATGAGCCGCGGGTTAACAGGGTATGCTCCATCCCCCAGCAGCCAGTTTTTGTCTGGAGACATGCTAGACATCACCACAGAGAGGTTGCTGCTGCGTAAAATGTATGCATCATGTGCAGACCCAGTGTAATTGTCGTAGCAATGGGTGACTTGCAAGTCAGCACTGCATGTCATCTGAATGTTCAGACAGTAGTGCATTATCCTGTTTCTGAACATTTGCTCCCTTGCACTGGGTGGTACTATACAGACATGTGTGCAATCAATTGCCCCGACAACTTTAGGAAAGGCAGCTCCAATGAAGAATGTACATTTAACAGTGGCCAACTCTGCTGCTGTTTGTGGAAACTGAATGAATTTGGGTTATAGGTCAAAGTTTCGACTCAAAAGGGTCGAATGACAAAAGGGTCAAGTTAATTCGACCGAGAAAAAGGGTCAAATGTTTTTTTTAAAAACCTTTTTTAGGGGGAGTCCCCACCGAAACCCCTGTTTTTAGTGTAAAAACACCTTTTTTTACCTATACTAAAGCACAAATATATATATATATATATATATACATTTTTAAAAAAATGTGATCCTTTTGTTTTCGGTCGAATTGACTGGACTCTTTTGTCATTCAACCCTTTTGAGTCGAAACTTTGACCGGACACCATGAATTTGGACATGTGCTGCAGAAGTGCTTGTAGGACCACATTAAAAACTGCTAAAAGCTGGGTGAGACAGCCCTGCTGCCATGGCTACAATACCCTGGTATGACCCAGTTGCACAAAAATGCAGAACCGCAAGCACTTTCACCAAAGGTGGAATGGCAGTAGTCTTTTTAGAGGTAGCTTCCAAATCACCCTTTATCAGCTCTGCCAAGTATAACATTTCTCCAGTGTCCAGCATGCTCCAGTGTCCAGCCTGTACACGCTAATAATTAGTTTGGGTGACATGAATAAATTCACCCGTGGTCGATATATATGTTGTTTAATTCGCTGTCTCCTTCCTTGCGTGGCCCGCTGCACTTCATGTGGGATGATGTCTACATCTGGATGTACTTCGTGGTGGCCTTCTCTGTTGGCATTCCTACACTGAACTGAAAAATAAGCTGCCACAGCACCTGCCATCGGTCCGCACCACCCACTGCACTGTAATTACTGGAATGCTGCCCTCTGCGTACTATCTTTACACTTGCAGCCGATGTTCTCTTTGTTCCTACACATAACACATAAGACAGAAAACATATGTAAAGATGCACTTCTGCAGGGGTTCTTCACATTGTTAGAAATGCAACAGAACAAAAATCCATGCAGCAGAACTGGCAGCCCACACTGAAGGCAGCTTTCCATTTGGTGTATGCCTTTGTGCAATGCCTTTGAGCAACGCTCTGCCCACAAAAGGTATGCAAGCAAATAGCAAACACAGCTACATACAAGTGTGCACTGTACAGCAAAAAAATGATCAACGTGGACTGTGACAACGCACATGAATGAATGGCCTTCATGCCCTAGGATGAAGCACACATCTGATCTTCTATCATCACTTCCCACATTTCCACTAGCACATTTATGTTCTGGATTAGTGTTTCATTTTCTGCTTTTGAAGAACGTGGAGTAATGGCTCAAGAATTAGAATGCAAAATGCTACTTAACGAAAGTGCCGGTTGCTACATCGGTTTACAGCCTTAAAACCGGCACCCATATTCAGAAAGTGGCGCATTAATTTCGACTTAGAAAGAATGCGTCACCTTCAGAATAGGTATTAAGTAGCGAAAAGGTCAATAACGCGTTCTGCAACCTTTTCGCTACTTACCTCCTTCATGAGAATCGGGAACTGAATGATCTATAAAGGATGTAATGTTCGCTTTTGCTTTACAAATCAGTGCATGGTTCCGGTGTACTAAACTGTTGAGACGCTTTGCTAGTAAAAGGGATTGAGGTGTGTGAATACACTAGGTCTGATATATGCCACCTTCATGCCAGACGGTATACCACATTGGATCACGCTGTGGAAATTGCCCAAGATACTAGGTCAAAAGGGGAGAAATTGCACATATCGGAGGCAGTGGATTCAAATTGTTTAATTATAGATCTGTCTAGAGCAGAGACTTATCCAGAATACTTCTCCAGTATATCGCTTATCTAAACAAGCTTCTGAACAGGTTTACAAATGTGTAGACATATCCCTCTAACAAAACGGCTCTAGGAATTGACAGGAATGGGGATGCAAGAGCAATTGGGGTTACAAGTGTGCAAAATGGTTTGATTAAATTGTTAAGCTGGAATGTGGCTGGCGTGTGTAGCAAGATATATGATCCAGATTGATAAATTAGCAAAACAATTGTGATGTGATCTGGTTAGAAGACAATTCACAGGAGGGGGTGTGGCCAGCGACTAAACAAGATGGCCACATAGTTCATGAGCTGGCAGATGGAGCATTCAATAATGGGGCATAACTTCTCTCGACTATGAGTTATAACTGCAGTGATATTTGTTGCACATGCCTAGCTGATTGCTCCGGCACCATTCCCACCTTAAAACACACATTTTGACTAGTGCTCTGAGGTAATGGGCATTAGAAGACTGAGTATCTCTTCATGAAGAGACATGCCGCGCACTCGCAGAGATTTAGCACTTCTGGAGTCTCATAATAAAGCATGAGGGTACCAAGCCACCCCCCTCAGCGAGACGTCGACAGAATTAAAGGTTCCCTGTTTTTTAAATGACTGGTAGAGCTTGAGTCATAGAAAGGGGCAGCTCTTGAAGATGCTCCAACATCTTACTCCTCCTTTCATATTTTATGGCATATTTATGCCCAGATGTTGTTCTTATCTACCTACTATTAATTAGCCTAATCTTCCTATACATTTAGAGTTTGCTCTGTCGCCTCATTGATTCACTGTGAGCCGTCTTGATACCTCTTATGGCAGCTCCTAACAAATCCTTGTTCAGTTTTCGTTACAATTTCAGGTTCACTCATCTTATGTTCCCTTATGCGATTATTACCATTGCAAGAATCAAATCTTTGTTTTTTTCTTTATGTTCCCTTTCCTCTTGTGATTTCCTTACCTTCCCGTCATAAGTATAATACCAAATATATTGTTTTGTCAAATTAGCTAATTATCAATGATATAAACAGATATCTTTTTTTCTTTTCTCTATATAGGTCTTTTTAGCTATGAGTATTAAAGTCATATCTTAGAATGTGAAAGGGCTTAACAACCCTATTAAGAGACAAAGAATCCTTAGCCACCTAGGGAAAGGTAATCCTGACATTACATGTATTGAGGAAACACACCTAGAATATATAGAAAATAATAAACTGATTAAACTATGTGTCAAACACACCTTTTTTGCACCTTTAACTGATAGAAAAGTACTATATGAACAAGAAAACGTCCTTTCAATTAATTGCTGATGAACAAGACCCTTCTGGGAGATGGTCTATTATTGATGCCAATATCAATAAGGTAGCGTTCACAATTCCTAATATTTACTGTCCTAATGCTAGTGGTCCACTTTTTTGGAATCATTTAAAACACACTATTTTTAGCAAAAATGTTGACTGACTCATTATTTGTGGAGATTGAAACCAAATCTGTGTTTTTACCCTAGATCGCAAATCTGAATCCAAATTTATTAACTCGAAATCACATAAACATTTTAAGACCTTGCCCTTGTTGATACCGGGCGATTCTGTCACCCTGATACGAAAGAACTTACCTTTTTCTCCCCCAACACAAATAATTTTCAAGAATAGATCATATATTTATTAACTCCCCTCTTGCACCCAACATCCTTCAATCTGAAATCGGCCCTACTATTATTTCTGATCACGCCTCAGTTCTCACTGTCCTGGAGTGGGACCCCTTACCTTTCAATTCATCTAGATGGAGATTCAATTCCTTTTTATTGAATCACCCTGATTTTATTCAACAAACTAGCACCTTTATCATTGAATTCCTCACCCTTAACAACCCCTCAGACACACCCACACATAATAATTGGGATGCCTTTAAGCCACATTACGTGAATTCATCATACGCTACACTTCCTATAAAAAAAAAAGCAAAATTCTCGCAAGACCTACTTTGCTCCATTAAGTCATTAGAAAAGATGTATTTTAGTAATGCCACAGAAGATTCCTTTAAATCCCTTCTTGCAAAACGTATTGAATTCAACAAATATAACACTAATAAAGCATGTTCCTCTTTACTAAGATCCAAAGCTAAATTTGACAGCGGATCAAATAATCGGGCAAATTATTAGCTGCCTATCTCAAAAGGAAAAAAATGTCATACTTTCAGTCGTTAACCAACAAAATGTCAGAGTGTCTAATTTGCAACAAATTAACAACGCCTTTTTTGCATTTTAGTCCCAACTTTAATTGGCAGATAAAACTATTCTTAACGATAATATTCTTATATACCTTAACTCTAAAAAAAAGATCAGTCTAAACTCATTAGACCTTTAATTTCTGGATAATCCGATTTCATTACAAGAAATACAGAAATGTATTTTAGACCCTAACATCGGTATAAACCTAGGACCGGATGGCTTTCCCCATAGATTGTTATCATTGTTTCTCACCCTTACTCGCCCCTAAACTTCTTGAAGTCTATAATCTTTTTCTTGCTTCGGGCTCTAACAAGGGAACTTGTGGAGAAGCTCTTTTTATCTTATTTCCTAAACCAGACTGTCAGGAACCGTAAATGGACGGTTTGGAAGCGCTGGAAGCATTGACTGTGCACGCTCTAGTCCTCACCCAATATGGCTGCCGTGCCTTTAAATTCTGGCTCCTCCCACAAACCGATGCGTTGTATCTGTACACTACGCTCCGGTTCGTGTGGAACTGCGTTCTTGGATTTTCCTCCCTGCCGAACCTCCTTAAGACTGCTGCTTTTTTTCCCTGTGCCTACCTTCTGTGCTCGCCTTGTTTATACTCCCGGGGTTTCCTGCCTCCTGGCTCACGCTACTTCCACCTTGTAAAAGTTTATCTCCTCGTCTGTTCTAACGGCTCTGCCTTGCATGAGCCACTGCCTCCTAAGTTTCTTGCCTTCCGCCGAAGCAATCTATTTATTGGGCTTTGCGCTTTCTGACTTTCGGCTTCTCTGCACTCTACTATTCTCTTTGCTACTTACCCACTCTCTGCAGGCATCTTCCTACTTTCCTGCTTGTGGCCTGGGTATTTTCTTGCACTCTATTTTCCGTACTTCCTCCTCCTACTATCTGGTCACTGTTATTTGCGGGCATTCCTGTCTATACTCTCATTCCTTTATATTTCCTATTTGTTTACTTGGGTTCCTGTTTCTTTCCTCTGATTGCCTCTATTGTGTTTTCAAAGTGAAAGGATTCCCCTAGTGTAACTTCCGAGCTACAGACTCCCTCCACCAGTGCTAGAATCCGACTTTCCTCGGGTTCGGCTGAAAACAGAACTCATTTGTCTTGCGAAGGGAACTACAACTCCCTCATAGAACCCATTTTGAAACAGGGTTTTTTCTACCTTTGTGCTTTTTCCCTGACATTAGGACTGGCCCCTTGGGGGTCCCCGCGGGCAGGGTTCCATCTCTGCCAAGGTGGCCTCCGGAGGGGCCAGACCCTATCTACACGAAAAGAAGGCCAAGATACCAAAGGACAAGACTCCTATAAGGAGGAGGGACCGTAAGAAGACGGAGTCGAATCCTAAGGAATCCGCCACAGAAGATTCAGGTGAGGAGGAAGGGGAGAAGGCCTCTGATCTTGACACAGACAAAGACACCTCTTTGGTTAAAAATGACCGTCCCATCTCATTAATCAATTCTGGTATTATGCATTAATTAATTAATATTAATCAAACAGGCTTCGCTAAAAGAAGATATACTTCATCCAATACTACACTCTTGTGTACGTGCAAGACTCTACTGACCCGCTGTTTCTTTTTGCTTTAGATGCCGAAAAGGCATTTGATAGAGTCTCATGGCCTTTTCTTTTTCAATCCCTCTCTTGGCATGGGTACAGCCCTACCTTTATCAAATTAATATCACTGTTATACTCTTTGCCCTCAACTAGAATTTGTATTAATAATACCTTTACTAAAGCGTTTCCCATTTCGCGAGGCACTAGACAAGGTTTTCCATTATCTCCACTTTACTCCAGAGTTTCTCTGTAAATAATAGCATTAAAGGTATAACTTTTAAAGAACTCACTTTTAAATTCACTGCTTATTCTGATGATGTTTTACTTTACTTATCAGATCCTGCTACCTCCCTCCCAGCACTTTTGTCTATTATAGATCAATTTGCTGGTGTCTCTGGATATAAACTGAATTGTGACAAATCAGAAATTCTGCCTCTCACAAATTCATGTACATTAGAGAACACACCTTTTTTTGGAATGAAATGGGGCACCTCATCTATTAAATATTTTGGGATCCCTATCGCTAGAGACATCGCTACCACCCTAAACCTAACTCAGAATGTTATTACTGACAAAATTAACTCAACCATTACTCACTGGTCTCCTTTATTCCTTTCTTGGTGGGGTAAACTGGACTCTATTAAAATTATTATATCTCTATGATACCACTATTGCTTCCAAATTCTTTCTTTAAAAAGAAAGACAAAATTCTAGTTAAATTCCTTTGGAAAGATACAACCTCCAGAATTGCTCTCAATTAGGCTAAACTCCAGTAACCTTTGTGGTGGAGTACATTTTCCAGACTTCTTAAATCCCAGAAATCCTTTTTATTACGAGAAATTACTTTATGCTTGACCACTGAACCTCAATTTATTAACACTCCCCCATGGATAATTCTGGAATCAAAACTCATTGATCCCTTATCATTTGCACACTTTCTCAAAACCTCTTCAGCACCAAACTTCCTCTTTTATACTCCTTCAAACACGTTTGTAATTCCTTAGTTACAACATGTGATAATACCCAAGATATCACCAGCGCCTTCTTGTGGTTCAATAAAGCCTTTCCTTATAAACCTAAACAAGATATCCTACATAAATGGTACTCAGCCAAAATGTTCCTAGTCTCACATATAACAACAATGTTCCCATACCTTTTCATGACCTCTGTATCCGTTTCAATTTAAATCAATCTGATTTTAAAACTTACTCTACTATTACCAAGCTTATTGCTAAAGTTATTCCTCATTATACACATAAAATCCCTTCAAAATATGTGGAACTAATTTTGTATTCTCACACCACCAAAGCATCCAAATTCTACTCCATTCTCAATCACACCAATGACACTACGTCTAAACTCTACCATTTATAGGAATCGGAGTGGGATCTACAAGCGTATTAAGCCAGAAACACATACAAAGCATTGATTCAATGACGACATTCTCACCCTTTAGCACCGTAGGCAAGCTGCAGAGCGTGCCTGGCTGAAACAACCGTCTCCAGCATTGTTAGCTGAATACAAATGTGCTGTAAAAAAGTTTAAAACTGCAGTTATTCTGGCAAAATCTGCTTACTATAACAATCGCATTGTCCAAGCAAAATCTAGGTCCAAGGAGCTTTTCTCGATCTTACATGACTTCAATTCTAATACTCAGATTAATTCTCAGGCCCTGCAAGACTACATGGTGCCATCCATTATGACTTTTCAGCAAAAATTGCCTCTCATTTGAAGGCTAGTGTCTTATCTCTGACCAATAGACAAGAAATTAACACGTATGCACACCTAAATACTTTGTGGAGGACCCTGTTTAGTGGTTTTCTGATTGGTAAAGAGGAGCAGAGGAGGGAGACACAACCCTGACACTAGGTTGTGAGTTTGAGAAAACAAAAAGGAGGGAGGGTATCCACAGCTTGTGGACCCCTCGCGTCCCCTGCACACTCAAGGTACTGTAGCTAAACAGTCAGTAGGCATAGTTTTCTAGAGGAGGATATGTATCAAGTTACTTAAAGCTAATTCAGAAAGAGATTTGTTTTCTTAATATGATTTGGTATATCCGTAATCGAATTTAAGGGTGATATTACTACAACCTGATACTATATGGTAATATTCATAAGAATAAATCTTCACAATAATTTCAAGAGGACCAATATTTGTTTATTCACAAATATTATTCTATTGGTAATTATAGAAATTACAGGTATTTGCATACATCAAATTTAGTCAGAACATAGCTATAATGTATATAATACAAAACTGTGCAGATATGTAACAGTCTCTGTTATTCGTTACAGGTAATAGGTACATAGTATTCTCAACGCGTTTCGGGAAAAGTTCCCTTCATCAGGAGAGATTGTAGTTGTTCCTTAAGGTCTATTCATCTTCATAAACCTTCATAATTTTCTAAACTTCAGTGAGGCGTTTTTCAGGGTATCTATATGAGAGATCATAATTTTCAGAATCTGTTTTGCTCACATTTAGCAGTAGGTTTATTGTTAGGTCTGTTATACAACATACTCTTTCCTACCTCGCACAGGTTGTCTCTAATGCTGTATTGTCAGCAGTGGTTCAGGATCAATTCCACAGTGTAAATAGGTAATTAAGTTGCCTAAAAATTCAAAAAAATAAATCTTCTTAGTACTAGGGTACTGCCTCTTAGTAATATAAAGTGTATATGACATATGGGGGAGGGATACTAGGTAACAGGTAAAAAGTACCTTAATCATGAGTCTGTAAAATATTCCTGTAGAGATGACTTGTCTAGCCTGGGTATCCAGTGGAAAAAAGTGTTGAAGTATGTTAGGTAAGGGAAAGGCAGCTTACCTGCCAGTAAAATAGGTCCCATAAGGTAGGAAACAATTCAGGGTGCCCTTGGGAGGGTAACTCTTTGCTCAAGTGGATCTCCTATCAGAGGAGAAAACAAAGTATTATAGGAAATAGTTAGCCATCAGTCAAGGACTGTGTAATGGCCCATAGTTAGCTATATTATGAACAGACTATAAAGTCTTACCTTTGACATATCTAGGTGGGAAGTAAGTGGAAGTATGAGGACCCTGTCATAGCACCACCCCAAAGGAGGGTGCTGTGGTGTCATAGGCTCGAATAGTGAGCGCCAAAATGGCGTTCCGCGTTGTCAGCGTGATGACGTCACGTGCGTCACGACGGCACGTGCCTCATGACGCCACATGTGAACATGTGATGTCACTATGTGAGGTTGCGACGCGGCGAGGTTGCGACGCGGCGATGCTGCGCTGGGGCTGTGAGATCTGTGTAGTTCCGACAATTCAGGGTGCAGTATGACTACACGGTATTGTAAAGAAAAGGGGGGGGATTGGGTGTTGGGGATAGGAAGTCAGTACTCGTAAGGTGCTAAGTCCAAGCAGTACAATTAAGAGGATGACCCAAAAGAGGGGAAATATCAGTAAATGCATCCATGTGTGCCATATCTCTGACCAATGTCAAGCAGGTCTCTTTGCACCCAGCATCAGAACCAATGTCTTTTTCCATATCTGAACAGCCGAGCCCTAAGCCGCCGCTACAAGCGGCCTCCAAGCGGCCAGGTCCAAGCCCGGTGTTATCAGTACTACCACCTCTGCCTTCCTCCATGTTGGGCGTCACTGATACGACTCACACTTCAAAGCCCTCTTTTGCTTTCACCCCCTGTACAGTCTCTGAAGTAACCAAAATTATTCTTGATATGAAACCAACCACATGCAAGGGTAATGCATGCCCCTCTAGGTTACAAGTACAGTGTCTCAACACCATCGGTCCATGGGTGATGAAACTGATTAATCAGTTTTTTCTTGAGGGCCAGGTACCTACCAACCTTAAGGAAGCTTGGATTACCCCCTTGCTCAAGAAAGCCAATCTCGACACGCTTCAGCCCAACCACTATCGCCCGATTACAAATGTTCCTTTTTTGCTCAAGGTAATGGACCATGTGGCCTACCTTCAGTTACAAAAATGTATTGAGGACAATGCTATATTGGGCCCTCGCCAATCGGGTTATAGTGCCCGTCATGGCATAGAAACTGCCATGCTCGATTTAAAATCTAACTTGGCGTCCATTATCGATCGTGGCCATCCAGCACTTCTTATGTTGCTGGATCTTTCGGCCACTTTCGATTTGTTCAACCACAAGCTTTTAGCTTCTAGACTGCAATCTCTTGTTGGCTGCACTGAGTTAATCACACAATGGTTGGCTTCCTTTTTGGGTCCCCGTAAAGCTTGTGTTGTCATCCCCGACTCCTCCTCCACTCCTTCTTTGCTGACACAGGGTGTCCCTGAGGGATCTTCTCTATCTCTGACACTTTCCAATATTTATATCCTTCCTCTTCTCTTGCTGCTCGATGACCTGGGTGTCTTGTATACTAACTATGCTAATGACATCCAGGTCATCCTTGAACTCTTGGGTTGCTACCCCACTGACTCTAACGCTTTTGCTGCCATCTACTCAGTCATCCACTTTGGATAACTCAGAACTCCATGGCATTTAACACAGACAAAACTGAGATCCTCATAGCTGCTTCCAGTCAAATGCTCAAGAATCTGTCAGCCGACTATGCCTCATTTCTGAGGGCAACGTCTCCATCCCTGTTGTCAAAAGCGTAAAAATGCTCGGTGTCACCATCGATGCTGAACTCACCATGAGATCTCATGTGGCCAAAACGTGCGCCTCATGCGGTTGGATCAATAAGCAGCTTTGCTCATCACGGCCATTTCTGTCCATTATCAATATGTCTACACTTGCCTCTGCGCTTATCAACTCAAGGCTAGACTATTGCAATAGTCTTCTGGCAGGCATGGAGTTATCCAACACGGCTGCTTTGCAGATCACACAAAACGGTGCAGTCAGAGCTGTGCTGGGTCTGCCAAGGCGGCACTCCATCTCTGAAGCCCGGCAAGAATGACACTGGCTGCCTATCAGACAAAGGATCTCTTTCAGAATCCTCACACTTACCTTCAAGTGTCTAAATGCTATTGCACCCACTTACCTCATGGAACGTATTCAGACATACGTCCCAGGACGACTTCTCAGATCAGTCGAAGAGGCCAGCCTCTGCAAGCCTCGTTTTCATCTTGCCAAAGTTTGATGTTATTGCCCCAGTCTTGTGGAACTACATTCCACTTTACCTTAATTCTTCCAACTCCTTGGTTGACTTTAAAAAGAATGTGAAGACCTTCCTCTTCACTGCACCTTAGCTCTGCTTTCGTTCTATTTCTGGAGTCTTTCTTTTCCCGTCTGTCTCTGACTGTGTCTTTGTTATTTGCTTTTTCTGCGCCGTGAGGTCTGTGGGCGATTTGGCACTTTATCAAGAATTAAAATAAATAAATAAATACATACATTATTCAAGAATTGTGGACTAGGATATGGTTACAATATTTTTCCATTTCCGTTGCAGCAAACATCACACAAACACACTACTTCATATTATATAGAGCCTATCTGACTCCACAAAGAGTTGCTAAAATGTCAGACTCCAATCATAGTTTATGTTTGTCATGTCAATCTAATTCTGCTGATTTCATTCATTTCATTTTTTAAATGTAGTTTTGTTGCTTCATTTTGGACTCATATCTGGAAGTGTCTACAAAAATGTTTTTCATTCCAGGAACCCGTTATATTATGCAATGTCATGATTGGAGTTTTAGCAAATCCATACATGTCACATATCACTTCGCCTAATTTATTTAATTTTATGGTGTATGTTGCCTTTCATCTTATTGTGTCTAATTGGAAGAATGTTCGGAAATTAACTTATCATTTATGGTGGAACTCTGTTAGCTCTTTCCACAGAAATGAAAAAAAGTGTGCCTTATCAACTTAAACGTTACCTAAGTTTCATACAAATGTGAATGTCTATCATGATTATTTAGCTTATTTTATCTCCTTGTCACTTTCTACTCTCCATACTCTTTCCTTAATGTGTCGTGTCTATCCTCCCTCTATTTGTCCCCAACCATGTAATGGCTTTAATTATTTCATAATATTATGACATGTATTACATATGTTAATAGATGAAGTTAACTTCTTTATCATCAACTATGATAATAACTATGTTGTACTTCATTATTTATGCAGCTTGGTATAATATTTACTTACATTTCCTTAACTGTCAATAAAAATCAAATAACTTAAAAAAAAAAAGACTATTCACAGCTTGGTGCAATCTTTTTTGATTATTGGCTTTTTTCCTCTGCAGCGATCCACCAAGGGGAAGGCTGACCAAAGAAAGGCACTGCAATTTTAGTACACAGAGCTCTTCTATGAAGACCTATCCCAATTGTGGGTGTTACACTCACCTGGTTCCCACGGGGGCGTCGACCGGAACTGGGTCGCTGTTGTTTCCACCAGCGTGACGCGTAGCGCCGAGATGACTGACTGGACTGGCCCGCTCAGCCTAGTTTGTCTGGCTCGCAGGAATATTCTTCTGCAAAGGAGAAGAGGAATTAACCACCCGTGGAATTGAGTGTCAACCCACCTTCCCCACTCCCGTTGTCTTCCCACAGATCACTCTTGATGTCCCCTCCTTAGTATCACCTGATGGTTTGGAAGGATGAGCTCCCCATCCTGCGTCGACCGCAGGGGCGCGTTGATGACCAGTTACTTCACTGGCGTAGAGGAATTGGTGAGTTCCAGTATTGACTCTAAAGTCCAATTGTTCATAAGAGTTCAAATGTCTGATCTTCACTCTGTCCGATTCCTTGCAGGTTGCCGATTAATCCACTTGAAGATTTCCAAATGGCAATTGGTAAGATTCAGGTAAGTCTATTGTGGTTTTCCCCTTAGGGGCCGGGGTACGGCGATGAAGCAGAGTTGACTGTGCTGACCTGAAATGAGGTGAGACCCCCGTGGTAAATCAGGTAAGTTTTGTGGGGGGTAACTTATATTGTCTTTGCTTTCTCCCCTTGCTCACCTTGATGTCTTTGTCTCCTTAGGTGTCGGAGGGCGGCCGCGAGATGGAGAGAGTGTGATGGAATGCTGAAGTACCGCCAAGCAGGTGAGTTCAGCGCGGCGCCGTAGGAATGCGAAGCGATGCTTCAAAGACTTCTGTCTTTCAGCTCCATAGCGAAATGGATCAGGATTCAGGTAAGGATTAAAGTTAAAACTCCTGTTCTAACCTTTATCCTTCTTTTCTTCTTGTTTCAGGAGTCCCAGGACTGAAGCGGGCATGACTGAAGACTGGAGCTGCTGAAAACACGGTGAGCGTTACGCTGCAGCAAGCAGAATAACGCGAAGCACATGTGGCTGTCCGGGCGTGGTTTAAATAGCCTTGGAAGAAGAACCAGGTAAGTATTCTTCCACAGCCCCACCCAAGTAACAAAATAGTCCCTTCAGTAAAATAGTCCCTCCTAAGCCTCATTTGGCTTGAGTCTTCATGCAGCATGGTCTGCTTCAGGTAAGTTATCAATAATGAGCCTGGTGCCCATGGCGCCAGGACTGACTTTATCTTTATGAGCCTGGCGCCATAGGCGCCAGGACTGCACCCAAACAGCCCCTAACTGGGGCTTATGGGCATGCTCCAAGTGGCATGATGCCTGCTTCCGGGGCTGCTGGGCCTGGTCTGGTCTTCCGGGGGCAGGCATCATGACAGCGAGCCCCTGTGATCAACCAATAGCAATCTCCCTTGCCGTAAGGGACGGTGCTGAGCATACGCATATTATTATTAACTTGTACCTACATCCAAAAGAGAATGCTACAAACTTCTTTGCAGCCAAGGGCTGGCTGGCAAAACTGATTACATCTAGCTGTAATTATACTATTATTATTATGGGGGATTTTAATGCTAAACTGGGTCGACAAACAGAACCAGACAAGGATAGGAAACTCTTGTGGTATTCCAGCAAGGAACCAGGGCGTGTCGGAAGCACTTCTCCCTGGTTGAACTAAATGGGAGATGTGCATGGGTATAACCGTCTCAAGGTAACCTTGAATGTGGGTACCAGCACACCTTTATTAGATTATTGGTTGATTGATTGCTTTTCCTACCTACAGGTGATTGACTTTGTGGTGCACGATAGGCTGGAAAGTGACCATAACCCCATTGTTCTTTCGTGGAAGCTGGAGTTACCAAATAGTAACACCTCAGGGTAGGGGGATCAGTATCCTAAACAACCTTGCTTCCTGAGATTGTCTAAGGAAAAGCTAGCTGTAGTCTTGGAGCAGGTAGATGTGCGTATGCGGGGTTCAGAAGGCTCTGTTGCAATCATTCTGACTAATTGGGAGTTAGCTACATTAATCTCCACGGAGTACAATAAGGGATCAAGTTATGAAACCGGATCATGGGTGAAAGAGCGACAAGATGCTCAATTGTATGATGGAGAGTGTCGCCTGTCGAAACGTGAATTATTCGCTGTATCTAAAAAGAAAAGCAGAGCAGCTGGAGATTGACATAGTTTAAAACAATGATATAAAAAACTATTAAAGGAAAAGAAAAAAGAGTACATTGAGTCGCCACTGGACCTACTGGACAATAATGAAAAAGGTTTTTGGGGTCTTGTGGCCCAAGGCTTTGGAAATAGGAAAATTGCAGAATGTAGTCTGATATCGCAAACAGATTTGGTGTCTCATTATAAGAGGATTCTGTTTAATGTGTACACAAAGTATATGAAGGCAAGGTTCTCCTCTAGCAGAGTTGTCTTTATGCTAGAAAAGGTGATTAGGAAAGTTGCTGGTAGCAAGTTAGGTAAAACTCCTGGACCGGATGGCATAAGTTTGGACATATATAAATGGTTCCAGGCATGGCTGGCCCTGATCTTGTTGAAATTATTTAATACCCAGGTTCTTCCATCGTCATGGAACAAGAGTATCATTTACACCTGTTTTTAAGAAGGGGTCACCCTATGATCCACATTGCTACCACCAAATATCACTGCTTGACTTTGCACCGAAGATTTTTGCCTGCTGTCTGGCTGTAAGATTAGAGGAGTGGGCTGTGGATAATGTTATTTTGCCTATTCATCAAGCAGGCTATAGGAAAAGTGTCAGGACGATTGATCATTATTTTGTTCTTAATATGATTCTTGAAATGTATGTTTTAATTAGACGGGGCATGGTCTGCACTTTTTGGATCTGGCAAAGGCTTTTGACTCTTTGGACAGGACTATGTTGTGGAATAAATTGTGTAAACTGTGGGTCCCTGCAGACTTATTGCAGTTGATAATTTGTCTCTATTCCGACACCTTAGTTTCAGTTCGCATCTGGGCATGTCACGTGGTGGCCATGGAGCTTGTCACTAATAATGGTGTCAGGCCAGGTCGCCCACTGGCTCATCTGATTTTTATCATTTTCCTTTCCGATTTTAATCAAATGTTGGCAGCCAGAAACAATAATCTCCCCAGTTTTAAATGGATTTAGATATTCTACTCTCCTTTACACTGACAATGCTATTCTATTAAACCTCACTCCTAAGGATCTAGGGGCCAGTCTAGGTTGTGCAGCTAGTCACTTTGAGTCACATGGCTTTAAATTAAATTTCTCCAAATCAAAAATAGTGGTCTTTGGCAAAAATATTCCTAGATATACATGCGCAATTAATAATGTTAACAGTGGTAACCACCTGTTGCTATTTGAGGACCTTGTCCTCAAGTAATTGTTCTTGGTCCCCGCATCTTAAAAAGGTTACATGTGGGTTTAGGTGGCTTGACTAGGTTTTATTAGAAATGTGGTGCCCACCGGCTCGTTAAGTGCATCTAGGTGATGGAGGCCAAAGTATACTCTGCAGCACTGAATAGTTGCGAAATATGAGGAAATACGAATTGTGCTGTGTTAGATCGCATACAGAATAGGGTTTGGAGGAAGATACTGGGTCTTGGTCCTAGCACACCATGGGAGGCACTATGGATGGAACTGGCTATACCAAGTATCAGGCTACGTGTGGAACAAACATGGTTAGAGTTATGCTACAAAGTATGTACACAGAGCCTAGGAAACCCAAACATTATGAATGAGATGGGGAAAATGGAGTCCCAGTTTCCTCATGTAAACTATCCATGGCTTAATAAGTGTGCCGTCTTGTGTAAGAGTTGGGGAGTAGATTTTATGGAGATTAGGAAAGGAGTTATAAATAAGTTAGACACAGTCCTAGAATATGATCATGTCATGATATATATTGTGAAGCTGAGTTCCCTGAAATACTTAGCTGTTGCCTGGAGCTAAGCTCCTGTAGGAAATGCAATATGTAAAATAGGATCTTCGGAAAAGAGGCAAATTATTTGAATGCCAATGTTAATATCAATGTTTTACCTTTAAAATGCCTTGGCTGTTTAAAAATGGGTGTTGCTCCTGTGGTTCTGGGGCTATTGAAGACTTACCCGATGTTATGCTGGTTTGTAACCTTCTGAGACAGCTGTTGAGGGGATATTTTATACAATACAATACAATACATCAGAACTTCAGTCGAGTCAATGACATTTATTTTGTGCTGCAAGTATAGCAGCATAATGTTCGATTAGTGGAAATATGTGAAAGCGTCTTTTAAAAGACTGGAGAGACAATTTCAATTCTATTTTAAAAATATATATCTTTTCTATTTAAAGATCGGACAGATAATTTGAATGTAATCTTATATTGTTATTCATGTTTTGCAGGTAGATGTTGCTGAGGTTTGTATAATGTGTTGATGTTGTCATTGGAATTGTATTTTCTTTGCTAATGGCGCAAGCCGAATACAAATGGTTTCCTCTCCTCTCTATTATAGCAAGCGCCGACATATCGCACACCACAGCCACTTGTTTCTTTGCTCGCTAATGTCAACACTACTTAAAAACCATGTCCCTCTTCTAATATCAGTCTCTTGATATGCACACCTTCCTTGTAGCATTTAATCTCCATACACTATCTATGCTTTTGTATGTGTAGCTTTCTCCTTGCTTCCAATTGATTTCCTATATCCATGCTTGAGCGCTTTTGCATTCTGTGAAGCAGCCAGTCGAGTCATCTATCACTTCTGGATTATGTGAAACCTTTTCATATCAGCTGTGTCCTGCATCTATACTATGGCTGGTATACATTCCCCAAGCCTGCTAATGATGAAAAGTGTCCTGTCCCTTATTTTAGAACGGTATCCCTACATATTATCCCCACCAAAAATATTGCCGTACATATGGTCGTCTGTCTTGACATAGGCGATATTTTTGGGAGGATAATTTGTGGGAGCGGGGGTTGCGGGGTGTCCCCCGCACATTTAAAAATAATGATAATGCAGGGGTGTCCCCCGGAGGGTCCATGGCTCAATATCGCAGCAAAAAATATGGTGATATTTTTGCATCACGATATTGTTGCGGGGATATTAACACATGGAACCTTTAGAACACAAGTACCCTTGTCATAGACCACTAATGTTGCCCTTGAAATGCTACTTTTTTATCATTCTGATTAAAGCGATAGCGATCGCTGTGAGGCCGCATATAAAGCATAAAAAGCTATGGTTGTGATTGCAATTGGGTGGCATGATCAGATATTCTGCATCCCTTAATTCATGTGGTTTACTGTAGAGGTGCCTCAAAGGTGCCCGTTCACCAAAAGTGCTTAAGAGGGCTCCAATCAGTACTGAGTGTATCATGGGTTTCGGTGGACTTTTGAGCTGTTGGAACTGTTTCCCCCCTAATAATAGAGTTATTCTGACCTTTAACATGTGAGTCTGGGTGAGAAACAAAAGGTCACAACATTGTCCTCCCCCAGATATTTTCATCCTATTATCTTTGATACACAAACAGAATGTGATTCCGATGTGTATTTACTTGGCCACTGTAATCTGTTTTTCCATAGTGTCTTTCACATATATTGTATAAAAATGCATTATTTTAGCATAGTGTCTGAATATATGGCAATGATAATTAAACACAAAAATTGGAATGAAATGTCATGTCATGGTGAACAGCACTCCAATATGTGTTGATATTATTGGATACATGTCAATGAAATACAATTGCATGATTTAAAATATACATTTTGGAGCGCATCAAACGGAGTCCTTGTGATTATGTTTTAAGTTTCTACAATATAATAATGCACAATTCCACTACATAGAAGAAAGACTCTGTGTCATTACACAGACACTACACATAGACATTATGCCATTACATAGGCATCACATAAAGCACTGTAACTAAAGATCTGCATGTCCTTGATGCTTTATTTAAAATCAAATGTTGCCTTAAGAAACAGCTTCATACAATTTGATGTCAAACTATCTACATGGGATCCCAGATCTGTTGCTTGGTTAACAGAACTTGGAGGCGCATTCTCAAATACTTTGATCTACACTCTTATATCCTGCTTCCCCACCCCCTGGCCCATCTGGGTAGATTCATCATGTGTGGCTGTGATGTCATGGAATGCAAAGCGCATGCTGATGCTGCAGCATGGAATGTTATGGTGACCGAATAGTATATTTTAGTCTCACATAGGTGTTGGCAGAAACTATGTTTTAGCGTGTTAGCTCTGGTATGTCTTGGCTTGGTGTTCCATCCGTCCTTCAGATATCGGTTGCACAAAGTAGTTCAATATGTTGGCGAATTTCCAGGAAGGAGCGGGAGGTTGTTTTGTGCCTGTTTCGTGCCTGTGCTTTCCCCCTCCTGTTATTCCTGTGTTTTACACTGTGCAGATATCCTCTGCTCGTTGGTTGGTTAAAGGGAGAAGGCGTGTGTTGTACATGTTTCCCGTTGCCCACCTGCCCCCTTGGTGTTTTTAGGGTTCGCCTTGTTGGCGATAATAATACCTAGACTTTATCAGTATAGTGGCCAAAGTGATCGTTGTGGAACCAGACCCAGTTATTATTCTAGTTCACTTACGTGAATAATTGGTGTTATCTTGGACAAATGTCATTATTAGGGCACACGTTTCCTTGAAACCCTTTTTACTTGTCTTTAAACTGATCTTGTACTTAGCTGGTAAGGTGGCTTAGTGGGATAAGAGGTTTCTGCTATGATCTGTTTGTGTCCCACAGTCATTTCATCCTTTCTGTCCTTCTGTGGTCAATACAATTAGTACCTAATTCGATGGGGTATTAATATTGTATATAAAAATGTTCTATGTAAAGTGCTTTGTATGAAAGCACGACATAAATATAATTATTTTGCAACACATAAAAGAAGTCCCCTTAAAAGTACACTTTAATTATTATTATTATAAGGTTGTTTTAAAAATTACAACTTGAGAACATTACTTCCTGCTCGACACGTGGAAATGAAGGGTTTGGGAAGTTCTAGCTTCCTAAAAAAAATCATATTAACAATGTTGCCATTGCAAACCAAGCTCAAACAAGCTGAGGATTGCATTATACATTACAAATAAAAACACAGATGGTTTACAGAGTCAGTTAATGATGCCTAGATGGGGACTTTGTGGTAGACTACGTAGTGGTGTGGTGTGGTGTAGTGGTGCTTCAATCCAGACAAATATTTCTGGAGGGCTTTACCTCCCCACACTCGCACTGGCACTCTGTTCTTCACTGCACTTGCACGTTCTGAATACACTCAAGGCATAGGAGGTTCGGCTGTTCCCTCCCCCACAGTATTTTTAGTATATTTAATTGTTCTTCAATCCCATGTTCCCTCTCTGTTGCCCTATAAGCACTTTGAAACAGAATATATTTGCTGCATAAGCGCCTAACAAGCGAACAATAAACTACTAAACTTGCTTCTCCACATCACCTGAAACGTTTACGTGTTGGGAGGCTTGATGGGTTTTCTTACAAAATGTGCCAGTATATTTATATATATTTTTTTCCTTTTACCTGATAACATAGGTTAGATGTAATCTTGCCTTTGTAGAAAGTGTGTGTTTCTACTTCCTGAATAATAATAGTGCAAAGAAAGTTTCAGCCTGAAAAACACAAAAAGGCAAATTTAGTTAACTTTTCTTAGAACTCTCTATGCTAGCATATTTTCATAAATCTTTCGATATAGATTTCGACTTGCGAACCCGGATTTACTGTTGAGATGGACCTCTGGGGTTTATAGAAAGAATTGCAAGCCCACAAAGAATAGGTATCTGTGTAGTGTGCACTTTGATGCACAGTTTTTTATTGTGAACCGAGGTCAGCACGGTGTTAAAGTAAAGCTTAGAGAGGATGCATATCCCACAATTTTCTCTTATTCCAGGACATTTAAAAGAAAATATCCATTTATAAGAAGGCCTCCTCAAAAAAGGAAAAGTCTTGAGGACATTGAAAACATTGCACACATAGCACATAAGAAACATATTGATTTTGGACATGACTACACCAAAAATAATGTGCCAATTAAAGGTGGAAAACTCTCATTCGTACCGGAAAAAACAAACACCTTTAATTCTAGACTTAAACTGAATTTGAAGACCTTAAAGCAAAGACTGAACCAGAAGCAAAAAAAAGTGTCCTCATTACAAGATCTTCTGAAACAATACAACCTCAAACACCTATTACTGGAAGCAGACAACATTTTTTTAAAAACTAACTTCAGTGTTCTAACATTGGAAATCCTTAAAAACAAAGTGAAAAATGCACGACGGAAAACAAAAGCACACAGGTATTCTGATGAAATATAACAGTTTGCATTAACAGTACATTACTGCTCTCCTAAGGCATACGATTTTATGCAGAGAATTTTTGCTCTACCAAATAAAACTGTTCTCCGGGCTTGGTGCATCACAGTTAGTTGCCAAGCAGGTTTTTTCCAAGAAGTTTTCCAATTTCTACGAGCCAGCATATCTGGAAAACCAGAAATGTGTGATTGTGTGGTCATTTTTGATGCTATGTCTATTCAGAAAGAAACAGTGTGAGATAATGAGCAAAACATATTTGTTTGCACCGTAGACTACTGCTGGGAAAGTCCAAAAAATGGGGACTTGTGTCTTCATGGCAGTTTGGTTAAAGCATAACTGGACATTCCCAGTGGGAGTGTTTTATACAAACAAAATCCCAGCATCTGTGCAAGCGTATTTAGCCACAGAATGCATCACTCTTGCTAATAAGGCCACTGGTTTGTGCAATTTGTGCAGACCTACATTTTTTCTTTAAAAAAAAGCAAAATTTTAGTCTTTAGTCCCGTGCTCAACCAAGCTGAATAGGGACTGTTTTTTATATTGGACATTCTTTAAGAGATTTTTTGGCCCTATGCATTTATTGCTCTTTTGCTGAGCCTGTGTGTTCTTCTATTTCTCCCTGTTCTACATTCTTGATTTCCTTTACCGTTGTTACTTTGAATTTATCTGCATGATCTTTTTAGATGCATCTTATTAAGTAAACCAAAAATAAAAAGTGTTACTTAGTGTGTCGTATTGTCTCTCCTTAATTAAAACATTCCATGATCTAATGTTTTTACATTGAAACTTAGCCAAAAAACCATGCAACTAGGTGAAATTGAAAATATCATAGTTATGTGCTGTCTAGACGATGTATGCCCAAGGTCAATGCCAAATGGTAATCATTTTTAGGCTCCTAGTGAGTTCACACTCATGAAAGGAACCCCTCTACATGTGGTAATCGAAAAAGCGAGAGAGAGAAGCAAAGATAGGCATTCAATGGCGAAGACATCAGTTTGGCAACTAGTGTACATGTTGGAAGACATATGATGTTGGTCTTTTTGGAAGCATATCATCAGTGAGTTTGAGTATGGGCAAGCTACAGTGGGTAGGCTTGTTGGTCAAGAGGGTAACGTGAAGTGGTTGGGTTGGCCTTGTGGGTTGGATGAGGTGAGATGGTGAGGTGACGTTAGTTGAGTGGGTGGTTGGTGTGGGTCAGTAGTTGATGTTTGGGTAGGTGGTTTGTGGCGTAGGGGTGTGGGTGGTGTGTATTGGTGAGGTTGGTTTTATGATAATGATTATTGTTATACACCCCCTTGTCATTTCTAATCACCCAATATTTTGATTCAGAAGAGCTGGAAATTCCCTTCAAAGGCAAATCTACAACAACCAGCACTGGCAAAGTGAAAAGGACTGGCTTAGCAAATAAAGAATGCATAATGTTTTTGTCCACAGGTGTCTTTAAAAGTCACACAATGAACAAACCAGACCAGACAATGGGCCTCATTCTGAGATTGGAGGTAGTCATGGCGCTATTTGCGCCATGACTGCCTCCAACAACGGGTCCGGCACCGGTATGGTTCAATGGGGACTTACCGGTGTAGTGCAACCTTTGCGGGACCGGTAAGTCCCCATTGAAAAAGCCTTATAGGGCTCAATGGAAATGGGGAACGGGCTAATAACGGTACCGCAAATTGCAGTACCGTTATTAGCTATGAAGTCCCTTAACAGGTCCCGTCCATAATGCCTGGTCAGACCAGGCGTTACTGGAGGGACCCGCTAAAGGACCTCGGAATAGGGTGGTAAGGGATTACTGGCACCAGTGTTGTGACCGGTGCCGGTAATCCCTTACCGCCCACCTTGTAATGACCCCATTGTATACATCATTGTGGAGACATGTTCATGTTAAGGAAAAATAGTTTGTAGCTTAATGTAACCAGTTCTCAATGGGAGCATACAAGTTGCAGCATATAAAGTAATTAAGGACCCGGGAAGGGGCGGTGGAGGGTGAGAGCGGCAGCCTCTCAGCCAATCAGGTGGTTCAGAACGGGATATTTTCCGCAAAGTAAAGCCCCCACTCCAAACCTCCTCGGAAGCGGGATGCCACTACACCCCACCACACCCAGCATTCAGGTAAGTGTGGCCCCAATAACATGACAGAATGCTAATAGCAATAATGCCCTTCTGGGCAGGGGCATTACCAGGCCTGTAACTCGGGCCTGTTACTCTGCCCAGGGGCATTACCTGACCCAGGAATGCCCCCCTCAGGGATTTATTGCTCAAGTCAACCTACAACAAAATATCCTATACACACTAAGTGAAATTAAAGGGATGGCAAGGTCATTGTTTCACACGGCCTGTGGATTGTTATGCACCACAGCCATTTCTTATCACACAATATTTTGATATGGAAGTGGCTAGAAAAGAAATTGATTTTGGTGGTAGCTTGGCAGAATTACTGCCGAACTACCTCCAAACTCGTGATGAGGCCCATTGTTATGGTACCCTTTGTGTACACGTTTCTATAATTGCTGCTTGATGGATCAGTATGCCAATTATTAAACAAATGCACAAACTTGTATTTTCCCTCAGAAAAACGAAACTCATGACCCCTGCAACCAAGTGTTACCCTCTCTCCCAGAGGTGTTAAGTCAGGAAAATTCCTTCTCGGAAAGTGTTTGATATTTTTCTTAGGTCCATAACAGGGAGTAAATGGTCTGTGATTTTCAAACACCTTTGAGCAATATGAAGCCACAATAACAGTAGCTGTCAAAACAATTCAGTCTGACCCATGATGAATGTCAACAAAAGGATAACAAGGCCAGGCCCACTGCCTTTCAAACCGCATGCACAAACCTATCAACATCTTCCAATTTACAAACCTGCAAAACATGGGACGGATTCAGCGAAAAACACGAATGAAACTGTAATTAATCCTGGGGTGTAGGACAGGAAAATGTTATGTTGGAGTACAGTGGGAAACCTTTGAGCACATCAATCATCACAATTTTAATTTATGTGAGGCCACCACTGACTGAAATAACATGCCTGCACTCTATTTTTCTAGAATGTTGGTTTAATTTGTATATTAACACAAAGCTGTAAATATAATAAAAAATCACTTTTTTTGCAGCCTCCTCCATAAAAAATGCTGGGGATTCTGCTGCTTCTATTTCACCAGCATGGCGTCCATAGCTACCTCAGTCTGAGCTTTCAATGGACATAGAATGTTGGCCCTCTAGTATTTAAAAGTACAAGAGGTAAATAAATCACTCAAACCAAGGGATATTTTGGGGATTGCTAAAACACAAACCCTTTAAGAACCTAATATGAGGGGATACTGTGTGGGGTAGGTGTTTGCTGAAACCAGCACCCTCCAAGAAAAACAAACTGGCACCCTTTTCACCTTTTTTCAAAACTAAATCTTTACATCTTTACAGTCATACATTCCTCACTTACAGCTCACTCAAGCCTCCACCAAGAGCTAGACATGGGTTAACACCCAATCATTCCCCTCCACCGTACCAGTTAAGCTTTAAGCAATATTAAAACAGGTTACAACTATCTGTATTGTATGTCAGAGGCTGAGTTCCCCCTGGGGGAGGAAGTCCTATGAGGCTTTCAAAGAAGAAACCATAGCCCTAGGACATATTCTGTTTCCCCTTCATAGCAAACATATGTAACTTTCAAGCTCCAGCCACCAACTGAACTCACAGAGATTCTCTCAACTGTAAAATTCTGTCTGTTATGACCTGTAATTGGTTCTTATGCCTGTCACTCACTCTGGGTCCTCCCCTGTTACACAATTTCCTAGTACCATACTGCCCTCTGTGGCGGAGGTCCCTCACCGCAGTGCAGGCAGCTGGCCAATGAAGCCTCAGTGATGTCAGAGCCCAGGTCCAGGAAGTCAGTAGAATTAACCTCCTGTGAACCAGTCCACAGCTGCAAAAAGCAAAACATGTAAGCTATGGCTGAGAAATCAAATTAAACATGATTACATTGCAGATTAACTTTAATGTAGCTTTTCCTGATCATCAATGTATATGAATGCACTATTTGCACTGGTATTGCTCTGCCTGTCAATATCTATTTTGTTAAAAAGTATTTGAAAAAAACAGGTTATAGCTGCCACCAAAATGAGCTGGAGGCTAAACCTGCACAATGTATATGTATATGTTGCTGGCAGGGAATCCTGTTTTGCTTCTTTGCGGGATATCTGACTTTGCTGCATTTTCTCCTTCTGATTTGGAAGAATATTAAGCCCTTTTTGCTTCTTACTAGGAGGACCTGGTACCAAAATAAATACTGCACAGTCACTACAAAAATTCGGGACAAACAGCCAATATACTACATACATTTGGACAAAGTGACACGTTTACAGAGATATATTTTGAATTCTGGACAAAACAGCCAATTTCCGGACAAACATTCTGGACAAAATGACAAGTTTACAGACATATATTTTGGAACAAGCGCTACAAATATATTTATTGATAGAAAAGTCATACATGAATCAAACATGCATCTGGTACATTCATATTAAATGGAAAGCTTATCAACATATTCAAACCATTAAAAAGGACAGTTTATGGTTCAAATAATTATGAACGCCAGTGCCGGCTGGTGACTTTCACTAGATGGGTAGATAATTGACATTTATGAGTCTGCTTGAGCATAGGGAGGGAGCCCCAAGCAACATAGGGGAGTTTGGGATGGCTGTTCGCAGAGAATTTTCTTTTAAATAATGTAGTTGAAGCGGTTTATTTTACAGCAAATGTTTTGAGAAAAATGGGCTAAAAGTCAAATAACTTCTAATTGGCGCCTCAGGGCTAACACTTGAAAGAACCAGTTGATGCCAGATAGGCAGCACACAGGAGAATTTTATAACGATGTCATGACGTTGCCTGACATGCCAACCCTCCTGATTTAGGCGGGAAACTCCCGATTTTGAAATTAAATTTTTCACATTCTCACACCGCAAGTAATTCTGCCCCCAATGCATTCTTATGGGGAAATTAATTCCTCCCGAATTCTCGCATGAAATCTCCCTGCAAGGTGCCTCAGAATGTTGGCATGTATGCGTTGCACCTACAAAATATGCCAGCACTGACACTTTGTCACTTTCATGATTACTTCCCTGCAATTCATGCCAGCATTCAAACTGTAAATCACTTTGTTGATGTCTCATCCACAATATGGGCTAGCATTGTCATGGTGCCTCAGTAAACAGGGCCGGCGCAAAGCATGGTCCACCCTGTGCAGTTTTTCAGGGACTTGCTCTCCAGGTGGCCCGCCCACTTCTAGCATGGTTAAAGGAGTATGATGTGTTCCAAAAGCCTGTCATTTGGACCTCACAAATACCTTAACATGTCCCTACTCATTTGAAAGTGCAGCTGTTTGTCAGTTCTTAATGGCATGAAGTGTTCCTAAATTAGCACTAATGTTTGAGTGATAAGAGCTGATGCGGACTTCATCTTCAAACTGAGGGGCACGCCCCCCAGGGGGTGCAGCCGCATCCCAGGTGGGGCGTGAGAGCCTTGCATGAAATGTAAATTAAAAGTAAAAAAGAAAAACACATTTTTTTAGTTTTTTTTAGATTGGAGGATATGGGCAGGGGCGGCTCACATGGTCGGACTGGACCATAAACTGTCTCAGGCACCAATGAAAAAGTTGCCCACAGTTGCAATGGATATTCATTCCTTTAGGCACTGACTTTTTGAATTGTACCCAAGGGGGTGTTTTTTGTTACAATATAAGCAAATTGTGATATTTAAAGAATATGTATTCAGCAACAATGGTCAAAACTACTAGCTGCATAGTTAAGTAACTTATCAAATTGGCCTACATTTTGACTGGCCTACAGTAGCATTTTGCGTTTTTGGTACGGGCATTGCCCTATTGCCCTATAGGCCAGTCCGAGCCTGGCGGCTCATCCATAATGGGCGAGGGGGCGTCGACCCAGTGACCCCCTCACCCATTATGGATGAGCCGAGGAGCCAGCCCAGTGAAACACTGTTTCCCTTTGACAGTTCAGTTACCCAGCCGCACATGCTCACTAAGCCATGCAAGGCTAGGGGCGTTTTGCTTCAACAGCCTTGCATAGCTAATTGGAAATGCTGGCTGGGGCACTGCATGTCTGTCTGTGCGAGCGGTCTGTCTCCCTATTGCATAACAAGTTCAGTTGCCATATGACACCAATATGCATAATCTGTTCGCAATGGGAAGGATACCGTGCAAGCCTATTAGACTGCATCTAGACCATATGTAGGCACCAGTCCGATTTATGACAACACATCATTCAGTTTTTCACTGTAGTCAGTTCCCCACCTGATGTCATTTTGAACTAACAAGTTTACATGCCTAGAGATGTATTACACAGGTTATTAAGTATATACATATGCACGGCCTCTATAAACTAAAATAAAATGTTATTCTTTAATTGAGCCGCCCTTCCGGTCTTTTCATAATAACATGCACGTTTGGGCAGTATTTTGCGCCTTAATTACACACTCAAGATGGTGGTTCAAACAAACCACCTAGCTGCTAACCTCACGGTCTAGTGTTTCATCGTAATCATCACCAGTCTGTCTTGCCGCAGGCTGGCCTTCAGGCATTCTCTTCGTGGAATACGAAAGCGACTGACGTTCCCATTGCGGCTCTCATGAACCAAGTAAGTGTCTTCCTACAGGGTACCGCGCATGTTTTTCCATATATTATCGCAAAAACCGACAGACTGCACAATCAGCCTGACAGTGCCTCCTCTGTTATTTGTATTTAGATTGTGAGGCACTCCACCTGGCCGAGCTTGAGTAGACTTTCTCAGTCAATCATACAAAAACAGCATGAGAGCTTCAAATCCTAGCGCAAAGGTAATTTTCTTTAAAACGGCATACAACCTTTCTGTAGATGCACTAGTAGACAAGAGACATGTCTTTCTTGACAAAGTTCAACCGTGCCTTGTGGAACAGCCACTAAGACAACATTGTTGTTCTAGAAATACCCCAAAGAAATAGGAGGGGGCTATGCTTATGCGATCCCAGTATTTCATGAAGTTCCAACCCTGCAAAATGAAATGTTCAGGTCCCCATTAGTGGAAATTGAATATTGGCATTTAGTTGAAAGTATGTAATATGCTATTAGGAGAAACAGGGTACATCAATCTTTATTCTGTTTTTCGTTCTATAGCCACATTAACATGGGGATTAACACACCAAACAATCAAGAAATACTGTAATCTTCATCGTAGATGACGCCTCACACGCCATTAAAGAAATGATAAGGTTAGTGATGATAGTTGCATACGCCAATAAACAGATACAAAATGTTTAAGTTTTTTAAATATAATATGTGACCAATACAAATTAGTTTGGGCTTTTTCGATTGTCAAGAGTGAAGATCTCCATAGGATGGGCCATGTGTAATCCACCTGTGCTACTACAAAGTGTCCTGAAGAAGGGTTCATTGGACGGTGTATACCAGATTAAGTCAGCTGCATACAGTCGTAGTTCCTTAAGACCTAGAAACACATATTTTAGTGTTGACTAAGTCAAGGATAAGCATACAATAACAAGAGGGTTCATTAACTGATTGAAATGTTTCCCTCACGTCCCTAATAACCTCACAACTATGCCGTGATAAGTAGACCTCATTGGCCTAATTATGAGCTTTTTTGTGCTAGCCCAACACGGCCCTTTTTCATGATGTGTTTTAATGTGATTTATTTTTAATGTTTGTACGTTTTGTATATATTGATTAAAATATGTGAATCATTTATTCTGTCTAATATATTTCATGACATTGTACTGGCGATTTTTTAAACTAATCATACCTTAGACGTGTGAAGGTGGGAAGCTGTTTTTGTGGACTTCTTTGTGTACACATGAGTGTAATGCAAGACTGCAGATGTGACTCACTGAAGACTAAGTGCATGCTCATCTTAACCCAACAGGCACATCCTCCGACAGTGACACGGCTGGAACGTTATCAGACTGGGCACGTGCAGGCAGGAAGGCTGCGACACCACCTCCTGCAGTCCAACCAATACCGCTTCCTGCCATGACAGCTGCACAGCCAACCCAACCACCACCACCTCCTGCCGTCACTTCTGCACAGCTGGCTCAACCACCACCACCTCCTGATGTAACAGCTGCACCGTCGGCCCAAACACAATCACCTGTTGTGACAGCTGCGTGACCAGCACCACCACTGCGAGCAAGACCACACCTGTTGCCAGTGGCCCCACCGTCCCTCCCATGCCCTACACAACACCATTGCCACACCAGCCACCACTCTATCATGGCAGGTACAGCATAGAGGAGGAAGAGGATGAGGATGGGCATACCCCCTATCGGACCCCATTGTTTAGCTATGACACTCTGCAGATCCCGCCTCCACCACCCATGCCCAAATCCGGGACATGGATATGTGGCTCTTTGTTATGGAGGACCAGCAGGGATCAATGGCAGAACTGGCCCAGCAACAGCTGAATGAGCTGCAGCTCCTGCAGGAGTGCATACAGGCAGGCAGCCACAGGTGCACACAAGCCCAGGGATATACCACTGCTGCTCTGGTCATGCTCACCCAAAGGGTCCGGGAGGGGAATGAGGGGATCTTGGCCCAGGGGTCTGACACGCCCTCAACTGTCACCACCCTAGGGAGGTGACAGCAGGGAAGCCTGAGGCACTGCTCCCAGCAGATTCCAACCACACCTGGGCAATCCAAGGGCTCTGTGACCAAGAGGCCAAATAAAGGACTCCTGGAGGGACACTTTTGTGTCTGACACTCTGACGTTTTGGGACATGGTGTGTGGGGAGTGGGAATGGTGTGTGGGGACAGGGTGTGTGGGGAGGGCGAGTGAGGTGTGTGGGAGGGGGTGTGTGGGGACAGGTTGTGGTGAGAGGGCTGTGTGTGGACAGGTTGTGTGGGGAGCGGAATTTGGGTGTGGGGTGGGGCAAGGGTGTTTGGGGGCAGGGTGTGTGGGCAGGGGAGGGGGTCACAGGGTGTTGTAATTTCAATACATTATAGTTTGCACTTGAAGCAATGAGTGGGCATTGCTTATTTTGGTGCAAGTATTTATTGTGTGTGTGCATGATATGCAGTAAGGAGCAAGGGAAGTGCAGAGTGAAAGGGGTACTCAGAAAAGGTTATATATGAGTTCTTGATGGGCCATGCGCCCATCCCTGGCCTCTATGCGCATGTGCCTGGACCTGGCTGGTGCTGCATCATCATCATCATCCTCTGGCATAGGTTTTTCCAGATCTGGGGGTAGGGGTTGCGTCTGACGCAGACGTTATGCAACATTGCACAGGCCAGGACTATCAGCCCCACCTTCTCTGGCCTGTACCTGAGTGTACCCCCAGACATATGTAGGTATCTGAAACATGCCTTCAAGAGCACGAAGGTCTGCTGGATGGTCGCCCTGGTCCTCACATGCACCCTGTTGTATGCCATTCCCTCCTGCGTCTGGGGATCCCTCAGAGAGGTCATCAGCCATGGAAGCAGTGAATATCCTGAGTCACATGCAAGTGTTAAGTACACAAGTTTAGCCTTATCTTGCATGTAGCAGAACTGTGTAAATTAGCCATATCTCACAATTAGCCTGTATGTGTAGGTCAGCCACATCATGCATTTCGTCTAATGGTGTAGCTGAGCCTTATGCACACTGCCGCCCCCTAAGACAGGCACTATGTAACATCTGTATCGTGCTGTGTTCAGCTCCCTGAGACAGATTGTTTGGGGCAGGACATTTTTTATTTTTATTTTTTTATTAAAGCATTTAGTATATACAAATACACACTTTTTGCTTATTCTTTATATGTCCCTTCACCGTCCTCCATAAGCCAAGCAAGAGAATCTCCTTCTTGTTCAATTTCTTTTACTATTTAGTTTTAAGTGAGTCTGTTGTAATGTGCACGGGCACCTGTAATGTGCACGGGCACCTGTGGAATGTTGATGCGTGTTTAGCAGTCATCATTACACAGTGGCGGTTGAGAGGGACGCTGGAGGAAGGAGGCTGCGCCTGTGGGGTTCAGACAATAAAGAGTATATTTATATATCTTATCTGTGTCTGGTGAGATCTTGACATTGGCGACGAGGATTTGTCTGAACCCCGGTCCCACGTGTGCGCTGGCCGAGTGTCCCTGTGCTGCTGGTTGGTTTGTCACCGGCGTGACCAACGCCGCTACGCGGACGATCCGCGGGTGCAGCTGCAGGCCCTGTGTGGGGTGGGCAGTTCGGCGCTGCTTGCCGTTTGGCTTGTGCCCCGCTTGCTTTTCAGGGGTGGCGGCGGTTGGAGCAGCTGTGGGCCCTGTGGTGCTGGAGGAACGGCGCCGCTTGCCGCTGCCTTGTACCGTGCTCGTATCGGAAGGCAGCGGGGGTGCAGGTGGGCCCCGCCGGAAGGTCAGCGGTTCGTCCTCGGGGGTTGGCTGCCCTGGTGTCCTGCCGGCACTGGGGAGGAGCGGCCGCTACGCTACACAGAGGTGGGCTTGCCTGCCTGGCGTCTTGCCGCGGCTAGCCCCGCCCGCACGGCAGCGTGGGTGCATCCAGCTGCGTTTTGCCCATCTCCTGAGGGGAGGAGGAGGGGCTGCAACGGCGCTGCGTAGCGCAGCTTTTTGGGTCAGCTGACCGTTGCCTACCTTGCCTGGCGGAAGCAGCAGGAAAGAAGTCGAGGATCGCGGCTGCACTGATCTGGGTTCCACAGGCATTTCTGTGGATTGAGTGGCTACAAGGCACAACCCGCTCTGGCTGTGCCACCTGGCTGATGGGAGGCTGGGACACACAACTGCGGAAGAGCCCCGGTAGGTGGGGATCAGTGCATTCTGGTTGGGCTGTGACAGCTGGGGGGTTACTGTCGGATCATTTTGGATTACATCTCACAGGGAGTACGTTTTCTGGCTCATTTTGACTCACTCAGTACTGCTGGCTGTACTGCAATTAACATGGGGGTGCACGTGAAAAAGGTGACTGTGTGGGGACACCTAATCATCAGTGGGAGTGAGAATCCCAGAGGCTTGTTTAGTGTTGGGCAAGTTTTGGTTGGGGGCCAGTTCCAAGGCTTCTATTTTGGACATGTTGCATACGGCTGCCAGGCCTCCGCCTGCCTTTTTGCCAAACCCTGGCGAGCCTGCTGCCCCTTGGGAGCAGTGGGTGGATGCCTTCAACGTGTACCTGAGGGCTGCTGGTGGCGCAAAGTTCAACGACGATGAAAAGGAGGCTGCATTGCTCAATTGTATTGGTACTGAGGGGTTGAGGGTTTTTCGTCACCTGCCTGGAGAGAATGTAATGGTTCAAGGGGTAGGTGAGGGAGAAATGGTTATAAGTACTTACGAGACTGCTTTAAGGAAATTGCAAATGCGTTTTGATAAGAGAGTTAATGTGGTTTTAGAGCGGTATAAGTTCTTATCTAGGGTGCAAGGTTCCACAGAAAGCATAGATACTTATGTTACAGCATTACGTGCACTCATGGCCACATGTGGGTTCCAAGGTAATGGGGATGAACATATAAGGGATCAAATTATGATGAAGACGTCCAATCAGAAAATCAGAGAAATTTTGTGGATTGAGAGTGATCCATCTCTAGAAAAGGACTTGGAGATCGCTAGGGCGATTAAGGCTTCTAAGGCGAGCGTACAAATTGTTACTGAAAGGGATATGTCTAGGGTGGTGGTGCATGTTGTAATGCCAAGGAACAAGAAAGGTTTGGATAAAGCTGTTGGGCAAGGGAATAAGGGATCTAATGGCAATGACGGGTGCAAAAATTGTGGCTGGTACCGTCATATTGCTGACTCTAAGTCCTGTCCTGCTTGCAATGTTGAATGCAGAAAATGTAAGCATTTGGGCCACTTTGCACGCATGTGTAAGGGGCAGATGGTGGCTAGTGTAGTTCCAGATGATACCACCATGTTGCTTGAGGGTGCATCGGGAGGTGTATCTAATCAGAGTGTCATACTACATGTGGAGGGAAGTGGGCGGAAGGGTCCATGGGTGTCGGTATTGGTGGATCAGCACCCTGTGGATATGCTGGTGGATTCGGGGTTACCCTATACACTGGTGGCTCCGGAAGTCTATCAGGAAGTTTTGGGTAAACAGATTTCAACTTTGTTGGCACCGGACATCGCACCATGTGCATACGGGCAAAGTCCCATTGATTTACTAGGATACAATTGGTCCAATTTTTCTTTCAAGGGGAGGCAAACTTTGGGTAAACTGTATGTGGCCTCGAAGGGCACAAGTGTGTTGGGTTGGGATGAGCAGGCTGCGCTAAAAATACAGATTCATCCGGGTGAGAAGGTCCCGGTTCTCAGTGTTGAGGAGGGAGTGGGGCAAAATGACATGAGGGTTATCCCCACAGTGCTCATGAGGGAGTTTCCTGAGGTATTTTCAGACACCCTTGGTAAACTCAGAAGCTTTACCCATCGCATTGTATTGAAGAAGAGAGCAACTCCCAAAGTACATAAGGTCAGAGGGGTGCCAGTAGCGGCAAGGGAGGTACTGAAAGCGGAATTGGCTAAGTTGCAGACGGCGGGGATAATTGAGCCTATCGAGTCATCAGAGTGGTTGTTTCCTGTGGTTTTGGTTAAGAAGGCTGACGGGAGTATCAGAATGCGTGTAGATCTCCGGGAGCTAAACTCTAGCATATGGGTGGATCGGCATCCTTTGCCGAATATCAACGAGTTGTTGTTGACATTGGGAGATGCCAAATATTTTTCCACCTTTGATTTGTCAACGGCGTATCATCAAATTGACCTGCACATTGAATCCAGACCACTGACTTCATTTGTGACTCCTTTTGGGGCATACAGATTGTGTCGTATGCCATTTGGCCTTGCTTCGGCTTCTGCTGTGTTCCAGCGGTTGATGCAGCAGATGTTTGGAGGGGTGCTAGGTGTCAGTTATTTTCAGGACGATATCTTGGTTTGGGACAGTAGCAGAGAGGAACATGATGTTTGGTGAGGAGGGTTATGCAGATTTTCAAAGAGAGAGGTCTAACAGTCAAGTTGACCAAGTGTCAGGTGGGTGTGGAGGAGGTTACATATTTAGGACATACACTGAGCTTGCAAGGTCTGAGGCCCAAAGGGGAGTTGGTACAAGTGTTGAGAGACGCACCAGCCCTGGTCAATAAGGACCAACTCAGGGCTTTTCTGGGTCTTGCAGAGTACTATGTTAAATTTGTATTCAATTATGCTGAAAAAACGGTGGCCATGAGGGCTCTTATGAGGAAGTCGGCCAGATTTGTGTGGTATGAGGAGTGTGGGGCAGAGTTTGAGTTGATCAAGAGGGATGTGGAGAATGCTCCTTGTCTGAAATCATTCGACCCGAAAAACAAAACCGTTCTGACTGTGGATGCGAGTGAGGTGGGTTTGGGTGCAGTGCTGGAACAATGGATAAAGGGTGAATGAATGACGGTGGCTTTTGCCTCGAGGACATTGACAGATGTAGAAACCAGGTACTCGGTAATTGAGAGGGAGACCTTGGCTGTGTTATGGGCTTCGAAACATTTTAGGACATTTTTGTGGGGCATACCGTACATTGTCAGGATGGACCATAAACCGTTGGTGCAAGTGTTTTCTACCAAAGGAGTCATGGCAGTATCCCCGAGGATTGCGAAGTGGTCAATACAGTTACAGGATTACAATTTCTCTTTGCAATATTTTCCTGTGAAGTTTAATGTGGTGGCGGACTGCTTGTCCCGTTTGCCTATAGGCGAGGCGGATGGTCAGGAGGGGTTGGTGAAAGAGGAGGACCTGCAGGGGTGTCAGGTTGCTTTTGTAGCTTCGGCTGTGGAAAAGTCTTTGTGGGATGTGGAGTCTGAGGCCGATCTGGAGTTGCGATGGATTAGGGAAGGTCTGGTTAAAGGTTGGCACATTGTCAAGGATAGGCCTGAAGGGAAAGGTTACGCCCAAGTTCTTCATGAATTAGCGGAGGGACCCAGGGGTGTGTCTAGGGGCAGTAGGTTAATTCCCCATGTAAGTTTAAGAGGAAAAATGGTGGAATTGGCGCATGCTGGTCATTTGGGTCGATCGTTGACCAAGAGAAGACTTAGAGAGGAGTACTGGTGGCCGTCCATGGACAAGGATGTTGAACAGGTGGTGAAAGACTGCCAGGCATGTGCCGTCAGTGATGAGAGCAAGATACTGCACCCACAACCTGTACATCCTGTAGAGGTTCCTGAACGAGTATGGACCAAATTGGCTTTGGACTTTATGGGTCCTTTTGAATGTTTACAGCCTGAGTCTAGATATTTGTTGGTGTTGGTGGACTATACGTCTAGGTGGATTGAAGTGGCAGCTTGTTCCAGCGTCACTGACTCTGTTATTGATTTCTTGAGGAAGGTATTTGATCGGGAGGGATTACCTGCCAATCTTGTTACAGACAATGGGGTGCAGTTCACATCCAGAGTCATGAGAGAATTTTTGGAGCAGCATGCTATTGCTCATTATCGGACGGCTTTGTATAATCCTTCTGCAAACGGATTAGTTGAGAGGGCTAATGGTACAATTAAGTCGGCTATACAATTGGCTTTAGCCAACGGTTTGGATTGGCAGGAAGTTGTGACACAGTACTTGGCTGCATATAGGAGGACCCCTGCTGTGGTTACGGGGAGATCTCCATTCAAACTCATGAAGGGCAGGAAGGTGGGTACAATGTTGAGAACGTTGGCCATTGGCGGGGGTGGCCCATGTGATATGGATCTGCAGGCTATACATCACAATATTTTGGTGCACCAGGAGGCCGCTGTGTCCTCACAAAAGTTAAGGAAGGAATTGAGCGTTAAGCCTGGAGATGATGTGTATATAAAAAATCCCAGGAGGGTTCATAAAGGCTACAGCAGTTTTCTGCCCTCAAGGAGAGTTGTTAAGGTTGGAAAGGGCCATGTACAATTGGAGGATGGTTCTGTCTGGAATAAGAGACGAGTGGTGGTGGATGGTTGCAAGGGTGCTGATGGGTCAGATGCTGGGTATGATCCAGAGTCTCAGGAAGTGGTGCTAGACTATGATCCTGTAGGGTCACGAGCGGTCAGGCTCGAACGGGAAGAGGTTGTTGCAGCTCCTGGCCCTTCGGGCTCCGATGTGAATGTGGAGGGTCAAGATGTTTCCAATCAGCAAACCGATGTGGGGCAAGAAAGGGGGCCACCTGGCCAGGCGGTGTGATCCCCCCATAAGGTTTAGAGACTACATTTGTTAGATGTTAAATGTGCATTTTACATGGTTGGTGGCGGTGACATTGATGATCACTTTGCATCTTGTAAACGTATTTTCTAGGTAAGAAATTTACATGTTAAGTGCATGTTTATGTTTTCACCATTCATTTCATGTTCTGCATAGAATTCTGTTACAAGTTGTTAATTTGTATGTAAGGGGATACGTTTTAATGTGCACAGGCACCTGTAATGTGCATGGGCACCTGTGGAATATTGATGCGTGTTTAGCAGTCAACATTCCACAGTGGCGGTTGAGAGGGACGCTGGAGGAAGGAGGCTGCGCCTGTGGGGTTCAGACAATAAAGAGTATATTTATATATCTTATCTGTGTCTGGTGAGATCTTGACAGAGTCCAATCCGTGAAATTGCTTGGCCATGGAAGGGTGTCATATCCATTTTTCCAACTATTTAGTTTTAATTGAGTCCAATCTGTGAAATTAATTGGCTATGGGAGGGTGTCATATCCATTTTTCCATTATTAGTCACGGCTTTGAGTTTTTTTAACATAATTTCTACAAAAGTTCCCAAGGCCCTGATTGTTCTTTGATTTGGATCTTCATATAAGGCTTTCCACCATAGATAAGAATCCAGACCGCAAAGTGGAAATAGAATTTTACTCAAAATGTTTGTTCTTTCTGCTTCTAGTTTTTCGCAAAACATTAGTAGATGTCATAATGATTCTTCTAGTAGATGGCAAAGAAGACAGACATTGTCCTTCGCCAAGCAGACGACAGACATTGGGCCTCATTAAAAATCAGCCGGTCCGGAAATAACGGTGGCGGTAAACCCGCCTCCACCGTTGTTTCCGGACCGCCTGATTCCGACTCCTGCAGGCGGGAGGTGATGTTCCCGCCAGGTTTGACCTGGTGGGTTTAACACCGCCCGCCTGCAGGCGGACGAGGAAACACCGGCAGCATTACGAGATGCTGCCGGTGTTTCCATGATCCCCATTCCCATTGATTCCTATAGGACTCAATGGGAATGGGGATTAACACCATTCCGCCTCCGTGATTCCCGAAAAACCGGGGTTGTAATGCCCCAGTAATTCCGGGAATCACGGAGGCGGAATCGTAATACGAGTCCGGCAGTAACCAGGCGATTTTACCACCTCGGTTACCGCCGAACTCGTAATGAGGCCCATTGTCCTTCGCCAAGCCGCATTTCATCAAGTTTTGCTTTGTTCTCAGGATGTTTAATTTGAAGTGCAATATCAAGTCTCTGTGCTTAGGATTAGCACTTTTCTCTAAGTATTTTGCCAAGTCTTGGGATTGTTAGTTAGTGGTTTTGTCAGTGTATGTAAGTGTGAGGCTGCATGTGTGGCTTCTGATTGCGACCAGTCAATCAACATGAGCAGCATTTTACCTCGCTGTGGATGTCTTCGTAAGGTTTCTTTACTTACACTAAGTTCGTTCAGGAACTCGCTGCATTTAATTGTCCATGTTGTTAGCGACCAGGAAGGTGGCTTTTCGTTACCCTCTTTTAGAATCTCATATTGTGGTGGACAAGCAATGAGCTCTATTGTTCTATACGTGGCTAGTGTTTTCCAAATGATTTGCACGTGTAGAGAGTGAAGTCCAAGTTCATGACGTATGACTCCGATCGGTATGCTGTTCGACAGTGTTAGGATTCTTTGCCAAAATCTTCCCTCAAGTTTGTCCCAAGTCTTCCATGGAATCCTTAGACCAGTATCACCTGTGTATGTTATTGCGGGTACGATTTTCAAGTTGTAGAAGTCCACAAGCGCTTTGATGGAAAATGTTCATATCGTTTTTTGAGAATTAGAGCTTGTGCTGTTAATTGGTCCATCTTTGAGTATAGATGTTGTATCCAGGGTTTGTCTCCCCAGTCATTGCTAATGATAGCTCCTAGGTAGTTTGTGTTTTTGCTTATGGAGATTGGTTGGTTATCAAGACACCATTTAAACAATGTTCTTACTTTTGTTTGAGGTTTTTTTGATTATAAGAATTTCTGATTTCGCATTTATTTTGTGATTGTTTTCGTTCACCAGATTTTGGAGTGCATCTAACTTACGTTGTAAGTCAATAGGTGTAGTATCCAATAAAATAAGGTCACCTGCATAAAGTAGATGGCCTATTGGAATTCCTCCTAGGCATGGCGAACATGATCTCAGGGGTTCCATTTTGTCCTTGATCTCTAGGATGAAGAAATTATACAGAATTGAGGCCAGCGGGCACCCCTGTTTTAGGCCCCTTGTGGTGGGAATGGCCCTGCTCAATGACCCAGCTTGGTTTAGACGCACCTGCAGAGTTGTATCACTGTGTAGACTGGTGATGGCTGCCAGGAGATCTCGTGGGCACCCTTGTTTTTAGGTTTGTCCCATAGCATTTGGCTATCAACTCTGTCAAATGCCATTGACATGTAAATGCATGCCAGGAACAGTGTTTTATTTTCCTTTATGGTCTGTATTTTCAATAGATTTAGTATGAGCAGGTTTAGTCCACAATCCACCTTTTCGACGAAACCCGCTTGTCTGCGATCAACATTTTTACTAGATGTTATCCATTCCTTCAATCTTTTCAGCAGGATATCTGCGTATAGTTTGCCCAGAACATCCACCAGTGATATTGGACAATAGTTTTCCGGTAAAGTTCGGTCTCCTCTCTTTATGATGGGTATTACCACCGCTTGCTTGCATGAGGTTGGAAGGTTGGAATTTGCTTTTTGAGATTTATTCTTTTAAAAAGAGCATTGCACATCTCTGCCCATGGTTCTGGCGCTTGTTTTAGTAAGCCGTTTGTTAGTTCATCAGGTCCAGGTGCCCGAGATGCACTGCTTTTTATAATCAGTGCCAGGATGTCATCTTTATTAAAGTTTATGACCCAGGATTTTTCTTGGTCTTTTTACGTCCACTGAAGTTTGGTATCAGTGTTTGGATTGTAGACGTTTTCAAAATGAGCAGACCATTTGAACTCGTTAATTGGATTCAGTTGGACTAGACTTTGTGCATTTTGTTCTTTATTTATCAAGGTCCAGAAGAAATTTGCATGTTTGTTTTCCAATGCCATTAGCATTAATTCAGAATCCTTTTGGTACAAGGTCGCTCTATATGTCTTTATCCAATGTCGATATGTTGACTTGAGCTTTTTTTCCAGATGGCTTTTGCTTGTTGTTGATATGTTTTCTTTTTTTATTGTTCTTATATCTTTTGCTAGCTGTTTTTTCTGTGTATGCACGTTAGAATCGTATTGGTGCAATCTTGTGATCTTAGGTTTGTTTATTTGTTGCATCTTTACTTCTCAAAAGATTGTTAGACAAGTTTCGCATTCTATGTTTGTGTTTTTATCTTCTTGCCATTTTTTAATTTCTTAGGTTGATTGTGGGATGTTCTTTGCAGTTAGTCTCAGTCGGTTTAGCCCATTGTTTTCGTTAACTTTATATGGCCAAACATTTATCTCATTTTTACTAAGTTTCTGGTGAGAATGTTCAGCACAGGCTAAGATTAAGAGTTTGTGATCACTTTTTGTTGTTTCCAAGATCTTTAACGATGTGATTTTTGCATGTGTTGTTTCATCCACGAAAAAGTAGTCTATTGTTGCTTTAGCGTTAAAAGATGTCCAAGCGATGGCTCCTTGTCAGTCGCCTTCTACGTTTCCATTTGCCGTGTGTACATTTCTTGTTTTCATTTCTTTTATCCTCGTCTGCGTCCTAGAGTTTTTTTGGCTGTTTTGTTGTGTCAAACTTTTGGTACTCAGCGTTATGTGGCAGTCTATGTTCAAGTCACCGCAAATGAAAAGAGCTGGATTGTCATATTCTGCTCTTAGGTCATCTATGTGCTTGGTGACTGTAGTTAAAAAATGTAATCCAGCTTTTGCTTTGCTGTTCCAATATAAGTTGATTACTACTCGTGTGGTGTTTCTCTCCAGCAGATCCTGCTGTAATACTGTTATTTGTATGAGAGGTGACGGATGTGCAGTTTTTACCAGTTTTTCATGCTGTGTGTTTTTGATAATAGTGAGAAGCCCAGTCGACCGTCTCCCTGTTTCTCCTTTAACTGATTTGTTCAAACAGCAGGTGTAACCATCAAGCATAGGAGTTTCTTGCAGCCAACAATCTTGAATGCAGATAACGTCAGCTGTCACAAGGTCCCGGTCAATATTTACGAACAAGTGTTTGAAGCCTCTAGAGTTCCATGAAGCTGTCTGGAACACTTTTTGGATATTCTGATGTTCGGTCTAATCCTGATTGCAGATGATAAAAGTATTTGCGAGCCAGTTACAGGACTTTTGCTTTTCAGGTCTTCTTTCCAAGCAGGCTGAGCCCTCTTCAACCGATTTATTGTCTTGGTTGCCTTTTATCCTGATTTGGAGAGCATATGGGCCCCACAGCACGGTTTGGGGAGAATCTGATCGGGCTAGGGGCAGCTTCATCTTCTGTGTTAGTTTGTGCTGAATGCTCTTTGTTCGTCTGCGGGTTTTCTTCTGTTTGTGCCTTTTGCTTAGTTTCGCATGTGTGGAAGTAATACGTTTTAGGTCGAAACCCAGAACACGCAGCTCATCTATACCTGTGAGCAGCAAATTTGAAGTGGATTTGGTTGTCAAATGTAGATGAATGTTATCCATTTCTGCTTCCACAATTTTAATGTCTTTCGGTTCCACAACACGAAGTTGCTGAACATTATGCAGCAATCTCATTAGATTGGATCGGTTCATAATAAGGCCATCTTTGGCCTTTAAGACCCGTTCTAGGGATAGTTTGAAGATGTTAGGCACTTCATTTTTCGTAGCTTGCACTATGTTGTATAAGTTTTCTTTTTGTACCGGGTTGCGATACGGTTGTTGGTCCCGGTATCGAACTCTGTGTCGCTACTTGTTTGGGTTGAAAGAGGCGTTGTTGTTTAGAATAATTGATCAAAGAGTCAAGTATCTTACATTGCTTTGTCATAGATTTGTTTTTCGCATCTAGAAATTCTCTTTTTTTCTGTAAGGTGATAAAGTCGCAAGTGTCCTCTCTTGGACTAGCTGCTATGTCAACTTTTTCTTCACTTTTGTCACCTTCAATGTCTGTGAAGCTTTCATCTTCATATACTGATATTGTAGATGGCCTTTCTTGCTCATTTTCTGAGAGGTCCTCATCCTTCTGCTCTAGGTCTATCACTTTTCATATAAATTGCTTCTGATTTCTTGATTGCTTTGAGGATGAGTTTTCGTTTGTATTTTGTGTCGCCTGTATCAGTTATTGTTGATTCGGTGCAAACACCTGCATTGGTTTTAAGTTTCAGATTAAGTTTCTTGTTCCCATGTTCGAGGTTTTTGCCTTTGTCAGGTTTTTGGATTTTTTAATTGCACTTCTGGTATTTTTTTTCTGGCTCCTAGTTCTTTTCCATGTGTTCCGTTTTGTGCTTCCTGGTCAAAAATAGAGAATACATCTTTGGTTTGTTTTGGAAACTGTACTTGATCTTCTTCTGTGTTTAAGGATGCTGCTCCAAGTTCTGTGTCTGGAGTTGTCTTTGACATTTTTTGTCCTAATTGCGTTGGGTGGTTTTGTTGTGTTGAAGTCGCAAGTGGCAATGCGATCTCTGCGTCAACTTCTTGTGAATCTTTAGTCGCAGGGACGTTGTCTTCAGCTGAGCTGTCTCTGTGAAGATTGTTGCCAATGGGGTTTAACTATTTTGTTGGGCAATCATTCAATGTACAAGGAGTACATCTAGTTGTTTGAGTTTTTAGCAAGTTTACTGTGTCACTAAACCAACTCAAGAAGGATCGCTTGTCATTGCCCGCCTCTTCAATCAGGGCAATGAGAGTCTTAACAATGACATTTTCAGATTCTTTTTCTATGGCTCTTCGTTCTTCGTTGTTTCTATGTAGGTCTCAATGAATGCCAATTTTGTTTGCATTATAGCCAGTAGTGTGGTTTGATATTTGTAGTTCTCATGCATCATTTTGTATAGTTTGAGGTATGGAGCCAGTGTTATGGTCATCATTGAGCTGATTGCGGCTTGTAAATTGTCATTTTGTTCCTTCTGCATCTGAATGATGTCCACCATTGGGGTTGTTTGTGCACGTTTACCATCTTTTGCTGATGTGTATGGTCTATCAGCGTGTGTGCCTTCTTGCTGGTTTGATCTGTTGAAAACTTCTTCCATTGAAGTTTCTAAATCACTAATTGTTGTTGTGTTACTGCATACACAGTCATTTTTCTTATCAAGCATTGAGTGATCTGACTCTGGGTTTGCTTGACTTGTTTTTCAAAGTGGTTTATTTTGAGGAAACTGCAAATCTGCAGACTGGTTTTCTGCCGGTCTTGTTGATTTGGATTTTTTTCCAGGGGCCATGTTCAATGTAGATTTATTTAGATCCACTTCTGTTATCACTCGTTTTGTTCTTCTTAGATGTGGGTAGAAGTATTGATTGGCTTATTGGTTTTGGTTGGTGAAACCTCTGGTGGAATGTTTGAGCTTTGAAGCTACATATCTCTGCCCCCCATTCTTTGAGTGTCCTTGGCATAAGGTCTTCTTTCTCTAAGTGGTTGGGGACTTGTGTGATCAAGTATTTTCCTGTTTGCGGAAATTTTGTCCTGTTCATGCCTTCTGCCTTCGACCTTATTATTTATCTAAATGTATGGTTTCATTGTGTCGTCCAGAGGCCATTAGTAAGACCTTATCTGGAATTTCTTGCCAAGCGATGTCAATCTCTTGTGTGTTTTTGGTTGTGTCTTGTTTTTTAGTTATCATGCTTCGTTGGTTTGTTATACTCTCTTTGACTTTGAAATGCCATCTTATTGATTTTGACTCCGAAATGGAGAGCGATTTGGCTCGCCTTTTTGAATTTGAGCCGTATGTTTTATTCCTTTGGAGCTCCATCACTTTATTTGACACTGAGTCCTGATCTACGATTGTAGTATTTTATGTCTTTTTTTCCCTGTTTAAGTTTGAGACCACTTGTTCTTTGTTGTTTAGTTGGTCTTGCTTCACTGGGCTTTTTGTAGTCAACATTGTGTCCTTGTTTTTGGTTTGGGTTTCTGCAGAGTTTGTGGAATATATTAACCGTGTAGTGATTTCAGTGGGCTGTATTGTTTCAGTTAGTTCACTTTGTGCATCAGCATACATGGGTGAATCACTGCTATTTTCATTTGTATCTTGATAACAATGTTTGCTTGTCATATTGTTCGATAGAGCTGTAAAAACTCCTTCCAGGAGAAGGCACAGAAGAACTTGAGATCCTTAGCATCTCTGTCTTGTATTTGAATTTCTCCCCAATCTCCCTCCCCCTCTCGCAGCAACCTCCTGCGACGCCCGACACGCTCCAGAACTCTGCACGCATGCACAAGTTCCTCGGCGAGCGAGCGCCCCTCTGCAAGGAAGGCGTCCGGGGCTTGCGGCTGCTCCAAAGAGACTCCAGAGCCTTCGTGGCCATCGGATGAGTCACTGTATATGTCCAGAGGGAGCAAAGAGGACAGGGGAATGGGGGGACTCAATGGGAAGTTTGCATGCTGAAAGGAAGAACTCAGTATTGACGTACCTTGCGTCTTGTCCAGTGTGATTTTGTTTTGCGTATCCAGCGCTTTTTTAGTTGGATCCGTTACTGTCAGGCGAATATCAGCCTGATCAGCATTGTCTGTATTTGAGGTTGACACGGCCGGCTGACCATTTGACACATTGTTTGGGGACAGTTTGGCCGTGTACAAAGTAGGGTCACTTAAGGGCTGAATTTTTTCTCTGATGGTGTTGCCATCAAGTTCATCAGATCCAAGATCCTCAGGATCCATGCTTGAGTGTTTCGTCCGGCTTTGCGTTCTTGGGGGCAAATTGTTAACACCCTTCAACATCCTCTCGGCAAACACTCTGCCAACACTCCACGGACGCTCCGCGTAGGAGTGTAGGTTTTGTGGTAAAAAAAGGTAGCAATGGAAAAAATACTCAACAGCAGTATAGTAGGAACAGCCTCTCCACACTCCTCAATCCTTGCAGGTCTGCCACACTCTGCCAACACTCCCCCAGGCAGGAAATGTATCACACCTAGATAGATTGTTTAGGGGTGGGAAGTGTGTTGCACTTGATTGATTGCTGGGGGTAGGAAATGTATTGCCACTAACTGACCATAGTGAAAACTCACCATTCCTCACATGCACCCTCAAAGTCTGAACTGGACACAACCATGCCTCTACCGAGCCACTGACAACTGGACATACTTCACGACACCCAACATGAGAACCAACCATACACAGTCATGCATCAACACCACATGACGGCTACCAAGCAAAGAATGCCCCAACGCTCAGTGACCGGTTTCTCAAAAGTCAATCTGCCAACAGCACATCAAAGCTCTCTTGCTCTTCTCTTTCTCAATCCCACTATCCACCCCAACACTAATTCCATTGCAAACCCGCCAGAGCACCAAGAGACTGTGCAAGTGGCAACAGTGAACTGTACAGGACCCATTGACATTGACAGTAACATGTGTGAATAATAATGCTCGGCAGTGGTGTTGCCTGTGACAGCAAAATCTCAATGGTCACTCTGTGCATGCATGCACCATGTCTCATCAGGACATACATCTGATGGCACTAGGTGGCCTAGTCTACTCATTCACTTGTATTAGAGGAGTGGCAGTGTTGCATTCTGGTACCTGTAATGCATTGCATGTGGATGTCCTTTTGGGTTGGAAATGGCCTGGTCAGTGACTGCTACATCTCCAGTCATATGCTACTCCTGTCTGTTGTGGCCTGTCATTTGAGGCATGTGCTGGTTGGTCCTCCATGTACAGGGTGCTTGCCAGACATGCATTTGTGACATTTCCCCCCACTGCCAGTCACCTATGTTGCAATGTAGGTGTAAATGCACATGTACTCACCCAACATCCAGTTCTTTGTCTTCTGTGACGCGCCATGTAAGCCGGCAGGGTGCTGTTCTGCAGGAACATGGAGTCATGGGTTGATCCTGGGAACCAGGCACAGCAATGTGTGATGGTCAGGTCGGTTTCACAGGTCACCTGGACATTGAGGGAATGGTACTGCTTCTATTTAGTGTAGACCTCCTCTTAGGCATGGGGGGCACCAGCTCTATGTGCGTTCAGTCCAATGCTGCCAACACATTGGGCAGGCCAGCAATCACATAGAAGGGGGCCTTGGTGGCGTTTACCTGTGCCTGGGTGGTTGGGAGGTGATGTGGCCCATATGGTGCAGGAGTGCTTCCAGTACCTGCACCAGCACTCTGGAGAAGGCTGGCTGCAAAATGCCATACAGCTGGCTCACAGAGTGCTTGAATGCGCCAGTGCCTCGGAAGTGCAGGACTGACACCAGCTTCAACAGTGGTGGTATGGCTGTCCTGATGCCGATCATGCTCCTAATATCATCTTTGAGTATAGATGTAGATGATTAATGGTCATGGTCTCCCTGTTTAGGCGGTACAGGGTGTGCATCTGGGTGTCTGTGAGGGCCCTGGGTGTGGCCTTTGTGGGAGGGATCATAGCACACCTCTGCCTCACCACCTGTATCCCCATCATCATCTATCTCCTCCTCCTCCTTCTGTCCCTGTCCTCTTGTCTCCACTGCTGCTGCTCCAGCACCATCAGCATGCAGAGCCTCCAGGTCCATGGTAGTGACAATGAATGTCAGCATGGTTGTGTTGGGAAGTGTTGTTGGGGTGGGTTTGACCCTTTAGTACAGTGTCTGTGTGCATTGGGTGCACCTGGGTGTATTGGGTGCATGTGTGGCCTTATTTCCTTCACCTGGGTCCATTTACCGGCAGCTGTGAGGTGGTGTATAACCAACTTGGATTTGCCGGTAGTACCAGTGATTTTCTGCTGATATTATCGGCAAGTCCATGCTCGTAATGTGCATGTGATCCCATTGTGCCGGTATAACCGGCATATGTTTTCGGCATTGCCAGTAGTGTAATTGCCTGTGTTACTGGTGCTGGTAATACCAGGTGAGGTGTTATTGGTGCCGGTAATTCCAGAAAATGAGTTCCGTTGAACCCATACTTTGCTAGGCCGATAAAAGTGCTCATAAAAATTGTTACCAGTACTTTTACTGTGTACAGCAAACTTGTAGTGAGGGCCAAATACCAATGTCATTCTGTGTGATCGTTATTTTCGACATTGTCACTCCTGGTGATGACAAAACAAATGCAAATTAGGGGGCACTACACATCTTATGCACACAGGACTTCACAAACACTCGAAGGAGTTAATCCCTCTTCTCAGCTGACTTCTGAAAAACAAGAGGAGTGCAAAGTTCTGTTGAATCAGTTTGCCTCCCTGTTTTCACTATCACCAGGCTTGACCCCTTGGGGGAAGCATGATATTCTCACTGGTGACTGTTTACCTGTCAAATGCAGGGGGTACAGAATGTCAGAACATGTGAGATCCCACATCAAAGGAGAGGTCAACAAGATGCTTGATCTTGGGGTTATAGAGCCCTCTACAAGTCCCTGGTCTAGTCCAGTTGTTCTAGTACCAAAGGCAGGATCCAAGGAGTTGAGATTCTATGTGGACTATAGAGCTCTAAATGCAGTCACTAAGACTGATGCCCATCCTTTGCCAAGGACAGATGAGCTGGCGGATGGACTTGGTTCAGCCAAGTACCTCAGTACATTTGACCTAACCTCAGGCTATTGGCAAATAACACTGACAGACCATGCCAAGGAGAAAACTGCATTTTCTACCCCAGCAGGCCTCTACCAGTTTAAGGTAATGCCTTTTGCACTAAAGAATGCACCTGCTACGTTTCAAAGGATGGTTAATCAAGTTCTGAATGGGATGGAGAACTTCTGCATGGCATACTTGGATGACATTGCAGTGTTGAGCCCTACATGGAATGAACATATTGATCACCTAGGGTATGTTTTGAAGGCTCGTGCACAGACCCATCTGACCATAAAGGCAAGCAAATGTCAAATTGGTCAGAGTAAAGTGGTCTACCTTGGTCATGAGGTAGGAGGAGGTGAGATAAGGCAATTTCCCAGCAAAGCACAAGCTGTGCAAAACTGGGCCACCTCTACTACTCAAACCCAAGTGAGAGCTTTCCTAGGTCTCACTGGGTACTACAGGAATTTCATTGAGAACTATGGGACCATAGCTTCTTCTTTGAATGTGATCTCCTCTCCAAAATTCCCTAAAAAGGTTAGATGGAATGAGGAGTGCACTCAAGCCTTTGAAAGCCTGTAGAAAGCCCTTTGTCAAGCTCCAGTCCTAAGAGCTCCTGATTATCACCAACCCTTCATTGTGCAGACAGATGCCTCCAATATGGGTATAGGTGCAGTCCTTAGTCAACTGGATGAGAAAGGTAGGGAGCACCCCATTTGCTTCATCAGTAGGAAACTGAAGGAACCAAAAACAACGTGGGCAACCATAGAGCGTGAATGCTTTGCCATTGTGTGGAGTTTGAAGAAGTTTAGACCATATGGATCTACTTTTGTGATTCAAACTGACCACCAACCCTTGAGATGGTTAATGCAAATGAAAGGGGAAAACCCAAAACTGCTAACATGGTCAATCTGCCTACAAGGGTTTGATTTTACCATTAAGCACAGAGCAGGATGTCACCACCAAAATGCTGATGGCCTCTCCAGGATGTGTATAACCGACTAGAGGTAGAGATTCATCCAGGAGTGGATTAAATCCTCCTGTCCCTTAGTCTGGGGAGGGGGGGGCGAGTGTTAGGGAGAATTCTCATACATGGTGGATTTCCCTTACCTACTGAGCCCCTGAGCAGCTTTTCTGGATTTCTAGGATTTATTTTTTTCACCTGGTAAGAGTGCGAGCCTTTTTCCCACTGTGTTTTGCTATGTGTATTTCTAACTACTTAACTATTTGTACTGCTCAATTACTCTTGAGATAAGTCTGGCTACTCCGCTACTGCTAGCACTATAACTGTGTAGTACAGGCTTGTACCAAAGGTGAAATTGTACTGTCACTTGTAGTCTTAATTGTGTGTAGTGTTCCCAAAGGGTACTACATATAATTTGCCTAACACCCATTGCATACCCCTGGTCTGTATGTAATTACGAAATCATATTCTACAAAGAAAAGAGCCCAGCGGAGCTGGCGCGAACATTGGGTCTTGGCTGTCTTTAGATATTGTAAATTTGGGTGATCTGTAATAACCGTGACCATGTGCCTTGCTCCTAAAAGATCGTGTCTCCATGTCTTGAAGGCCCCTTTGATTGCCAATAGTTCCTTGTCAATAATTGCATTGTTCAACTCAGGTGCAGAGAACTTACGGGACCAGAAGGCTATGGGATGCAGTTGTCCAGTATCCGGATCTCTCTGTGATAAGACGGCTCCCGTGGCAATGCTAGAAGCATCTGTTTCAACTACATATGGCAGGTCAGGACGAGGATGCCGCAGAACTGGTGCTGAATTGAAGGCCTTTTTCAGTTCCTGGAAAGCCTTTTCTGCCTCAGGAGACGAAAGGAATCTTTCATTCTTCTTCAGTAAGGAAGTGATTGGATGGACTATTCGCGAAAATCCGGGAATGAATCGTTGGTAAAAGTTAGCAAATCCGAGTAGGCTTTGCACCCCTTTGATGGATGTTGGTGATGGCCATTGTAGAATTGCATCCACCTTGCGGATATCCATATGAATACCGCGTGGGGTAAGCATGAAGCCCATAAATTAGACTTCTGTGACGTGGAAAGAGCACTTTTCCAATTTGGCAAATAGCCGGTGTTGACGTAGCTTTTCTAAAACTGCTCTTAATTGGGTGACGTGTTCTTCCTTGGATGATGAGTAAATGAGAATGTCATCAATGTACACGAGTGCACAAACGTCTAATAATTTGTGAAGTACATCATTCATGAAGAACGAAACGCAGCAGGTGCATTGCATAAACCAAAGGGCATGACCTGATACTCGAAAAGCCTGTACTTGGTTCGGAATGCCGTTTTCCATTCGTCCCCCTTTTTTACCCGCACAAGATGGTAGGCCCCTCATAAATCCAATTTAGTGTAGATTTGGGCGTTCTTGACTTGATCGAGCAATTCCGGGATAAGTGGTAAGGGATACCTGTTCTTTACAGTGATTTGGTTCAGTGCTCTATACTCTATACAAGTACTCAAAAGAGTTTCCTTCTTAGGCATGAAGAATAGAGCTGAAGAGGCAGGGGACTTAGACAGGCGGATCAAACCGTTAGGTACTGGTCCAAGTAATATTTCAGATGCTGATTTTCTTGCTCGTTTAGAGCATAAATTCGACGGCATGGAATTTGTGCCCACGGCACCAGATCGATTTGGCAGTCGTAAGGCCTGTGAGGAGGAAGAGTATTTGCTTGTTCCTTTTGGAGCACGTCCTGATAATCCTGATATTCCAGGGGTAAAGAGCCAGAAAGTCCGAAAATCGATTTGGTTTTGAGTTCTTTGTTCTTCACTTCTTGGTGGAAGCAAACGTTAATGCCTTCTGGATGAAAAGTCTGCACTCTTGTTCGTCAGTCTATCCTTGGGTTATGTGTTTCCAGCCACGGTATTCCCAAAATCATCTGGAACTGTGGAGCTCAAATAAGGTTGAAGGTAATGTCTTCTCGATGGCCGCCCTGACATATCAGCATGACTTTGTCGGTATGTCGCGTCACAGGGCCAGATGACAGTTGAGACCCGTCCACCGCTGTGAAGTTTTCTGACTTGAGCTTTTACTGAAGTTTGTAAGTGATTTCAATCCGGCACCAACCCAAGTCAAACCATAAAATGTGACATCATCCGGCCCTGATCCAATCTCTCAAATGCAAGGCGGAAATTAAGTTTTGACCCAATCCCAGCTCACAGGCGCAATCTTAGCTAAGCCGGCCCATTCATCCATTTTGTGTTGTCATTTTAAAGCATAAATAGAGACAGCTGACAACACATAGGGACTCACTGATCCAGCCACTTTCCTGATTCCGGCGAAGCACTCTGATCCAGCATTCTACATCCAGCTTTCTCATCCTTCCAGATCCAGATGCCAAAGCTCTTGCCAGCAATAGAGAACTATTGATTTCAGCAAGGCCCAAATTCTCCAATTTATTCTCTCCACGCAGTGAAGCGCCTTGTGGTGTGAGAAGGCCTTCTGAACCTGTATCCTGAAATTCTCTGGCTTGCCACCACTAGGCTTGCCTGAGGAACTCGCTATCCAGCTGATTGAAATATCCACAAACAAGAAGGACAGATCCTGTGCAAAACCGGTGACCGGCCTAACTGATCCAATCCCGTGCCTGAGGTGCTGTTTTATTTATTTATTTATTTGTTTATTTATTACATTTGTTATACGCCCAGACCCTAAGGTATTACAGCGTAGTTACAGATATAGGCAACATACAATCTTAGTAATGAACACATCATTTGGACAGAGGATACAGGTTACACATTTTTTACATTTTTACATTATATACATTAGGGAGAAACATTAATATGCAGTGGAGGTGCGGGTTAGCTACAGTTGTGATGTACACAGGAGTAGCTAAAACTGGTTGAATAGCCATGTTTTAAGTAGTTTTTTGAAGAGTGGGAAGGACGTTTCATTCTTGATGTTTATGGGCAGGGCATTCCAGTGCCTGGGCGCGAGTACTTTGAAGCTGCTGCCTCCTGCTTTTTCTCTTTTGTAGCGTGGGATTTCCAGGTTTTCCCTGTTGTTAGATCTGAGGAGTCTGGTATGGGTTTTCTTAGTGACTGTGTTAATGAGGTATTTAGGGGCTTTTTTGTTAATGCATTTATGGGAAATGTTGAGGGTTTTGAACAGAATTCTGGATTTGATGGGGAGCCAATGATTTTGTCTCCTAATATTGGAGATGTGGTCAGACTTTTTTATGCCTAAGGCAGCTCGGAGGGCTTTGTTTTGCATGAGTTGGAGTTTGGCAATGTTGGTGTTGGAGGTGCCTAGGAAGAGGACATTGCAATAGTCAAGTTTTGACAGGATGAGCGCTCTTGCTAGAGTAATACAGTTGTCTGGTGTCAGAAATTTACGGCTGAGAGAGATGAGTTTGGCTGTGTATGCGGTAGAGGATGCTAGTGTGTTTACTTGCTTGGCCATGGTGAGTGTCGCGTCAAGGTAGACCCCTAGTGTTTTCACCTGTTTTAGGACTGGGTTGGTGGTGCCATTGATGCAGAATGCTGAGTAAGCAGGCTGCAAGGAGGCTATTTAGAGGGTGATCCTAGAATGAGCAGCTCCGTTTTGTCGTCATTGAAACATAGGCTGTTGTTGGCCATCCAATTTTGGATCATCGAATAGATCTTATTAATAAGTAGGGAGTCTTGCTCATGGTTTCCCGTTAGAGGGATAAGTATTTGAGTGTCATCTGCAAAGTTTGTGTAGATGACACCCATGGCATCCAGTGCTGCAAAGAGCAGCTTAGTATAGGCGTTGTACAGGGTGGGAGAGAGGAAGGACCCTTGAGGGACACCTAATGGGACTGGTATGGGATCTGCTGCTTCTTTACCAATGGCGACTCTTGAGGTCCTGTCTGCAAGGAAGGATTTAATCCAGTCTGTGCGTGGTTGGATAGGTTAAAATTATTGTTTAGGGTGGCACAAAGTTTGTCGTGGTCAACCAAGTCGAAGGCTGCAAAGAGGTCGAGGAGCATTAGTAAGCAGAGTTTGCCTGATTCTCTGGTGGCATCCATTTGGATCTTTAGATCGAGTAGGGCTGTTTCCGTGCTGTGGTTGGGGTGGAACCCTGATTGTCGGTCTCCTAGTAGTTGGTAATGTTCTAGGTGATTTTGAATTTGGGAGTAAGCTATTTTGTCAATGATTTTCAGGAGAAATGGGACGGTGGTTATGGGTTGGTAATTGGTGGGGATTGCGGGGTCCAGGGTCAGTTTTTTGAGGAGGGGTGTGACCCACGGTTTTTTGATACTAGTAGGGACAGCATTGGAGCTGAAAGAGGCCTTGACAAATTCGGTTATGACTGGCAATAGATTGCGGGCGCAGAGTTAGACGAGATGGAAAGGGAATTGGTCTTCTTTGCAGTTGGATGCTTTGAGTTCCATTATGGTGTCTAGTACTTCTTTATTGGTGACTGGGGTGAATTCAAAGGGGTGGGCTGTGGGGGTGATAGTGGGAAGTGTCTTTTCAGCCAGGATTGTTTTTTTACTATCGATCTTCTTTTGTAGCAGCTTAATTTTAGAGGCTGGTGCTTCTTGTATCGTGGGGCACCAAATTTTACTGGTGTTTTGAGGTGCTGTTACTTGGCATGGGTTCTCGAGCTCACTGAGAATGGAGAATAATTCTTTGCTATCTGAGTTAGCATTGGTTATGCGCTTGTTAAGCGCGTTAGCTTTTTGAGAGATTATAGCTGATTTATATTTCCTGTTAGCTGTTGTGAATGCCTTAGCTGATTCAATAGTATTGGTTTTCCTGTGTAGGTGTTTAAGTGATCTTTTGGTATGCCTGAGGGATACAGGTTCTTCGTCGAACCAGAAACAAGAGCGTTTTTTGGGTTTCCACGTTTTAGTGGTGATAGGTGCAAGTGCATCAATAGTAAGGGTGAGACTTTGTTGATAACAGTCTGCTAGATAGACAGGATTGTTCGTATTAGGCATGACATTGGCTAGGGCCGAACATAGTATTGGGGAGAGGTTTTCTAATGTGTGTTTTTTAATGTTTCTAGCTTCAAAGGTATCTAGAGCTGTGGGTCTGATGGGGTCGGTATTTTTGTATTCCAAAGTAAAGGTGATGCTGAAGTGATCTGACCTTTCTACGGGGAAGATGGACTCTATAGTAACTTGAGAGTTGAGAGAGAGGATCCAGTCCAGCGTTCTTCTTTTGGAATGTGTTGGTTCATTTATCAGTTGGGTGAAATTCATGTCTGATGTGGCTGTATGGAAGGAGGCAGCGTCCGTGTCAAATGGGTCTTTGTAACCAAGATTAATATCACCTAGGATGATGCATTTGGTTTTGGGTTTGACCAGTAGGGGGATATCAAGTTTAGGGTGGCTAGTTTTATTAGGTGACCTGTATGCTAGTAGGAAATTGGTTGTGGTTTTGGCTAGTAGGAGTTCATAGCCCTGTACTTGCTCCACTGGGCACTCTCTGAATTGCAGTGACGTTCTAGCTATAAGAGCAACTCCGCCTCCTTGGCCGTTATTTCTGTCTTTTCTAAAGATACTGTACCCTGAAGTTATGGCAATGGCTAGAAGGGGGCCTGCGGCAGGGTGTAGCCAAGTTTCAGTGACTGCTAGTATGTCGAGTTGTTGATCCACGATGAGATCGTGGATTTTTATGGCATGGGCACATAGAGATCGGGCGTTGATGAGAGCGCCTCTGATCATAAGGGAGGGCTCAAGGGGAGGTCTGGTTGCTAATTTAGGATGCTGAGTCGATGTTAAGGGATCTGTGGAGACTTTAGATTGTTTTTTAGATCGTTCTTTGAGTTATCTGTTAGTTGGACTGACCAGAGTTTTGGAACTGGTGTATTTAGATATAGTGGGTCTGGGAGCTTGGTGGTAGGAGCTGGTTCTGTTTCTAAGTCTGTTTTGTCTAGTGATACCCATAGAGGGTATAGATGGATGGCTAGTTTTGTTGCGGGGGAGTATAGTTTGGGGTTGTGGTTGGGAGTGGTGGCACCATCTGGGTTGGTGTCGTTGGTGTTAGCGATGTTGTGTATTGTTATGAGTGGGAATGAGGGGAGGGAGGGTATAAAAGGAGTCGGGCAGGGAATGGGATAGTGGTGCTGGCAGCCTAGTCTGGCGAAGACATCATTGACTGAGATAAAGTGTCCTCCAGTGCATGGCACAGTGTTTGGCATGATGCAAAATGGCAACATGATAGTGGTTAGGAATGCTATCATTCTTGGTCATATATACTTAGAGCAATGCAGGTGAATAATAAGTCAATTGGTAAATTAGCTTTTTCACTTAGATGGCACAAAACTTGGTTAAAGGCTTACAGAATAGTACAGACTTAGGATACATCTGATACCAAATGGCGTGTGTAAAGGTTGCAACTTTAGGCAGGTTAACGAAATGGTGGAGCAGTGAGGGCTGCAGATACCTAAGACGAGGCGGTAACTAGGGTCACAGTGGCAGCAGTAATGGCTACTATCATAATTATCAACATACAGAATTTGGATGGGCAACAGACCCTGGTATCAAAGCATCACTATACAGAGGTGGGATACGGCAATACTATTTGTCTTGGCAATCTAGGAAGTGGCGGTTGCAGACAGGTTAACGCAATCTAAACATTCAGAAGGTAGGCGGCTAAACAACATACATACAGCTGGAGGCTATCAATTTGAAGAGAGTGCAGTGTAGAGATGGTTGCAGGCTAACTAAGGTTAGGGTCACTTAGAAATACAATAATGCTGCTGCAACTGGGGCAACATAGGGTCATTGAGAGTCATGCAGTAATAAGGCATTCATATTGAGCATTGCAGTAATATAATGTCAATCAGATGTCACGAGTACATGGTGGGCTCAAGGTGTGGGATTTGGCAGTTGTAGTCTTGGCCATAAGGGTGGCATTGGAGTCGCGAATCATGCTAGTTACCGGAATAACTAGGGGGCGGGCTGCTTACCGGTATCAATGCAGTCTACTGGGTGGCTGGTGCTGGTGTTGCAGGATTAGGGCAGGGTTCCTGGCCCCAGCCTCGATCGCCTCGAGACAGGTCTAGACAGGAATGTATCTTTGTAGTGAGGATACTTTGGGTGAGGGCCGGCGTTCGCCTGCCGGCACTTGATTGGCCTGATGTAGCTGGATTTGGCCAATGGGGACGTTCGTATCAGTCATGTGGTCGGAAGAAAGGCAGTGAGACGGCCGGCGGCCATCTTAGGTCGGGAACACCTCTTGTGTTCAATGGAGGTTCCGAAAATGAGCTTAAATCATCCTTTAAAGCTCAAATAAAATGAAGATGTGCATTTTCTGTGCGGAGGCTGCAAATGTCGGGGTGATTTGTGCGGTTTCAGGGAGTAGCCGATCCGTGGGATTTTGGCAAATAGGTATTGCGCCTACCTTAGTCCTGATGGATTGTGTGGAAGGACTGGCCCACTGCTTCTAATCCAGATGGACTTCCTAGACCAGATCCAATCCTTGACCAGAACGGACCAGCATGGCTATGTGTTATTTTGGGAGCACTGCTCTGACCCACCCGGATAGCAAGTGATCGGATTTGTTTCCCTTTCTTTCCCCACTTCTGTTGTAGCATTGAGGCAATGCCGCTAGCTCTCTTGGCCCTCTTGAGAGTGTTTATTGTGGAACTCAGAGATTGGTTCCGTAGTGAAGATTAGAGGTAATACATGTTCAATGTTAGTACCCATTAAAAGGTGATGGCACAGATATTGGGTGTTATTATGTTGGTGGTAGTACGTGGTGTACACTGACTATTGTCTGTGTTTTTTAAGGTGCTATTGTGGGAGCACGTGGTGATGGAATCCTGAGGTGTTAGGATGTAACATTTGCGAGTAGGTGGTGCTGTGGTAGTCATTAGTTGCTATGTTTGTGTTTAATTTGATGTGCAGGTTTTGGAACCAGGAGGGTGATCTGGAGTACCCATTTACTGAAAAAAACTTGATTTGAGATGTTTGATGCTATTCAGTGGGACAGTGTCCCTAGCGCTACTTACTATCATTCATAGAGGTATAGTAGTTTTTTTGTCTTGAGGGGAAGGTCCAACATAGGCTTCTCTCTTAGCTTTTTTGGACAGCATTTGTAGTGTCCAGAGGGCTGCTATGGATAATGATGATCTTATGGCTCACTGTCTGATGTGTTGGTGTTGGTTATCATCCTTTATAGGTGACCCCTTTGTCGGATTACCTTACCCCTTGACTCAGGATCACATGGTGGTGAAAACTTATGCAAAAAGGTTCTCTCCTCTGAAGAAAGTTCTAGCATTTGGAAGCCTGAAGAACTGAAACATGTCGGGATATGTTGTTAATCGACACGTTGTTTCATGTTTAGTGGATGTTAATCGTTATGTGTCTGTAAAAAATATTTTAATGTTGTAAATGTTGTGCTATGTTTCATCCCAATAGATTGGTGTTATACCCAATATGTGGGTTATTATCTTGGGTTACGCAGTGTGTTTTAAAACAAAGTTGTTTTAACAATGTTTTATCAAATTTGAATATGAAAATTAAAATGATTTAATGTATAAATTTGTGTGAAACACCTAGTCCATTTTTTCAGGACTAATAGGTATGGGTGATTACTAATCATCTTTGTTTAGACAGATGAGCAATTTAATAGACTAAAGGCTGTGTACCTTTTCTCCTTTGTGTACATACATTTATGGTTAGCCTCGGACCGTGGAGTTAGGTTTCCAACGGGGTATTAGTGATCTTATGTATAATGAAGTATCGAGAGGCTTAGTCTCGAAGATCTATAACTGCTTGGTTCCTTTCACTACACTTTTTAGTTTTATAAGTTTTTGTTTGTACAGCACGGGTTTTTGTTGAACTTTTTGAACTATTATTGTATCACTATGGCAGATACCAAAGAGAAATGCCTCGCATATAGTGAGGAACATGTTAAAAAATTGTTAGATTCCCTGTCCATCTTATCTGAGAGCAATGATGGTGTATTGGGCAAAAATAGCGATCAATGGTACGAGCTTTCACAACTTAGGAAACGTCTGATTTGTACCGAATTACACGGTGCCATTATGCTAGCTTATTTAAAAAACCAAGCTCTGCTTCAAGGACTCATTGTTAGAAATGAGCCCATATTGTTTCTTGACAATCAGGAATTTAAAGTAAAATGGAGCTATATTTCCAACAAATGTGGTCGTGACTGGTTGGTCTTGATTATAGATGCTGCCTCAGAGGTTTCTAAACAGATAGTAATTGATATTACCAATTTGCAAGAAACTATAAAAAAAGATTTAGATTTGGAAACTTTCAAAACTAAATTGGAACAACACCTGAAAGAACTTGTAGATTTCAAGAATTATACAACTCTGGAGCATGTAAAAAGAATGAAAAAAGACTTGCAGCATTATAGCCATGAAAAAAATGTTCCTTATACAGTTGAGGGCTATACATTTGGCAATACCTCTCAATGACCCACTTACCCCAACAAGAAAAGGGTACACTTTCGAAATACCTCATACAGCTCCAGTGATAATGGCAGCACAGGTTCAGGTAATTCAGCTAACCAACTAGGACCCGGTAGGGGTAGAGGACAACGTTATCCTAACCATCAGAGACAAGGACGTCCTTTTTTAGGGCAAGAACCCGGTCGTGGAGACTGGGGCAATGAAATACAAACACGCAGCATAGCCAGGAATCAGTGGTAGTGAACCTTTCTAACTATCCCATTAGTCAGAATGAGGAAAAAGTACTAAATATGGGTCTCAATTTTGTCACAAATAAGTATCATGACCCTTTTGAATTTAGGTCTGAATTTCAGGCCTTTATGCGCAAATTACATCTGAATGAATTCTTTCAGTCAGGGAATGATTACATCAATCTCAACCGTACTGGTTTGAGGAATAAATCCACTTTCAATGCTCCTGCCTCTAGCTTTTCGGCAGAGTCCCTTGTCTTTGAGAAACAAGTACTGTCCGATCTGTATAAGTTGGAACAACATGGTGTCCCTAATCATTCCAATTTTAGTACCACACAACGTACAGTGATATCTAAATTAGCTAAAGATCATGACATTATTGTGAGGCAAGCAGACAAAGGTGGAGCTATTGTGCTCCTTAATCGCTCTGATTATGTGAAATAATGTTTGAGATTATTGAGCGACGAAAGGAGCTATTGTCGCATTCCTAATGATCCTTCCAAAGACCTTGTGGAAATTATAAAATCCAAGGTATCAAGGGCCCTTGAAATGGAAATGATTAGTAAACAAGAACATGATTATCTTATCCGTGACCAAGGCAGAGTGCCAGTGTTTTATATTTTGCCAAAAATTCACAAAAGTCTTGTTAATACCCCCGGAAGACCGATTGTGTCGGGAGTGAGTTCTATTCTTGAACCACTCTCTAAATTTGTGGATTTTTATTTAAGACCATTTGTTCTGAAGATGGATAGTTACCTAAGGGACACCACGGATGCGATCAATAAGACTCATTAGGGGCAAAACTTTATTGATCAGTCTCGATATCCAATCCCTGTACACTGTGATCCCACAGAGAGCTACTTTAGCTGTCATTGAAGAAATTCTGATCAACCGAGTAGATGGACACCAAGTTAGCAATAGTTTTATACTATGGTGTGCAGAGTTTGCTCTTACAAAACATTTCTTTCAATTCCAGGGCATATTTTACAAACAGACAGAAGGCACGGCTATGGGTTCCGCCATGGCAACGAATTTAGTCAACTTGTATGTTGAATATTTTGAAAAAATGTTTGTGTACACTACCGGAAATCCATTTAAATCCAATGTATTGAAGTGGTATCGCTACATAGACAATATTTTTGTGCTGTGGCAAGGGACCAAGGAGGAGGCTGGTTGTTTTGCGGATTGGCTTAATTTACGTGATCCTTTTTTGAAATTCACACGAGAAATCAATGAAGATGAAATACATTTCTTGGATATCACCATCTTCCACCATGTTGGAGTGTTAAAAGTTAAACCCTACAGTAAAGGGACTGATAAAAATGTTCTTTTGTATTTTAATAGTCACCATGCCAACCACATTAAAGCTAACCTTTCGTTTGGTCAATTCCTGAGACTAAAAAGGAATAGCAGCAGGAAAGAGGATTTCAGTGACAGTGCTTCCAAACTCTCTTATAAACTCCTTAACAAGGGGTATCCGGCGAAGTTAGTCAAACAATCTTCTAAGAGAGCGTTTAATAATAACCGTGAGGTCCTGTTGGAAAAGAAAGAAAAGACAAAAAAGCCAGCATTGTGTTCGTTAATACCTTTTCAAACTTGTCTTACAAGATAAAAAGTATTATTAAAAAAGCATGGAACAAAGTCTACAGAGATGGGTCTACTCCTCCTCCGCTCTTAGCTTTCAAGAAAAATGAAAATATAAGGAACATGCTTATTAGAAATGATATGACTGTTAAGCAGATGCCGGTACCTACGCTAAATACCTTGTGGGGTCTCTGTTGTAATCTGTCTCTGTAGTGAGTCATTACAATCAAATGTATATGGAGTGGATGCACGTTCTATGGGAGTCAGTTGGTGAGTGCCCGCCGGGTGGGAAGCCGGTGTCTGCTCTCCTGCATGTCATCTTGTAATCGGAGACATTAAAGACTTGAGAAGAACTTACCTTGTGTCTGGATTTACCTTATTACACTGGCGACGAGGATCGGGGCTGCTGCTGCGGAGGGGGCAGCACAACTGGAGAAGACACTGCCCTCCAGGTCTTTTCCCACCCGGCAGGTCTTGTCCAGTCTATCCAGCCATTGCTGTCTACTTGGCTGGTGGTTGCAGCGGAGCCCGAGGCGCAACCTGGGGTCTCCGGTGGTCCGCAGCAGGGGCAGGTGTACAGTGCCCCCTGGGTCCGGAGCCGGATGGTCGCGTCTGACGAGAGGATTCCGGCGATCATAGCAGGGAAGTTTAAGTCCCTGGGACCGACGCCGGAGAACACCTGTTCGTGGCTCTGGGGAGCTCTGGTTTCAGGACAGACCTGTCAGTTGATGCGGCCTATGGAGAGCTTCCAAGGAGTTTCCAAGGAGCTTTGTGGTCAGCAGTAAGGGGTGAGCTACGGAACCTTTCAGTAACGAACTACAGCCCCTGCAGCCCGTGTGGCACAGTGGTGCGTGGCTGCCAGTAGGAGCTGCGTAACAGTGGGATCTTCCGCCTGGTTTGCTTTGAAGCTTTCATTTCTCGCCAGGGTGCTAACTTCCCCTGCAACCTGCAGGTGGCACTGTGGTGCGAGGCCATCGGGGGTCATGAGCATTCCTGGTGCTTGTTCCATGGTATTTGGAGTGCCTTCATTTTTTATTGGTTGGTGATCGGCCTCCCTGCGAGTTTCCATGGCTGTGCACCTCCAGAAGGGTCCGTATTCGTCTGAGCAGCACGGCATCATGGATACATCGGATTTTCCTGCGGTCACCATGGTTGACGATGAGCGCACATCCCCGAGGATGTTTGGCAATGGCTCCAGGGAAAATCACACAGAGTGTTGAGGCTGTACAAGTAGACAGATGGAGCCAAGGCGTGATGTTGAGGGGGAATGTTCAGGTGATACCAATGAACAGAATGTACCTCGTTCGGGTGTTGCCATGGAGGAGGCTCCGGATTTTCATCACGCCTCCCAGAAGAGGCGTGCAGAACTGGACGGTGGCGACATGTTCTTTATGCATCCTAAAAGGTGTTATGAACATGGATGCGTCTTATGTGGTTTTGAAGAGTGTGACGATGGAGAATTCTGCCAGAGGTGTGCTTCCTTTCTTGACATCCTGGAGGGTTTCGATCCGGATTTGCATGACTTTTACGTCAGGTTGAAGGATCTCTCTTTGGGGGAAGATTGATTTATTTGTGATGTTGAGGCCAGTGTGAGAGTGTGTGCGAGTGGTAGTGTTTGTGGCTTCTGTTGTGTCGTTGTATGGGCCGTTAGGTGTGTATACTGTACTAGGTGTGTGTGGTACGTGTAGTGGTCCTGTGTTGAGTGCATTTTTGCTTTAAGGGCAATGCGACCTAGAATGTATATATCTGCTCTGTCCCAAATATGTGACATTAACATTGTTTAACATGTAACGTTATTTTACTTGTACAGGTGCGCTGTTATTGCATTTCGTTTAAGTTGTTGGGAAGGGTCGGACTCGAGGGTAACATGGGGTCCTTTTGTTATGGGTCGGACTCGAGGGTTTTGTGATTTTGAAGATGCTACCGTTTTCAGTTTATGAACGGTTTCTTCAGGTCGAGGACTGAGGCCCGAACTGTTATGAAAATCAATTGAGTCATGGAATGCTCCAAGAATTTAACAGTTTTGTTGCGTATGAATTTGTGTGTTTGCGAACGTTGTCAGTGTGATATGCTGAGTGTACGTGTTCCTGAGTCTGCGGAACACGTGTTTCTTTTTGAGTCCTGTGCGGGGTGAGCGTCTCTGGGCGAGTACTCCTTTCCTCATCAGTGCCGGGCAGCTCCATGGTTCTTGGTGTAGAGTTTTAATAGCATCAAGATTGGGTCATAGCAGGTTGCGGCTTTCTTTTGTGCGGTGCCATGTTGTCTGCAGTGTTTTCTGTTTCAATTGTTGGATTAGCGATTGCCTCAGGTTATTTTGCGTCATAGATGGCCGGGTGGATCTATGGGGGGAGAATGGTTATCAGTTTTTTTTCTTATGCATGGTGTTTTCTGTTGTTTTATGAGCAGTCTCACCTTATGTTTTACATATAGATGGCCGGGTGGGTATATTTGGTTTCTGTGTAAGTTACTTAGTCACGTTTAGCAATGGATGGCCTGTTGGGTCTGTCTGGTTGTTTAGCTATTTCACTTTATCTTGTTACCACATAGATGGCCGGGTGGGTCTATTTGGGTGTTGGTGATGTCGTGTCCTCCATGGCGTCTGGGGTACCGGCCAGGCCGTGTATGTTGTTTGGTGGATTTGAGATTCATTACTTTTGTGTCTATTTAGGTGTACATGTTTCGCCTGGGTGGTTTTGCAACGGTGGAGTGAGGGCGTTAACTTGTGTTGGAGGTAATGGGTCTGGGTTTTGTTTTGCGCCATGTGCATTTATTCCCCATCTTAGTGAGGGTTGGTGATGTGGTGGTTTCTTACCTGTTGGGTTAGGTTTGTTTCCTGGTGAAGAGGGACGTGTGTGTAGTGCTTGTTGTTTGGGGATTATGGATGGCCGGGAGGGTCCATGTTCCTGTGGGTTGTGCTCTGGTGTGGCAGGCTGGAGGTCCTGGGGTGGCAGCCTGGGGCAGTAGGTGATTAGTGCACGGATGGCTAGGAGCGTTAGTTTGGTGTTGAGTGTCAGGTGTGGCAGGCCTGTTCTAGCACTTTCTACTGGTTTCTGTACTTCGTAAATGCGAGTTGCTTGTTCTATGACCCAGTCTAGTGATCTTTTGTCGTGAAAGTCCCTCTCCAGCTGGGTCATAATGTATTTAGAGAGTGCATGAAAGAAGGTATTGACAAACTCCCTGCTGCCTGTGCACACCCTCCTGGTGGCCTGCACAAAGGCACGTTTCAGCTCTTGGACACATTTTTGTGGGGGGGGCTTGGTCTTCCCCACATTGCTGGTTGTAGGCTGCCTTGTGGGCCTCTTGAGGGTTTCTATGGATTAAAAAATGCTTTAAGATGGCCGCCCTATATGTGGACCACCTTAAATGGTTCTGATCCTACAGCCCGACAAAGAAGCTGGAGTTCTCAAGTGAAAATGTCCACTTGACATAGTGAATACAACTTTGGCTGTATTCACCTATAGGGGTCACCTATAAAGGAAGATAACCAACACCAACACATCAGATGGTGAGTCATAAGATTATCATTATCCATAGCAGCCCTCTGAACACTACAAATGCTGTCCAAAAAAGCTAAAGAGAGAAGCCTATGTTGGACCTTCCCCTCAAGACAAAAAAACTACTATACCTCTATGAATGATAGTAAGTAGCGCTAGGGACACTGTCCCATCGAATAGCATCAAACTTCTCGAATCAAGTTTTTTTCAGTAAATGGGTACTCCAGATCACCCTCCTGGTTCCAAAACCTGCACATCAAATTAAACACAAACATAACAACTAATGACTACCACAGCACCACCTACTCGCAAATGTTACATCCTAACACCTCAGGATTCCATCACCACGTGCTCCCATAATAGCACCTTAAAAACACAGACAATAGTCAGTGTACACCACGTACTACCACCAACATAATAACACCCAATATCTGTGCCATCACCTTTTAATGGGTATTAACATTGAACATATATTACCTCTAATCTTCACTACGGAACCAATCTCCGAGTTCCACACTAAACACTCTCAAGAGGGCCAAGAGAGCTAGCAGCATTGCCTCAATGCTACAACAGAAGTGGGGAAAGAAAGGGAAACAAATCCGATCACTTGCTATCCGGGGGGGTCACAGCAGTGCTCCCAAAATAACACATAGCCATGCCCGTGCCCCTTACCTTGGACATAGATCAAAGACCGACTAGGAGCCGCGGGTCCTACTCCAGTTGGCGCCGTGTTAGCGTCCACATACGTGTCTCGAAATAGACTTGTTTCACAGGACCCAAAACAGTCGTAGCTGTTCACCGCGGTCCTCGCTGCGCCATATTTACACGCATGTTAGTGCCTCAACCGCAAACACTAAAAAAGGACTTAAAAACGTGCTCGCGTCTAGTTTTAAAGACACAAAAAGAGGACTGCCGCTGGGTAACAGTATACACGGGTCTTACCTCTGCTCCACACAGATAACACTACCTGAACCCCAGCCAAGCAAAGGAGTACAAGAGAGGGCAAAAAATATAATGAATACAACTTGAGGGTTGTGATCACATGATGGTAAAAACATTTTTTAAAAAAAATGCATTCATGTACAGTAGTAAATTGAAAGAAAATATCAATCAAAAATGCGGCAAATTTGTATTTTCAAAGATGTAAAGTTACTAAGGGAAACACATAGACCCCTACACATATAAAAAAGAGAGCACATGATGCCACAAGATAAATAATCCGCATGATGAATACTCATTCTACCTTGATACACTTAAAGCAATTACAAAGTCTAAGGAAATAAATACAACATGAGTATATTGGTATTCAAACACGACATATATAGTGGCATTTAAACACAACATGTTTAGTTGCTAATGGAGATACATGGACCGCTACACATATCATAAATGCACATGATGCCACTCCACCTCCTCGTTGAGCCCTCTAATGTGGCTCTGGCAACTAAAAATCCTCTTTTGTTCAAAGGTGGAAAGTCTCCTGTCTATCTCTTGTTTATCAGACCCATGGATTTTTTTAAGAATGACCCATCTCAAATCTTCATGTGTGTGTTCCTTCTCTAAAAAATGTTTCACCATGGGAGCTGCAATGACTTTATTTTTAATGCAACTTCGATGTTCCGTAATTCTGATCTTACATTTTCTATTAGTTTCCCAATATGTTGTAATTTACAAGGGCATGTAATCAAATAGACGACATTTTCAGAGTTACAATTTGTCATTTCATTAAGAACCCAAACTCTCGAGGAATTCAATTGAATTTGTTTAGTCTCTGCTGTATATTTACACATCAAACATTTGCCACAAGGGAAATGCCTTTTCACTGTTGGGAGACTGTAATAAGGTAAGTCCGGACTCAAGGTAAGTTCTTCTCAAGTCTTTAATGTCTCCGATTACAAGATGACATACAGGAGAGCAGACACCGGCTTCCCACCCGGTGGGCACTCACCAACTGACTCCCATAGAACTAACGCACGTCACCCAAATCATACAATGCACTTCTGCAGGCACGTGCATCCACTCCATATACATTCCATTGTAATGACTCACTACAAAGACAGATTACAACACTTCTCCCCCCTTTCATCAAAAAAGAATTGAAAAAGGACAAACCAGCCAACTATACAATGCACCGTGTGGCCACCACGATTAGCACTCCATATAACCCTGAGAACTCCAAAACCCGCAAAACAGTTGCTGCCCAGGAATACACACCATACGAGAAATTATGGAAAAGGAAGCAATGCAAAACACGAGAAGCTCAACCAGATGGTAACCCTCCGGCAACTACCATACAAACTCGCCGTCTCAAGAACAACCCAACTCAATTTATGTAATATGCAACATATAAATGTGCAACACATACCTTACACATCTGCAAAACCGAAACCCATCTAAAACGCCAACACATCCCCCAACCAAACACCAGCTCAGCACACCCATGATACTACGCCTACACCCAAGGACACCTACAAGGAGACCAACCGCTACCCCAAAACAACCCTTCTTTCTTTCCTCACTTTCCTGAGCCCAGACAGCCCAATCCGGGAGTGGGGAGGCCAAGGGCGGAGGGGTACCAAAACTATTCCAACCAGGGGTATTATGGGAGAAGGGACAGTTACCCTTCCCGTAATCAACCAAGGGTAGGCCAGAGAACCCCGTACCAGCCATAGCGGGTGTCCCAACTGGAGCGCCAGGTCCAGAACTTGGCACAGGATCTGGGTCGCATGTTGAGGGCGCAGCAAAACCCTCCAATGAACATGGTGACTCTGAACTCCTCAAATCAAGGGTCTGGTGCTCCAGAGCAATGACGGGGAGGGAACCCCGACAACCCACCGGTTCCCAGGGAGGTGTAACACTCACCTGATTCCCACGGAGGCGCTGATCCCGGCTGGGCTGCTATCGTTTCTTCAATTGAGAAGCGTAGAGCTCGGATGTATGACTTGCAGGGTAAGTTTTCTGCAGGTGGAAGAAAAAGGGTTAATCACCGTTTGATGGGATTCCTTCTCCCACCAATCGCCAGTTTCTCCCACAGCCTAGCTTTCTACTTGTCTCGGTGAGCTCTCACCTTAGGCGTATAAATGCTGAGCTCTCCATCCTGCGTCTGGTGCAGGGGTGCGTGGATTACAGTTATGTCACTGGATGAGTTCAGTGTTGAGGCTCAAGTCTTTTGCGGCCTTAGTTGTGGCACTGGTGCTGGGATGCCGAAGAGCGATGCCGCCGTTACTGCACGAGCGGATGCCTGTAAGTATACTGTAGTCTTTAGGCTTTAAAAGATGGGCACCTCAATAATGTCCCTTTTCCTTTGTTTCAGGCCTCGGGATGCTGTGGGCGTAGTTTTCCGTTGCCGCTGCATGTGCCGATGCAAGTAAGTATAATGTTCGTTGGCCGCTTTTAATGGCACCTCTAATAATGTCCTTTTTCTAGTTTTCAGGTGCCGGGACGCTGCGGGCTTTATATCCGTTGCCACTGCACTTGCAGATGCACGTAAGTATAATGATCGTTGGCCGCTTTTAATGGCACCTCTAATAATGTCCTTTTTCTAGTTTTCAGGTGCCGGGATGCTGCGGTTGATGCGGCCGCTTCTGCGCGTGCAAAAACTGGTAAGTTAAGATGAATGCGACTGCCTTCACCCGAACCCCTTTTTAATTATGTCCTTTGCCCTTCAGGTGCAGAGATGCTCCCGAAGAGAAGGCCGCGGTTAGCTCCGTTGCAATCACGGATGGATCAGGTAAGCGGGCGCGGCTGCGAGTGAGTTGCACTTTTCTAACCTTATGTTTATTCTTTGCAGGTTTTGCCGGTGACTGGATTCCGGGATCTGGTAAGTATTGTTCTGTGTCTTTCTTCATCCACAGGTTGCTGCACGGAAGCTGAAGATGACTCTGGACCTGGAATGCAGGAGCCGACTCGGTGAGCATCCTGCTGCTGCTGCAGAATAACGCGAAGCACGTGTTTTCCATCGGGCGTGGTTTAAATAGCAGAGAAGTGCTTCCAGTGTGTGTTCTTCCACCGGTTCCACCCAGGTAAGAAAAGAGTTCCTTAATGGAGGGAATAGTTCCTCCCAGCCCTGATGGCTGGGGGCTTCAACCAGAATGGTTTGTTCTGGGTAAATATGCAGCATGGTCTGCCTCAGGTAAGTCCACCCAAGCATTATTACACTGTTTATCAATATGAGCCCGGCGCCTATGGCGCCGGGACTGAAACCCTTCATGAGCTTGGCGCCAAAGGCGCAGGACACGGTCCAAAGGGCCCCTGTAGGGGTCTGCTGGGTCCGGAGTAGTGGAAGACGGGTCTGCTTCCGAGGGCGCTGGGCCAGTCCTGGCCCCTCGGGAGTAGCGCCCATGACAGGAGGAGGCACAAGGGGAAGAGGGGTGTAAAGCCTTAGAGGAAGCTTCCTTCCCCACTTGTGGAAAGCCCCTGGAAACCCAGGAACCGGAACCAGAATCTCCTGCCCCCGAAAATCTGCAACCTAAGGAACAGAGGGCGGGTAGGAGAAATAAAGAGCCTAAAAAGGCCCATTTTGTGGAGGAGGTGCCAATCTTACAATTTGAAGGAGAGGGGTCTTCAGAGGATTCTGGGAAAAGGATCTTATCCTTCGGGGATGGGGGAACTCCTCCCAAAGAAAAATGGGTCCCAAAAAATCCTGATCAAGACTGGGTAGATGTGGGGACTGAGTTTAAACCGCTCATTATTGAACCCCAGAATGACCAGCAAGAAAATCCCCTTGTTCAAACCAATTCTGGTGACTGCCTCCAAAAAGGGGGGGGGGCAGCCCAGAATCAGAACCAGGGGAGCCCAAAACTTCCCCCATATCCAATTGCCACCTTTTTCTTACAGGTTCCCAAGATCCCAAACAAAATCCTGCACAAATCACCCCTTTGTCAAAATCAAAAGCAAAGAAATGAACCTACCAATTGGCCAAAAATGCACATTATCTTTGCCCATTGAGTAAAAGGAGGGAAGATTTTATGCCCCGGTCCAAAAACAGGGGCAATGTACATTTTTGGCACTGGTGGACACTGGATCCCATGCCACCCTTCTGTCAAAAAGGGCACACCATGTTTACTAGGGAATGACATCCTGCGTAGATTGTCTTCCCTCATAGAACAAGGTCCTCTGGACCCAGACTAACCGACCAATAAAATTGAAACATAGTGTCAACCATGTTGGTATAAATGGTACATGCCACATGGTTGAACAGAAACCTGACCAAATTGAATTCCATTTCCAAAATAACCGAATCACTGACGTGACAGTAATTGCAGTAGGACAACAAACTGGTGATGGGGAGTCCTCTCTATTTCTGAAAATCAACCTTCCTTCCAGTCTAAGGTGGCATTCCACACTGGAAGGGAACACTCTGAAATTCTATACAAATTCACAATCAGAAAATCCCACTCCTATAGTCCAAAATGATGAGAAATCAGCTCAAAGCTTGGATGACATTCAGAAAAATGGAGAACAGTTGTTCATCCCTATTCAGTTAAATGAAGGGAAGGACTCGGTTCTTGCCCGAGTATGTGTGAACAACGGTAAGAGCTTCATCAGCGAGGCCATGTTCCGCAAACTCCCAAAAGATCCAGCCATTCCCACATTTAAACTGTAAGACAAATGTGGAAATGGACCTTGAAACACCCAATTCCAAACATCTCATGCCTAGCAGGTGTATGCTCAAAATGTCCATAGGCAACAAGAGCATAGTCCATAATTGTTGGGTCGTGCAAGATGTCCCAGCTTCATTTTATTTAGGCAGTGACATTCTCAATCGCTTTGCCATTAGTTTGGACCTAATAAACTTCAAACCCTGGTCCCGATTAACGGGTAATCCCATGGACTTTGATGACCCAGAGAAAGCATTTCGGTCAGCTCAACTGCTGCCATATGCTGATGAAATTCAGATTGGAGAGGAAGTCACTATCCCAGAACGGACCCAAAAATTCTCACTGGAAGTAAAAATTAAAAGAGGACAGAAACTGAAAAATCCTGATGCCTATGTTCATCTCAATGCTCATTTCCAACAGCAAGGGTTGGGGGTAAACTCAACACCACTAGTCAAGATAGAACACAACACCATTCCAATAGAGGTGGATAACAGCGACCTAAAGAGTATCACTCTGGGCGCAGGCACCTGAAGCCATCAGTCCAAGTCAGCACTCTGACCAGGGACTTCTCCACCCAGCTGGAGTAGGCCACTGAGATAGCCAAACAAGAAGTCTTTCTGGGCTTCAGGCAGGTGGTTGAAGAGAGAGTCAACCTAGCTGATGCTTGTGAGACTCTAGAGCAAAAGCAAAAATTGAAACAAGTTTTCTTAGATTTTCAAGATCTCTTTGCGGTGGACTCATATGACTGTGGTCGCACCGACATCCACACAACAACAATTCCCACAGACCCTGGCATGACTCCAGTGTTTGTGAAGCAATATCGCTTGTCTCTCACATCAATGGAGTCCCTTACTGAAAAAATTAAGAACCTTGACTCCCATGGGGTAATTCGTCCAGTCCACAGCACCTTCAATAATCCGGTGCTGGGGATTTTGAAACCAAACGGCCATTGGAGACTCTGTGCTGACCTAAGGGAGCTCAACAAATGGGTCCATACTTCCCGATGGCCTCTTTCCTACATTGACCAGGGGCTGGCCCAGATCCAGGGGTCAAAGGTATACACTGCCATTGACCTGACCAATGGGTACTGGACTGTACCTGTCAGTAGGGAGGACCAATACAAGCTGGCCTTTCCCTCGGGGGCAGCAGTACACTTGGACCCGGACTCCCTTCGGATACATCAACTCTGGCAATGAATTTAACATCTTTCTGCATAAGGCCATGTCTGACTTGGGTGAAAGGGGTAACCTGGCCTATGTAGATGATGTCGTAATCAAAAGCTCAACTCTGGAGGAACACATAGCGGAGATCCATTACGATCTGACACAGTTGAGGGCTGCCGGAGCAAAAGTCTCTTTCCAAAAGACACAGTGGTGTAGGACCCGTGTCAGTTTCTTGGGACATGAGATAACTCCTGAGGGTCTCTGCCCCCAGGAAAAGAAAGTAGAAGCACTTCAGAAAATAAAAGACCCACAACCCTGCAGGAACTAAGGAGCCTCCTTGGACTGACTAATTACAGCAGAAAGTTCATTGAGGATTATGCAGAGATCACAAGACCCCTGATCCATCTGTTGAAGGGGGGGTTGAAGTGGGAGTGGGGTCCAGAACAAGCCGAGGCAGTAAGACAACTCAAAAGAAGCCTCTCACAAGCGCCTTGCCTAGTTAACCTGTCAAAAACAAGGAGTTCTTCTTGAAGACAGGGTTCTCAAATACATGCTTGACTGCAGTAGTATACCAAAAGCATGACAAAGTCAATAAAGTAATCTCCTATGTGAGTAACATTTTATCCTCTGTGGAGGAAAAATTCAATGATTGTGAGAAGGCACTCCTGGCAATGGTGTGGGCATTGAAGAATTACTGCCCGTTTATCCAGGGGGAACACATCATAGTGGAGATCCCACACCAACATTTGCAATATCTTCAAAGTGATAGAATCCGGGCCGGAAATGTGAGTAATTCCCAAATTATTTCCTGGATTCTGTCAATGCAAGGCTTTCCTGTGGAGGTCAGATATGGTCAAAACAAGAAGAGTCCCCTCGTGCAAGGTCTGGCTGACATGCATGATTGTGCCAGAAAAAACTGTCTCGAGGACGAAAGTCTTAAAATCAAGGACAACATGGAGGCATGCCTCAATTCCCCACACAAAGTCTATGAAGAAGGCAAGTGTGAGGAAATGCCCACTGTCTATGTGGATGGGTGCTTCTACAATGTTGACAACAATGGGGAAAAGGACCTTGTGGCCGGCGTGGGGAATGCATGGGTGAATGATGCCCCAGAACCCATCCGCTGGGTACATAATCGGTCTCCGAAGAAGTCAAGTGGAAGAGCTGATGGCTGTGCATCAAACCATCCTCACTGCTGTCCAACACCAACTTCACGAACTGGTCATAATCACTGATTTTGATTATGTACGGAACGGGTTTGTGGAGCACCTGGTTAACTGGAAAACCAGAGGCCTGCTATTTGCTAATAATAAACCTTTAAAACACAGAAAATTGATACAAAATATTGATGACCTGGTCACCTAGAATGGGATGACCATCGACTGGAAAAAGATGAAGGGTCATTCTAAAGTAGAGGAACCAGGCAAAACTGTAAACGACCTAGCTGATCAGCTGGCCAAAACCGGAGCCATACAAGGGGATCTACTTGAGATCGAGTCCCTATTGGGGAAAATCCAGGTCACTGCTATCACTAGGTCCCAGACAAATGCTCACAGTGAACTCTCAACTTCACAATGGAGTAAGGAGACCCCAGATGCTGATTTGATTACGGCTCAAAAAGGGGATCCAATAATTGGTAAGTTCTATCAACACATTGAGGACCCTGAGAACTTTCCCCTGATGGATAACGATTACATTGGGAAAGAGGACCTCAGAGTGTTGATGAAATGTCCAAAAATGTTCAGAATCCAAGACGGTTTGTTGGTAAGGAGATCCATATCTGGCCATGACCAGTGGGTGGTCCCTACCTCATGCCGAGGCCTGATGCTAAGTCACACCCATGATGCGGCCACAGCCAATCATTGGGGGTTTCATTCAACATTAGAAATCTTGCGAGAGGTTGCATACTGGCCACACATGGGGCAGGACCTCGACCAATACTTGAAGGGGTGTCTTGTGTGTGCACAATTTCAGCCAACATCACTCACACACCGTGCTCCCCTCCAAAAGAGGGGGATGACACTGCCTTGGTCAGATTTGCAAGTTGATTTTATCAGGCCAGTGATTCGTTCCTCTAGGGGGATCAAGTGCATGTTGACCGTAACATGCTTGTTCACTAAATGGGTGGAATGTCTCCCGGCCCCAAATTGTAAGGTAGAAACAGCAGCTGCCCTGATGATCGATCACATCTTGTCGCGTTTTGGACTACGCCAAAGGATTGAGTCAGACCGAGGAAGCAACTTCACTAGCGAAGTGATGACAAAGATGTGGGAGATACTTGAGGTCAAAAGGAAACTACACATTGCTTACTGGCGGTCATCTAGTGGTGGAGTTGTGAGGCACAATAAAACTATTGTGAGCATATTAAAAAAGTTTGTGGCAGATTCTGGGCCAAGTTGGGACATTCGATTACCCCTTGTCCTGATGGCCATCAGATCTACCCCTTCTTCTGCAACAAAAATTTCTCAATTTGAGCTGATGACTGGACGAAGGATGGTGCTACCCCAGCATCTGCTCTACAGAACCCAAGAGCAGACCTTGATAAATGCCTCCACAACTCATTAGTATGTTGAGAATCTGAGAAAACACCTTCAACATACTTTTGCCTATGCTCAGCGTTATCTGGAAAGATCTGCAGACAGTATGAATACCCACTATGATCTCAAGACAACTAAAAAGGAATATCAAGTAGGAGACCGGGTCTACTTGTACAATTTCCAAAGGAACCAAGCCAAAGAGCCCAAATTTCTCCCAACTTGGTGGGGTCCTTTCGAAATTGTGGACAGAATCTCATAGTCGCCTACAGAATCTGCATCCCCAAGGGCAGTTTGGCAGAGGGGGAAGACAAGTGGGTCCACATAAACCAGCTGAAGATTTGCCATCCCAGGCATACTTTGCGGCAAATAGAGGAGCCAACCGGAAACCCAGATGGGGAAAATCCGGAAACATAAAAGAATCACTAAATGTTCACTGTATCTGTGTAAGAAGAGTGTTCAGACCATTAGGAAACATAGATGGGGAATAGTGCCAATTGTAATCAATGCAAGTGTCTTTCCCACTGCTGACATCCCCAGATGAAATGTGGACACAGTAGTGGGAACATTTCCATAACCATGCTATGTTCTATCTTCTTGCATCTGGACTAAGAATCATCCCAAGGATTACCAAGGAGGACCACTCGGGGACCGGGAGGAAAGACCCAAGGAGCCCGGAGTGCCGCTCCATCCTCCCAACCAGAACCAGCAACACTTCGAATCAGAACCAGCAATACTCCTGACCAGAACCGGCGAGGAGAGCGTGTCACTTCAATCACTGACGGGAGAAGCCACTGAATTTCTCCACACAGACAGAAAAAGAACATCCCAATCTTCCGACTTCCCCTTGATGGGCGGTCAAAACCAAGTCGCGAGGGGGGGCTCTGTGGGATGTATTGACCCACTCCGCTATGCTATGCGGCATTACCCTGCCAGTTGGGATGAAAGAAACCGCAACAATGGCGGCAAAATCCTTGCGCGCATCAAAAACCTACGATAACAGCGTTCTCAAGCCCTCAAAAAGAGGGATGCCCAACAAGCCCCCATGGGGCATGTATGGTGGAATAGAGCACACCCTGCAGATAATGTGCCAGGGGGCTCCATAACCAGCAAACAGAGTGCAGAGAGAGAAGCAGCACTTTGCAAGTGAAACCCCAAAATGTACCTACAAATGACATTTGCTTTGTTGCTAAAAACTCCAAAATGCCTATAACACAACACTTCTCAACATTCAAAATCTTGCTTGGCGCTAAAATTCATGTAATCTTATCTTAAGAAACATTGCGAACATACAAAGTCCTAAATGTGAAGAGCAACACATTCATCAGACACACTGGATTGTCTGTAAACTGACAGCCTCTGTCAGAATCTGGGTGAAGTACCCTGGGCTAACTGAATGACAGCTGTCAGATGAGTTACTGATGAAACTTTAAAGGGATCTAAAACTAAAAAGACTGCTGGATTAGCAAACATAAAAAGGATTCTTGCCAAAAAGGAATACTGATCTTAGTTGTGTTTTTATCCCACAGGTTTTAAGGCAAAGAAAGTAATGTATTTATGTTTGATGCGACAAATTTGGTTTTTGCTGGGTTTAAGAAGTTAATTAGCCTGGCTGAGCTGTAAGAACTGGAAAAGCAGGTTTCTCCCAGGAGGAGGGCCTTCCTCTCAGCAGAAACTCACTGGGAGGTGTTAATTGCGGGTTAGCCCATACTTTTGTCTATAGAAAGAGAAGGAACAATGACAGAGCTTCAGCCCAAGAAACTGGAGGTGTGAAGGTGGTCGTAAATGGCTCCTGGAAGGAACAAACAAAGAGGGGGATGCCCCTGGACTGCAGGGAGACAAAAAGGGGCAGACCATCTGTTGCTAAACATGAACAAAGAACAATTCTTAAAAGACTCATAACTGGTCATCCAAAAGGGTGTAAAATATGCCAAGGACAGAGTTGTGAATCTAATTTTCGGCTGCACGTTTTAAGAGGCGGCAAAACCGTGTAACCTGTTCTGGACAGGAATGGCAATATATGTGGTTTTATGCGAAATGTATTATTGTTACAATTCTGAACATTTACACACACATCTCTATGTTAAACACACACATTTGTGGAAAGTTGCATAAAGTTTGGAAATTGTGTTCATAGCAAAAAGGACAAAAGGACAAAATTCTGTAGAAAGTTGAAACAAGATCCCACAGCTACAGGATTTTGAGCAACAGATGCTACATAGCATCTTTGTGTGTGATTTGTATAAAGGTGACCATTGTAGAAATGTGTAGTTAGTATAAAATCCAATTTTGAGACCAATGGCTAAACGGGGTCTCTGAGGACTGTAAAGCAAACCATAAAATGTGACATCATCCGGCCCTGATCCAATCTTTCAAATGCAAGGCGGAGATGAAGTTTTGACCCAATCCCAGCTCACAGAAGCAAGCTTAGCTAAGCCGGCCCATACACCCATTTTGTGATGTCATTTTAAAGCATAATTAGAGCCAGCTGACAACACTTAGGGACTCACTGATCCAGCCACTTTCCAGATGCCGGCGAAGCACTCTGATACAGCATTCTACATCCAGCTTTCACATCCTTCCAGATGCCAAAACTCTTGCCAGCAATAGAGAACTATTGATTTCAGCAAGGCCCAAATTCTCCAATTTATTCTCTCCACCCACTGAAGCGCTGTGTGCTGTGAGGAGGCCTTCTGAACCTGTATACTGAAACTCTCTGGTTTGCCACCACTAGGCTTGCCTCAGGAACTCGCTATCCAGCTGATTGAAATATCCACAAACAAGAAGGACAGATCCTGTGCAAAACCGGAGACCGGCCTAGCTGATCCAATCCCATGCCTGAGGTGCTGTTCTTCCTAGACCAGATCCAATCCTTGACCAGAACGGACGGTCCAATTTAATAACTTATTTTGTAAGTATTAGAAGGAAGAAAAGTGACCCTAATATCTCTGCATAGTCTTATCCCAATCTCAATTCATCCTCTCTGCAAATTCAGAATCCTTGTGTTGTCAGTAGCTTTCCTGCGCTGATTTTTCTCATTTGTTTTTATAAAATCATAAGTTATTAGTGATTTTGAGTAAGAAAAGTAAATCCTAGAATGGAAACTAGAGTATCACACGTGAAGGGTTATGCTGACCACGTAACTGTGGAAATTCACATGTGATATTCTCTTTTTCATAGTCATAATCTAGTGTAAGCAAGCCCATCTTTCATTTTCAAAGTGCATTTCTGTTTTCCATCCTCGCGCCTATTTTATGCTTCTACTGGCAGAGCGGGAGCTGATGATGCTCCCTGCCGGTTCCCGATCCCACACCATACAATGCTCCTCTGCAAGATGTTTCTCAGGAGTCTTGGGACGTAACGAGGTCGGAACTGGACCGGGGGGTGCCCCAGGAGTTCAGCCACAGTCTGGGGGTTCTGTTCACTTCTTCTGAGGCTTACTGGGGGGCTTCCTCAGTATTTGGGCGCGGCTCGATGGAGCAGCTCTCAGGAGCAATGCATTCCTGCGCCCCTTGGTGGCCACCTGTGTTTTATTTTTTATAGCTAAAGCACTTGACCTAGCAAAAATGGTAGAGAAAAATCTGGGTGAAAAAATTACATGGAAAGTAGGTAAGCCTTAAGGTGACTGTTGAAAAGTGAGAGAGAGAGGATTACGTATCAATACAAACTTTATTCCAACATTAAGAGAGAGCGAAAGGGACACTGGGCCTCATTACGACCCTGGCACAGCGCCGTTAAACACTTAGTGCCTTACTACCAGGTCCCTTTGCGGGACCCGACCTTAACGGCTGGTCTACACAAGCCGTTAAAGTAGGGACCCGCAAAGGGACCTTGTGTCATGATCACAGCAAAAGGTTCCAGGGGTATCCCAAAAAGGGACTGGACATCAGCTTATCATTGTTGGTTAGTGGAACAGCAACACAGTGAGTGGGTGGACTTAGACTAACACTTCCTGACTACCTAGCATGGCTGCCCTAATTGTTCTCCAGTCAGTGTTGTACGGTCTAGTTGTTGTCACTCCATTGGTATTTAAGCCCCTCCCAGCGTGCTCTCCCGGCTTTGTGTCTAGTCAGTTTGCCGACGCTTACCTATGCCCATGATTCCTGTCAGGCTCGTACTTTCATAGTTTTTAGAAGCAACAGTTTAGCGACCATAGTTTATAGCCACTTCCCTCTCACATTAGCTTAACTGATTTTGTGACGGAAACCTTCGGTAAATTCCCTCCGTTACTCCTGTCAAGTCATAGCAGACATTGGTGGCGTTGTGACAAGCTTATTGCTCTAGCGAGCCTCCACCTAAACTCACATTTTCAAATTTTACCTGAAGCAAGTTTATTACGCACCTCTTGTTCCAGATAGGCGGCAGTCTCCGAGCCTCTCGCTCTTCATCTACAGCCCCGCTTGAATTCTCCTCAACAACCCAATTCCGGAGCGAGTGCAACTTGCGCCTTGATTCCTGTCAGGTGCCAGTGTCCTAGCGTTTCGCTCATTCTCCTCAGCCCGCTTGAATTTGCCAGTATTCCCATTCCTCCTGAGGCAACACCACGCAAGTATCTCAGCCCTTTCTTGTCACAACACGTTATGTATGGGTGCAACGTTTTTAAAGTTGTGGAAAGTTGAAAACTGTACTAGCGAAGTACTTCGGCACTAGTTTGAAGGAGGGTCATTCTTGTGTTCCAATTGTTCTCTTGCATGTGCTATTGGTAGCTTGTCATATTTTGGATGTTGCATTCGTTGTGGTACCATTGTTGGCTGGATTTACTCAGTCCCAGTTAGGCACCACTCTTCATTCATGGTTCTTCCACAGCATTCTTACATTTTCCTATACTCTTTAAGCACATAGAGTAAGCCCTATAGCTACCTCATAGGTTTCCACTTTCCTCACATGTTCAAAGTTCATATAATATCACCTTCCATGCCTAGCACTTATACCATCAGTATCCTTCTTCAGAACACTGCGCCCCTGCACAGATGCAGGATGGAGAGCTCATTAAAAAAACATACTAGGTGAGACTCTAGGGGAAATATTGCCAGAAGATTAAATACATTCCCTGTGCACTTTTGGGTAACTTCCACTTCACTTAAGGGAGTTTTCTGTGTGTTCATAGGTTTACCTGATAATAAAGAAATTGTAGAAAGTGAACAGCGCTAACTAAGAAGAGGTTTGGAATAGCTTCCTGGGTGTCCCCGCGGAGTCAAGGTAAGCGTTACAGAACGCAAAGCCGTGCAGAAACAAACTCTGCCTGGACATCATGGGAACCACAGAGGTTGATCAGCTAGTACAATTGTTGGGGGAGTTAAGAGCTGAGGTTCATGCAGCTCGGTCAGAGACCAATGCCCTAAGGAAAGATTTAGTTGTAAACCGAGACAGAACTGAGGAACTAGCTCGCCAACTCTTGCAAACTCAAGCTGGACAGGTTCCCTTGCCCTTGGATACTCCACAAGCATCAGCCTCCACCGTACCACCAGTTCCAGTACAAGTAGTTGTTCCGGCAAACATTCCCTTGGCTCCTCCAGAGCGCTTCACTGGGGATCCCAAAAAATTTGCAGTGTTTTTAAACCAATGCAGGTTACACTTTCTGTGCAGACCAGGACTTTTCACCACAGATCAATCCAAGGTGGCATTTGTTCTATCTTACCTGAGGGGTTATGCTGCGGACTGGTCCATACCCCTTGTGAATATAGACGATCCAGTGCTGAGAAATGTTCTGGAATTCCAACGGGAGTAATGAATTGTTGTCACTCCGACAGGGCAATCAAGACTTACTGGCTTACGTGGCAACCTTTAATTGGTTGGTGGCAGAGACCAACTGGCCCTCAGAGAAAAGAACCACTATATTTTTGTAACGCTCACCTGATTCTCGCAGAGGCGCCGGTCTTGACTGGGCGACTACCGTATCTTCAAAGGTGATGTGTAGCACCCGGTTGGCTCTTTGGGCTGGACCTCTGTGCACTGTATGCCTGACGTGTAGAGTAAGATGTCTGCAGATAGAAAATATGGGGTTAATGAACTGGGGTTATTGGGGTGTCCCTATCTCTTTCCTCTTCTCCTCTCCTGTAGACCCCAAAGGTTAACGCTCTCACCTTAGGTAAGTGAATGCCGAGCTCTCCATCTGCCTCGGGGCAGGGTGCTGTAGCCAGTTTCTTCACTGGATAGGTAGCGCAGGCCTCTTGACTTCAGAGGACTGCTGTCCGTCGTTTACTGCACGAACGGTAAGTTTCGAGTCATTCAAATGTCTTTTTAAAGTCTTTAGTAATGATGTCTCTTGTTTTGCAGGGTTCCGGCGATGGCGGATGACGGGCTGAAGTGAGTTGAAGATGGAGCCCGTGTGATGAATAGAAGCGCCTGGAAGCACGTGAGTAAGCGCTTGTTGCCTGCTTCACGATGCGCTCTAACTGTCTTTTTATTTTGCAGGTACGAGTTCGGAGCGGCTGCAGGGTGCCGGAATACCCACTGGATTAGATGTGGAAAGGAGTAATGGCACGTGAGTATTAAAGTTCCCCAATGTCTTTAAACGCACCTTGTTTTGTCTTTCAGATGCGGATGCAGCGCCGAAGGCCTCCGGAGCGTGCGAAGAGTTGGTAAGCTTTTGTCTTTCAGATGCCGGAATGCAGTATGAAGACCTCCGGAGCGCACGAAGAGTAGGTAAGCCTTTGCCTTTCCGATGCCGGAATGCTAACCTGTTCTTTCTTGTCTTTATAGGTGTTGCTGAAGACTGGATTCAGGATGGTAAACCTTTGCCTTTCAGATGCCGGAATGCTAACCTGTTCTTTCTTGTCTTTATAGGTGTTGCTGAAGACTGGATTCAGGATGGTAAGCCTTTTTCCTTAGGCCCAGGACTGGATGCAGAAGACACGATGAGCGTCCTGCTGCAGAGGGTGCAGAATAACGCAAAGCAAGATTCATCCACCGGGTGTGGTTTAAATAGCCTCCTGTAGTGCTTAGGTGTCTCCTTCCACAGCCACGCCTAAGTAAGAAAAGAGTTCCTGGTAAGAAAAGAGTTCCTGCCTTCCAGAAGAGTTCCAGTGTTCTAAATCTAGGGAGTGGCTCCAGCCCCACCCAACAGGAAAAGTAGTTCCAAACAGAAGAGGATCAGAGGCTCAACTGGCAGGCAAGTAAGCAGCATGGTCTGCTGCAGGTAAGTCCACCCAAGCATTATGAGCCCGGCGCTTCCAGCACTGGGACTGGGCATATTTATGAGCCTGGTGCCACTGGCGCCAGGACTGGGTCCAAAAGGTCCCAATTGGGACTGGTTGGCACTCGGAACCTGGGTTATGGATCTGCTTCCTAGGGAGTTGGGAAAACCCTGACCTTTTGGAAGCAGAGATCATGACAATTTTACCGCGGGTTGCGGAGTGAGTTGAAGGATGTCTTGGCACAGGTGGTGAATCCCCCTGAGGGTATCTCTGAATTCATTAATTTAACCATCCAATTGGATCACCGCCTACAAGATCGGCGAACCGATCGTGCTCGCCCAGAGAGTCGGGCATATTTTGTTCGCTCAAAGGAACCAGTTGGAAGATCGTCGTCTGAAACTCATTCTGAACCCATGCAGTTGGGGGCATTCGAGGCCCAATCTCTCAGGCTGAAAGAGATAAGAGAAGGCAACAACAGTTATGTTTGTATTGCGGAAAGAGTGGCCACTTCCTGAAGGACTGTCCAGTGCAACCTTCAAGAAAGCCTTTAGGAGGTATTGGCCAGGAGAAGAAAGATCTGAGTCCGGAAAACTTACATGCCCGACAAGTATAGAGGTCAGCTTGACGAGCGTCAGGGAGGTTTCGGTGACCTCACACTTTGTGTTTTCAATCATCCTGTTTAGTATGCATCAGCCCCTAAAAAGATTTGCGTTGAACGCTTACATTGACAGTGGGGCTATAGGCAACTACATGGATCAACAGTTGGCTAGCAAGTTGGAAATTTCCTTAACGGAAAAGTTGGAAGCCGAGAATGTTTCCGGGGTGGATGGCACTCCATTAGTGTCAGAAAGAGAGCATCCATCTGAAAACTTACCTCGACCGGTACCTAGCTAATGGTTTCATTAGACGGTCTAAGTCCCCAGCTGCGTCGCCCTTGTTCTTTGTGCCGAAAAAGGAAGGATAATTAAGAACTTGCATTGATTATCGAGCATTAAATCAAATCACAGTGAAGAACCGTTACCCTCTGCTTCTCATCTCCACACTATTGGACCAGGTGAAAGGAGCCAACATTTTCACAAAACTAGATCTCCGAGGAGCTTACCACCTTATCTGTATAAAAGAGGGTGACGAGTGGAAAACAGCCTTCCGCACACGTTATGGACTCTTCGAATACCAGGTTATGCCCTCCGGGCTGTGCAATGGACCGGCAGCCTTTCAGTGCTTCATGAATGACATCTTCTGTGAACTTCTGGACATCTGCGTGGTCGTCTATGTAGATGACATTCTGATTTTCTCAACTAATCCCATGGAACATGTGAGACATGTAACTTCAGTTCTCCAAATACTCAAGGAAAACTTCTTTGTATGTAAAGTTGGAGAAATGTCAATTTCACGTTTACGAGGTTGAGTTCTTGGGATAACTGTCCTTAGCAAAGGCTTCTCAGAAAAGATTTGGGATCGCAAATGCAAGGATTCTCCAGAATACGAGGTGGGAGATTCAGTTTGGTTAGCAACCAAGAATCTTGCATTGAGAGGAGCTCGGAAATTTCTTCCAAGATTTTTGGGGCCCTTCTAAATCGAAAAGATCATCAACGCAGTGGCTATGAAATTGACACTCCCAAAAAACATGAAAATTCATTCTGTGTTCCATGTGTCTTTATTTAAGTCTGTCAATCCCAATACACGAATTCAAGAACCTCTGGCTCCAGTCATTGTGGAAAGGGATCAGCCCGAGTTTGAGGTCAAGGCCATCCTAGACTCCAAAGTGGTTTGAAAGAAGTTGTTCTACTTAGTGGATTGGAAGGGTTATGGGCCACACGATAGAACTTGGGAACCCATTGAGAACATTTACGCTCCCAAATTGATAAGGGCATTCCATATGAATAACCCCAATAAACCAGGAAGAAGGGGTTCCAGCCTAGGAGGGGCGTTGGGGGGGAATACTGTCATGATCACAGCAAAAGTTTCCAGGGGTATCCCAAAAAGGGACTGGACATCAGTTTATCATTGTTGGTTAGTGGAACAGCAACACACTGAGTGGGTGGACTTAGACTAACACTTCCTGACTACCTAGCATGGCTGCCCTAATTGTTCTCCAGTCAGTGTTGTGCGGTCTAGTTGTTGTCACTCCATTGGTATTTAAGCCCCTCCCAGCGTGCGCTCCCTGCTTCGCGTCTAGTCAGTTTGCCAACGCTTACCTATGCCCATGATTCCTGTCAGGCTCATACTTTCATCGTTTTTAGAAGCAACAGTTTAGCGACCATAGTTTATAGCCACTTCCCTCTGACATTAGCTTAACTGATTTTGTGACGGAAACCTTTGGTAAATTCCCTCTGTTACTCCTGTCAAGTCATAGCAGACATTGGTGGCATTGTGACAAGCGTATTGCTCTAGCGAGCCTCTGCCTAAACTCGCATTTTCAAATTTTACCTGAAACGAGTATATTTCGCACCTCTTGTTCCAGTTAGGCGGCAGTTTTCGAGCCTCTCGCTCTTCGTCTACAGCCCCGCTTGAATTCTCCTCAACAACCCAATTCCGGAGCGAGTGCAACTTGCGCCTTGGTTCCTGTCAGGCGCCAGTGTCATAGCGTTTCGCTCATTCTCCACAGCCCGCTTGAATTTGCCAGCATTCCCATTCCTCCTGCGGCGACACCACCGCAAGTATCTCAGCCCTTTCTTGTCACGACACGTTATTCATTGTTTTAAGTTGTGTATGGGTGCAACGTTTTTAAAGTTGTGGAAAGTTGAAAACTGTACTAGCGAATTACTTCGGCACTAGTTTGAAGGAGGGTCATTCTTGTGTTCCAATTGTTCTCTTGCATGTGCTATTGGTAGCTTGTCGTATTTTGGATGTTGCATTCGTTGTGGTACCATTGTTGGCTGGATTTATTCAGTCCCAGTTAGGCACCACTCTTCATTCATGGTTCTTCCACAGCATTCTTACATTTTCCTACACTCTTTAAGCACATAGAGTAAGCCCTATAGCTACCTCATAGGTTTCCACTTTCCTCACATGTTCAAAGTTCATATAATATCACCTTCCGTGCCTGGCGCTTATACCATCAGCATCCTTCTTCATCCTTCTTCAGAACACTGCGTCCCTGCACAGATGCAGGATGGAGAGCTCATTAAAAAAACATACTAGGTGAGACTCTAGGGGAAATATTGCCAGAAGATTAAATACATTCCCTGTGCACTTTTGGGTAGCTTCCACTTCACTTAAGGGAATCTTCTGTGTGTTCATAGGTTTACCTGATAATAAAGAAATTGTAGAAAGTGAACAGCGCTAACTAAGAAGAGGTTTGGAATAGCTTCCTGGGTGTCCCCGCGGAGTCAAGGTAAGCGTTACACCTTGGTGCTAAGTACGGTACCGCAATTTGCGGTACTGTACTTAGCGCCTTCCCCATTCCCATTTGGGACGAAAATGGGAATGGGGAAGGGCCATGGTTCAATGGAGAATTACCGCCCCGCCAACCTTGGAATGTGTTGGTAATTCCCCATTGAACCATGGCAGACCCGTTACAACACCGGCACCAACCATGATGCTAATAGCGCCATGGTTTAGCGCCGGTGTTGTAATGAGGGCCACTGAGCACAAGGGGGATGACAGACAGAGAGAGGAAAATGGGTCTGGGAAAGAAGTGGACCAGAAGGAATTCAGAGAAGAAAGCTACAGAGGAGCCATTCTGAAAGTCTTTTGAAAAGGATACAAAAGAAATGAAACAATAATTGTGATTCAAAGGATAGCCATTGAAGAGAGTAAAGAGCAGGAATAATAGATTCACAAGGGTGAGATGAAAGAGAAGGTGACATTATGAGTTGTAGGTGGACCTCAGATATGCACAATGGCCATGTAATAGAGACAAATAGTTAAACAGTTGGGAGAAGATAAGTGAAGAAACCATACTTTTTGTGACATGAAAGTAGAGAAAGGAACTAACACGTTATGAAGATGGAGTCCAGAATGAATCGAAGATTATGGGCAGGTAAAATAGAAAGAGAAGAAGGCAGAAAGGAGATAGAGGGAAGAGGGAGGGATGGATGGATAGTAGGGGCAGGGAAAAAAAACAACTTCCAACTTTAATGGGTTGAGATGTAAGAAATGTGCAGACATCCATGATTTAATGGACAGAAGACCGACAGAAAACGTGGAATGAATGGTATCAGAAAAGGAGAGAAAGATTTGAAAATCCTCTATAAAAGTGGTGAGAGATGCCGAAAGAGAAAATAATAAATAACCAGAGGGATTGTGTATGAAGAGAAGAGGAGAGGACCAAGAACCGAGCCCTGTAGAACACCAAAGGGAAGGGGAAGAGTAGAAGAGGACTGACCAGCCCAGGAAACAGAGTAGGTGCTATTACATAGATAGGAACGTAACCATTCAATAAGTGAGCCCTGGAAACCAAGAAAAGAAAGAGAACTGGGGAGAATAGTGTCAAAAGCTGCATACAAATCTAAGAGAATGAGAAGTGAAGATTATGCCCTGCTCCCACTACCCATTCTAGCCACCGATGCAACCCTGCGCCTTACCTCTCACCCACTGGATTTGTCCCTGATGTGCAGCTCTCGGGTTTGTCCCACACATACATTATTCATGGGGATTAAACCACAATAGATCGGAAAAAAGGACAGAGAATGGTCAAAGCATAAGACAGTTCAATCTTGCAGAAAAACAGTGAATGCACGCATTGGAAGAAAGGAGGACTAGATTCCTTTTCACCGTATCAGCAAGAGAACCTCCATTCTAAAGCCCTTGGCTACAGAATCGGGGCACAATATTCAGGAAGCATTACATCTCCAGCAAGGGATAAATATGAGGGCAGGCCAACCAGTTAGCTAATGGAGCACATCCAAGGTCAGATGATTGGTGACTAGGACAATTGGGATAGAAACATGGTTTGTTGCCCAATAGAAATTTAGGATTGGACTCCATAATCAATGTTCATCATAGTATACCATTTAAGTAGCTGATCAAAGGTAAGCAGGGCACAGACAAATCTAGTGGAAAACACACATGAGTGGCTCTGTCATTCTGACCCCTGTGTATTGACACCATAATCATCTTTATTGTTTGGGTAATGAAGAGTGAAGCAACAGAGCTACAGATGGAGGTGTAGTGAGGCTAAAGGCTGTTGCTATACTTTGTGCTAGGGGCTGGTTGTTGGGAATGTTAGCAGGTAGAGGGATTGTCTCAGGGTCGTGACCTCTAGAGCGCTGGCTGTGCTAAGTGGGAAGTTCCTGCTGGAGCCTAGACTTTCATGCCTCATGGGATTGTATTAGGACTGTGGAGGAGATTGTGGAGAAGCTGTTCTAGATGTCATGGGGCTTTAATGCTACTGTATTATACATAGCGCTATTGCCCCTATTCATTTACAGATTGTAGAAATGTTTTGCCAATATATTATATAATCTAATTAAGCTGCACCTGCAGCATGAAACACTGCCTTTTGCGGCGCATAAGAGTGCAGTTTTTATAATCTGGGACTAGATGCCGTCAAATCCATATTAACAGATACCTCAAACTCAAACTCTTGGAAAGATCAACGGTCCAGTTACAGACTCTATTGCAGATGGTTTTCAAACTCCTGGAAAGATCAACGGTCCAGTTACAGACTCTATTGCAGATGGTTTTCAATGTCGTTTTATCAGCTCATGAAGCTGCCGCACAATTGTTGTATTTTGAAAGCAGCTTGTGCAGTAGTTCTATATTTGCACTGGAAAATGCAATTGGCCTGTAGAAAATGTGACTTGGAATATGGAATAGATGTCAGTCAGCACTGGCTGTGTATTAACCTACAGACTGCAGTGTTATCACCTTTACGTATCAGCCCATAAGGACTCTATAAACTGTTGGGTAAACGTGCTACATGGCGATCCTCTGATATAATAAGATATGAGTAATGTTAGCACTGCAGCAAGCATAGAAAGGCAGCTTCGAGTACACATATCACAATAGAGGACAAAAGGCAAGTAACTGATGGTACAAAGAATATGAAAATGTATTGATATTATAAGAAAGAAGAAACGTGAATAGCTAACAGAACACACATCATGATTTCCTGTCTAACATTGGCTCAGTCAAGTTTAGCGCCTGTATGGAACATTGATTCCTCTCTCATCGGATTAGTCTACAGTCATTGTCCAATTTTACATTAGCACCCTGGGTGGCGCCGTCAACCAATGAAAATGCTCCGAACAAGGGCGGTATTAACCAAGGAAAGTATGCACTCCAAACATTGTCATTGGTTTAGGGTGCTTGCCTTCCTCGCTCCCCTTTCACCAATTAACACCCATGTAGTTCCCTACACGGTGCTAATGGTGGTGTCCGGACATTTCGTCGAAAGACATTTCGTCGAAAGACATTTGGTCGACGTAATTTGGTCGAAAACCAAATGGTCGAATTTTTTTATTTATTTATATATATATATATTTTAGGTTGTAGTTTAGGGGGACCCCCCCTCCCTGAAAAAAAAGTGAAAATAAAAATAAAAAAAAATTCAACCATTTGGTTTTCGACTAAATGGTTTCGACCAAATGTCTTGTCGACGAATTTTTTTTGACGAAATGTCTGCCAACCACTAATGGTGCATAAAAGGAACGTACCTTTGTTTAACGGCCCTGCATCACAGAGTGCTGTTGTCAACAGAAGTCCGTTTTCATGTTGATGACAGGATAGTCTGCGGAAAAAACAAAGGTACGTTTATAATTTTTTGTTTGTAAAAAAACACCATTAGCACCCTTGGAGGGAACTACACAGGTGCTAATTGTAATATGCCCCTCAGTGGCATGCCAACCCTTTTGATAATGGCACCGCCATCCTCATTAAGGGACCCTCGCTGAAAGACCAAAGAAATATCGAGGCTTAGTACCACAAAATGAAATACGCCAATCACCGCTCGAAAGATACAAGTATCTTTATTTTTCTGTACAGAATTCAAAACAAACAGATAGCTATCTGGCTCCCAACACCTCGCAGTGTGTACCAGTAGACTCAGTGAGGGGTGAGAGTGCTGGACATCTTAATATGAGCTATTTTATACCATTTCAAATCATTGTCCAGCCCCTCTCCAAACTAATAATTTACATGCTAGAGTTTGTGCCCAGTTCACATAACAAATATTACAATATTGTTCAACGCATTTAACAAGTTTGCATGTCCATGAAGATTCAATGACAGTATTGGGTTCCCGGCTCATAGTAAGCCTAGTTTCAAGAAAGAACACAATATATTACAACCAAAGCACAGGCTTTGAGTTTGCTATACATTGTTCCGCTCTTTAAAATAGGATGAGGCTTGTGAGCGCAGACAACACTTGAATTGCAGTTCATACGAGTCACAAGGTTTCTTTGCACAGAACAAACAGCCTGCTCTCGGTGAGCCTGAATGTTGGCATAACTCAAAGGTCATTCGGCTCCACTGCAGTTGAAAACACAGTCCCCCATTTTAGGACACAATCAAGAGTTAAAATAAAAATGGCGGATAGTTCTTAAAATGGCAGCGAAGTTCATCAGAAATCGAAACATGTCGGACGCGGCTTTCTGTGCAACGCGAATGAGCGTAGGCCAATATTCATAACAAGGCGATATTATATGAATACAGTAAAACAAACCCTCCTTTTGGCCTAAGCCAAGAGCATTACTCAAACATTCGCTTTACTCAAAACCCCATGCCTCAATGATCGTACATCCTGAATCACATTCTTCAGAAATGGCAATCGCCATAAATTCCTTGATAGTAATATTCTTCATTACAAAAGCATTGGTAGTTTTCTTGGGCACATGTACCTTAGGTCCTAGTGTACCTATTGTTTGTGCACAACAACCTGCTAACATCGAACATATGGCAGGGAGACATTGTACAGAACAACAAAACAATAGAACACCAAGAACTATCATTATGACTGCAAAGAGTTTCCAAGCCCATGATCGTAGCAAGTCCCAGAACCAAGCACTAAGATTCCAGTTTCCCTCAAGGACATGTACTTCAGTACTCAAGGTATGCAGATTTTGTATTGCCTTGAATATGGTAGGGGAGGAGTCAGGCACAAAAACACAGCATGCGGATCCCACCAATTTACATACCCCACCACGCTCAGGTAGGATGACATCTAACACCATCCTATTTTGGAGGGCCACTAATCTAATTGCCTTTTGCTCCAGCATCATGTTATACAGAATATCGGTGGTCTTATTGATGGTTTTTTCCAGTACCCTTGCTAGTCTTCTAATCCCCAAAATGACACAAAGGATTTTGCTACATCACCCATGACTTGCGAAAGAGTATCACCATTCTCATCCTGCATTGGCGTGCCTTAGAGACTTCAGAGGTGGTAGCCACATATACCCCCTGGTAACAAGATACCCAAGTAACAAGTACCCTGCCGATCTCTAGGTAACCAAGGATAAGCTTCATTGCCTCAGAGTTCATTATCTGTCCCCAAAATGACACAAAGGATTTCGCTACATCACCAATGACTTGCGAAAGAGTATCACCATTCTCATCCTGCATTGGCGTGCCTTAGAGACTTCAGAGGTGGTAGCCACATATACCCCCTGGTAACAAGATACCCAAGTAACAAGTACCCTGCCGATCTCTAGGTAACCAAGGATAAGCTTCATTGCCACAAACACAGTAAACGGGATCCCCTACATACAAAGGTCTGTCCTCACTGGTTAGATCTGCAATGTTAGTACAACCCTCTAATGTACCCATTCTGAGAGCCTTCCCTTTGTATGCAGAAAGAAACAGAGTTGGGGCTGGTTGCCTATGGGAGCCATCTTGAAAGAAATCAGTGACTGGAAAGGTCTAGAGAGTCTATCAGAAGGCCTAATAGAAGCAACATTGAGTTTGCTTCTATTCGCAAAGAGAGAACATCCCAAAGCTGTTAGGACTTGTTTTTCAAATTCATTCAGATTAGTCCCATCGAAGTTCCCAGAAATACTATCATTCCAATGACCAAATAATAGTGCCCTCAGCGAGGCATAGCATGCAGTAGTTAGAGGAAGAGGATGAATATACCAGCCCAACCCCTTTTCTCTGTGTTGTGACAAGTGTGAACACACCCAGCAATTAGTTCTGTTCAGAATCGCATGGGTCACATTTATAATCATTAGGAGAGTGTTATTGTGGTAGCCCTGTCTATGTTCGGAGTCTCGAGGAGGAAGAGTGTGCAGATGCACGAAAGGTGGAGACACAGTGGAGATTATTTCAGTGGGTTACAAAGTTTCAAATGGATGCACCCTTTCTATGTACCAGAACCCAAGCGCAAATATAATTACTAAATAAACCAGTACTGTGATTACAAAACAATGGGTCCTCAAGGACCATGATCTTTGATGAACAGATTCTTTGTCAGCCACAAGACCAATAGATTGCTCTGCACAATTGGATTTAGGAAGGGACATTGTTTCTCAGAGTCCGTTTAGAAGCCTCCCCATTAGGCTCTTTTAGTTCATCCGTCGGTGGCTCCTAACCACGTGGCCTATCTTGCTTGAAGGTGACTTTGCCGGTCCCTGCCTCTTATTTATTTTTCATCGAAAGAGTGACAAGGGACTGGCTCAACGATGATTCCTTGTAGGCACAGCCAATGCTGTGCTGTAAGTCCGGTGTCTCGGACGCAGATCGTAACTCAAGACTCCAGGTACGGTGAGATCTGCGAACAGAGTGTCGTCGCTTCCTGAAGGAAGTGATGAAGCAGAAGCAAGATTGCTCAACAGTGAAGAAAGATCCAATGAAGAACTTGAAGGCAAAGCAGCAGTCTCCCCAGGCCCCACGGGCTCAGGAAGGATTTCCAGGAAACCCTCTGTGTCAGTTAGAATAGACTTATGATGAGTATCAAAGTGAACAATTTCCTTCTCTTCCCCTTTGTTGTGGGGCAGAGGAAAAGGTATCTTCTTAATGTGCGTTGCGTGGATCCAGTGTCATTTCCCTTCCACTCGTACAGCGGTCTGTGTGGCAAGGAGGACTTGATACGGTCCTCTCCAGCGAGGTGCAAGACAGGAGGCTCTTTCAAATGATTTAACGAGCACCCAGTCCCCAGGTCGGAGTCGTTGACCTGGAACCTCGTATTTTACTGGGAGGGCTTCTCGCACCTGTTGATAAATCAAATACAGGTTTTCAGTTAATTGGTCACAGTACTCAGAAAGGAGCAAATGCTCTACATCTTTTAACTAATTGGGTTTGGGTACATTCCAAAAGTTGGCTGGTCTCCCCATAATGATCTCGTAGGGAGAGAGCCCTGTCCTAGACTGTGCTGTCATCCGCATGGACAATAGAGCTATCGGTAAGGCATCTGGACACTTCAAATTGCTACTCACACAGATGTTCGCCATTTTATTCTTTATTATACCATTATGGCGTTCTACAAGTCCGGCACTCTGAGGGTGTCTGCCCGAATGGAACCCTTTATCGATCTGCAATCCCGCGCTTATTTGCAGGATAACAGCAGCGATAAAATGTGGACCATTGTATGGCCAAATGAGTCTCTGCAAACCAAACCTACGAAAATATTCTTTCAGCATGGATTTTGCTGTTGTCATTGCTGTGGCATCTTTTAGAGGAAAAGCTTCGACCCATTTACTGAAAGCGCAAATAACTACTAAAACATATTTGTAACTCTGACAATGCTCCATTTCAATGAAATTGAAGTGTATAAGCTCAAAAGGCATAGAGGGGGGACCAAAACTACCCCTCAGTGTTGATGTACCTTTCCTAGCATTATGTTGTAAGCATACCATGCAATTCTGGAAAAAACGTTCAGCAGTTTTCGAGATATTTACATTGACCGAGACAGGTTCTAACAGTTTACAAATCTTTTTAGCACATATGTGAGTTGGACCATGAGCCATCGTAACCATAGCAGTGGCATAAACATCGGGCAGCATCCATTTTTGTTTCTCATTATCTACCCAACAACCTTTATCGTCTAAACTTGCTGAACCCTCAGCCCATTGTTTAAGTTCATCTGGAGTGGCATCAGCCTGAATGTCTTTTATGCAAGCAATTCCTACGTCTATTACTCAAGTGTTAGTGATCTCTTTTGCTATATACATTTTGGAATGCAAATCGGTGGCAGTCTGTTTGGCTATTCTGTCAGCAAAAGTGTTTCCTTTCCCCACATCATCTGTTACTTTCTGGTGTACTGCGCACTTCATTATTGCTAACTGGGTAGGAAGTGCAAGTGCTGAAAGTATCCGAACTATCAAAGTGCCATGTTGTATCTTAGTTCCATGCAAGGTCAAAAAACCTCTCTCTGCCCATAATCGACCGAAGTTGTGAACCATCCCAAAAGGCATACTGACTGTTTGTAAATATATACACTCTAAGCCCTTCGGAAAGTTCAGAAGCTCGAGTCAATGCAATAATCTCTGCGGCCTGTGTGGAGTTATGCAGAATTCTTTTGGTTTCCACAATAGTACTTAATGTAGTGATTGCGTAAGCAGCAGTGGATGTACCATCTGGAAGTTTGAAGCAGGAGCCATCGCAAAACAGCTCCCCGTGTGGATCTTTTAATGGTGTAACATTTAAATCAATTCTGCCTTTAATTTCTTGGTCTGTGGTATAGAGGCAGTCATGTGACATCTTGTCAGTACAAGCAATTTCTTGTGGAAGAGTAATAGTTTGGCCGGATTTAATGAGCAACATCTCTTAATTTGGATATGCGGTGCAAATAGAATCAGCTCATATCTTGTTAATCGTGCTGATGTGAGATGTTGCATTTTCGTTCTGTTTAATAGAACGTCGACAGAGTGAGGTACCATCACGGTTAAGGAGTGACCCAGAACCATACCCTCACTTTGTTTTCCAGATGCAGCAGCAGCAGCAACAACTCTCAAACATCTCGGCAAAGCGCATGCAACAGGGTCAAGCATGGAGGAAAAATAACCGCACGGTCTATTCTTCCCTCCATGCTCCTGCGTTAACACAGCCAAAGAGCATCCATCACATTCATGCACATACAAAACAAAGGCCTTGTCATAATTTGGTGTGCCCAAAACCGGTGCTGAACACAACGCAGTCTTGAGCAGATCAAAAGCTTTTTGTCTACAGTATGAAGCCATGCCTATCAAGGCTCTGACGTCTTTCTGTGTATTTGGGACAGACATGCTAGAAATGCTTTGTATCCGTTCAGGTGTCAGTCTTCTCCCCTCCTTTGACAGGAGATAGCCTAAATAGGCAACCTCCTGTCGACAATATTGAAACCTTTTTATTGAAGCCTTATGCCCATGTTCTGCTAGATGAATAAGCCGCAACACAGTGCCCTCCTTGAAAGCAACATCTGAATCTGCAGCTAAAAGAAGATCATCAACATACTGCAACAACGTACAGGTGGAAGGTAACTCAAGTGTATCAAGCTGTTCCTTCAATGCTCTACTATAAATGCTTGGACTCTCAGTGTACCCTTGTGACACACAAGTAAATGTAAACGAGCGTCCCCCTAGGGTGAACGCGAACAAATATCTACTGTCAACATGTACAGGAATACTAAAGAAAGCATTCTTTAGATCTACAACACTGAAATGAGTAGCTGAAGCTGGAATCATTGTCAATATAGTAGTCACATCAGGAACAATCAAAAATTGTGGAGCAACAATCTTATTGATAGCGCGTAAATCAATAATAAAACGGAAAGGAATTGCATTATCCCCTTTCTTATACACCGGTAGAATCGGACAATTACACAAACTTCCTGCAATTTCCTCGATCACTCCTCGATGTACAAAATCAGAAACTATACTCTTTAAAGCTTGTTCACTATCAACTGAAATCCTATACTGTAGAATATGTGGTAGTTTAACTCCTGGTTTCAACACAATTTTAACAGGCTCAATTTGAAAAATACAAACGTCATTATAATCAACCGCCCATAAACATGCTGGAACTTTATCCAATTCAGTCAGTAAAGGCCTAGTCAAGAATTGTGAAACAGAAGTTCGTTGAGGTGAAATCGTTAAATGCACTCCATCCGGAGAACAGTAAATTACAGCGTTCAATTCTTTCAACAGATTCAACCCCAACACATTTTTGCCACAATTCATCATCAAAAGAAATGGATATGACTCGATGAATGGCCCCAGTGAAATCGGTACCGGCTGGGAAACCAGACTAACCACTGGTGTACTAGAGAACCCTACAGAAATGTTGTTCTGCCCTGACAGTGGAATATCTGGAACCTGTGAATGATCAACAGAACACTTCTGTGCTCCTGTATCTATCAAAAATAGATGCTTCCTATTCCCCACCTTCATTTCAACGTAGGGTTCTTTCTGATCGACGAGAATAGGTACTGGTTCCAGACTCTGCTTCGGGCTAACCTAACGGAACAGTACATCATCAAACGTAAGATCCTCCAAAAAATAGGCAGTCGAAGGATTGTCAAACATGTTTCCATTATTAAGACTATACTGCTGACTATCCTGTGATAATGACTGTTGATTCTGAGTGAACTGACTTCTACCAGGACCCTCTATCCCTGGACGGCCCCTGGATTGTCTACCCATGGTACCATATGTGTTATTCGATCGCTGCTGAAGGATCGGGCATTGTGCTCGCCAATGACCTTCTTGTCTGCAATAAGCACATTGCTTCATGTTTACAGGACCGATTGCGCATTACTCTGTGTTGCAAATTGTCCTCTAAACTGTGTATTTCCACCTCTAGTTCCTCTTACTATTTGCTGCAAGAATACTTTTGTTTTTAAGTCTCCCTTCTTCGTTTCTATCCTCTCTTTTCAGTATTGACTCTATTTTCATAATACTGAGCCATGTGCAATACTTCAGACTGTGATTTAGCTTGCCAGGCACTTTCGGAAGTCATAATTTGTGATTGGATATCAGGCAACAATACATGCACAAATGTGTCTACAAACAGCCCTTTTCCTGACTCAGTACTTAAGTCCCTACCGCTAAAATCTGAAAAAACTTGTTCACACCAATTAAAAAATTTGGTAGCGCCCTTAGATTTCCCCTGGATGCAAGCTGTAAGCTTGTCCCAAACTATTCTTCTCTCTGGAACCAAAGTTTTTAATTTAGTTACAATTCTGTCTGGCAGTGTCAATATCACCTGCGGCGGTTTCTCACCATCCTTCCTTTATCCATCTACCCGCACCAAGTTAATCCATGTGTCGCCCAGTCCTGCCTGATCATCTACAGTTCTAATCTGTTTCCATAAATCAGCAGGTAGGATCACAGGGAGATTCAAATCTATATCACCCAGCGTGCAACCTGACGAATGCAAGACAGATTCAATTTCTTTATAAAATCCTGTTGGTTTTTTCCTGATATCTGGAATCATTTATTTAATGGTATTCACTTCCTGTCTAGAAAATGGCACATGAACAAACTGTGAAAAATAATGAGCTTCAATAGTGGTGGCTGCTGCGCCTGTTGCAGCATCAGCTGGAATTTCTACTTTAGGAACAAACGTTGGAGCAACCTCCCTCAGGGTAATTGAGAAGTAGGCACTTCTGAACGTTCATTAAGCAACAAGGCTAAATCAAGTGACAAAGTAGCCAAAGCAGTATTGGGCGAAAATGCTCTCTTATAAATGACCATCAAATCTGCGGGAACCCTTTTTCTCCATAAATTCATCCAGTAAGTATGCAAAACAGAGGGGGGTCTGGGAAACTCTCTACCAGCACGAACACAGCCCTTTGACTTGTTCTTGGGTGGATGGCCCCTGGGAGAGTCTCATCCAAGTCGTTAGCTCACTGTTCTTTTCACAGAGAAGAAATTTCCCCGAATATCAGTCTTTGTCCTGCCCAGGGGCAGTCCAGCACCGGAATGCTAGGCAACTCTCCTCTGAACAAGAGTACCACAACAACCCCATACACGTGTTTCAGCCTAGTTGGGCATCATCAGTGAGGTGAAGCTGTGCCTCTCTAAGAGCAGTGAGCAAGGGGTCCACGTGTGGATTCCCCTGGTAACTTAGGGTGAGACACAAAGTTACTTGGTATGCAAAACAGAGGTGGCGAACCAACAGGTGGCGCCGTTCGGCCTCCTTCCAAAGATTGTCTGTCTCTGCAGAATAAACCCCTGAAACAGGCAGACAATTTCCCAGGCATGTCAGATCACTGGTGTTACCTGGCGTTGTTTGTACTTGCAAATGCAAAACTGCAACCAATATCAGGATTCTTAGGAATTGGGGCACGACTCAAATGATTTCAAAATACTGAGGAGGTCCAATCGGATTACAAAGGATCCTCGTGGTTGGCAAGTTCGGCAAAGAGCCCGCCTTGATATGGGGACCCTCGTCAAGATGCCCTCTCGAACCGCGTGCTCACCATTCAGGGATCGGATCGTGCAGTACTGCTGAGGTGTCGCGTCTCATACAAAGGGGCCCCCTTTTTCTCACTCTCCGATCCCGGTCCGATAGCCGCTTCTTCTTTTCAGCGAGGAGACATCAATCTTTAGGGTCCCCTTTCGGGTGCCATCTGAAAGACCAAAGAAATATCGAGGCTTAGTACCACCAAATGAAATACGCCAATCATGGGTCAAAAGATACAAGTATCTTTATTTTTCTGTACAGAATTCAAAGCAAACAGATAGCTATCTGGCTCCCAACACCTCGCAGTGTGTACCAGCAGACACAGTGAGGGGTGAGAGTGCTGGACATCTTAATATGAGCTATTTTATACCATTTCAAATCATTGTCCAGCCCCTCTCCAAACTAATTATTTACATGCTACGGTTCGTGCCCAGTTCACATAACAAATATTACAATATTGTTCAATGGATATAACAAGTTTGCATGTCCATGAAGATACAATGACAGTATTGGGTTCCAGGCTCATAGTAAGCCTAGTTTCAAGAATGAACACAATATATTACAACCAAAGCACACAGTTTGAGTTTGCTCTACATTGTTCTGCTGTTTATATGAGGATGAGGCTTGTGAGCACAGACAACGCTTGGATTGCAGTTCATACGAGTCACAAGGTTTCTTTGCACAGAACAAACAGTCTCCTCTCGGTCAGCCTAAATGTTGATATAACTCAAAGGTCGTTCGCTCGGCTGCAGTTGAAAACACAGTCCACCATTTTAGGACACAATCAAGAGTTAAAATCAAAATGACGGATAGTCCTTAAAATGGCGGCGAAGTTGATCAGAAATCGGACGCGGTTTTCTGTGCAACGCGAATGGGCTTGGGCCAATATTCATAACAAGGCGGTACTATATGAATACTGTTTAACATCACTACACACAGGCTCTGCAGGCTCCTAACTTGGGCAGTGGGTCATTACCCACAGAGTCAGCCGCCACCTCGGGGCATACCCGCCTCATTGCAGAACCATTGGGTATTAAATTGTCTCATCTCGATTCACTGTTGTACACTATGCCTCAGGTGTTGAGGTCCTGCATCAGCGAATCATAAAGTGCGGTCCAGGCCTTACCATTATTAATAGTCATCAGCACCCTGATGGGGGGTGCTGCCCAATCAGGAAGTTCTGAATGCAGGCTGTATTGTATAGTAGAAGTGCGTGTTCCGAGCAGCCTGGGTTCTGCTAGCTAACGCCTCCTTCCCTGTTCATCCTTCCCTCTCCCATCTTAGCACCCATGTAATTTCCAATGCGGGTGATAAGTGTATGTAATTATTTTAAAAAAGAAACGTACCTCATTGTGTAGCCCGTTGCCGCACCGTGCTTTACTTAAGTGTGTACCATTGTTGAGACGCTTCTTTTAAAAAAAATAAAAAAATTAAATGATTAGCACCTGCATGGAAAACTACCCCGATATTACCCTCGGCAGCAGGCTGACCCTGTTGGTAACAGCACCGCCACGCGCGTTAAGGGACCCTCGCTTCCCACAGGTCCTTAACTTAAGCGGCAGGACATCACTGAGACGGTCGGCCCGCTGTATGGTTTGGTCAGGCATCGCCTGCATGTGCCTGCACATTATAAGGACATTTGCTGTGACACTGCACAATTTGCAGGCTTGGAAGTGGTCAGCAGCACTCTGATGACCTCCTCTTAGACAGAGAAAGATGCTTTTGTGCCCAGTTTCCATCATAGTTGACCACTCCTACACATGCATCACTCAGTACTATGAGCGTTCTTCCCAAATAAACATAGTTTTTTAAAAATAATATAAATTTATGAATCAACACATTCAACAAATGGTGTGGGTGTTTGTTTCGCTGTGCATTAGTTCAGGTGCACCATAAAGGCCTTTTGCTGCAGAGGTCCAAGAGGAAATCTCTTGCATCCCAGTAGAACACACAGGTACTGAAAGCCATACAAAAGAAATGACATTTCATCAAGTACAAAATAGAAAATTAATTGAAGAAACAAAATCTAACAGATAAAATAGACCCAAGCAGAGAAAGTAAAATAAACGCTAAGACGTATACAAATGCTTTACCAATTTTAGAATATTAAGAAAAGGTTTTGCATCAAAAGTCCAGTTTCCATTGAGTCATTTTATTAATTAAAATGTTTGAAACTTTGGCACTAATTATACGTTTTCCGGTATCCCAATGATATTACGGGCGAGATACTGTCAAACTGCACTTACTGTCTCCGCCGCCCGATATCCTGGTATTACCAGGATATTATGGGCGACATAGTGCTGGTAAGTTCCCATTCCCATGGAGTCCCCTAGGACTCCATGGGATGGGATTTACTAAATCACTGGCACCGTTAGTAACTGTGCCAGTGATTCAGGCATGTGTTTGCTGGTAGGGGGCCTGAAACCCCAGCAGATCAGGGTTGCTGGGAGATCCGTGGCCCCCACTGGCAGTGTGCCATTCTGGTAAAAATGCCAAGAAGGAATTACCAGCATTTTTACTGGGCCAACTCACTTGTAAGGAGGTAATTTGTCTAAAAACTGTATTTAGTGAATTCAGTGTGTAACTAACCATATGGAGCACTAGATGGCAGTGTATCTGCTTCTGAGCAAGGTGATTGACAGGCCTTTCTGTTACCAGGGAAATGATGTAATAGGGCAAGTTGAACAGGGTGGAACTTCCTGCTGGTAAATGGAATGGGCTGAGAGAGGGTTTAGCTGGTTGCTCTGTTATCTCATTCAATCCTTAATCATCCACCTGACTGTTTTGTTCTTATCTGATGGATCATAAAAAAGATCACTTTTAAAACCAGGATCTTACTTTTAGAATCATTCTGAGCCCTTGGTAGCTCTGTGTTCAGGTTTATCAGCACTCTGTGGGCACAGATCGAAGAGGCAGTCATGGCACGTGCCACTGCATTTCCTCTTGAAAGAGCCTCCTGCCTTGCAGTGAACCAGTGTGATTTGTTAGCACAGTGTATGAATATTAGGTAGAGGATTGCTGCCATGACTGTCATTTAGCTGCTCTTTTGTATTTGGAATGGGGCCTACATTTTATTGTGAATGCTCAGAGCTGCATCTTAAAGTCCAGTAAATAACTGCTAGAGTTAAGGGATTTTCCTATTGGTGCTGTTTACACATTTCAGTTTGATAGATGCAATTTGCTTGCTTTCCCTTGTTGGCACCTTAAAGTTTACATATTACAGTTATAAATGTGTTTCATAATATTTCATTTCTAAATGCTTACATTGCAAAGTATATTTGTTTTCTGAGTCAATATGTAGAAAGAAGATTTTGGATCCTCTGCTTCTTGTGTTTTAAACAGGGAGGGACAGTCCGTCTGCTGTTGTTCTTGTGTGCAATCTTCCTGCTCGGTCCATCATTTTTGTACAATATATACAATTTCGATTGAATACAAATTAATAATCTCTGAAGCATTTTTAAATTACAAATGTATTTCAATTACTGTCCATAAGCAAGCTTTATATAGTTTCTGGAAGACAAGAGGTTGGTAGGACACTGCTTTGTCAGGGCAGGGAAAGATGTGCCTTGTTTAGGAGTTCTGGGAAGATCATTGGCTATATGTTAAGTGCATCTGTGTCTATATGGGTTGTCTGTGTCTGCATGAGTGCCTGTATGTACGCTGGCTGAGTTCCCATTTGTGCCTGTAGCGTTGTCTGGGGTCCATGTGTATTTGTTGTTTTTTCTGTGTGTATGCATTACAACAACTGCAGACGTATTGGCTTTGTCATTGCGTGTTTAATTTACGCTTGGTCTAACAATGAAGTTGAGGTACCACGTCATATGAAAGCATTAACAAACATTTAAAGCCTATGCACTTGCATGTGAGTTGACCTTCTGCAGGAGTGGGCCTAGTCTACAATGATTCCTTATGGAAATTCAGGATGAACGTAATCGCCCTCAGCAATTAAGGGATCAAACAGGTGCCCACCATAGACCCGTATATGGAAACTCTTGCACTTGAATAAAACCAGGTGTGACTCTTTGACAGAGAATGATTCCATTGTGTATACCTTGTTCATTTAGCAGGGACCAGGTACTTTCTGTAATCAATAGTAATCCCACAAACACCATTATAAAAAGAAGAATTTATTATTACAGGTACTCTACAGTAGGTCAGGAGGCCGCCCCTCGTGCCAAGAGACCTAGAGCTTGAGGTGCTTTTGCCAGAGGTCCAACTGACGACGGGCAAGAAAGATGGAGTGAAGGCTAGGAATGAGTGACCTCATAATAAAAACGGTGATTCTGTTATTTTGGTCTAAGGAAGTGGGTTATGCCATGACTTGTCAAAGGAAGGTTATGATTACATTGATATACATTTTATAAATGTCTTCTTCAAGTCCATGGACAAGAGGTGCCACTTGTGCATGGCTGATGGAAGATTCCGATTTGCATCACAACCAGAGGGGTTCATGTAGATATGGATTTTCGCACAGGAAAGAAGTCTGAACTATTCACACTAATAGCAGGACTGCTGGTATAGAGCTAAATATGTCCCCCAGAATGAAGTCATTGGTGAACGAATGAGGGATAGGCACAGAATTTAAGAAAATTGCTTTTGGTGAAACTATACCCCTGAAACAAATGTAGGACTGGCATTTCAGTGCTAGCCTTGCTTACTCTAAGAACACATATTTCTGGATGAGCAGAATTAGCATGGTAATAGACAAAATGGGATAGGTATGTCAATGGCAGGCGAGTTGCTATTTATTTTTTATATTTGTGCATTTTAGGATGTGCCTAGTGTTGTTATTTATAGACTATGCTATCCATGTGAAAGTACAGAAAGTTTTATTATGGCGGGATTGGACCACATAAAATGGCAGATGTTAAGGAATGATGGGAAAACCGACAGGAAAATAAGCAAATTGGTTGAGAAATGCCTTTTATAGCTCTGAGCATTTCTGCTCGATTTCACCAATAGTATAAAGGGTGAGGGGGATCCCCCTTCTAGTAGTGTTAGACATGTGAATTTATGCATGGTAAGCTGGTGGGTGGAGGGTGGTTTTTTTTATGAACACTGATGTGTTTGCTGGGCTAATACTTAGGGTATAGGTGTTCTCAAAGCTCTCTGGTTTCCCGTGGCCATGCGTGAGAAGGTCATTCAGCTCTGACTTTTTTCCCATTTTGGATTCTGGAACTTGTCGTTTTTTACCCATTTTGTCAGTCCAGAAAAAGTAGATACCCCTCCATAACAGAGGCAATGTATTTTGTTGGCCGAAGACCAACCGCCTCATATGTTTGGTATTAGTAATACAGACTCATAAGCTTGACTGAAGTGCGTCCATTTTGATGTAATAGAAATCGCCATTTTGTTTTTAACTTTTGCTTCTTGCCTTCTGTTTAAACTTCTTTGCTGTAAGCTTATTCTATTCCACTATTACATTGTTGTTCATGCATAGAGCAAGGCCGCAAGATACTTGTTGAAACATAATGCTGGCGACCCAGACAATAATGCCCGGTCTCCTCCCTCACAAATCCTTGGAAGTAAGCAACAAGGCATTTAATCATTACACAGGTGCCAGCTAGTCTCCCCTGCATGCAGGAGCAATGTGTTCTCTAAAACAAAGAATTGTGTCTGCAGGCTCACGAAATTACAAACTGTTGCTAAATAAATGTCTGAAGGTGTCATACTCGTCACAATCGTCAATCATCAAACACAATTCAAAGGAAATACATTATGGGCGGTATTGAATATTTCACCGCTGATTGTAAGATGCTCGGTTTATATATGTAACTGTTGTACAATGCTCCCTCTCTTGCGTCCCTCGGGGTCTGGAGACACACGTCACGGGGCGTGAGACCCAGTTGGCCAACTGAGACTATTTGCTTTGCAATAAACCCTAGCTTTTGGGAATACAACCTCGTGTCTGGCGTATCAGTTCGTGTGTGGTGATTGTGCTTGTTTCCATACGCGAGGGTCCCCTAGGGGCCACTTCAATTTGAAATGTATTAAAACTGCAAGTCCCAGAATGCAAAGCGAAAACAGGAATGGATGGCCATCTTACTCATGGCCACAAGAAACATGAGAGCCCTGGTGTTCTTGATGTCAGTTACTGGCTAATTGGAAAGGTTCATATTTTGATTGCATAGATGGGATCAAGCCACCATAGTTCGTCAGATTATCTAAGGAGGCTGAGTGAAACGCCTGGAATGGAATTTTGGGAGTCAGCTAGTCATGTGGATATTCAGAGAATATAGGATTATGTTTCCTTCATGTCACTTGATGCAGGTTTTGCGCTGAAACATTGCCCAGAAGCATATGCTTTCAGCCATGCTTCAACGTACCTTGTTACGGCAGCCTATTTATTTATTCATTTATTGGACATTTATATGGCACCCATACACAGATGTTTCAGGCACCACAAGACATGAGAGCAGATCTTTGATGAAAAGAACTCGATTTTGGCATGAAGCTAATCTTGGATAAGAGAAGGAGCTTTACATCCATTCCAGGTCGATCACCTGAGTTCTCCCCGTACTACAGAAGGAGCCAAGTTTCCTGCATGAGGAAACAGATTTGTGAAACCGCCGGAGATGCTTTGGAAGGTTTTGGCACCCTTCACCCTCTGCTGCCCCGTCGGACCCCTATTTTCTTCATCGATCAAGAAGGCCTGCGAACGCGCTTTTACCCTTTGGAGTAGTGGGAACAACTAATCTCTGCACCCCCTGCTTACCCACAGAACGAGCCCCTTCTGAAAATGTTCCTGCGCCATCCAGTGAACTGTCCAGCTCTTCCTCAGGGTATCCAGCAGAACCGACACCATCTATAGTTGAAACCCAAGACTGGGACATCGATAGCTTGTTGTCCCTTGCCCTCTCCCACCACATTTTGCAGGCATAGCTCCTCTAGGTCCCGAAATATAAGAGTGCATAATGCTGCCTGCATCTGTGATTCGTGTGTCACGTCCTGTTGGTGACAGCTATTGTAGATGCCTTGCTGTTCTGCTCTCCTGTGCCCTGAAGCCTGCTGCACCAGAATTTTCTTCATGCCTTGTTCAGAAGCTGAAAATAGGCAACTATCCCATCACAGACGATTGTTCTATCCTGCAGCCACTGAGAGCCAGAGCGCTGCAAAACTGCTGGACTCGCACCTACTAGCGACCCTGACTAAACTGGCAAAAGTTGGTGCGGACTGTGCCGAGGGTCGGTGAGTACTTGCATCCATTACCAGTAGCTCCATGGTACAACCAATCCCTTTGATGCACGAATATCCCTTAAAAGGTATTCGATCTTGGCTTGGTTAGCCTGCGCTTTCTAGCTATTTCCACCTTTTGAAAACTGTTCTGCCGCTAAGGGGAGATACTACTGAAATAATGGGAACCAATTCTTTATGGCCACATGCCCCTTCCGGACTTGATACATCATCTTTTCGCTTTGCCAGCGCAATCGTGTGTTTTGACTCACAACTGTACTGTTGAGCCAAGGCTCCCCACTTCTTAGGTCTAGACTCAATAGTTAGGGAACGACTCTGAAGAATTGTCTAATGCTCCTAGTGGGTTAACTCACCCCTTTGTTTACATGTTGCGGCTGTGTTTTACTCCTAAGTCGCATTTGGAAACGTATTGTATATATGTTATATAGTAGAGTTTGTGTGGTAACTGTTTTCATATAACGAAAGTTTACTTGTGTCTATTGGTCCGGCTGATAATAAATGTATAGATGTTTTTCATATACACTTGTCTAAGAGTAGTTTGTGGTTCTTTACTGTGTGTGCTCATTGTGGGCTTCCGATTACTCTTAATCCTCCTGAGACGTAGTCTTGTCTGCCTACCAAGCTACCTAGATTGGTCTGGCTTGTCCAGAAGGTTCCCCTATTCCACGAAGCTAGTGTGGCTTCCTAAACTTCTGCCCACCAGGTCAGAGTTTAGAAATCTATCTTAACACCATGGCTCTTACATTGTTTAGGTGAAAGTAACTAAGGGGAGCATTGGTGGGTGCTTGGGAACGGAGCACATTTGTTTGGAGACAGCAGAGGGATGGTGGGCAGGCTGTAGCGGGGAACAGGAGTAAATGAGCATGTGGACTAAGGACAGGAGGGTGCATCACAAAAAAGAAGAAATTAGGTCAAAGGGTGCAAGGTTCTGGCAAGGGCCCATTACAGCTCTGACGAAGAGTTTATGCAGGGGAGTGAGTGGGTTGGAGGGTCAAAAGGAGGTGAGGGGGATGGTGAAAGGGGGGATTAGCAGGGAAAGGGGGAGATGTCAGACGAAGTGGGCTGAACGAGTTTAAGGGCGTAGCGTCCAGGGGGGTTGTGCATCATAAGTGTGCTGGTGTAGGTTTACAATGGTTTCATTGTGTGGATGCTTGAGACAGTGAAGTTGGTGTTAACAAAAAAGGGGAAAGAAGGTATTGCTTTTGTAAATGGGGAAAGGGGAAAGAGGGGCATTGTTGTGCCCTGTTATGAAGAGTCACAATGGGCAGACACGTAAAGACTAAGAATTGGTGCTGTTTTATCAGGTAATGGGTGGGAGGAAGGGACACCAGGGAAATGAGGTAGGGGGTGGGGGTTTGTGAGAGCATGCGCGGCACGGGAAAATTGAGCATTTTGTTGGGGTTACATTACTGGGGAGGAGGAGGGGTTTGCCACAGGAGGGACTTGGTGAGCAGGGAGGAGGAGCAGGGTTTGAAGTACAGGGAAAGAATGGGGGCGAGCATTAGGTATGGAAGAGGAGGAGTAGCAGAGTGCAGTAAGGTGGTTTGAGTTCAACTACGTGTGGTGCTTAACTTGTCTTTTCTTTCACAAATGCGGCAGGAGGTGGTGTTATGAAGAAGAGAATAAGGGACTGGTGCTGTATGGAGGGTGTCTATTAATGTAGGGGTATTAAGATTTTAGTGCAGTTTGGGTGCAGGGTTTTCCCAGGTGAATTTCGTTGGTGGGGACGGAAGGGGATGATGGCTATTATGATTGTGTATAGCGGTAGGGTGCCCATGGCTGTCGGAGATCAATTGTTAGATATGAAGTTACAGAGGTTCTTTTTGTGACAGTAGTGGGGGGTTGGCCTTCAAGGATGGGGTTTGGGTAGGGACGCTATCCATGGATAGAGGGATGGACCTACAAATGTTTATAGTGGCATTGTGAGCACATTGAAGGGGTGGGTTGGAGGCAAGGAAGGAGGGAGGAGGGAAAATGACAAAATAATTGTTCTTTCAGTTCAGGTATTTTATGTTTGGGTGTCAGGATTTTGGGTGGCTGAGAGTTAAAAACAAAGAAAAGGTGATTGAATAATTAAACAAATGAGTAAATAGAAAGATAATTGAGGGGGCAGAAAGGACACCTTTGGGGAGGGTTTTTCTGAGTGCCAAGGACACGGTTGGTTAAATGATGGTTGGTTGAAGCGAAAGGATTATTATTGCGGTAAGGAGGGTGATTAGTGCTGTTTGAATGGACAGGCTAGCCCGGGGTTACAAGAGAGGGGAAGAGGTAGGGAAGAAGGACAAGTGGTGACTCGGGGAGAGGACATGGATAATGTTTGGAAAGATGTGGGGGAGTTGAAAGGGAAAGGAATATTTAAAGGGAGGGAAAGGGGGGGCAGAAGTGGATTTACCTACATGTTTAACATTTTGTTTAGTCTGTAGGACTGATGGGGCCAGGTAAGTGTAGTTTGTAAGCCGTGGCCTTTCAGATTAAAGCAACCTTTTCCATTAATGGCGAGTATGGGTATTTTGTGTAGTTTAGCCCAAAGGGGGCCCCTGGGTAGCATGCCGTATGCATTGCTCCCTTGGGAGGTTTTGGGTGCTGCACCCCAGCCAACGAGCCGTGCGGGTGGTAGAGTGCCCACACAAGCTATTTATGGGGTGCCAGCGAAGGTTCAGGAACAGTTGGTGGTTAACGTTGTTCTGTTTTGTCTACCCACCCACCCTATTAGCTGTGTCTTTTTCGGTAGTCTTTTCCTTCATGGGGTGTGTGGGGCAGGGGCGGTGATAAATAAGGAGAGTGTTACATTGGGTTTACACTGTACATGTTTGTACGTAATATGGTTCTGGAATGTACACATTCCAGAACCATTTGTATACGTTGAGTTTTCCTGGCAGCGTTATGCTCCGGGGGCTCCTGGAATAAAGCTACTCATTCAATTTTCTACATAAACGTGCCATATCATTTTATTACATTTGGCGACGAGGAGGTACCTCATGGCACAGAGCCCCCGCTGTTCGACTCAGCACCACAGCTGAGCTTGAGGAGCCGCATCCTGCCGTGCCAAGATGGACCCACCAGTAGCAGCACAGTGAGGGGAACTACGGTCGGAGCAGCGGTGAACATACAGTGTCCCGACACATCTTCTGCAAGAAAATGCTGTGTGAGCCGTGTAAATATAATTACTAAATGAGCCACAATAACGCGGCCCAACGCTGCGCGAGCAAGCAGCATTTTATGAATATGAGAGAGTGACTCTTGCAATGGCAATGCTGATTTAGAGTAAAGGACCCAAAGACGTGCCAAAACGTGGCAGACATCTTATAAACAGGAGCATTTACTGTATATGTAACTGTAACTATGGCAACCATGTAAGGAGAGACCAAAAGACATATATACCAGCCATAAGCACTTGAAAACTAAGCACGTAAGCCCAATAAAGACATTGGGCCTCATTACACGTTGTCCGTTAAGGGAATACCGGTACCGGTAAAGAATTACCGGTACCGGTAATTGCCCAAGCCAATTACGACCTTGACTCACCGCTATTAGCGGACCCGGTAAGTACGGTGCCACTAATAGCGGCAAAGCCGTGGGCGTGCGACCCCCAGACCGGAAATAGCGCCATGGCGCTAATATCACGCCATCACAAGCCATGCGTACATGGCATTAGCGGCATGGAAAAGACCCCAAAACCCCTTAACGGCATGGTGCAAATAACGGCATCTAAAAGCACCCGTTAAGAGACCTGAGCAGTGTTCCCATCTGTCACAGATGGACACAATCAGCACAGGTGGAGGCAATGGAGACACGCAGCACAAAAGAGCACACCACACCCCTTCCCACACCCCTTCCCACACCAAGATGGTCCCAATACCACCAGCATGACATGGGCTTCAGTACATGATTGCAGTGCAGCACCAACAACAACAGGCCGCACCAGAGGTGACCCGTAACAGGTACCCATTCCTCACACCATACAGGCGATGCCAGCTATCCACTGAAGAGGTGGCTCCTAACCCCTGTACGGAACCCACAGAACCAGCAGGAAGAGGACTACAATATTGCACGTACCCGTACCCACGTCGTGATAGAGCTGGCATTCGGCCTTCCAATGACAGTGCGCTGGTGCCTAAATGGCCTGGGTGAGGCTCTGCTGTACGGCCGTGACAAAGTGGCAAAGACAACCATGGCATGTGTGGAGCATCATAAAATGTGCATCTGATGGAATGTGCCTATGCCACTTGACATTGACATGCAACCACCAGATGAGGATGATGTGGATGGGGCTGAGTATGGGTGAAATGCTCCGGCAGGACATGCAAGAGGCGATGTCAAGGAGGCACACGATGTGCGTCAGCATCTGAATCAGGAATTTCATCAGGTACAAAGGTGAAATTACATGGATGGAGATGGGTATTGTTGCCCTGGTGCACGTTTCGAGGCCCACAAAGGGCCCTGTCCACAATAAATGACACATACACAATGATGGAGACGACGCCTGGTTTTCAACTTCAGAACAGTGTATTGTGAACAGAATGTGAAATAAATGTGCATGACCCCAACTTTGCAAACGCCCCTTCCCTCCTCCCCCCACAACACCCTCAAATACACCCTTTCCCCCCTCCCCCCACAACACGATCAAAAACACCCCCTCCCCCCACAACACCCCCATGTGAGCCTTATAGTGTCTACGTGTCCCGCTCCACATGTGCCACCTAGTCCTTGCTGGACCTAAGCCACAGGGCTTCCTCCACCATTGGGTGGTTGTGACGTGGGGCGCCTCAGGTTGCGCAGAGAGCGGCGCAAGGGGCTTGTCTGCTGGGAACTCGAGGAGGAGGAGGTGCCCGGTTGATCCGGTGTTGGTGATTGGTATTGCCGCTCCATGATGTCCCCAATACGTGTAATGGCCTGGCGGAGTTGGCCCATTTCCTGGCAGATCCTGTTAGTGCAGGCATCAATGGCCTCCCTTGTTTGGCCTGCATATTTGCTGAGGTCATCCCTCAGACGGCCTGTCTCAGCCACATGCTGGGCGACCAGCGCAGTAATGTCTGCCTGCCTCCGGCTGATGGTTGCAAGGTCAGGTTGGGTGGTATGTGATGTTGGGCTGGCTGCTGCGTCCTGGTCCCTGCTTCCGGCATCAGGTGAGGACACCTGAGGGCTCCATGCCCATTCAACGGTGTGGGTGTCATGTGCTCCATGGCTAACTGATCTGGACGTTGCCCTTGGACTTTCCTCAATGGACCGTGTCGGGCTGGGGGAATGGCTTTGTTCTAGAACGTCAATTGCGTCCTCCTCATCAGTGAGCAGTGCGGTGGCTGCTGACTCACCAGTTGAACTGGTGGCAGTGGAGTGCGTGCCCTCCATGTTCATTTCACCTATGATGGGGCACACTGGCGTGGGTTCAGCAATAACAGCAGCCGTGCCCTCAGGCTGTGTGGAACTGGTGCTCCTGCTGCCTTTGGGCCTCTGCTGATGGACACTCCTGTCAGTTCCCCTAGAGGTGGTGGCGGTGTCACCTTTCTCATTCATCCTGGCCTTTTTGGCTGCTGGGGTGGTACGTGTTGCAGTACATGTGCCTTCAGTGTCTGTCGGTGATCCTGTAGAGGACAAAAATAGGGTATATCATCGTTAATGGTTCTAGGTGCCTTATGCAGAATGTTCACGTCATGCTGCTCTATGCATTGGGACCTCTTTATCATTGATTCTAGTAATGGGGATGTCGGGTTGGTCATGCATGGATGGGCCTCTGTTGCACGTGCATATGGTGATGCATGCATGTATGTGTGTGGCTGGATCAATGGCCTGGTCATGGACACATATTTGGGGGACCCCTCACCCTTCACTGTGCATTGTTTGATGTATACACTCACCTCCATCGGATGAAATGGCCACACCATGCTCCATATCTCCGACTCCCTCAATGGATTCGACTCCAATTGTGGAGGCACATGTCTCCTCCCACTCCTTCAGCTTCAAAGGAGAATCTGCGCCACCTTCTGTGGCCATTGCCAGGTTACGGTTGGCCGTTAGTATGTTCCGCACACGGACCCGGAGGTCGTCCCACCTCTTGCGGCAGTCCTTGATACTGCGGGTGGTAGTGCCCACTGCACTGACTTTGCAGGCGACTTCGGCCCAGATGGCCTTTTTCTTAATGATGGCCCCCCACTGCATATCATTGGCGAAGACAACTTCTGCATTAGCTGCAAGTGTCCCGGTCAGCATTGTCAGCTCCTCATTTGAGAATTTTTCTTTCCGCTGACGATCTGCAGCTTTTATTAGGGCCTTGGGCATCTTCGGGCTTTCCTGGATGATTTCTTGTCAGAGTTCTCCAGAAAGAGGTCCTGGATGCAGAGAAGGGCAATGGATTGTGTTTTTAAAGATGGCCGCCGTGCTCTTTCCCGCTCCTGTGCGATGACGCTATTTCCGGTTCTGCTTTTTTACAGTGACCGCTAATAGCGGTGACCGCTATTTGCATGTAGCGTGGGGGCGGAGGTGCTATCAGCACTTTGGTCGAAGCCGGTAAGGGGCATTCTGGGGACTTTTGAGGCATGGCGGTACGGACATTTACGGCATGGCGCTATGCTCGTGTCCACAAACTCGTAATGGAACGCTATTAAGGCCTCTTGCTAGGGCGGTCACGCTAATAGCGCCATGCCATAAAATTCCGATTTTTACCGGACAACATGTAATGAGGCCCATTGTATGGAATGTATATCCTACAGGCAGAATTAATAACACCAAAATGTTTTAGAGAAATCTAATGCAAGAAACTTATATCTACAGTGGACAATTAAAAAAAAAGAAAAAGGAAGGAAGAAAGTAAAAGGAGTCATGTAAAAGCAAAGACATGATAAACCAGGAATTTTCATCCAGGTAGACATTGTAATTTTAAAAATTAAAAGACAAGTAAGGAAAATAAGAGAACCAAGAAAGAACAAAAAAAATTAAAAATAACCCAGACTCCAACTCACGTGATAAGCTTATCTGCCTACCATCATGCAGCATATTACAGCACTGATGCAGTTTCTCCCACTTCCTGGGAATCCTACATGCCCGTGGGAACAGCTGGTTGATGGATTCCAAGTTTACTTGAGTGCAGTTGGGGACAACAAATATAACGATGATCTCAAAGAAGCCACTTTATTGAACTGTATTGGGCGGAAGCTTTAAGGATTTTCAGGGCACTCCCTGATCTGGACGGCGCAGAAGGAGGCTCCGGTGACAACAATCGCAAATTTGAGTGTTCACTAGGTAAATTAGCTAAACATTTTGCCAACAAAACCAACGTGGTGCTGGAAAGGTACACAGTTTTTTCAAGACGTCAATTGAAAGGTGAATCAATAGACATGACAATTCACTGGTTTGATGAGGAATATCTGAGGGATCAACTAGTAGTAAATGTGGTCGATTCATGCATACAACAAAGACTGTGGCAAGCCAAAGATCCATCATTAGAGCAAGCAGTAGAGATTGCCAGGGCTATGGAACAGGGTGATAGTTGCATGAAAGAAAGTTTTGACAACAATGAAGATAAAGAAATCAAGATGGTCCAGCAGGATGTAAGGGAAGACAATGAAGAATCCTTAGTGGCAATGGTAAGGAGAATGACCACTAATAATTCCAGAGCAAACTCCAGGAGGGTGAGAGATACTACATACAGAAACCAGAGCCAAAACCATTGTCAAAAATGCGGCTGGTATAAGCACAACGATACTGAAAAAGAATGCCCTGCTGCAGCTGTTGAATGCTACAAATGTGGTCACATAGGCCATTTTGTCAAAGTGTGCAGGAATACTTGCGGAAGAGGGGGCAGATTCAATAGATACTCCTTCAATAGACTGCCAAGAAACATGGTGAGAGCGGTTGAAGAAAACCCTGGACCTGACAACATGCTAACTATCAGTAGTGAAAGTGCATGGCACGTACAGATACTCACAGTCACTTCAATAGAAGAGAATAATGGACCATGGGTGAATATGCAAATAAATGGAATATCCTTACCCATCATGGTAGACACTGGGCCACCATACACTATGGTTGATGTCAACACATTCGTCGAGGTGCTGTCCGGCAACATGCAAGAGATACAATGTACTGGTGTGAGAGCAACCGGGTATGGAAAAACCCCTATAGATATCATCGGATGTACCTCGGTAAAGTTGTGTTTTCGTGACAGGGAAACATATTGTAGACTGTACATAGCAAAGAATGGTCCATCCGTGGTGGGATGGGAAGTACAAGCTGCCCTATGTGTCAGGATCCATCCTGGGGAAGAAATTCCCATCCTGAGTGTTTTAAAGGACAATGATGACATTAGAGCTGCACTTGCTAAGTAGTTTCCCAAGGTGTTTAATGAGACAATTGGACTGCTGGAGGGTTTTCAAGGCAGGATATTTCTTAAAAAGGGAGCAATATCCATAACACATAAAGTAAGAGGTATTCCCATCGGCACAAAAGAAGCATTAAAAGGAGAACTCTCTAGGTTGTGCGAACAGAATATAATCGAACCCATAGAAAGCTCAGAATTGTTGGCCCCTATAGTGTTGGTGAAGAAATCAGATGGGACCATAAGAATGTGTGCAGATCTGAGAGATCTTAACAAAAACATCTGGATAGATAGAAACCCTCTTCCGAATATAGGGGAGTTGTTGACGACCATGAAGCCAGCCACATTTTTCACCAATCTAGACCTATCCTCATCTTACTACCAGATAGCTTTGGAAAAGGAGTTCAAGAGCTTAACATCATTCGTCACTCCACTTGGAGCCTTCAGATTTAAGAGAATGCCATTTGGCCTTGCTTCGCCTGCGGCAGTATTCCAGAGATTGATGTCATTTTTATTTGGAGGTCTTGAAGGCATATATTGCTTCCAATATGACATTTTGATATCTGCCAACACATAGGAGGAACATGATGCAAAATTAATGGGAGTGTTGCAAGTAATTCAAAAGAGTGGACTTACTTTGAAACTATAAAAGTGTAAAATTAAGTGTGATAAAGTATCGTATTTGGGCCATTCTATTGATGCCAAAGGTATTAGTCCCAAGAAATAATTGATGAACACTATATTGGGTATCTCTGAACCAAAAAACATGGACCAATTAAGAAGTTTTTTGGGTATGATGGAGTATTACTCTAAATTTGTGAATGATTACACCAGTAGGACCAAAAACATGAGAGAACTTATGAAAAAGTCCACAAAATACGTATGGTCAGTTGAGTGCAAAGGCGAATTTGAGCAGATAAAAGCCACAATCAATGAGGCACCAACGCTGGGGATGTTTGACTGCAAGGCAAAAACCATAATCTCAGTGGATGCCAGTAAAATTGGCTTAGGGGGTGTGTTAGAACAACTTCAAGAGAAAGGTTTAGTCACAATTGCATTTGCATCAAGAGTCTTGAGAGGTGCAGAATTAAACTACTCTACGATAGAGAGAGAAGCCTTGGGAGTAAAGTGGATCTTAGAACATTTTAGGAACTTGGTGTGGGGGTTACCCATTCTCCTCAAAACTGATCATAAGCCACTAGTACATGTACTACAATCCAAGACACCACATCTGATATCACCAAGGATTAGGCGATGGATTTTGGATATAATGCAGTATAATATCTGCATATGCTATACTCTGGGCAGACTAAATCTAGTGGCTGACTGTTTCTCCATGTTGCCATGGGATTGTGGAAACATGAACGCTGAACCAGAGAAAGAGTTGGTGTGTGATGACATCATTGCTACCATAAACCCTGGCATAACAAAAGAAGAATGGAAGAACATGGCTGATATTGACCCAAAGTGAATCTCAGGGAAGCCATTACCAGCGATTGGAACAACTATGACCAAAGTTTAGGAGATTATGCTCAAATCAAAGAGGAGATATCGATGGATGCAGAACACATTTATAGAGGAGATCAGATCATCCCTCCAACGAAATTAAGAGACAAGATCTTTACTTTGGCCCATGAAGGACACTTAGGAAGAAGCTTGACCAAGAGAAGAGTAAGAAGTAATTACTGGTGGCCTGGTATGTGGAGGGATGTGGAAGAGAGTGTCAGGAACTGTACCGCTTGTGCTACAAGTGATAAAGTAAAAAATGTGAGCAAAACACCATTACATCCTGTAGAGATTCCCAATAGAGTGTGTTCAAGATTAGCGATTGATATCAAGGGACCATTTGAAAATCTTGATGCTATCAAAATATATATTGTAGTTCTGGTAGACTACACATCGAAATGGGTTGAGTGGGGAGTTGTGGAAGGGAGTATCTATGCTGAGAAAATGTTGAACTTTTTGACTGAGATTTTCAACAGAGAAGTGTACCCCAAAGAAATAGTTTCAGACTCAATTTACCTCACTAGAATTTCAGGTATTTTTAAAAGAGAGAGGGATTGTACACATAACCACATCACTTTACCATCCCATGGCAAATGGATTTGTCGAGAGAATGAACAAATATGTGAAGAGTGTGATTCAGTTGGCTGTAGCCAATTCACTTCCATGGAGGGGGGCTCTCAAGGAGGCTCTTTGTACTTATAGAACAACTTCACATTCCACCACTGATGTAGAACCATTTACTATGATGCGCGGCAGACTGGCATCTAATCGGTTGAGACCTGCATGGAGGTTCATGGATACAAACAAAATGCAGTTCAACATTGAACAAGTCATAAGGAGAGTAAGGGAGAAACAGGCAAAGTACAAAGAATATTATGATCGCAGAAACAGAGTTAAAGAGAAGATAATCAAGGAAGGGGATTGGGTTTATATCAAGGAACCTAAGAAAACTTTGAAGGGTGAATCCAAATTCAGATCACCACAGAGAGTACGTAGTTGTTCTGGTAAGTCAGCTGTGTAGGAGGATGGGACGATGTGGTCTTTGGATGACATTGTGAGGGTGGAAAAAGATTTCAGTAGGCCAAGCACCAGCAAGTATAACACTCAAGTGGCAACGGACCACATGGACAGCAGAACACAAGACAGAGACCATGGCATAAGAGACGATGTGGTAGGAAGTGAGAGTGAAGTTCCTAATGGCGTACTTTCCAAGAGAAACCGCAAGATGATCCAGAATTTCAACAATTACTATATATACTATTAGGATGTTTATCCACTTTCGGAACCCACATGTATCCTTTTGTTCATTTCCAGTTAACTTGTTACCTACCTGTTTTGGTTTTTATTCCTGTCACATTTCATGATTATTATTCATTTAATTTTCTTTTATCAATATAAGGAAGGGGGGTGTTACATTGGGTTTACACTGTACATGTTCATACGTAATATGGGTATGGAATGTACACATTTCAAAACCATTTGTATACCTTGAGTTTTCCTGGCAGCGTTATGCTCCGGGGGCTCCTGGAATAAAACTTCTCATTCAAATTTTCACATAAACATGCCATAGCATTTTATTACAACATCGTTCTGTTTTGTCTGCTCAGCCACCCTATTAACTTTGCCTTTAGGGTAGTCTTTTCCTTCAGGGGGTGTGTGGGGCAGGGGTGGTAATAAATAAGGAGAGGCAGTGTTTTTTGGGGGACAAGTCAGGGCGGCAGGGGGCAAGGAAGCTTTTGTACTGTGGTGTTTCTTTGTTGCTGATGTGGCAGGTCAGCCGGGCTTACATTGAAGAGGAGAGTGGTGGTGAGCTGGGGGTATGAGGATCTTGGGGAGATTGGGGATATTGGAGTGGTAGCCAGGGACGCAGTTGGTTAAATGATAGTTGGTTGAAGCGAAAGGATTATTATCGCAGTAAGGAGGGTGGTTAGTGCTGTTTGGACGGACAGCATAGCCCGGGGTTACAAGTGAGAGGAAGAGGTAGGGAAGAAAGACAGGTGGTGGCTCGGGGAGAGGACATGGATAACGTTTGGAAAGATGTGGGGGAGTTGAAGGGGGAAGGAATATTTGAAGGGAGGCAATGGGAGGGCAGAAGTGGGTTTATCTACATATTTAATGTTTTGTTTAGTCTGTAACGCCGAGGTGCCAGGTTAGCGTAGTTTGTAAACTGGGGCCTGTCACATTATAGCAACCTTTTCCACTAATGGTGAGACTGGGTATTTTGTGCAGTTTAGCCCAAAAAAGAGAGTGCAGGTAAATGCCTTTCATGCTGCCCCATCTGTGGTAGAAACACATATACTGTTTCAATTACTAAAGTAGTGTTGGGCAGGGACATCATTTCACCAAAATGCCTGGGGTAGCGGAAGTGACATCACACAACCCTTGACCTCTGATGACATCACATGAAGTGTTGTCATTTGACCCCACCCCGAAGTGACATCATGGTTATCAATGGAATGCTACCTTTCATCCCTTGACAAAATAGGAAGTGGCATCACATAGCATTGTTCCTAACAACACTACGAAAAAATATGATTACGATATCACTGTAATGTGATATACATTACATACAAGAATGGATCACCATATGTATCGTTAATATCAGTGTGTATAGGCCCATATAACCAAATTACTGTGAATGCAAGCAGACATCCAAGGCCAAATGATAAGGTGTGATTAAATTGCACTTACGCTTAAGCGCTTTATATAGAACAAATATTAACAAAATATCACCCAACCTGGGTTGGTACTCATTTATCAACTTCAGAAGGATGAAAGGCTGAGTTAGCCTTGATGGAATTCGAACCTACAGATCACACACACATTGCAGCAGAAAGCGCTGAACCCACTGAGCTATCTTACCAACTATAGCCATTTTACCGGCTATAGAAAATGAGCAATTACATGTCTGAATTTTCTCAAAATCAGAAAGCAAATTACACTCTGTAGTGGATACCATTAAACTGGTAACTGAGATTTCACAGCAGACAAGTTCATCTGCAGGTCTAGAGCAAAGCTGGCCACATGTCAAGCCTGTGTGGATCTCCCTTTCAGGCTTCAGAGGTTGGCAAAATAAATACCATTGGGAGGGTTCATAACAGTGTATTAAAGAATTTAGAGTAGTGCAGGCAAAGCACAGCACTCACACAGCATCCCGTACTCAGGGCTCTCGTTACCTCATAGGTGCAAAGAAACATCCTGAACGAAAGATGGGCACATTACAACAAAGCATTCATTGTGGTCCAATGATATCACAGGCCACTTGATGTGCTATTGTCAAACATTTCTACACTGTATATAAGCTTTTAGGCACAAAGATTTTGTAAAGTGACTGAGGACCATTGTCTGTGCCCACTTCGTGAACTGCATACTTGATAAGGCCATGGTGCTGTGCCAATGATCAGGTGTGTTGCTCCAGTGACCAAAAATAATTTCAATGTGGCCCCACTGGGAAATGGTGCTACAACAGCTTCTACCATATGTTAACTCCAGTGGCCAGGAACTGCAAGGTGACCCCGCTGGGAAATGTTGCTCCAGTGGCAAATAACTGTAAGGTGGCCCTGCTGTGAAACAGTGACCAATTCTTCATGGTGGACCCTCTGGGAACTGCTACAAATCTTTGTATCTCATTTTCCAGGGGCCAAAATACTTAAAGATGGCCCCACTAATGCTCACTACTATTTCAGTGGCCAAGATGCTTAAAGTGGCCAGAATCTGTAAGGTGGCCCACTGGGAAATGCTGCTCCAGCGGCCAAATAACTGTAAGGTGGTCCCGCTGGGAAACACTGCCCCATGGCCAAATTGTAAGGCGGCCCCACTGGGATGTGCTGCTCAAGTGGCCAAAAACTGCAATGTGGCCCCACTGGTACTCCAACTGCTACTACAGTTACCTCCCGCCCCCAGCTGCCTCCTTCCTGCCATGTGTTAGGAGGATAAGGACGCCAGACAGTATAATAAAGGTTATTTATTAAGTTTGAACAGCAGGCAGCAGACACTCCTGCTGGGCCAAGATACAACTCTAAACTGTCACAGTTCGAATCTGCACGGGAAAAACTGGAACACAAACATAATACGTAATAAGGAATGCACATACATCACAATGAACCTAGGGAACGAAATACGAGTGAATTCAAATGAACTTAACACACCTCCCTCCTTTCATGCAAAAGAAAACTCAATAATAAAATCATTCAAGGTAAAAGTCATTGAAACGGTTGGGTATTTTCCTTGCCCTTTTGTTGGATGTTTCAATGTTGAAATCTGTATTTCCAGTATTTTCCTTGTCAGATTTCCATAACCCCTCTCCCTGTTCCTCACTGATCTCACAATCCACTTTATCCTCATTCAACTCTTCACCACCAGGAATAGATGTACTTTTGACCAGTTTGGATATTGACCAGCACTCACCGCCCTCATGTATGCCCACACTACCACGTATGGCTGTAATCTTTTTAGGACCCAGAAACTTGCTTTCCAAATATTTCAGCCCAAAACGTGGATTTCTTATCAATACTGAATCGCCCAGTGCATACCCCACATCCTTGACCTTGAAAGTGGAATTGAACATTTGCCTGTATTCATTTTGGGCATCAGCAATTAACCTCATTATTTCCTGCCCGTCTACTTCCACACGTCCAGAAGCTCCTAACCATCCTGGGCACAGCCTTGTGGCTGGTTGTCTGCCCTTCAACGACACAAACAGTGAGACTTTGGTGATGGAATGCAGTGTCGTGCGGTAGCTCCAGACCATTTCTTTGAACAGCTCAGACCAATCCAAACCAGAACAAAGCGCCAATTGTATACCTCCCTTAACAAACCGGTTAGCTCTTTCTACTAGCCCATTTGCCCTAGGATGGTACAAGACGGTTCGCAGATGTTTAATGCCAAAGCGCCTCTAGAACTCCTACATTCTATCTGAGCAGAATTGCACTCCATTATCTGTGATAATCTCCATGGCAAGACCATCTGAAGTTTAGCCCCTTTTTCAAAAGATTTCTCAAAGGCGAGAAGATGGTGGCAAACTTATCTACAAATTTGTGGTAGAATTCTGCCATACCCATGAAAGATCTAAGTTGGTCTTTATCTGTTGGGACAGGCACCCCACAAATACTCTCTACCAAATTGGCTTTTGGTGACACCCCTATGTCCTAGATACTCCACCTCCCTGAGTGCAATTCTACATTTCTTTCTCTGTACCGTAAGTCCAGCTTCTTTCAACCTCTGCAACACGCTTCTCAACACACCATTATGTGCACTTTCAGAATCAGCATAAATTAATATATTATCCTGAAATACTGTAACATTATTAAGGGCCTTTGAGTACTTCCTCCATAACCCTCTGGAACACTGAAGCAGCTGATGCCAAACAAAATGGCATTCATATGAACTTGAAAGTGCCTTCTGTGGTGACGAAAGCTGTGACATGTTGGCAGTTATTAGACAGCAGCACTTGGTGATAAGCTGCGGATAGGTCGATCACTGAAAACCAGCTGGTGTCATGATCACAGGCCAGTTCGTAGGTTAATAGTATTCTTAAGGGTTAATTCCAGGCAGATAGTGGTGTTGCCCGGGGATAGACAGGTAATTTCCATTTGAATCAATAGGACTTCCTGTTTTCCTGCAATGGCCGCCTCATTGCGCCATCCAGAGACTACTCTCACAGGTCTAGTCTATTTCAGTATTTTCCTATATATTGCAGGCTCACCTGGAGACTCGCGCTTCGCGTCGTTGACTGCTTGCAGTACTAACGCTTACCGCGGTCTCTCAGGAAGTTCCTCAGCTGTTTCCAGTCAGAGCCCTTTCCCTTGCCCTTGCCCGTAAGTTTCTACTCATTTCTTCTTCCCCGCCTCCCTTCCATTTAGTCTAGTTCCAGCCCCTTACATTTTAGTCTTTTTTCCGTCGTGTTGTGAAACTTCTCCTCAGTGAATACCGGCAGGGATACTGGAACAATTCGCAAGTATTCTTTTGTGGTGTTGTTGTAATTGCGAAGGTTTAGTCTCTAATATTCTTATGCTAGTCAGTGTTTCTTTTTGTCGCCGTTTTCGCGGCGAATTTCTAGTCACAGTTGACAGTTGTAACTGCCCGCAAGGAGCGCACGCAGCTGTGGCATTATTATCAGAGCTGCTAGTGTTTTCAAGAGGCGCTCCTCTACTCGCTGAGTCAAAAATATAATTGTCTGCGTGTTGTTAGTTTTTTCGAGTGGAGTTGCCTCTGACATTTTAGGCATTGTTTTTCAAGCTTTTGTGTAATTGCAGTTGATATTAAAATAACGAAATTTCTCCTCAGCCAAGTTGATAAATGTAAATTACCTGCACATCACTCGATAGTCAATTCCTTATATGTATATTTTCTGAGGCATTAGGTGGAGGGTTGTTACACTCACTACCGTTGGTCATTATAGGGTTAATCCTTTTTTCCTTAAACTTCACTTAGGTATTTAGGATAAGGGTGACTAGAGTTAGGGTTTACCTCATGTTCTAGAACTCTCTAGTCATCTTACCCCCCTTTTAGTGTTGCTGCCTCCATAATACCAACATTCTTCAGGACTTGCGCCCCTGTGTGAAAACAGGATGGAGAGCTCATAAAAAATAATAATCAGGTGAGCCTGGGGGTATACTTGGGGACTAAAATCCTAAACAGTTTGTTGAAAGAGAAATTCCCAAGGGGTGGATATTAAGGAAAGTTATTGTTTGATGTTTCCACAGTAATTCTCTGTTCCTTGAAGAAAGGATTGGTAAAGATCTCTCAGGGCGTTCCCGCAGAGTTCAGGTAAGCGTTACAGCTGGGTTGTCCTAGGGTAGCTAGAGTCTCCGATATTACGTGCAAAGTCTCAAACTACCATTGCTTTTGGTGACAAGTACTACAGGAGAGAGCCACTCAGTGCCGTCAATACGCTCAATGACACCTGATGGATCAAATCATCAAGTTCCTCTCGCAAATGTTGTCTTAACTTCAGAGGCACTGGCCTCACTTTGTGCACCACAGGTTGTGCGCTCTTTTTCAACTTGATGTTATGCTTAAAGTTGTTCAGTTTTCCCAGGTCTGAAGTGAAAACTTCAGGGAATTCTTTCGACCATTTGTCTTCAATTTCTGAGATGGTCATTGGCTCTGCGGCACTCACCTGGATGCGAACCCCAGTTTTCTTTGTTTGTCCCAACCTAAGGGTGATGCTCCCTTTTTGGCCACTAATATTTCTGCAGAGCATTCTCTTCCTCTATATGACACACTCCCATGAAATTCACCAATTAGAGTAATGGTAGACTCCCCATAGCCACAAGGTTGAACTTTGGCAGGAACCAGAATTTCAGGATCTTTGCAAAGCACAATTCTGAATGTGTCTTCAGAAATTATTGTCCATGGAGAGGCTGAATCCACTTTCATCTTGAGGTGACATCCATCAACTAAGAAATTATCAACTGGCCCTTTAATATAGCCTGAGACAGCATAGATTTGAAATATGTGTTTGGTGTTTCTTTCTTGGACCGGTGGTCCTTCCAATGTCCTGGTAGAAGGTTGGTTGTTCATCTGGTTGCCTATATCCTTCTGTTCTATCGCATTTATTGAGGATTCTTTGCGCATATTCGCAAAATGTCCTTTGCGCTTGCATCTGAAATAGTCCGCAAATCTTGCTGGGCATGTGGGATAATTGGCCGAGTGTTTGGGGTTTCCGCACCTGGAACACCTTTGATTCCACCACTCTCTTCTGCCAGTCATTCTTTTCTTTGATGCCACCGCACACACGCTTTGTGCAGCACTTTGTGAGGTTTGCTTCTCAATTTTCATAACCCTCATATATTGGGAGGTCTGCTCAATGCTGCGGGTGAGTGCTATGGCTTGTTCTAGAGACACATCTTTAGCAAGCAATTTCTCTTGTACTCTAGGACTATTTGTACATTGAACCAGTTGATCTCTAATGAGAGAGTCAGTCAGGTCGCCGAAGTCACACGTGTGGCTTAAAGTCCTCAGAGACGCCACATAGGATTCCACAGATTCAGCATTGTCTTGGGCACGCTGAAAAAACTTGTGTCTCTCGAAAGTTATATTCTTTTTTGGTTGAAAGTGTTCTTCAATTTTCTTTATAGCAATGAGATATTCATCTGCATCACCAGCACCCTCCCCGGCGATAGGTGTGAGACCATAGAACACAATGCGCCCCTCTGGACCCAGGTTGTGAAGCAGTAGAGCTTTCTTTCTGGCAGAACTTTATCTGTCACCTCCAATAGCTACTATGTAATTCTCAAACATGCAGATCCATCTGTCCCACCTCACCGGGGGGCGACCTGGTTCAGTGAAAAAGGGTGCAGGAGGAGGAATTGCTGCAGCCATACTACTTATCCTAACACAGAGTGCTGCTGTGCGAAGGACTTCCAGTAGAACAGAATTCTCTGTAGCTTGATAATTATGCTTGACACTTGGTTAGAATGTCTGGGTACAGAGCATTGATTGGAATGAGAGACACTGGTAATTCAATAAAGTAACCTTCCATCTTGTGGCAGTGACTATGACATCATAATGGATGCTCTATTTAAACAGTAGAACCTTTCCCAGGCCATGTCACTTGAGTGGAATGTTCTGTGGGAATTGCTACAACTGAGCGGAACGCTTTGCAAGAAGATCAACCTTATTAACGTCACAATGAGATGCAGTTCCAATGAATGTATGTGCTCCGCCCGCCGTGCCAGAGTAAACAAGCTGTGGTTGCCAAGCAACGCTCTGGAGGCGGAAGCAAGCACCAACAGAAAGCTTGCGTGTGACAGCTGATCCCGCCCACACGTTGCGTAAGTGCATGGTGGAGGGAAAGCGCCAGTGCTTTAACGGCCTTGCGTAAGCAGGATTGAGAGCAAATAAGGCGCGCGAGCCGAGTTTCCCAAATGGTTCTTCCCCAGTAATGCGGCACCCCTCTGACCTGTGACCACATGGGATAGCGGTGTCTGCTGCATGCGTTGGTCCAGATACTTACTTGTTCAGTCTCCCTCGCACGGCTTTGTCCGCAGGGACTGGGGAAGAGAGGTTGGGTCCACTTCCAGCTGGGGTGAAGCGGGGCGGGTGAAACGCTCAGGAGCCGCTCCCAGTGGGTAGAGCAGCGTGGGTAGAGCGCTCAGAGCCCAGGCTCAAGGTCCTGACCACTGCTGCATGAGTCACGCGAGACGGGAAGCAGGATGCAGCCGTGCACTCTGAGTTATCCTCGTCACCAGTGTTAGGAGAATAAGGACGCCGGACAGTATAGTAAAGGTTATTTATTAAGTTTGAACAGTGGCATGAAACACTCCTGCTGGGCTAAGATTCAACTCTAAACTGTCTCAGTTCGAATCTGCACGGGCACAGACTGGAACACAAACATAATACGTAATAAGGAATGCACATACATCACAATGAACCTAGGGAAAGAAATACGAGTGAATGCACATGAACATAACACCATGCAACTGCTGTGGGGATATGGGACAGGGGTCAGCTCACCTTTGGGGGCGAGGGGACGGTGGATGTCCCCTGCCCTGGTCTCACTGCTCCCTTTCTTCCTTCAGGCACTGCTTACTGTGGACAGCTGTAGGTTCCTGGCCTTTCCCTCAAGCCAGCTCGTCGCCAGTGTTGCAGGGTGAAATGAAAGGTCTGATACTCTGGTAAGGGAAGTGAACTTCTTTACCAAGTTCCATTGACAAGGTATATACAGCAGGTAAGTCCAAAGGTAAGTAAGTAGGAAGGTACACAGGAGACATCCACCTGCCTCCTCGCTCACAGGCTGTTTCACTCCAACTGACCTCATGGAGCTTACAGGGGCACTCACACCACAACATTCCATAGGCATAACATTCCATCAGGCATTCTCTCAGGCAAGCCTTCATGCAGGAACAAGGCAGGGAGCACAAGACCCAAAAAAGGACCTTCGCGCAAAGCAATTTTATTCACAGGGCACTTTCCTTGCTCAAAGAGGTACTGCACTCACTTTGCCCCCTAAATGAGCCCGGCAATGAGTGTGTCCTGCCTCCGGCCACTTTCTCATCATACACGTTGCTACCACACTGCCTCCATTTGGGGCAAAGCTCCTCTTCTTCTTTTACAAGTTCCTCATCACATCAGCCCCAAAGAGAGTACACAGTAGAGTGCCCTCAGTCTAGGATCCCATCCAGTTTTACACATTGTTGAATCGCAGGTTACACAGAGCATACACAAAAGACAAAACACTCAATTTATCATTGTTTTGTAGTGTCTGGTGTCATATTGTAGCCAGTTAATCAGGAGACACTCAGACACTGTTATACATAAATATGAAGACTATTTATTGTTACAAGGTTAAGTTATAGAAATGGGACTAGGGAGCTATGTAATGTACATCCACCTCAGTTGCTCTCCCATCTAGTCTGTCCCCAACTGCCACTGCTGAAACCTTATCGCACCACAAGATTCCAGCCCAGGGAAACATTCCTAGATTTGCATTGACACACCAATGCAAGTGCATACCACACATCCCCTTTGTTATTATTTATTAAAGGAACATATCTTTATCAGAGCATACTCCTCACTAGCCTAAAGTAACTCACCATCCATAATGTCAACAACATCTCACTACACTCGCCAACCACCATGCTACCAACATCTCACTACACTCGCCATCCACCATGTTAACATCTCACTACACTCACCACCCATCATGCTAACACCATCTCACTACACTCACCACACTCAAAACCAAACAAACATCAAACACCGCACACTTACTCCCAAGGAACATATAATAGTGAGAAAAGGAAAAAAAAGCCACAAAGAACACAAAGAACACTGAAAACACACGCAACTGCCCAAGAGGCAGAACGAGAAAATAACACATTGACAGGGTTAATCAAGTCCCATCAAAGTGGTGAACACAGAAAAATGCATGCATGTTTTCACTTTTGCGCAATCCATAAATACATGTGTAATCTCATTCAATCCCATTCATCCCGTCCCTACTGTTTAATAGAAAAATAAATTATCTGGATCCTTATAAACATCTGGGCGAAAATACAGAATGGGTGTCCCCTGCCTTTTCATACATCAGGCATATAACCAAAACATGTATACATTCCATTTGGCTTCATCTACTAAACACCAAATGCTCTCCCATAAATCCATTTGGATGCCCATACACAATAACATTTCACTTGGCCTCACATCATTTTTCTATAGACACTCTCTCATTCCATTGACCTCATTTCACATACACTTTGCACAATCTCTCATTTCATGCCATTCAGTAAATATATATAATCATAAACACATTTGCACAATTGCACTCAGATCCACAATATAATAACCTCAAATCAATGAGCTTCATACTTTACACAATAACATTTAATCTCCTCAATAACATTTCACTTTAACTGTTACAACACATTACATGCACTCTGCACCAAATTCGCATTTACATTGCATTAATAATAGTACATTGCAATCCCATTTATTTCCTCTTAAATATGTACTGTCACATTTAAATACACATTTCCTCCTATAGATATTACATAAGTCTAAGCACTTTTCATAAAACTGTGCTTCTGCAGCAATAAATGCCATTTAAATTATGTCCATCAAATAATGTCCATCTGGGAAATACACGTTGTTAATACAAACCATTTTATATATAGTCCATTTGCAGAAATAAATGATGTTAGGTAAACACATACTAACTGCAATTACCAAAGCACCACACACACTCCCTTCCATAGCCCTGCGCCTTCACATACACTATGTCATTACAATGGCTATCACTTGAAACCTCAAAATGATCCATTTTGGTAAAATGTCCACCTGTGGAGAAACGTGTTACACATCACTATATTAGTAAAATGTACTTGCTTGTAAGTGTACATATTCGTACCAATATGCACAACTACCTTGGAAGGCAAACCCATTTTACAACTGTGCATAAAAATGCATCACATAGGCTGCACAAAGAACATAAACTCTTTTATAACGAAAAACAGATCATCACAGCATCCGACAGATCTGCCTTGTTCAAACGCCGGCATAACAACAACAAAATGCAGTACCTTGTTTCATCTTTGCCAATAATAAAAATGCGAACTCCCATATAATCCTTATAACCTTGTTATTGTGCAGTGCCACTCAATAACATGCTGATATATGCACCTTGCACTGTTGCAGGAGCACTTTCTGTGAACGGTGCAGAATTATATTAATGACATTTCCTAGTTCTGCTGACCTTCTTCACCCTGACAGCACTCAAGAAAAACAGAACCTCATGCAGGCGAACAGTACCTCACATCATATCTTTCTTTTCCACTAACGTTGCACATACTAGTGACAGGCCGTATTCCTTGAGAGTTTCTGTAAAACTTAACTTCCTTTCGGAACGCATTTCCTCTTTGCAGGCGAACCCACATAGATGCAAAAAAGTGAAAGGAAACCCTCTTTACTTCTTCTGCGTGCGTCATGACGGCAAACCCTTTTCATGTCTTCTGTGTGCGTCACAATGGCATTAGGCCACGTCCATCTGGCCTTTCGTTAAAATGTTTTCATTCCATATTCTATTAAAAAAGAATGTCACTGCACTCTGCCAACAGAACGCCCGTAACACGAGCATTTCATCATCAGTTTAGAACGCAATGCGGCAGCGTTCGGTACTCTGCCATATGCCCTCACACTTCCAGTGACCTCACCATTCAGGCAGAGCCTCCAGACCCTACGGAGCTCCAGCTTACAAACCGTATTAACGGTGACAGCATTTAAAAGCAGCAACATTGCAGTCAAATTTCCATCGCGTTTATTTCACACTTAAACAGCTTCAAATGCCAGAATTAAACGCTGCGCGTTATTCCTCTTGTTCCATTATTTTTCCCAACATTGGCAGCTCACTCAGACAGCTGCCAGCCACGCATGCCAGCATTTTACAGTACCTTATTGTTGCCTCCACATGTACACCAGGCTCTGTAACTTCCGACTGCCTACAAGGGGCATTTGTACCATTCCCCTAAAGGACCTATACCTAGGGCTCCTTCCACACGCTTGTCTTTGGCACTTTCTTTTCCTGGCTGTGCTTTCTTCATTTCCACAGCCCTTCTTCCTGCTTTCTCCATTTAGACAGCCTCCTGACACATCTTTTCCTCCCTTTGGCTGCTTTTCCCCCTTTTGGCTCAATTTCCACTGGACCAGGCACTTCCACCAGGGATAAGCAAAGAGATCCTTGTCGCCACTTGTGTCTGGTGTTATATTGCAGCAAGGTAATCAGGAATATGAAGACTCTTTATTGTTACAGGGTTGACTTATATAAATGGGAGTAGGGAGCTATGTAATATACATCCATCTCAGTTGCTCTCCAATCCTGTCTGTCCCCAACTCCCACTGCTGGAACCTTATCACACCACAAGATTCCAGCCCAGGGAAACATTCCTAGACTTGCATTGATACACCAATGCAAGTGCATTGTTAATATTAGGACATTCTTATTGTTATTATGCAATGTTCATATGCAAGTAATTGAATATAACCATTTTATATTCCAGGTTTTCATAGTTACTTCAATTCCTTTAGTTACTAATGTTGGAGCGTACGTACTTTAGTTATGACACAGCCCAGCAGCACTGTGAAGTCAGCAGTCTCGTGTATGGAATGTTAGTATTGAAGTGCGGTTTCAGAATGGTGTAAAAAGCAGTTGCAGACTAATGCCTTGTGGTTGCCTGCTGTTGCATTTCCCTTCTCTTAAATAAAAGTTAAAACCTTGCCCTGCGTCGGTTTCATTCAACATGCATACCACCGTTTTTCAAATAAAAGCTTAAAAGAGAGATTTCTGCTAATTCCCTTGATAGCATGTTAAGAAAGCAATTTTAAACATTCTACTAGACTTTATCATAATGATAGCTACCATTGATCCTGTTTATGCAGAAACATGTACAACGGGGCACACAACGTCTTAGGCTAGATACGTGCTAACATGGCCCATTCCATTCAGAATGGGTAGTCCAGTCCTTGTTTTTTCCTTACATTTTGTCACATGAAGTTCTCGGTTAAGCCATTGTGAATCCCAAATCCAGTGAAAATGCAACACAGAAGGTTCATTAATGCTTTGAAATGTGATCAAATCAATATTCATTTTCAAATGCTATAGAGCTGTTCATATGACTACAAATGGAGGGGATTCTCAGTTATATTTGCTTATTCTTCTGAATATAACTCTGTTATTGCTACCTGTAGTGTCTCGTGTCTCGTGGGACGGTGTGTGCCACGAGACGCGTGACAGGACAAGAAGAAGCTTGTGGTAGAATGCAGCGGACTGACAGTTGGAGAGGAGAAAGGAAGAGAGAAGCATTGACGGCATTCGTGTCCCCTTTTATCCATATCATCTACTTTATATATATATAATTACTGTTACTGTTAAAGCCAATACAAGGTATAAATAAAACCCCTTGTTCATGTCACCTTGTTTCCGCCCCTACTTCAGTGGCGACGAGGATTTCAGTAATGATACGGCCGTTGAGAGGGATCTCCGGCCGGTGAGCAGGTAGGAGCGGCTGCTGCTGGCTTAGTCTGCGCATCACCAGGAAGAGCGAGCGAGCGTGTGCAGCTTTCACTGTTCAAATAACAGATAAAGTAAAAGAAAACGCGGCTCGGAGGTTGCGGAGATAACGTTGAACAGCATTGAAGGGAGCCGCGCATGCGCTTTGCGCCCCCCTGTGTGAAAAGTATAGGGCCGGCGAATGACATTGCACTGAGTTTACACAAACACATGATCAAGGCGAAATCATCACTGCTCGCTCTGCTCAACCTCGTCTCAGTATATTCATGCTAACTGTGTCCATTGTACTGGCGATCATCATTACTCCGAGACCTCATCCTAGTCCCAGTATTTGGCACTACATCGAGATTATTACTACAATATAAAGAAAACCTTTAAGACAATAACAAGGAGTAGTGAACTTCTCTCAACCAATCACCATTTTATTTCAATCTGTATCACTCATGACACAGCAGTGATCTGAAGTAAGGAAACCACAACAACTATTTAGACATACAGAAACAACAAGTCAAGAAACATGGCATTGCATGGTGTCCCTGCTCCTCAAATGTTTTTGCCAGAAGTGGGAGAACCAACATTACCCTGGAAAAGGTGGCTCAAGTCCTTTGAGCATTATGCAAATGTGGTCTGTGGGACTAATTATAGTGTTGAAAGGAAGAAATCCTTACTGTTACATTGCCTAGGACCGGCAGGACAGGAAAAATATGAAGATTTGCCGGATCTCCTGGTAGAAGAAGGTGGGGACATGAATGAATATGAAAAAGCAATCAAAAAACGTAACAAACAATATGAGAAGAAAGTCAGTACTATTCTAGAAAGGTATACTTTTGGTAAGAGAATTCAAGAACAAGGTGAAACTGTAGAACAGTATGTTACTGCTTTAAGGCACCTGCAAGTTTGATCAACAACAAGAAGAGAGGATCGATCAGAGACCAGTTTAGTTGGAATGTAGAAGTGGGAAAGTAAGAGAGAAACTGTGGTCAGAAGATGATCCTCCACTGGATGTGGTGTTGAGATTAGCCAAGGAAGTAGAACACACCGAAACATGTGTGCAAACATTGGAGAATAGAGTGAAAGAAGTGTTGATTAAATCGCCAGTCAGTACAGTATAGTTAGAGCAGGAAGAAATCATTGGAGCAATAAGAGTCAGCAACAAGAAGAGTTTGTCTAGAGCAAATGCTATTCACCAAAGAGATGTGAAAATGAGAGCGGATGAGAAAGATGAGTTTGACAAGAAAGAAAGTCGATGTGACTCGTATAGAATGGCGACACCTGAGCATGAACATCAATACAGAGGACGGAATGCCCAGAGAGGAAGAGGACGAACAAGACTGAGGGCATGTTACAGGTGTGGCAGTCCATCGCATTGGGCCAGTAGTAACATGTGCCCTGCATTAAAGATAATCTGTAGGAGATGCAGTGGTAGAGGACACCTAGCCAAATGCTGTAGAAGCAATCGTCCGGATGGTCGTAATTTGAATTGGATTGGTGACAATGACGAAGGAGAAGAATGCATATTTATGGTATCTGATGAGGGAGTGCAAATTGACAGTCCAAGAACAAACATAATAGTGAATGGACATCCCATTGTCATGATGGTAGATTCAGGAGCTAGATATACTTTGATTCCGGAAGAAGTTTGGAAAAGTTGGGGACCAGAGTATTTACGTGAGGTTGATGTTAGACCAAAGGCATATGGAGGAGCCAAAATTTAACTCATTGGCTGGTTTATTGCTACTATCAAGTTCAAAGATAGAGAAGCAGTAGGTTGTATCTACGTATCAAAGAGTGGGGGAACCTCACTACTCAGTTGGACTCATCAAAAGCTTTTGATGGTTAGGTTAGATCCAAATGCGAGCAATTCTGTATTTCAAGTGGAAGGAACAGAAATGAGTCACATGCAGAGGATTAAAGATGAAATCTTTAAAGAGAACACTATAGGATGTTTAAAAGGGTTTTCACATAGAATTTTGCTCAAATCAAGTTCCAGACCTGTTGCTCAAAAGTTGCACTCAGAAATGAAGTCAAACAAGAATTAAAGAAGTTGGAGGACCAAGGAATAATTGAGAGGATAGACGCGGCTGAATGGGTGTCACCGATGGTTGTGGTCAGGAAAAGCTCAGGGAAGGTGAGACTGTGCATAGATATGAGAGAATTAAATAAATGTATAATCCCGGAGAGGCACCCATTACCTAATATGCAGGAATTGATATCGACACTGGGTGCAGCAAGATTATTTTCCATCTTAGATCTTACTACTGCTTACCATCAGGTGAAACTACATGAAGAGTCCAAGCACTTAACAGCTTTTATAACTCCTGAAGGTCTTTACCAGTATCAGAGGATGCCGTTTGGGTTAATTTCTGCAGCTTCTGTTTTCCAGAAGGTCATGTACAGAATCCTGGAGAAAGAAGGAGGAGTTGTATTTTTCCAGGATGATGTTTTAATTAATTTATGCTAAAGATGAAGAAGAACATAATAAAAGACTGAATAAAGTATTAAAAAAATTACATCAAGCTGGAATGGTGCTTAGCAAAGAAAAGTCCAAAATCAATAGGAGAGAAATTGGACATGTATTTAGGACATGTGATTTCGGGAGAAGGAATTACACCAAAAAAAGAACTGGCCGACTCGGTTAGACACATGTTTACTCCAGCCAATAAAGAACAACTCAGGACTTTCTTAGGCATGGCTGAGTACTACGGCAAGTTCCTAAAATACTTTTCAGATCACACAGTTAACTTAAGAGCCTTATTGAAAGTGAACAAGAAATTTACATGGAATGAAGAGTGCGAAAATGAATTACAGTTCATCAAAGAAGCACTTGTTGAGGCTCCAGCTCTTCAGAGTTATGTAAGAGGAAGAAAGACAATTATCACAACAGATGCTAGTGATGTAGGACTAGGAGCATCGCTTATTCAATACCATGAAGGAAGAGAGTTTGTGATAGCATTCGCTTCGAGGCTGCTCAAAGTGGCAGAGAAGAACTATGCAACAATAGAGAAAGAGGCATTAGCAATAACCTGGGCAACTGAGAAATTCAGTAGTTTTGTGTGGGGTGTGCGGTTTGAAATCCACACTGATCACAAACCACTGGTGGAAGTATTTAGCACAAAAGGTTTGTATAAGATTTCCAGCAGAATTTGAAGATGGGTGTCCAGGCTTCAAGAATTTAATTTTAGTATCATCTACATTCCTGGTTCTAAAAAACATACAGCAGACTGTTTGTCACGATTAACTAACTGCATTGATGTGGATGAAGGTTTGGAGGAACAAGAATTGATCTGTGAGTTGTCGTATCAAACATTATCTAGAAAGGAATGGGATGAGGAAGCGAGTAAAGACGTGTGTTGAAAGAGGTGATGAGAAATGTGGAGGAAGCGAAATGGAATAAAAGCAAAATTATAGAAGCCGGAGTTGGTGCATTCTGGAACGTCAGAGATGAACTGTACGTACAAAGGGGGTGTTTGATGAGAGGAGACAAGTTAATACCTCCAAGTGGTCTCAGAGAGAAAATAATTCAACTTGGCCATGAAGGCCATCAAGGCATTGTGAAAACGAAACAAAGAATAAGAAATACCTACTGGTGGCCTGGGTAAGACCGACAAGTGGAAGAGAAGATCAGAAGCGGTATCCTTTGTTCAACGAGTGATATAAAGTGTGTGTGGGAGCAAGTTATCCAATGGTGTTATGAGACATACCAGAGACACCTTGGAAGAAAATTGCAATTGATGTGTGGGGTCCAATTTGGGGTGAGGGTTGTTCTACTTTCTGTTTAGTAGTTATAGATATGTTAACGAGGTGGGTGGAAGTTTCTTTTTTGCCTCAAGTGACTACGCAAAAAGTTATTGAATATCTTGAAGAGTTGTGTGAGCGTGAGGGGTACCCGGAGGACGTTCTGACAGATAATGGCTCACAGTTCAAGTCTAAGACAATGGAGAGGTATCTGAGTGAGAGATCCATAGTTCACAAAGTATGTGCGATATATCATCCACAATCTAATGGCATTGTTGAGAGATATAATCACATAATAAAAGATGCTATTAAATGGGCCTGAGCCAATGGGAAAGAATGGAAAACTGTGGTGAGAGAAACGGTTTTGGCCCATAGGTTCACACCACACAGCACCACAGGAGTTTCACCATTTGAATTAAGCAGAGGGAGAAAGGCAAATACAAAATAAGTCCCGTGGTGGATGAATGCGGTGGCTGACAAAGCATTGGATCTGGATGGTGTGGAGATGAATATTAAACAAATGCAAATGTCCAATAAGAGACAACATGATAACAGATGTTTCAAGAAAGGGAAAGAACCGGATGTGGGATGTTTTGTTCGAGTTAAGGTTCCTGTTCCTTTAAGAAAAAATGGTTGTCATTGGTCCAGACCTGTGAGAGTAGTAGAAGTGTTTAGTCATGCAGTGAAAACCAATGATGGTAGTGTGTGGAAGAATGAGAGAGTGATGGTATTACAAGAAGATCATGCTGGAAGTGGTGGAAGGAATGTGACAGGAAATGCATTGAGAAGTAGCAGTGGCAATGGTGATAGTCTGAAAGAACAAGGTAATGTTGATTACAGACCCAGAGTCACTTTCAGTCAAAGTTCTGTGAGATCATATTCCTTGGCAAATAGTTCAGATATGCGTTTGGAAACATCAAGGGAAAAGTCAAGGAGTGGCAGAAATTACAGACGGCCAGTACTTTTGATGGACTATGTGAACTCGTAATTTAAGCAATATTCATTAAGGAAAGGGGATGTGTAGTGTCTTGTGTCTCGTGGGAAGGTGTGTGCCACGAGACGCGTGATGGAACAAGAAGTTGTTTGTGGTCGAACGCAGCGGACTGACGGTTGGAGAGGAGAAAGGAAGAGAGAAGAATGGACGGCATTCGTGTCCCCTTTTATCCATATTATCTATTTTAAATATATAATTACTGATACTGTTAAAGCCAATACAAGGTATAAATAAAACCCCTTGGTGTGGATGGAATACTTAATATAGAAACAGTTAACAATGGGAAAACTAGTATTAAAACATGTTGTGCTACGCCTGCTTTCAACCGTTAGAGACCTGGCTTATCTCCAATTAGCCCTTGCTACAACACTTTCAAACATATAAGCCTGCATCCATGCTGGGATGGTTGTCAGGGCAGCCTGATGGCCTCCTGCCATTGTCATAGCCCTGAGCTGAGGGCCAAGATGCCAGCATTGTGATGGCAGGGAGGGGCCCTCACTGCAGGATGCAGCATATTTGAGCATTTCTTAACTTGAAGGTTAGAAAGGCGGCAGCTTCTTTCGTGTTGGGAAGGACTAGAGTTGTATTTTGCGTTGTATTAGTCTTTTCACAGCCAGGGAAGACTCCCCAGTGCGAGAGAGGCTTTCTGCCTCTTTCTTAATTCCATGATCCACTTCCCTCTGGGGGCCAGTGAACTCCTGTTTTCTGAGCACACTTTTTGTGCTGACAGCAATAGAATGCAGAGAAAAAAGTAGGTGAACTTTTTAAACAATAATTTAAATGCTTATAATTGGTCCTGGTGGGTCCCGTGCCTGCTGGGCCTAGAGACCCAAGCTACTCCTCACTGACGAGCCCCAACAAGGGCGAAACATGTTTGGGGATGCTTGTGGTCTCGTGCAAAAGGGTTGTGACCTAGCAGTTCGGGCTGGGCTGCCCCTTTTGGGGTGGGGCCAAGCCTGATTTGCATATGGTCTTTCCCCTTCTGTAATGGCTTGGCAGGCGAAGAACGATGGTCTGGAGGGTTGCCCCGAGCAATGCCAGTGGTTAAGATTCAGTCTAAACCTTCCAGCCATCACCTCTTTGTTTTTGCTTTGTCACCCCGAGTGGGACGGGTATGCCCAGACGTGGGTCCCGTGCCTGCTGGGCCTAGAGACCCAAGCGACTCCTCACTGATGAGCCCCAACAAGGGCGAAACATGTTTGGGGATGCTTGTGGTCTCGTGCAAAAGGGATGTGACTTCGCAGTTCAGGCTGGGCTGCCACTTTTGGGGTGGGGCCAAGCCTGATTTGCATATGGTCTTTCCCCTTCTGTAATGGCTTGGCAGATGAAGAACGATGGTCTGGAGGGTTGCCCCGAGCAATGCCAGTGGTTAAGATTCAGTCTAAACCTTCCAGCCATCACCTCTTTGTTTTTGCTTTGTCACCCCGAGTGGGACGGGTATGCCCAGACGTGGGTCTCGTGCCTGCTGGGCCTAGAGACCCAAGCTACTGCTCACTGATGAGCCCCAACAAGGGCGAAACATGTTTGGGGATGCTTGTGGTCTCGTGCAAAAGGGATGTGACCTAGCAGTTCGGGCTGGGCTGCCCCTTTTGGGTGGGGGCCAAGCCTGGTTTGCATATGGTCTTTCCCCTTCTGTAATGGCTTGGCAGGCGAAGAACGATGGTCTGGAGGGTTGCCCCGAGCAATGCCAGTGGTTAAGATTCAGTCTAAACCTTCCAGCCATCACTTCTTTGTTTTTGCTTTGTCACCCCGAGTGGGACGGGTATGCCCAGACGTGGGTCTCGTGCCTGCTGGGCCTAGAGACCCAAGCTACTGCTCACTGATGAGCCCCAACAAGGGCGAAACATGTTTGGGGATGCTTGTGGTCTCGTGCAAAAGGGATGTGACCTAGCAGTTCGGGCTGGGCTGCCCCTTTTGGGTGGGGCCAAGCATGGTTTGCATATGGTCTTTCCCCTTCTGTAATGGCTTGGCAGGCGAAGAACGATGGTCTGGAGGGTTGCCCCGAGCAATGCCAGTGGTTAAGATTCAGTCTAAACCTTACAACCATCACCTCTTTGTTTTTGCTTTGTCACCCCGAGTGGGACGGGTATGCCCAGACGTGGGTCCCGTGCCTGCTGGGCCTAGAGACCCAAGCTACTCCTCACTGATGAGCCCCAACAAGGGCGAAACATGTTTGGGGATGCTTGTGGTCTCGTGCAAAAAGGATGTGACCTAGCAGTTTGGGCTGGGCTGCCCCTTTTGGGGTGGGGCCAAGCCTGATTTGCATATGGTCTTTCCCCTTCTGTAATGGCTTGGCAGGTGGAGAACGATGGTCTGGAGGGTTGCCCGAGCAATGCTGGTGGTTAAGATTCAGTCCAAACCTTCCAGCCATCACCTCTTTGTTTTTGCTTTGTCACCCCGAGTGGGACGGGTATGCCCAGACATGGGACCCATGCCTCTGGGCCTAGAGACCCAAGCTACTCCTCACTGATGAGCCCCAACAAGGGCGAAACATGTTTAGGGATGCTTGTGGTCTCGTGCAAAAGGGATGTGACCTAGCAGTTCGGGCTGGGCTGCCCCTTTTGGGGTGGGGCCAAGCCTGATTTGCATATGGTCTTTCCCCTTCTGTAATGGCTTGACAGGCAAAGAACGATGGTCTGGAGGGTTGCCCTGAGCAATGCCAGTGGTTAAGATTCAGTCTAAACCTTCCAGCCATCACCTCTTTGTTTTTGCTTTGTCACCCCAAGTGGGACGGGTATGCCCAGACGTGGGTCTTGTGCCTGCTGGGACTAGAGACCCAAGCTACTGCTCACTGATGAGCCCCACCAAGGGCGAAACATGTTTGGGGATGCTTGTGGTCTCGTGCAAAAGGGATGTGACCTAGCAGTTCGGGCTGGGCTGCCCCTTTTGGGGTGGGGCCAAGCCTGACTTGCATATGGTCTTTCCCCTTCTGTAATGGCTTGGCAGGCGAAGAACGATGGTCTGGAGGGTTGCCCCGAGCAATGCCAGTGGTTAAGATTCAGTCTAAACCTTCCAGCCATCACCTCTTTGTTTTTGCTTTGTCACCCCGAGTGGGACGGGTATGCCCAGACGTGAGTCCCGTGCCTGCTGGGCCTAGAGACCCAAGCTACTCCTCACTGATGAGCCCCAACAAGGGCGAAACATGTTTGGGGATGCTTGTGGTCTCGTGCAAAAGGGATGTGACCTAGCAGTTCGGGCTGGGCTGCCCCTTTTGGGGTGGGGCCAAGCCTGATTTGCATATGGTCTTTCTCCTTCTGTAATGACTTGGCAGGCGAAGAACGATGGTCTGGAGGGTTGCCCTGAGCAATGCCAGTGGTTAAGATTCAGTCTAAACCTTCCAGCCATCACCTCTTTGTTTTTGCTTTGTCACCTCGAGTGGGACGGGTATGCCCAGACGTGGGTCCCGTGCCTGCTGGGCCTAGAGACCCAAGCTACTCCTCACTGATGAACCCCAACAAGGGCGAAACATGTTTGGGGATGCTTGTGGTCTCGTGCAAAAGGGATGTGACCTAGCCGTTCGGGCTGGGCTGCCCCTTTTGGGTGGGGCCAAGCCTGATTTGCATATGGTGTTTTCCCTTCTGTAATGGCTTGGCAGGTGAAGAACGATGGTCTGGAGGGTTGCCCCGAGCAATTCCAGTGGTTAAGATTCAGTCTAAACCTTCCAGCCATCACCTCTTTGTTTTTGCTTTGTCACCCCGAGTGGGACGGGTATGCCCAGACGTGGGTCCCGTGCCTGCTGGGCCTAGAGACCCAAGCTACTCCTCACTGATGAGCCCCAACAAGGGCGAAACATGTTTGGGGATGCTTGTGGTCTCGTGCAAAAGGGATGTGACCGAGCAGTTCGGGCTGGGTTGCCGCTTTTGGGTGGCGCCAAGCCTGGTTTGCATATGGTCTTTCCCCTTCTGTAATGGCTTGGCAGGCGAAGAACGATGGTCTGGAGGGTTGCCCCGAGCAATGCCAGTGGTTAAGATTCAGTCTAAACCTTCCAGCCATCACCTCTTTGTTTTTGCTTTGTCACCCCGAGAGGGACGGGTATGCCCAGACGTGGGTCCCGTGCCTGCTGGGCCTAGAGACCCAAGCTACTCCTCACTGATGAGCCCCAACAAGGGCAAAACATGTATGGGGATGCTTCTGGTCTCGTGCAATAGGGATGTGACCTAGCAGTTCGGGCTGGGCTGCCCCTTTGGGGTGGGGCCAAGCCTGATTTGCATATGGTCTTTCCCCTTCTGTAATGGCTTGGCAGGCGAAGAACGATGGTCTGGAGGGTTGCCCCGAGCAATGCCAGTGGTTAAGATTCAGTCTAAACCTTCCAGCCATCACCTCTTTGTTTTTGCTTTGTCACCCCGAGTGGGACGGGTATGCCCAGACGTGGGTCCCGTGCCTGCTGGGCCTAGAGACCCAAGCTACTCCTCACTGATGAGCCCCAACAAGGGCGAAACATGTTTGGGGATGCTTGTGGTCTCGTGCAAAAGGGATGTGACCGAGCAGTTCGGGCTGGGCTGCCCCTTTTGGGGTGGGGCCAAGCCTGATTTGCATATGGTCTTTCCCCTTCTGTAATGGCTTGGCAGGTGAAGAACGATGGTCTGGAGGGTTGCCCCGAGCAATGCCAGTGATTAAGATTCAGTCTAAACTTTCCAGCCATCACCTCTTTGTTTTTGCTTTGTCACCCCAAGTGGGACGGGTATGCCCAGACGTGGGTCCCGTGCTTGCTGGGCCTAGAGACCCAAGCTACTCCTCACTGATGAGCCCCAACAAGGGAGAAACATATTTGGGGATGCTTGTGGTCTCATGCAAAAGGGATGTGACCTAGCAGTTCGGGCTGGGATGCCCCTTTTGGGGTGGGGCCAAGCCTGATTTGCATACGGTCTTTCCCCTTCTGTAATGGCTTGGCAGGCAGAGAACGATGGTCTGGAGGGTTGCCCCGAGCAATGCCAGTGGTTAAGATTCAGTCTAAACCTTCCAGCCATCACCTCTTTGTTTTTGCTTTGTCACTCCGAGTGGGACGGGTATGCCCAGACGTGGGTCCCGTGCCTGCTGGGCCTAGAGACCCAAGCTACTCCTCACTGATGAGCCCCAACAAGGGCGAAACATGTTTGGGGATGCTTGTGGTCTCGTGCAAAAGGGATGTGATCTAGCAGTTCAGGCTGGGCTGCCCCTTTTGGGGTGGGGCCAAGCCTGATTATCATATGGTCTTTCCCCTTCTGTAATGGCTTGGCAGGCGAAGAACGATGGTCTGGAGGGTTGCCCCGAGCAATGCCAGTGGTTAAGATTCAGTCTAAACCTTCCAGCCATCACCTCTTTGTTTTTGCTTTGTCACCCCGAGTGGGACGGGTATGCCCAGACTTGGGTCCCGTGCCTGCTGGGCCTAGAGACCCAAGCTACTCCTCACTGATGAGCCCCAACAAGGGTGAAACATGTTTGGGGATGCTTGTGGTCTCGTGCAAAAGGGATGTGACCTAGCAGTTCGGGCTGGGCTGCCCCTTTTGGGGTGGGGCCAAGCCTGATTTGCATATGGTCTTTCCCCTTCTGTAATGGCTTGGCAGGCGAAGAACGATGGACTGGAGGGTTGCCCCAAGCAATGGCAGTGGTTAAGATTCAGTCTAAACCTTCCAGCCATCACCTCTTTGTATTTGCTTTGTCAACCCGAGTGGGACGGGTATGCCCAGAAGTGGGTCCCGTGCCTGTTGGGCCTAGAGACCCAAGCTACTCCTCACTGATGAGCCCCAACAAGGGCGAAACATGTTTGGGGATGCTTGTGGTCTCGTGCAAAAGGGATGTGACCTAGCAGTTCGGGCTGGGCTGCCCCTTTTGGGGTGGGGTCAAGCCCGATTTGCATATGGTCTTTCCCCTTCTGTAATGGCTTGGCAGGCGAAGAACGATGGTCTGGAGGGTTGCCCCGGGCAATGCCAGTGGTTAAGATTCAGTCTAAACCTTCCAGCAATCACCTCTTTGTTTTTGCTTTATAATTGGTCCTTTGACAGTTGATGCCCAATTCAAAAACTGTTCCACATCTATCCTTTTTTAATATCATACTGAAACTTTACGAAGCTATCCTTGATAGAAAATGTTCCAATACTTGTCATTTGTCTTAATGGCATAGACTGGTGCCATGCCATGTCTCCTCAAAAGTTGTGCCCATCACGGCCAAACTCGTGACTCCTCGCGGAGATCATACATTCACTTAGAAAGCACATGGATATGGCAATTTGTCATACAGAAATGCCTAAAATATTCCTAAACTGTTCAAAGACATGTTCACCTATAGGGTGCCCCGTGGAGCCTTTGCATAGGCATCAAATATACCACAGATCACTTATAAAACAGTAAAGATGTTTCTTTTTTCATAGTTGAAAACTTGTCTTTCTGGAGCATTAATGTTTTCTGTTATTACGGCTAATAGTGGAATTCTCAAGCTGTGAATGCTTAAGCAGGGATTGCCTGCCACCATTCTGAAATCTTAAATCATTCTGAAATCTTTAATTAGTACTTTATCACTAATTTAAGACAGGAGATTGTCACTACTTCTAAATTAAATCCATGTCTAAGTTAAGAAGACATGTTTGACTGCAAGGGGTTCATCTCCTTATTGAACCTTTGTAAATCAAAATGTTTTAAACCCATTCAGATGTATTCAGCGCTGTGATGCCTGAGAGTTTTGTGCGCTTTATAAATGTAATAAATAAATCAATCAATACATGGGCCATATATAGATACTGTAGAAAGGATGGTATGTTCTAACCGTGCCTGGCATCAAAAGGATTGTCTAGGGGCAGGAGCTCCGAGGAGCAATAAGTAGGTAATAACAACTCATTGTGCATGATGCGATCCAGGCCCCTAATAAAATAGTGGTGGCTTTTTGATGTGGATTACATTTTTCCACAGTGTGAACCCCGGAATTCAGGATTGCTAAACCAGGAGGCCAGGTATTAATTAATCTATTATTGCATGCTTAGTATTATTATTAGTAGTATTATCTATAAAAATAGTATTATCCCCAGTGCACTTTACGGAATGGAAGTGCATACAAATAAGGAGAAGCTGTGGATCACGAAGTTGGAGGGAAATGTTTGGCGGGCTACTTTCAGACCGTCTCAATCGAATCCGATCTAAGCCATTCACAGTGAGCTGGATTTGATTTCCTTGCTTACACTGAAAAAGATTGCTATGGGTATTTTCTGTCTAAAAATGCATGTAGAGTGTGAAACCAACATCCATATATACTAATTTCTTTGAGCTATTGAATAGAACGCTTCTTCACAAAGCTCTAATAATATGGATGAGAGACATCAATGTCTTCTTTGAGAACATTGGTTCTGATAGTCTATTCTATTAATATCTCTTGTGCTATTAAGGAAGTTACGCAGAGGGCTTCAAGTTGGCATAAAGATATAAATATGAGAGAATTGGGTCGGAAGTAAACCTTTGTGAATTAGGTAAAACAAGGATTGCCATAGATGCTCAGTTAATTACATTATTAGGATAAATAATCCTAATGTGAGAAGGTTTATCCTCCAGCGTTGTCTGGAACAGCTTCCTACTCTGTTCTGTATGGGCGCTTGGACTCAAATCCCCAGACAGGTGGGGTAATGTAGAAGGTGTGAACTGAATATAGTCTTCCAGGCATTTACTAACCGAATGCCCTAAACCTACGGACAAATATAACTGCTATCCTGAACACCTGTGATGACCTACTCTCTAACTTGGACTCTAACACTCCCTCTGTTCTGATCCTCCTCGATCTTTCTAATGCTTTTAACCCAGTCAACCACTCCATCTTCATAAACCGTCCGCATGATACTCTAGGCATCATGGACAGGTGTCCTTCCTCTCTAACAGACCCTCCCAAGTGTAAATGGTTCCTTTTCTTTCCTCCACCTCACTCTCCACCTCTGGCATCCCTCAAGGCTCTATCCTATTGCCATGGCTCTTCAACATCTATCTGTCCCCTTTGGCTCACTTGATCTCCACTTTTCCCCCTCATTTTCAGTCTGACACAGATGACATACAGCTCTCTTTCAGGACTCCCCCTTACTCCCTCCTCCTCTTGCTCCCTCATACCTGACTGTCTGACTGCTATTCAGGCATGGTGCTCTGCCAAAGATATTTGCCTTAATGTCAGTAAGACAGAGATCCTTCACATTGGGATACCTGCTCCATGCCCCCCCCACACTGGTCAGACCCTTGGGTTCTCTCCCCTCACCCACTTGTGAGGCAAAAAAACATGGGATCATGTTTGACTCCTCTCTCTCTCTTTCTTTCCACGCATCATGGACCTTGCCAGAAGTCCAATTTTCAGCTTCACCTCCTCAGGGTAATTCTACCTGTCCTCACCTTCCCCAAGAAGCTCAATGTCTCCAGAGCCGTGGTTCTTTCTAGACTACTGCAATAGCCTCTTCCTCAACCTGCCTTTTTCCTCCCTTAGGCCTCTTCAACTAATCCAGAATAGGACTGCAAGATTTATTCTTGGCCTTTAGCCTTGGCCTTGGCTCTCCAGCCCTACAATTTCTCCACTGACTCCCAGTGACCGCAAGGATCAAATTCAAGACCGTTTGCATCCTCCACAAGGCTGTCTGGGGCCTAGGACCTCTCTACCTCCAGCTTTTTCTCCCAAAATACATTCCGGCCAGAGTTCTTCAGTCTTCTGGCTCCAACTCTGTGCAGGTCAACCGTTTCTTCAAGCAGAGAGTGGGAGGTAGATCCCTTTCCTCAGCTGCTGCCTTCCTATGGAACAGTTCACCCCCCTATCAGACTTGAGCCAGATCTTCTTAAGTTTTGGAAGCTTCTCAAGACTTTCCTTTTCTCCTCTTCCTTCCGTCTCCTCCTCCTGTACTAAACTCTCTATCTGCTGCTGTGACTGGGGCCTGGTCCCTTTAGGGTCTTGCAGGGGCCAGACCACCCCCCACCAGTCCCCCAGCATCCTTTGCCAGCACTTGCCCTTCGGTTCCCTTTCCCGGACTACCCTAACTGTTCACTGCTCTCATTCCCCCCTCCTCCCCCTGGCACTGGTGCCTTGGCCCAACCAGCTCTTGCCCCTCCCCCACCCGTAGGTAGACCCTACTCCTGCACTTTTTTATCTACCCACCAGCCCCTTGCACTTCACTTTTGGTCATGCACGTGGACGGCAGGATTGTCACACGACCAATATATCAGTTCTTTGTTGTTGTACTTTTGTGATTCCCATGCCTTCTCCCAACCCCACCCTCATCTTGTCTTGTGGCACCTGGAAACACCTGTGCATAGGTGCCATACAAATGTCCAATAAAAAGAAAAAAATATACAAATACAGGAAGGGTTATGGAGGATTGCAGGGTATTGAAAACATACAAGGTGATCAAACCTGGTCATATATCTATTCAGGAGAAAACATTACTGAATGTTAATGTTTATTATATTTGACAGTGTCTGATTAAGTTGTTTGATAAATTGCTATGAATATTCTTAATAGCATTTTTTATACACATTTTTATATTGTAGAATGTATAATACCTGTTTTAGAAAATTAAGGTATGCAATTATTGAAACATGTTTTTAGATCATGATGTTCCGAATACATATTTGTTTATGTATATATTTACAATGATTTAGTAATGGTATTTTAATGAATGTAATGTGATTGTGTATTTTCTTCTTTTTATAGTGTTTAAGGTTTGTATTTAACAAGAAACACTTACTTTAAAGCGCACGCTTAACACTAGATGCCAGTCTCTAAACTGGGACCAGTACTGGATTCGAGCCTGTGTTGCTCTGTCTTGCTTCCAAGACACACGCATTGCCCCCAAAGTATTGCCTGTTCTAGAATAGAATGTGTGAAAGACTACTGGAGCTGGAGAAGAAAAGGGTACTACAGGCTGCTATGGATCTGTGGTTGCTAGGCTCCTCTGGACATCTGTATATAGACCTTAAACCATGTAAAAAAATTGTATTTCATAAATGACACCTGTCTGATGTCATCTCCTGTAAACACTGAACATAGATTGCATTACCTTTTAAAACTACAAGTGGTGTTTCTTGCACTTCCCTTTGATACCAATCTCCTTACCTTATAATTCAGTCCTTGGCCATTGCTGATCGGCATTGATAATAAAACGGGGGGCAGTGGCAAAACTTTTTCACAGAATGTTACCATTAGCCACCCACCCTAACAATAGGTTTGTGCTGTCATTTAAAGGTCCATCATTTTCGATGTAGTTTTAATTAAATGACACTTACGATGTGCGAGATGATAAACTTATGATGTGTGATAACGGGTAATATTTTAACATGTGTATCTTAACTTTTCAATTGGCAAATTACCTTCATAGGGGCATACCATAGTTGCTATTCAATGAATCCAGTAGGGTTGGCAGAATAGGGATTTGTCTGGGGTTTTTTATTTGCAATTATATTACATATACTGAGTGTTTAGTATATTTTAGATTTTAAAAACAAATCCATCAAACCTGCACAAAAAATCATCATATGAAATCCATAACTAAACATATAAAACAATATATAACAACTGCGAACATGATAATAATAACTAGACAGAACAGTTTTAAAAACGAAAAAGATACTATGGTCACGTAGAGAGTCACGCACCTTACAGTAATTAGCTATGGTCACCAATGATTAAGGCACAAAGACCATATTATGGCTCATTTAAACCAGGTCCTCTTTTTTTTATAACAATAACTATTATATGGAGATGAACCTGGGTTGTAAGTGATATTAACAGGAGGGGACGAGGAGCTGTCTGATCAGGATGCACTGAACGCAGGCCATAACTGCCAGGATTAGTCTGTGATCCATTCCCTCCTTCACTACTTTCCTGATCTGACGGTTCTATGTGATTATCTCGAATATTATAAGCAGCAAAAAAAAAGACCTATTTTTTGTCTGGCGGATTTTGAGCCGCCTTTAATTTTCGAAATACATACATTTCCCCCCCCCCCTACCCTTTGAAATCGGGAGTTCACCTCACATATAAATACACACAAATGCACAGACACACTCCTTCCCTCAGGCTCCTCCTATCACTCTGTCCCCTTTCATACACACACACACGTTCTCAGGACAGTCTTTCTGAATCCGTCTTTTTCAGTTTCAGCAAAATAAAAAATAGATATTCACTTAATACCGATCTGACATCTCTGTTGGCACCCGCCTCTCCTTACTGCCTTTGAACACCCCATTACTTGCCTGTTCCTACCTCTGTGTATTAAGCGCGATATAATTTACCTATCATATCATATCGTGTTCTCGTATTTAGGGCAAGGTTCACTTGCATCCACCTAAAGGCTTTGGAGGCAGCCTGGGCCGGGGTGTGCAGCTCTATCTTGCCCAATATGCGAAGCTTCAATGAATTGTACTTGCAATTCTTTTTAGCTGTTATATTTGGTGAGGATTTAGGATTGTTTGCTTTTTCTGTGGTATAAATGCTAGATATTGTTTTATTCTGTAATGTTTTTATGAATTGTTCTTTGTGCAAATCCAAAATAAACTTGATGAGGATGAATAGATATATAGGTCAGGCAATAGGCCCACCCGTAGAAGTATACAAAGTGTTAGGCAGAATTATATGCAGTACCCTTTGGGAACACCACATACAATTAAGACTACAAGTGACAGTACAAATTAACCTTTGGTACAAGCCTGTACTACAGATTAAAAGTGGTAGCGATGGCTGAGCAGTCAGACTTATCTCAAGAGCAAGTGAGCGGTATCAAATAGTTACACAAAGGACAGCAATTACTATGATTCAAACAAACACTGACTCAAGGTTTCTGAGTAAAAGAATATACATTTATTTACACATCATTTGTATAATATTTCAATAAAGTAAAGCAGTTGAAAAATCACGTTACCAATACACCACACCACTCCCAATAGATTCTGGACAAGTTTAAACTCAAAACGAAGTGTGAGCAAAATGGCACTCCAGTAATTTAAAAAGGGAGGGAAAAACAAAGTTAGGCTAAAATTGAGCAGCACCAACAGGCAAGTAAGAAGGGCAATCTAGAAAGAGGAATTACAGTGATGGAATCAAATCAAATAGGCTAAGGGCCAAAGTCAAGAGGACAAAAGTCTTTTGCTCAAGATCACACAGTGCAGGGTAGTTCGTGGTTAAGTCTTTGCCAAGAGTTCCGGATGAAGTTGGTTGGCAGAAAAGTTAGTTTAAAGAGAAGAGAAGGACACGCCCTCGGAATGGCGAAAGGTTTCACACACCGTCACCGCGGCTGAATGAAACGCACAACCGGATTTGCACAGTACCTTTAAATGGAGAAGAAGCTGTGTCTGAGGAGGACGTTCCTGGTAGTTCCTGCAGGCTCACGGTTCCTGAAGCGACATTCGGACTGACACGAAGTAGGAAGACTGGAGGGTCCTGCACTACCCAGGGAAGAAACCAGCAGCAGAGCAAAGCAACAAATAAAAGATGTGATCCTTAAAACCCAAGCAGGGTCCGACCTTCCTGGCTATCCGGCCCACTGTAGCTCTGTACAGCAAATTCGACCAGAGGAGGGAGTCCTGGCTTGCAGTTTGGGTAACTGGTTGGTCCCACCAGCTCAGGGGAAGAAGATTCCTGGAGGATCTTCTCTGTCGTTGGATTCTGAAGATTCGGACCTGCAGCAGTTCTTCACCGGGCGGTTCAGTCGTTGTAGGGGTCCTCTTCTGTCAGCTCGTCGGTTCTTTCGTTCCAGTGGCGACGCTGCCTTTCCAATCCCAGAGACCTGCTTTTTAGGCAGTTTTCCCCCATTCACACAGCCTGGCTGTCACTCACACAGCAGGGTGGCTGTCCTGGCTGGACAGTCACATAGCCAAGCAAACAGGAGTGTGACTTGGGTTGCCAAGGGAACCCATGGCAGGGGTCCTAAAACCCCTCCCTCACATCCTGCCCACCCAGACTTTCAGGCGCCTAAGGAGGGCTTCTGTGTAGAAGCCCGCACAGAGACAGTGAACAAAGGAACCAAACCTGGTTTGGCGCGCAGAGAAAAACATGAGAAAGACATTTTCAAAAAGAAACAAACCCAGCCGGAACCGTATAAACATTTATATGGTTTAGAGGGTTTAAGCTCGAGGCTACCAAGATAGCCTAAAACAATACCAAGGTTATTTAAGGTAACCACGGTAGGAAAAATAGGGTAGTTACCACTGCCACCAGCCAAGTCTTGATGAAAAGGGAGCAAAACAATGCTCCAAGAGAAACAGACAAAAAGGGCTAAGTAGTAACCCTTTCCAGTACTCCATGTAAGATGTTTGTACTGGGTCTGTGGATTTAAAAAGACTAATAAAGTCAATGGCAACTTTACATGTTCTAGGAGACAGTAGTCAGTTCCAGAGAATGGAGTCTGGGTTGGGAAGTCTAAAAGACATCCCTGTGTCACTGCACTGAATGAGCTGTGTAACAAACAGTAAAAAGATGATGCCTGTGGAGTAGGTGAGGCACCACTGTCTATGAACACAAAAAGGTTAAACACACACAGCAAAACACATGTGAGAGTGGGAAAAAGGGCTCACTCAGTAGGTAAGGGATATTAGCCATTCTTGAGAATTCTCCCTAACACAAAGCACAATTACAATTACACCAGGCTGGCTGTTGCTCATAGCACTGAAATTTGGGGAGCATGGGAACATGTTTTCCTGAAACAGCTGCTAACTTTACTGAGAAGCTCTCCCAAGCACCCTATTTACGAGGACGGAAGCCTAAGGTGACTGCATGATGAGATGACTGCATGATGAGATGACAGCTAAACTATATTGTGGCTTATGGCACTGGGAAATATTTTAGAGTTTTTAGGGAGGCTTTAGGGAGGTTATAATAAGATGGCCACCTAGGAGGGAAGATCTGGCCATGTTATTATAACATTAAAGTATCTTGGATTCACTAAATGTTGGTTACTGGACAGAATTCCTCATGGACTGCTGAACATGTAAAGATTGGTGTCTAAGAGATCTATGAGGGATGGCACAATGCTACCATCGTATTGAGGGTTAATCCAAATGTTGCCCCCTTGGCTTTTTCGGACTTGGTTATTCATCCATTAAAGAATTATTTTGTAGGAAATTCTGTCGTAATATACTACCTTTGGGTGATTTTACATTTGGCTGGAGGTGAGAATCTACTGACAAATGTGTGTATTGTAAGCAGAGAGAGAGAACAGCGGGATGGTTTTGTTCTTTTGCCCAGCGGATTAGGAGACATTGGTTAATTCTGGCTTTAAAATCATCTAAAGTCTAACCTCGATTGGATGCATCAAAGATTTGGAAACTACCTGTGGCAAAGACTGTACTATACGAAGATGTAAATGATATCAATTCTGCTAGAAATTGTGAAGACATTTTGTAAATGTATCAAATTAGAGGAATGCTGTCATATTACGAGATATTATTTTTTAGAAATCACTGTCTGATTAGATCTGTTTGTTAATGATTTGATTAAGTGGTTTTATAATGTTTTTATGGATGGATTGTTTTATTGTCTTTTATGTATGAATGTATGGTGTTCCGAATAAAACATGTCTTAAAAAAGAACACTGTTTGGTAGTAGTGACTAGATACACATAGAAAGGAGAATATTAGGCTGAGGGATATTATAATTTTTAATGACGGTTTGTCTAGGTCTGTGCCTTAACATTTATTTATTTGTATTCTATTTATTGATTTTTTTTTAATAATGTGCCTAATACCATGCCTGAGTTTGATTTGCCCCTGTCCTATCCTCCGTGCCATTCCATGTTTCTAATGTCCGGAAAAGTTGTTTTTAAAGATGTTTTAGATGGGGCTGGAAGGGCAGAGGGATTAGTATGCTGTAGTATCTGGAGTATCTGTCTGCACTGGGTGCACATAGTCGAATGTTATTACGTCATCCAGAACCTGAAGGGACATCAAGGTTCCAATTGTTACAGTTGAGATCTTCAGGAAGGGAGAGCTTACTGAGCGGATGTGTTACTTCTAGCTCCTGTCTCATTTATTTAAGCTTACCCTGTAACATATAATAAAGCCTACTACTTTTATATAAACCAGTCTCCAGAATCTTACCTGCTTCTCCAGTGCTGTGAATACTACAAGTGGCGGCAAGGATGGGATCAGAAGGCGTTTGCTGGTGCCAGATAAATTGTGATGAAGGCTTCTGATCCCAACAGGTGAAGGACCCACTGGGGAAGACTGCTGAACCGTGAGCCTGCTGAATCCTGAGATGGAGAAAATAAGAAGTGCAGTTTCCTATGATGGGCCCAGCATAATTGGTGCCATTGCCTCATAGCCAGCCAGCAGCCCATCAATCAGGTTCCCATAATAATTATCTGTGCAAGGTATAAGTCCTGTGAATGTGATTTCAGGCAGCCAACACGCAGCATCTTCTGAAGAATATGAATGGTTGCCCAATGACAAGATACTGTGCATGCTAAGCCGGCTGTGAGCGCAAGGAATACAGTTTAAATAAGGGCTGCGCATGAGGTACTGCTGGTGATATGTGATGCAGAATTAGACAATTCTGGTGTGCGTATGGGCGCTATACCCAGTGTTAATTAATTGCCAGTACATTTTCCGTGCTGCGGAGTTAATGTTATTGCAGCATCGATATATGGGTTAACTGTTTCCCCACTTTGCGCGCCGCCCACAGATCAAGAATCAGGGTGATGCTATGTTTCTTATGTGTGCAGACACGGCCCTGTCATTACCGTTAATGTGGTAGCCGAGATCCACACTGTGCCGTGAATTCTTTTGTAATGATGACGTCTTATGCAGGTTTGGAGTATTGGCGAAGACACTAACATTCTGAGGATTTGACGTTCCAAATCGTTTGAAGGAACTGTTGATGCTCATGAAGTCAAATAGCAGTTTTCGTCACGTATTATGAATAACACAGAGAACATTCGAGGAATGGCCCTAGCGGCATGATAAACGCTATGACGTGCACGCAAGGAGAAGTTTTCTTTTCTGTATCAAGTCTTTTACATCGGCTTAATCATAGGATTTCAGTCATACAGTGTAATCGTGGGATTTCAGTTATCCATTTTTAACTATTTTATATTTCATCTGGTGATCTGTGGACGTGGACACATTATTAATGATGCTGCTGGTATCATATATTCACAGGCTACTCTGTTTTCAGTCCTGTGCCGCTCATTGGAACTATGATGCAGCAATCAATAACGGAGCGTGGGTGGCACCAGCAATATTTCTGTTCCGTGTTGAAGTAAACAATTAATGTACTGTTCCATGTATTTTGTTTAAGGGAGTTTCTCAACATGTAATTCATGGACTACCGCCAAATTCTGCTGTCATGCGGCTGTGTTTTCTTTATAAAGCTGTTCATTGGTTATGCATCTAATATTATAGTGCAGTTTTAAAATTAATAGATTTTATTGTTGTGGTTAATTGGAAATGAATATTACCATAATATAAATGAATAGTGTGTTATCTCTCATATATAAATAAATGGTGTCTGTATACCCCGGATGCGTGATAAGTACGCACGGGTGATGGGCGTATGATAAGTAGCATGCTATGAATGCAGTTTTGTGCATATGATCATTATTATTTGACCAGTTTCTTTTTGGCCATACATGTTTGAAGTTTGAACGCTTTCATATTTTGTCTGCATTCATGTTATGGAAGATCTTGTACACTTGTACTCAGAACCTAATCAGTCTATGTTGCTGTGTTTCCTTTTCATGCACTGTTTTCTTTCCCAGTTGCGTCATTTAGATGCGATCTTTGTTTTGCTTGTACCTTTTCTATTTTTCCCACTTTTACATGTTTTCTTCGAAGCAGAGGGAGTGTGTGTTGACGTTTCTAATGGAGGATGCAAATGACAGGTGTTTCTTTGGAAAGAATGGTAGTGTGATTGGTTATGGTTGTGATGTGGTCGGATGTGTGGATGCATAGTTGATGGTTTATCTGGATGTTAGTTTGTGTTTTCTGATGGGTGCGTGACTTTGCGGATGTGCTGCGGGTGTGGCAGACCCCAGTCCTCATGTGGCAGATGAAGAGGAAGTTGATACGACTTGTTGGATGAGTGTGTGGCAAGGATTGTGTATGCTTCCAGGTGGCAGCTGTGAGGCCCAGTGGTGGCAGGGTCGGGAAGGTGGTTAGTAGTGTATTTGGTGGCATTGATTGTTAGATACGTGAATGTGGCATGCGCTGGCATGGATGTGGTGATTATTTGATGGTAATAGTGTGACTTTTGTGGTGGTTTCAGAGTGCCTGTTTGCGGTTTCTGTTTGTGTGTTTCATTCCAAAGAAGGGAAGATGTGTAGTATCTGGAGTATCTGTCTGCACTGGGTGCAAACTGTGCAGATAGTAGAATGTTATTATGTGATTTTACGCACAACTGTACTTTTGAGCACAAAGCTCCCCTCTTCTTAGGGCTGGACTCGAAAGTTAGGGAACGACTCCAAAGAATTGTCTAATGCTCCTAGTATTTTAACTCAACCCTCTCTTTCCAGGTTGTGGATGTGTTCTACTGCTGTGTTGCATTAGGAAACGTAACATGTTCTACTGCTGTGTGGCATTAGGAAACTTAATGAATTTATGTTATCTAGTATAATATATTTGTTTGATAACTGTTTTGATATAACTAAAGTTTATGTGTGTCTATTGGTCCGGCCGATAATAAATGTATAGATATTCTTCATATACACTTGTCTAAGAGTAATTTGTTGTTCGTTACTATGTGTGCTCATTGTGTGCTTCCTATCACTCCCACCCCTCCTGAGACTTAGTCTTGACCGCCTGCCAAGCTACCTAGATTGGTCTGGTTTGTCCAGAAGGTTCCCCTGTTTCACTAAACCGAGGGAGGCCTCCTAAACATCTGCCCATCAGGTCAGAGTTTAGAAATCCATCTTAACACTCTACACCAGTGTATCCCTACCAGGAAACTTTGTATAAGGTCTAGTACTCAGTGTTCCAAGCGATGCAAGACAAATATTGCCATATAAGGTCACAGCATCAGACTGTCTCTGAAGTATGAGGGTTGCACAGCCAAGAGCAGATCTGGCTGCAAAAATAAACTGAATCTGAGTGAAGGCCTCAATTGATGCCAAGGAAAGTTTGAATGTGGTGACCGCTAGTGATTATTTGGCTGCCAAAACTTGAAAGGCATGCAATTGTGTGAGTGGGAACTTAGAAAAGAAGCCAACCCAAGACAAAAAGTGAGAGAAGGCTCTTCCAGAGTTGTACACCCTCCAAGGCTCCTTTCTGAGGACAAAGTTCTGCCAATGTGGCTGCACTCCAACTTTTTCAGGGGCCAGAGAAGGACCAGCCGTGTGACTTGTTCTAAACTTGTCGAGAGCAACTGCAGCAGAGGTTCTCCAGAGTCTGCATCCTGAGATGTGTAGCTATAAACTCTGATTTGATCCTTACTGGAGAAGTTATTGTCATTGGACTCTTGAGAGTGATGACAGAAAGCAATACCTGTGTCCTACAGCAGAGATAAGCATATTGTGAACAGCTGAAACATCATCAGTAGCATTGAAGGTGAAGTGTACAGCTCCAGAGGCCACCTGTGGCCAACCACATAATTGAGTGACAACCAGTCTGTTTGAAAACAGCCACGCCACTCACTAGGATTGCAGAAAACATACTATGAAAATAATGTTTTCAGTGCCAGAATCTGGCTCAGATATTTGATGAAATGTGACTGTGAGGCTGAACTGAAAAGGGGGTAAGCTGATTCAAATGGATCATAACACCTGCTGAATTGTAGCAATGGGCATTGCAGAAGAATAGTCTCCTGCTGAATTTTAACTCCATACATTCACCATAATGCCCCACTGCTTTATTTTTAATTGTAAATCGGTACCTTAGGGCAATTTGATGAATAGGCTCACATGTAGTATTTGTGACCAACCCAGGTAATTCATCCCTTCCACCTTACGAGAGAGCACCCACTTTGGGATTATGGAGGAGAGCACAATATGCCTAACCCTCCATCTACCAAATGATTATAAAATAGGCCTAAAATGGGGTCTTCTTTTTGTGCTTTGATCAGATCCTGGTCTGGTGTATCAAAACTCCATTGCACTACAGGCTGTTCGAGTTCTTTTGGAGATTTGGAGCATGTGATCTCATCTACCTGTATTTTACCAAGTAGGTGTTCAACTGGAAGATACTCTCCCATTACAGTTCCAACTTTGGCTAATTTTTTTTATTTTTTTTAATTGTATTTGGTTCAGAAAAAGAAAAGAAAAAAAATGTCCATTTCATTAGAACCTTTACAAATTACTTAGCAACTAATAACATTTAACATTCCTAAAAAAATGGGAAAGCAACTTTGGCTAATTGATCTGCTTTGTCATTCCCATCCTTTTCCCTATCTGGCGCCTTTAAATGGCCACTGACTTTTCTCCAGTGTACTATTAAATCATTTTCTGACACTAGTTTGTCTATGGCTTGGATCATCTTGCCATGTTTACATTTTTTTTGTTATATGTGAGCATAGCTTTTGCCTTCCTGCCAGGTAAATACTCCACAAAACGGGTTCGCGCATAATCAGAATCAGTCATTAAAACTATCTCTTTGAGTTTATTTTCAACTGCGGTAGAAACTGACTTATAAATGACAGCCAGCTCTGCTACTTGGCTACTCCTAGCTCCAATCTGCATGCTTGCTCTTGGGATGTTGTCACATTTAAACCAGATATTTCCTATTCCTTCCACAAGCTGTGTTTTTCTGCAGTATTTTCCACATGATATGCGCACCCATCAACATACACTGTTGGTAAATCCTTGCACACATTCTCATCTATTTCTGTTTCATCAGACATGCATTCAGCTTTGCAATCATGCAGATCCGCCATCCCTTGGGCAACTGGGCTCATTTTATTCTGCTCATCTTTTACTTCCACAGAGAATCCCTGTAATGCCAACATCCAGGAAGTAATTCTGGACTGTGCCAAATTGCCTGACCTAATTCTTTCACTTTGCAGAAAGTGTAGGGGTTGGTGATTTCTCTCAATAATGACTTGTTCTCCTTGAATGATGGGGCAGAAATGCTGCAATGCCCAAACAGTGGTTAGGAGCGCTTTCTCACATTCGCTGAATTTAGGTTCAACTTTAGATAATGCCTTGGTCGCATAGGCAATAGTTTTGTGATTCAAATCATGCCTTTGAGATAACACAGCTGACATACACTGATCAGTGACACTGATCATTGAACCCTATTTCTACAAAGAAATCCTGGTTGTTTATGGGATAGGCCAAACATGGCACCTTCATGAGGCATTCTTTCAGCCTAGCCACCGCTTCACATTGGTCCTTCTCCCACTTCCAGGGTACACCCTGCTTCAGTAATTTGGTTAAAGGTTGAGTAATCTCTGCATAATTCTCAATAAACTTCCTGTTATATCCTTTCATCCCTAATAAGATATTTAATCCTTTCAAGTTAGTAGGATCTTTCAACTTCTGTATTGCCTCTACCTTTTTCTTTTGTGGATTCAACCTATGCTCAGTCACCTCATGACCCAAGAAATTCACTTTCTTTTTACACCATTGTGCTTTCGGCAAAGATACTTTGGCCCCTGCCTTCTGTAACTGGCTAAGCACATGTTTAATCTCATTAAAATGACTCTTCAGATTCTCATTTTTAATTAGCACATCATCTACATAAATTATTCTCCCCCTTTCTGCTGCATCAGGGAGCACCTTCTTCAATAATATTCAAAATTCACTCCCACTATTGACATACCCAAAGGGTGTTTGGGACCATGCATATTGAGATATGTCGAACGAAAATGCAAACACATGTTGTATGTCTTCAGCCAGTGGCACACATCAGTACCCAGCTGTAAGATCTAATGTGGTAGACACCTTTGACCCGTAGACCTGTGTGAGACCCTGATCAATAAATGGAAGTGGCCACCTGGAAACAGGTATTTTTTTGTTTAATTCTCGTAAGTCTGCACACACACACACCATTGACCATTAGGTTTCAGCACGCCCACAATGGCGGTATTTGAAGTGCTATGAATGGGTCTAATAATCCCTCTAGATTCTAGATTTTTAATTATCTCAGCTAATGATTCCAAACATGCCAGTGGTAACCGATATTGAGGCACAAATACCGGTTCTCTACCATATACCTCTGGTAATGTGGCAACATGCAGATCAATTAGACCGTGATCATATGCGTCTTTGGCAAAAACCTCTTTAATTTCCATGAATATCTGCCTATCCTCTTCATTGGTACATGCTTCTGCAGCCTGAACCTGTTCATCTACCATTTTTGAAAATTCTGGGAAATCCTCCAATGGGGGAACCTCTGTGCTCTCCTCTAACTGTGTGGCTGTATCTCTTTGTAGAGTTGTCACTTTGAAATATTTTGGAATATCGGCTTCCATTTCAATATGCTGTTTTTCTGTTTCATTTTTGTTTAAATCAAATAAAATGCAATTCTCTTGGTGACAGCACACTGTCTCACCTAAACTATAAGGATACACAGACTGAATTTTGAATATCCCTTTAGGCTGAGAATCCAAAGAATCCGGCAACTCACCCTGTGCGTTCACTTATCTCTCAGGGATGTTCCCAATCACTGCATTGTTGAAATCTGCAGTATAATGGGATTCTTGTATTGACATTCGTAATGCTGCGTTGTCTTCTAAATTAATATCCTGACATCTTTTATTATACAAAAGATAAATGTATGTTTGCAGCCTTACGGCAACCTATGGCAAGCTCTCTTGGAAACTGTGAATTTATAATTTAGTTTTGTTACTGGCTGGGCTGCATAGGTGTGGTGCTCAATTACATTGATGCTGCCCAATGTTATGCAAACATGAAAATATGTGTACTTTGAATCACCTGTGTTCATGCGCCTCAGACTTGCATTATTAGGTCTCTGTTTAAAAAAAAGATGTTTTGGTACACCTTAATAATGGGTTTTGGTATTTTTGTTTTATTGCTTTGATAACAAAATCACGATGTTGCTTCATATCAAAATATGTTACTCTACTGGTATGATTCCCTCAACACGTGTTTCACCAAAGTACAATCAAATGGTTCATCAGGAGGGTATGACTATCATGAACCTAGATATGCTAAAAGGAAAATAAATAATAAAAATGTTTGAAAATTTAAGAATTGGACATCACATAAATGATTTTCTCTTGTTAAACAATAATATAATATAATTGAGGTGCTTAAATCAGTAGAGGCAAATAAATGCTGTGTATCTACATTGTGTTCAATTGTGCAATTAAGCAGTGTATACATTTTGTTATTTGTTTTAGGCAATCAGATCTGGAAAGTTTTGGATAAATGAAGATTTATCCTGGTGGCTTTGTTTAAAGAAAAATGTCCTTAAATGTTGGTTCCTTGGTTTGTGAGGAAAAATAATGGCTCAATGTCTACTGGAGCCAAAGTTGGGGCAATTCCCAGCTGGGTTTTAACTATCTGAATTATCACGATGTGGTTTATCCTGTAAAATGTTACAGCCATTTGTAATTTAACATAAGGGATTTCCTGTGATAAACTGCACTGTTGCTATGTCAACGGTTATTCTGGTTTGTAGATAAAGTGCAATCTTACCTTATTATAATCAAAGTTTCCTTCTTAGTTATTTTGTAGTGACCGGCATGTTAACCGCGGCTATTCTCCAGGCCAGTGGGTGTGGATTATGGAGCCTGTCAAACTCAGAGCCCTTCGGAAAAAGTGGACTGGACCTTACTGTGTGCTAGATAAGATCAGTGAAGTGAATTATCTCATTAACCTGAAAGGATCTAAACAGATGTGCAGGGTCTTTCACGTCAAAGAGCTAAAATCCATAATAGCCGGGATGACTTGGTCATGGCATTAAGACAGGCGGAGAGACTGAGGAGGAGACCGATCTCCTCCAAGACCTCTTGCACACTGAAGCCACAGATGGGTCATTTGAAGGTGTCAACCTTGCAACTGACAGACTGTCACCGGTTACTGGGACAGTTTGCCGGTCTGTATTCTCTGACTCCAGGTTGTGCAGATTGGTTCACGAATGAAGTGGACACTGGAGACAGTAAGCTGGTGAAGAAAAGGATTCACTGGATATCCGATAAGGTTGGGCACACCATCAAGGAGGAAATTTCCGAAATGCTGTCCCTTGCAGTGATAGAGCCATCCTGCAGCCTCTGGGCTACCCCAGTGGTACTGGCGTCTAAAAAGAACAGTGGTGGGAAGACTGAAGTTCGCTTGTGTGTGGGCTACATGGGGCTCAATTTTGTCACAAAGACAGACGTTCACCCCATTCCTCGTGCAGATGAGCTCATTGACAAGCTCAGCACTGACAAGTACATAACTACCTTTGACCTCACAGCAGAGTATTGGCAGGTTGGCTTGACAGATGGTGCAAGAGAGAGGTCAGCATTCTCAACCCAGAAAAGACATTATCACTACATGGTGATGCCCTTTGAATTGAAGAACGCCGCTGCCACTTTTCATCAGATGGTTAACCAGGTTTTGCCTGCTCTGGAAAACTTCAGTGCTGCCTATTTAGATGACATTGGTGTGTTCAACCACACCTGGGAGGATTATTTATCCTAACTAAAACAAGTGCTTCAGGCACTGCAGAATGCAGGTCTGACTATCAATGCCACAAAGTGCCAGATAGCGCAGGGTACTGTGGTATAGAACATGACATTTTAAGTGGAGGCAGTGTACTGAATGCTGTAGTGGTACTGTGTATGAAAGACAGAAAATGGAAAAGCACATTATACACACTAAATTGATCCATTTTATGATGAATTTGCCATCAGTCCAGTTTGCACTGAGTACATATGTTGACCTAAATTAATCAACTAACACTTTCCCATCAATTAACACTTCCCAGTTATTAATGAATTAATGTACCCTTTAACAAAGCAATGCAAAATGCTCCAGGTAAATGATTCTGTTTTTCAGTGGGCGTTGAATCGTGCAAGCAGAATGCATGGGCTGTGGTTTCATTCAGAAGGCGCTATTGTGCTCCAGGATGCAATGTATACAAACAATTGGGAAGTTTTTCTCGGAGAGAAGAAGTGCCATGATTCGAGAAAAATCAGCTGGGGTGGTGTGAGACGTCAGGGAAAATGGCAAGTTTAGTAAGATTGACAAGGCTAGGGTATAAATCTAGCTGGAAAAAGGGGTGGAGGGTTATTATTATTATTTTTCAAAGAGAGGAGACCAGGAGTGCAGCCATCAGCAGAGAGGGCATAGCTGGGCTGTGCAGAAAGGCAAGATTATCTTCGAGGCAGCAGTCTGAGAAGACAGGTGGAGAGAGATGGCATTCCTCTAACTGGGCTGCCAGATCTGTGGAATTTGCAACACTACCGTTTGCTGATAAGACACTTCAGAGAGGGGCTTTTCCTGATAGGCAACCCAGAAGTCTTACATGTTAGAAGTCAGTATTGGTAAAAATTTGAGGGGCGTGCAGATAATTGTGCTTATCTTACTCGTCAGTCAGTCAGGGTTAGATGGTTATTTTGTAACAGTTTTTTTCTTCTTTCTTTTGCATTTGTAATTGGGAAACACTGAAGTGTAACAGATGAGAAGTTGGCATGTTGCTGTGCTATTCAATTTTTTTTCTTTCTTCTCTTTGACGGTACATTCTGTCATCTGTTTCGGGGTTCAAAGTCTGGGTAAGAAAATGAAAAGTTAATGTTTTAATTATGAACACAGGCTGGTTATGTATCTGTTGAAGAAGTGTTAACTTGTATTAATGTGTGCACTGCATAACCTACTTACTATATACTTTTCATTACTGTTGGAAGCGCTAGTACTGAGAGCCATGGAGTTGCTGGTGCTGCTTGACGTCTAGGAGGGTGTTTCCCTCTGGCTCCTGTGACGTGCACTGTGCTCCATGCTGCGGTTGCTGTGGATGGCGAGTAGAGACCTGTGAGCCGTGGCTTGCGCTGTGGAGCAGCCCTGTGTTGATTTCGATGAGGCCGGCGAATGAAAGGCATTTACACCGGCACTTAAATCACAACTATTCCCTAACGGGTGGGGCATACAGATAAGGAAAGCTGCAAGGCTGTTGGATTTTAGCTGTAAGCCTGCGGCTCACCCTCTTGCCCTGTTGCAGCTCTCTCACCTGTTATTAGCTTGCCATGGTTGGTGGGGCTTGCCTAGAGTGAGGAGAAGAAAGTCTGCACTGGGCGCACAATACTTATAGTGCTTCATTTCCCTTTCATTGGTGTCTGCTATGTTTATCTATTTGTGACTTTGACGAACAATCGGCAGATAATTTGTGGTATATTTTCTTTGTGAATTGGTAACAGTGCTAAGTACGGGCCCTCCCTATAGTCTGTATCACCATAATCTCCTGCTGGTGGCTGCGGAAATAATCTTTGAGCCAGTAGGTTGCTCCTAATTAAGGGCACGGTGGGCATTTGGCTAATCTATTGTGCTATTTTCTGGGGTCTCGCTTCTCCTCTGCTGCTGGTGACCGCAGACTGTTAAATATTTGAGCCAGTTTGAGGAGATTTTCCCCTAAGCTTTTAAGGTATTTTTGATAGCATCTACCCTCCTGGAGTGAGGTGATACCATTGCTTGAGCCTAATTGATAATATGAAGCTGAGAAGCAAATTTAAGAATAATAAAAGAATCACGAACATTATAAAGGCTGTAGGAGTGGAGGAAAACAGTGTACAGCCCACTCTGACTAAAGAAAAAAAGATCACAGATGTCTTTCGAGGAGAATACTGCGATGGCTCAAATCCACATGGAACCAACAGTCATTGATATTCCAACGAATGATGAGGCCGGTATACCTGCAGAATTTGATAACAATAATTCAATACTTAACCTCTGCTATAGTCTGGGAGGGTGAATTTTACAACTTGAGAGTACTGGGACATCAGGCCCTGAAAAACAATGTGTGACTGCAGTGGATCCTGATATATGTAACGGAAATACTACATCTAATAACGTATCCACAGTGAATAAGGACAGACTTTCTTGTTCTCCCCGTCTTACGGGCTTGGCAGATAGCTCGAATGGGGGGACTAGTATCTCACATGATAATGCCTTGCTGATCTGTAATATGGAATGTGGTAAATGTAATATTGAGGCTAAACTCAAAGATCTTGAAACACACAATACAGCTACTAGCGTTGATTTAAAAATACAACTGGTACTCTGCTACACTATTTCCTCACAAGTCAAACATAATGCTGATTCACTGAGGGAAATGGCTAAGGCAGATTCTATCCCTAAGTTTGGGGTGGTAAAAAAAAAGCGGGGTAGTTGCTAGTAACTTAGCACCTGTGCTGGATGTCTGTAATACACATTTGGAACCTACTTTGGCTGAAATTATGATAGGTAGTGACAGTGAGAGTGAAAATTCTGGTCAGTTATCTAAAAGAGAGAAACGAAGAAGGGCCAGAGTGTCACTGAAAGCCTCTAAAGTTGGGTTGCTTTCAGCTCTGGAGGACAAAGTGAAAAATCGTACAAAGAGGGGCCGAAAGAGGGCAGCCAGAAATGCAAAAAAGTGCTCTTAAAAGGGGCACTTTAACCTCTTGGGAAAAACACAATTCTTGATAAAAACTCCCCGGGGGTGCAAGTGGCTGATGAATTGTCTGATGGGGTCAGCAACTGTTTTACTCACATGGTTGATATTTCTTCAGCTAGTAGTAATGACAGTGCATCTGAACCAGCAGTGCTTCCAATGCCTAAAGTTAAGCCTAAGGTCAAGTTCTCAATGTGGCACAGGATACATGGACTCCAATTGAAAAATCTGAAAATGAGCCCATGGGGGTTGCTGGGCCCTCTATGCCGATACATACATGTCTACCAAAGAAACAGTTTGCTATCTCCTACTGCAATAAGAGAAATAATAAGGTTATTAATAGGAGTGAACTGTTGGAAGGCCTAGGCATGGTGTTACAGCTGAGGATATTAAAAAGTGGGGAATTTGTGGAGCCCTGCAAAGGTAATTTCGGTCGGATACATTGCTATTCAGAAGCGGTCGTTTGCCTTGTTAAAGAAGCAAAGACGATCTCAAATGCAGTGGTTTTCTGCTTGATGGTTATCTAAACACGGTGGATAGGCCCAACCCTGAGCCTGGCTGTAATAGCAAGCAAGTAAAGAGCATGACGGTTGGAAATGATGTTAATAAAACCCATTGGGAATGCCTGTGTTCCTTTCTGCCACAAGTGAATAGCAGTGGATGATTGGATTCTACTGTTATTTCTTGGAATACGAGAGGTCATAGCCATCTCTTTGCCGATAAGGGGTCCTCTCAACTGTTAAATGGCACACCCTTTGTCTTTTTGCAAGAAACGTGGTTACTAAAGAGTGGGTTTTTTTGATGGCTTTAAGTCCTATCATAACTTGGCAAAAAAAGGGGATAAGGGCAGACCTTTTGGGGGCTTTACCATTCTGGTGTCTAACTCATTAAGTTCTCAAGAATGCATATTGCCCTCCAGTAATCCTAATGTTCTTACGGTGAAGGTCATGTTGTTTCATAATTGTAAAATGATATTGATCAATATAAATGATCTGCAGGTAACAGACATATCTCCACTATACAGCTGGACATTTATGAAGGGCTGGCATTAAACTATATGGGTGAAAATTAATTGGACCTTAACTCTAACTTATTGTCTAGTGATATGGGAGCATTTACTAAAGCAGCTGGCTGGAAAACATTAATTTCTGATATTGAATTATCTATAATTAATAGAAGTATCTGTGATAGATCTCTTAACCACAGCACCTGGTCTAATAATGGTCATACTTCCACTCTTGATTATATCTGCATTAGCGAGAAGTTATTTGGCCAACTAAAAGGTTTCGAGCTCGTGAATAACATATTCAGTGATCATTATCTTTTACAGTGTGTGATATCACTAGATGTTATCCCCCCTGTTCGGGATGCTGTGGGCGAAATCTATACATACAGTAATAAAAATAGGATTGGATGGTCTGACTCAAACTTGTTAAAGGCAAACAAATTGTGTGAGAATATTACAGCTGAACATCTACTGTACCTCTCAGCAGAAGATATTGTATGTTGGATATCCAAACATCTCTATGAGCTGATGCCTATTGCGGGGAAAATATACCCCCAAAAAATGATGCTACTCATAGTAGAATGTTTGATAAGAACATAAGGGATCTGAAAAGTGCAATGAGACAAAAACTGCGGCACTGTGACAGTTCAGACCTAAGTTTAATGCCCTTGTTGAAGGCCAAAAAAGCGATACAAAATAGTTATTGTAATGCAATTAGACGCTATTTGGCCTCGGGCAAAAATACCACATGGCAACACATGGTGAGGCTGCTTATTGATGGTAATACTAAAAAGTTCTGGTTTAGCTTCAGAACTATTTATAATGCTGGTAACTCGGAGCTTCTAATTCCCATTGACAGCTGCACCTGGGTCACATATCTTACCACAATATAAATAGGAGACAAAACTATGGGAACAGGTACAGGTCACACTAAGTCAGACCTAAGAACAGGACCTAACACATATAAAAATTACCAAACACATTTTAATAACAATCAAGCAGCAGGTTAAAACAAGATTAAATTCAGAGGTCCACACAAATAACAATACTTACAAAAAGAACATAGGAGTACGTAATTTGCAGACAAATGCTAGCTAGAACAAATACAGGATATTACACAAACTTAATACACTTCTAACTTCTTTGTGTATCAGAATCCATTTGAATTATTATGCCATTATTTCACAACTCTGTTTTTAATCCAGAGGGATGTCTTGACATGTTTCTGTTCATAAACGCAAGTCACGAACATTCATTAGGAGAAAAATGATTTCAACTAAAAAACCTAGTTCTTAGAGAGTCACAGACTTGATCTGAGTCAATTTCATTGCACCTTAAGGTGTGCTCGCAGGGGCTCGCAACTTCAATCAAAATCAGTTGGAAGTAGGAGAGAAAATCAGTCCTGCCAGGGTCATATGGAGACAGGTCCAACAGGTATGGATGAGGTATCCACAGTATTCCTCAGGTGAATAACTCTGTGTTGGGCTAAAATGGCACAGAATAGGGCTATATTGCCGTTTGAACTGCGTGCAGCATTGTCCTCGCATTCCCAATTACTAAAGTGTAGAGAAATAGCGATCGACTTCGGTAGCTGAATGTTGTGGATCGATCCAGGGCGAAGTGCTGAAACAGGCGAGGGTGTGCGGCGTCTGTGAGTTAGTCAGGTCTGACTTAGTGTGACCTGTACCTGTTCTCATAGTTCTGTCTCCTATTTATATTGTGATACTTATCCACCCGGATCTAGACTGAACAGACTCTGCTAACTGGCTGTTGGACAGTTGTCTACCGGGTTTCCTCCTATATATTATAGTCACATATCTTACCAACAAATTCTATGGGGAAACTGCAAAATTAGATTGTCAACTGATAGATAATCTGTCCACATGCAGGGATGATATTCTTTTAATAATTAAGAAACTTAAATGCTCCCGGGCACCTAGGCCCGATGGGCTTTGTAATATCATTCTTAAAGAAAATCCCGAATTATCGGCGGATATCTTGGAAGTTTTATTCCAAAAGATTATAAAGACAGGGATGATGCCAGACTCTTGGAAGTTTTCAAATCTTATTCCAATATTTAAGAGTGGTCCTCGTTGTTTGCCCGAGAGCTGTAGGATCCTGGCACTTACCTATGTTCCAAGCAAAATCTTTTGCACCCTTATTCTTCAGAAAATGGATAAGTGGATTGAGAAAGAAAACATCTTGGATAAGGCACAAATTGGCTTTAGAAAAGGTTGCTCCACTGTGGATAATATTTTCATTCTAAATATGTTAATCGAGCAGGCCAATTGTGACTAAAAGTTACCGTTATATGTATTATATGTTGATTTTTCCTCTGCTTTTTCGATTCTGTAGTACGCCAGAAGCTTTGGATGAAACTTAGATCCTTTGGCATGCATGCTTCCACATCTCCTCAACTGTTGTATGATGATTTATGATGACAGAAGGGCCCGGATTAGGTTGGACAATCAGGCACATTATCTGATCCTGTATACATACATAAAGGGGTCTGGCAGGGATATGCACATGCCCCTACATTATACCATTTATTTATGGCTGACTTTGGTGGCATATTTAAAGATAAAATAAACGCCTTTCCTAAAATTGGCCGACACAAGGTCGGGTGATATCATCATATTTGATAGTACTTATGTTGGTATCTGTAACAGCCCCAATGCCTTGCGTGAGTATGCAAACACTAATGGACTGTCGATTAATTTGATAAAAAACTCAGTTCATGATGGTTGGCAATAACTGCTTCAAAAAATGACCATACCTTGAAGTTTGGGACTGATAAAAAAGGTTAAGAGTTATAAATATTTGGCCCATGAGATATGTGGAGAGAGAAGAAAAATGAACTCTCTGGTCCAATCAAGTAAGAGAACTAAAGTCATGGCTACACTATCTGCTGTTATAACATTCTCAAAGAAAACAGCTGGCTTTAGCTTGTTGGGTATGCTTAACATCTACAAGCAAAAGCTGGCGGCTATTTTCTTATATGCCCTGGACTCTTCTTTTTCTGAATGGTTGGTTTGGGCAGATGTGACGGAACGACTCATTTGGAGAAGATTACTTGGTCTCTCCAATTATACTTCTGATACAGGCCATTAGGATAGAAATGGGTCTTATCTCCCTATCTGCACAGATTGAACATAACTGGGCCAGACTTTATGTCAAAATAAAATATGCCCGCCAAGGCACGTTATTGCATATTATTCATGAAGGATTGGAGGGAGGCAAACAGACTGTTCTGAATACTTTTCAGAAGAAAATCTTTGACTTTTTTGGTAAAATAGAGTACTCCCCAACTGGGATCATGGGGAGGGGGCGGTACTAAAATCATTGAAGAACTCCATCGAAAAATGGGACTGGGTTGCCAGTCATGATAGAGTGGCTGCATTGAGTTCACTGTGTATGTTTGCCAAATTACCCTTTACATACAAAAAAAACTAAATACTATTTAAAATGAATGGCATCTAAAGCCAACCGTAAAATATTCTTGGATCTTAGATTGAATCGACTTAATGTATTGGGGATATGTGGAGCCTGGGTGGGAATCCCGAGTGACAGAAGGTTCTGTAGACTGTGTCTTGATGAATCAGAGCCTGAAACCGCAAGGCATGTCCTTACTTGTAAAAGTATGAGTTCCATCTATGAAATATACTTTAAAAAATGTGAGTTCGATCCGATCTATTTGACCAGTGAAAAGCTGGTAAATGTACGCCTAAGAAAAATTGAAGAAGTGCACCTTTTGCTTGATCTTTAAGTATTCAGCTGTGATAAATCTGTTGTAAACCTGTTAGCTCCTTCTCCTTCTCTTTCCAATTATCTGTTTTAACCTAGTGTAGTATTTTTATTGTAGGGTCCTATTTTACCGATTATAAATTTGATTTTGTTAGGAGTATATTGCAGTTTCCCTTTTTTCTTTTAACATAACTTACCCTATTGTATTTGTATTTATTTCCCTTTTTTTTAATCAAATGTCAAAGTGAAATTGTAATTTTCTCTATCTATGGTGAATTTTGTTTGATATGTGTTTTTGCTATATTTGTGAAAAGTTCTTTGAACTGTAACACAATAAAAAAATAATAACAATAAAAAAAATGTTTTGAAAAGTTTTTTTCTTCTTCCTTTCACATTTGTAATTGGGAAACACTGAAGTGTAACAGAAGAAAAGTTGGCATGCTGCTGTGCTATTTGATTTTTTTGTTTCTTCTCTTAGATGGTACGTTCTGTCATCTGTCTCGGGTTCAAGGTCTGGGTAAGAAAATGAAAAGTGAATGTTAACTTGTATTAATGTGTGCACTGCATAACCTATTTGCCAACAATAACGCAGATAAAAAGAAAGGCATTTATAAAACCAAATCAGTGGGGTTGCGTAATCTTTGCCTTTGTGGATTCACTGACAGAAAATCATAGGGAACTGCCCCAGTGTATCAAAAGTGGTAAAATATTTAAACACATGTGGTAAAGTTGGAGATAAAAAGTTTGGGAACCCGCTAGCAAGCTAGAAAACATATGATGCATGTGTGTCTTGTGAATCATTGATCATAATGAAGAGTGTTATGAACTATCCGTCAAAGACGGTAGTCCAGTTTCGTAGATAAGTGACTGGAATGACAGTTAGTGCTGTCTTGTCCCTGCAAGTGCAAAGTCCGCTATCTTGCGCTTACAGTTGACCCTAAATAGAATCCAAGGTTCAGAGGGGAGTTTTGTCACATTATATAGGGCATCACCATAAACATGCTGTGCTACCACGTTACCATTATTTTACCACTATTTTTACCATGGTACTAAAATACCACCAAATTGTGTAACAGCCCTCTGATAAAATCCCTAACATATTTTGGTGCGTTGGTCTTGTGGGTACAGACTGTAAGGCAGTTAGTGGGGGTGGCAAGTGTGTTCAGCACAGCTATTTGGTGCAGTTAAAAGGGAACTCATTCTGTGAGGTGATAGTGTAGTGCTGCACATAGTGTCATTAGGTCCCAAATCGAAGCCATGTTTCTGAGGTGGTGAACTACCTGGAGGCAAAGCTATTTGCCCATGGGGTGGTAATCAGAAAATACCATCCTGTGGCGAGATCGCATATGTGGAGAGGTACAAAAAGAGCCATAAATGACATTTTTGGAGAAGGCAGCATTGTCCAAGTCTTCCTCTTGAGACTCTTTAGAGCTCCAGACAAAAATGCCAAAAAAGATTGCCTAATAAGGCTAGGTGCAAAGCTTTGCTTCCTCTTAAATCTGTTATTAAGACTATAGGAGAATGATGTTGAAGTAATTAATAAATTACAGATCATTTGAATGATACAAGTCAGCAGGCAAAGAGTTTAAAATCGGAATTAGAGTAACATAACACAGAGATGCAGTCTGAATGCAGCAAGTTGGACAGCTGTCTCAGAGAAAGACAGTTTGAGGAGAGTGAACAGGAACTGAAACAATTAAAAGGAGTCAAAAATGCAATCAGACAAGACAGAGATGACACCATTTTGGAGATGCAAACGCTTCAAAAGAATAACATGGAGAGAGAAAATGAGTTTCGTGCTGTAGAGGCAGAAATTGGTAAAATGCTAGTGGAGAATAACCAGAAGGACAGAGAGTTTAACCAATGCCGAATGCAGATAAATTAAATGCAAGCTGTGATTAATAGGATAAATGATGATAACCCTAACTTTTGTCAGGAAGCAGATCAACTTCATAAAAGGTGCAAAGATTTGGAACAGCAGATATTTAGTTTTAAATCTCAAGAAAAACAGCAGGGCACTATGTTCAATGGAATTGAGATCAGCGCTAGCTCTACTCGAGGGAATAGTGTACTAATGGCTATACCTGTCGGTAGGCCTGAGTGTAGCCCCTTGGGGGGGGTTTGATTCACCCACCGGTGATTACCATCAGTCCTGCCCCTCTGAGCAAAGAAATGAGCGACCAAGTAGCCCCATAAAAATAATGAAATCAATCAAGACTTTGATTGAACCGATCAAAAAGGGAGGCGAGTGTTAGTTAGAAGATCACTTGGAAACAGTACACAATATATTTAAAGCTCTTCAAATACCTAGGGAACAGTATAGACAATACTTGGTTCCATGTCTTAAATTGGCTGCAAAAATGGCCATGAATACAAAATATTGTGGCAAAAATGCTGTGTTATTTTGTGCCACAATCATGTAAAGGATGTGGGGGACACCCCTGCAACCCCTGGACCCAATATACCATTTAAGGGGAGCACAGGACACCCCCGCAATCCCCACTCCCCTTAAATGGTATAATGTGGAACACCTTTACCGGGTCAAACCACAGCATTTTTGCCGTAATTTTTTTTTCCAGCGACATTTTTGCAGCGATTTTATTACCTGATACCAAATATTTTCATCTAACGCTTGATTCTGCCACTGCGAGTATTATAAGAAGACTTAATGAACAAGAAAACCTGTCCTGGGCAGACATTGAAAAAGAGGTTAGACATCATTTCTCACCTTACCAGTCATTGCAAGACGCCAAGAAAGCAGCGTATACCATGACAGGGAAGCCAAATATGTCGCCTCGCCAGTTTCTCCAGAAATTAAAAAAGAGCATTTTCCTGCTTTGATGTATCTTTTAGCCCTAATTCTACAGAATTACTGCACACTTGTATGGCCTACAAAAAGACATTATATCACAGTTAATTCGCAAATTTGACCGGGAGAAATCGCTAGACTGGATTGTAGAACAGGGGACTAAACTGTATGAGGTAATTTATTGTCAAAGTGAAGAGGGGTCTAGAAATAAGGAAGTAAAATCCAAATCTAAAGATTTCACACCAATAAAATCTGCAAAAATGCCATTTGAATCAGCCCAAACCCAGGCCAGGAACAACATGACACCGGATCAAAGGGGCACACGCCCACAGAGGATGCCACCCCAAACACCTATGTTCCAATCACATGACCCAAACAATAGAGAAAATGACATTAGTCCTAGATATTTGGGTGACGGACCTAGAGTGGGCTACCAGCCCGATATGTCAGGCATGAATAACAATAAAAATAAAAATCAAACAAACAATGGCCCATAGCAGACGCTGCAGACACAGAGCAGATTTGACCCCAGCACTATGGTGTATGGCAATCAAGACGGACCACGGTATGTGGATAGATTTATTGAAAATGGAAATCAGCATAGGGGGCAGTTCCCACAAAATGAAAGACATAACATGAACTATTTCCTGCGCCTTTATAATCACCTCCACCAGTCACCTCCACCAGTCGACCACAGCCTAAGGATGTTCACACTGCGTTCGCCACCTCCCATTAACGATGAGTTCAGAAATAACTCAAATAGGAATCAATCTCCTGAGATATACCAAAACAGATCCAACCACAGGGAATTTTACTAATTACCGGCCCAGGCCACAAAGAGAGGAATTCTGGGAAATTGAAAAATTTCAGTGCTTTGAGGCCCAAGTTAAAATGTTGTCTGAGCAAATAGAAAAACTCTGTGCAGTTCAAATACAGCCTACAAGTGAGGATGCAGAAGGTCACAGGAGCGATCTTGTGCATTCTGACAACAAGTGACTAAGTACTGGCCCTTGTGATCATAAAAATACAGAAGCCCATGAACTAATTTTGTATAACGGTCCTGAATTCCAAACGGTGGAAGAGAGTGAGACACGGGATGCACACACACATAAAAAGGAGGTCTGGTTTAATTTGGAGTTGAACCAGACTATCAAAGTGTGTGCAAATGAAGGACAGGAAAGAGAAGATAAACAAGAAAATCCGAAAGAACAGAGACAGATTTAAAAAGGAGATCATGCGCAACGATAAAACACATGGAGGTAGGGTTAGTAATCAGAATACCCTCCCTTGATAGTCAGAATACTGATGAAATCCAGACGGGAAAAATTAGTGCTCAAAAGGAGGGTGCAGGCCAGTCACCTGAAGAGTACTTTGAGCCACACATTCCAAGAGACTGAGAAGACAGGCACCACGCAAAATGCAAATAGGTGTTCTGAGCCAGAAAATGACAAGCAACCACGTGATTTTTGTGAGGATGTTCAATTGAAAAACTGCAGTGTAAACACTGATGGTCCCCGATCAGAGGGGCGGATGGTGGCTACACTCCAGACGGGTTCTGAACATGGAAAATTACATAAGGATTCCCAAAATAAAATGGGCAAAGGTAGGGAAAGATATGATTTCACTTGCCCCTGTGTTTGGCAAAAAGTGAAAAGGGCCTGAGAAAAGTGAGTTCTGAAATCAGCAGAAATTCACACTTTTTTTGTGTGCTGAAGGAAGTTGAGGAAAGGTATCATGCGCCTATCATTGTGGAAGAGAAGTGCAATGCATTTGCAATGATTGACACAGGTGCACAGGCCATGATCATGTCCAAAGAGTTAGTGAAAAGTATCAATGAAGGGAGATCCCCACAAAGTCAGATTAAAGTTAGACAAAATGAAGGCTGAGTGCATAATTTTAATGGTGAGGAGATACCTATTGAAGGTGTCACTGAGGGTGACATAAAGATAGGAAAACACAGGATGAGACAGGAGGTGTTGATTACATCCCTCAGTGAAATTCTGTTTCTGATTGGAACAGATTGCCTGAAGAGGTTGTCGCCTCTCATTGATGGGGCAAATGGGGTCTTGTGGTCCCTAGCCAAAAAGCCATTGAGGCCTAAGAAGGTGAGGTCACAAAACAACAGCATAAAAGAATGCCGTACAGTGGCTAAATCAGATGATGCAGTTGAAGTCTATCTTCAAAACGGCTGTGTGCCTAGTGTCGCTGTCATTCTAATGTGCCAGGGGAAATGCAGGGTGAAAAAGAAAAGCAATTCATGGAAATGTATTTGGATCTGTAGGGTATTTTGTGGAGATTTGGGGCCTGACGGTATTTTCTTACCGCCGAAATATAACTTAGCAACAATCACTCCTTGTATTCAGATTGGGCCATGTATGACAATAATACAGTGAACATGCATTATTTCAGCACCCAGGCATGCATATTTGGTATGCGTGGGTGGTAGGCGCGGTTGGTGGTATTTTGGTGAGCATAATTCCCTTGTTTTATTTGTGGCCCCAATGTCCAAAATCCCTTATCTTTGCTTAGATTTTTCGTGTGATCACTAGAGAGACCTCAGACCTACATTTTAGGAATACCACATTTTTCAGTGATAGTGTTGGTGTGCCACCATGGGCGAACTCACTGACTTATTTACGACAGAGAGCTATATATGGTAGTCTTGTGGTAATTTCCACTACCTTATATACGGTAGGGAGCTATGTTCAGAGAGTCTCTCTTCCCGTTGGCTCACGTACCTCCAACAAGCTATGCTACAGTCACTCACAATTATTCATACTGATTCTGACAAGCACACATCTGTCTTAAAATGACCATTGCACTGTTTAAAAATCTCCCCACATCATCGGCATTGTAATGGTAAATAGTAAATACACCACCCGTCTGTTTTCAAATATTTTTCTGTATTATAAAAGTTGCATTTAAACACGATCTCATTCTTTACAGAAATAAATAAAAAATACAGTAAATACAGTAAAAGCATTGTCTATGACACACTGCAAAGAGCGTGGCGGAGAACAGAACTCAAATTGCAACATTGGTATTTGATTAAGACACGCACAGGAATCCTACACTGACTGCATATTACCGTACACACTCAGCTCCCACACTTCTCATTACCTTATCTTTTTAGTTGTTCTCTTTGGCTGTTCTCTTTGTGAATGTGGCTCCCTTGAAGATTAACTCCAGCAAAAAGGAACGCTTGCCTTCTCAAACCGGGGTCATTGCCTGGAATTTTCAGCTTTTGCAGATATGAATGCCTCAGCCAGTGGAAAGGTCCTTCTTTCAGCTCTCCCCAATCTCGACTGCAGCAGGACGCAGGAATTTGCATTCAGTCAGGAGTCCCACAGCCAGGTCTTCTCCCCAGTAGTGCAGAAAAAATGTCTCCTGTCTTTTTCCCCGATACTGCCCACTAAAACTTTCATCTCAGCCTTCTGTATGACGTGTCCCAATGAAATCCATCATCTCTCATCCTCCTACTCTCAACAATAGCTTCGCTTATACATTTGCAATTGTTGCAAATCTGACTTCCTTCTTCCTGCAGTTACTGTGCACAAAAACACGGAGAATCAGGCAGAGAAGAGAAGAAAAAAAATCTGCACACACATTTAAATGGCTTTCAGAGTATGCCTAATTCTGCAGTGGAGAACACATTTTATTAGTGGGTTATGTTAAATAAGGTTTTATTAGTCAGGTTAATGGTTAATAGGTTAGCTGTTAATTTTCAAATGTGTCTCTCGCACCATAGGCATTTCAGGTGAAAAATAGTGTGCATTTTTAAATGAGCACGTGTGCTTTTAACTGTAAAAATAGATTTGCATCTTATATGTTAAAATCGTTTTTGACTGAATAGCCTGTCTTTCCTTGTTAATCTGGTAACCCATATAGCAATGCACCGCACCCTTGTGGTGGTGCTGCGAAAAAAAATTGCTACCTGTGCAGTAGTGCTGTACTCTGTGCTGTTTGCTACCTGTGTAGTAGTGCTGTACTCTGTGCTGTTTGCTACCTGTGCAGTAGTGCTGTACTCTGTTCTGTAACACGCCAAATATCCTTACATATACCCTCCTTTTGTTTTTAGAACTTGGCTATAATCCAATCCAATTCCTAAAAACAACTTGTTCTTTTTTTTTTACAATATAGCAATCCAACAAAATGAATATTCATGTGCATCAATGAAAATTTGCAATCAACATTTCATCTGAGTCCATCAGTTCATAAAATGTTCCACATTTGCCTTCTCAGTTGAAGTGGCATTACTTTAAGTTTAAATTTTCCAAGTCAATTAAAAACAACGAAATAAAACAACTAACTAAAACAAATAATTAATATAACAAATTAAAATAAATAATTAAAATAATAAATACGTGGAACTTCATATGCCGGAACTTTTGTTTTGTCTCTTTTGGTATGTCCCGACCAGCGATGTTATTCGGTTCATTCGAGTACTCTTTCATCTTGGCAATCTTGAATCCACAGTAGTCATCTCTTTTGGCATTCCGGTTATTTTGTCTTCACCTCCACCTTGAGGCAGGCATCTTTTGGTCTTCATCCAGGGGACTCCAGGACTCCATCGTCTCCCGTGGCCTCTGATCCCGGAACCTCCGACCAAATAATGTTAATTGTCTAAATCAAAATAGAAAATAAACAGATTAAGTACATAGCACAATACTAACTTCATCCTTTTGCCAAAAATAAAACATGCTTGGTAAAAATATTTTTTTCTGAAATTAAACACAAGTTAAAAGAAAACAAGCAGATATTCAATATTTAACACACTTTCTCTCTGCACACCAACCATGAGCTTCCATTATATGTGCATTTATTTATTTATTTATTTATTTATATTTATTTTATATTATATTTTACATATACTACAGTGTTTATGTGCCATCATAACAATCAACTTTTTAACTTCTTTGTCACTGCCTCCTGATTGTACCCATTTATTTTCTCTTTTTGTGTTCAAGGGATTTTATCTGTTTCTACATGCTCAAGCTGCCTGATCTCATGCCTGGATGGCATGGTTTGATTTGATTTACATGGACAAACTGCTCTATTGCTGTTTCACCTTCATTTTTCAAAATTTTATACACTACAGGAGAGACCTTATCTATATTCCGAAATGGCCCCTGCCAGGCTGCTAGAAATTTAGAACTTTTCTGTTTACTTTTTCCAAAATGAAACTTGTACACCTGATTCCCTACACCGTATTCCTTTGCTGATGTCTTTTTATCATAATATGACTTTGCACTGTCAGCAGCTCTTTCCAGATTTCTCTGCACAAAAGCAAATGCATGTTGCAAATGCCTCCTCAGTTCATCAATATATTCATGAACTGTGGATGCACTCACTAGAGTTTGCTCATGTGTTCTGTATAGTAGGTGTTGTGGTAACACCATTTTCCTACCTGTCAAGACCTCATGAGGGCTAACACCTGTTGCTTTGGCAGGAGTCGATCTGATTGCCATCAAAACCAATGGTAAACGTAAATCCCAGCTGGAACCTGCTTCTGCCACAAATTTCTTTAAAATATCCACAACAGACCTATTGCTTCTTTCAACTGTACCTGAAGACGCCGCCCGATATGCGATATGTAGTTTCCTTTTCACACCTAGTATTTGCCATACTTTACTCATTAGAGTACTTCTGAAATGACTTCCTCTGTCTGACTCAATTCTTTGTGGCAACCCAAACCTTGAGAACACATGGTTCACCAGCAATGTGGCTGCTGTTTGCGCACTACAATCTGGTGCAGGAATGCATTCAATCCACTTTGACATCAAACATACCACACTCAAAATATAACGGTGTCCCCTGCTCGACCTTTTTAAAGGACCTACATAGTCTATTTGCAAATCTGACCATGGGAGAGTTAGGCCTCTTTTCATCAATGGTGCTCTATGCATTGGTGAAGCAGGTTTAAATTGGGCGCATACTAGACATCCTCTAGTATATAATTCCACATCTTGGGACATATGTGGCCAGTAAGCATAATCTTTTAATATTTCTAATGTTTTTTGTGAACCTCTATGGCCTGCAGTTATGGCATCATGTGCATGGTGTAGCATCAGTCCTCTGAATGAAAGGGGTACTACCCACTGTATTTGTCCTGTTATGGACTCTCTAATCATGAGTCCATCCTGTAATCTGATTCGTGTTTTGTTCTTTAATAACACCCTCAACTCTTCTTTTCCCATACAATCATTTTCTGTTAAAGGATTTTGTTCAGGATCTATCAAATGATTATAATAGATTCCCAAAATTTGATCATTCTTTTGTGCCTCAATCAAATCTTGGTCTGGCGTGTCATGACTCCACTGCACCACCGGTTGATCTACCTCCTTTGGTGCTTTAGAACGTGTCACTGCATCAATTTGTATTTCACCCATTAAATAATCAATATGTAGCAATTCTCCCATCACAGCCCCAATCTTAGCCAGATGGTCTGCCTTATCATTTCCCTCCTTATCCTCTCCTGGTGTTTTTAAATGCCCACAAATTTTTCTCCAGTATATTGTTAAATTATTTTCTGACACCAATTTGTCTATGGCTTGTATCATTTTTCCATGTTTAAGTGGCTTTTTGTTGTATGTAACCATGCCTCTTGCTTTCCAACCAGGCAAATACTCCACAAAGCTATTCCGTGCATAGTCAGAATCAGTCACCAGGACAATTTCACTGAACTTTTTATCAACTGCAGTAGCAATTGCTTTATAGATGGCTGCCAATTCCGCCACCTGACTGCTCCTATCCCCAATCCTCATCCCTATACTGGGGACGCCTTCACATTTCAACCAGACATTTCCTATTCCTGCCACTAACTGTTTATTACTGTCATTTTCAATGTGAAAAGCACAACCATCCACATATACAGTTGGCAAATCCTTGCATGTTTTTTCATCAAAAACTTTGTGTGATGATTGTTCAAATTCCTGCAAACTAGTTTCCACTTCCATTTCATTTGGTATTTGTTCAGCTGCACAATCATGTAAGTCAGCTAACCCTTGAGCAATTGGGCTCTTTTTATTTTGTCCATATCTCACTTCTACGGGAAAACCTTGTAATGCCAGCGTCCATGAAGTGATTCTGGATTGTGCTAGATTGCCTGATCTAATTCTTTTACTCTCTAAAAATTGCAAAGGTTGATGATTTGTTTCAATAATCACCTTTTCTCCCTGAACAATGGGGCGGAAATGTTGTAGCGCCCACACAGTGGTTAATAGGGCCTTTTCACATTCATTAAATTTCATTTCAACTTGGGAAAATGCCTTACTTGCATATGCAATGGTTTTGTGATTCAAATCGTGTTTTTGTGATAACACTGCTGACATACAATGTTCAGAAAAACCTATTTCTATAAAGAAATCCCTGTCCTTTATGGGGTATGCTAAACATGGTGCCTTTACAAGACATTCCTTCAATCTAGCCACTGCATCAGACTGCTCTCTTTCCCATCTCCAGGGAGTATTTAGTTTAAGCAGTTTAGTCAATGGTTGAGTGATTTCTGCATAATTCTCAATGAACTTTCTGTTATAGCCTGTCATCCCTAATAAACTTTTTACTCCTTTCACATCTTTAGGATCTTTTAATCTTTGTATGGCCTCTATTTTCTTCCTTTCTGGATTTAGCCCACGTTCAGTCACTTCATGCCCTAGAAAGTTCACTTTTTTCTTGCACCATTGTGCTTTTTGCAAAGATACTTTGGCGCCTGCTTTCTGCAATTGGCCAAGTACATGTCTTATTTCATCAAAATGGCTTTTCAGGCTTTCATTTTTTATCAGGACATCATCCACATAAACTATTGTTCCTCTTTCCGCTGCATCCGGCATGGCCTTTCTCAAAAATATGCCAAATTCACTCCCACTATTGATGTACCCGAACGGAGCTCTAAGCCAGGCATATTGAGTCCTGTCAAATGTAAAGGAAAATAAGTGTTGTATCTCCTCTGCCAATGGCACACACCAATATCCAGATGTGAGATCTAATGTGGTAAATACATTTGAACCATGTATCTGAGCTAGGCCCTGATCAATGAATGGTAGTGGCCATCTAGATACTGGTACTCTTTTATTTAACTCTCTTAAGTCTGCACACAGCCGCCATTGACCATTTGGCTTTAACACACCTAAAATAGGCGTATTGGATGTGCTATGAATGGGCCTGATTATTCCCCGTGATTCCAAATTTTTAATAATCTCTGCCAATGATTCTAAACATGCCAGCGGTAGTCTATACTGGCGTACAAACACTGGATTCCTGCTACAACCTTCTGGCAGTGTGGCCACATGTAAATCAGTTAAACCACAATCATAAGCATCTTTTGCAAATACATCCTTAAACTCCATAAATATTTCCCTCAGGTCGTCTCTATCCTTATCGCTGTCACATGCATCCGCTAAGGAGATCTGCTCTTCTACCATTCTGGAAAATTCTGGAAACTCTTCTGGTAAAGGAATCTCAGCGCTTTCCTCTAACTGTGTGGCTGTGTCTTTTTGTAGAGCTGCCACTTTTAAATATTTTGGCATATCAGCTTCCACTTCAATGGGCTGATTTCCTGTTTCATTTTCATTTAAATTAAATATTATGCAATCCTCTTGATGGCAGCACACTGTCTCATTTGAATCATAAGGATACACAGAATGAATTTTAAATATTCTTTTGGGTTGAGAGTCCAGGTGTTCTGGCAACTCGCCCTTGGCATCTACATATTTTTCAGGAATATTCCCAATCACCATGTTATTTAAATCTGCCGTATAATGTGATTTTTGTATGGCCATTCCTAATGGGGAGTTTTCCTCTAAATGAATATCCTGACAACCTTTATTATTTACCATGATTTTTACAGATCCCTCACCAATGTCTACCAATGGAATGTATTCATAATCCAGGCCTTGCTGTTTTATGGATTCATTCAGGCATACAAATGCATCAGAGCCTTTCATCTGCTGTCCATTTTTGCATTTCAGTGTTATTGCAAACTGTTTTGTAAATGCAGGAATAATAGTATTTTCCTCATTTGTAATTCGACTGCATAAGGAACCAGTTGTGCACAATGATAAGCCCTTCTTTTGTCTTCAAATTCAGGTGCCGGACACCTAGGCGTGACCATATTTTTTGATTAAGGAAATCTAACACCATACACATTCTGTGCATGATGTCATTGCCCATGTAAAATTCATTTTGTGCTCCACTCACTATCCATACATTATGGTAAATTGTTTTCTGCCCAATGCTAATTTTAAGCATGCATCTGCCTGCAATTCGGTTTTCAAAGTCTGGACTGTCCAACCCAGAAACATATTGGTTTTTAATCCTAAATTTCGGGATTTCTTCCCTCTCCATAATTTTTTGCAACAATTTCTCATTAATGAAACTCCTTTCATGTTCAAGTGCTAAAGTGGCTTTTATTGTTTTAAGATAATCATTTATACCAACATGAACCCATGGTTGCTCATCTTCCATGTGTATTTCTGCCAGAGTGGTAATGTGTTTTTCTGAATCTGTTTTAGGAACAATATTCTGTTTGCATGTTTTCTCTTTTAAATAGAAACGTAATGTGTGCTCATCTATGGCAGTCTGCCAATCTTTCCTTGGGTCCAAGTATATTTGTACAGGTAGTTTTTCATTGTCGCTCTGCATTTTGTCTTGACACATTAATATAACAGTGACACTAGGTATGCAGCTATTCTGGAGATATACCTCCACAGCATCATTTGTTTTGGCAACGGTGTGACATTCATTTATATTGCTGTTTTGTGATTTTAGTTTCTTAGGCCTCAATGGTTTTTTGGTTAAGGACCACAGCACTCCATTCACCCCATCTATGAGAGGAGACAATCTTTTCAGGCAATCTGTCCCCATCAGAAATGGAATTTCACAAATAGATGTGATCAATACCTCTTGTTTCATTCTGTGCTTTCCTATTTTTATGTCAACCTCAGTTACACCTATGATGGGCACCTCCTCCCCATTAAAGTTATGCACTGGGCCTTGATTTGCCTTCACTGTGATCTGACTCTGTGGAGGCCTCCCTTCATTGATACTCTTTACCAGCTCCTTGGACATAATTGTGGCCTGTGCGCCAGTGTCAATCATAGCGAAGGTGTGGCATTTTTCTTCTACAGTGATGGGTGCATAATATCTGTCCTCAACTTCCTCTAATACACATAAGAAATGTGAATTCTTACTGATTTCAGGGCTCACCTTTCTCAGATCTTTTTCACTTTTGGCTAAGCACATTGGTAAATGAAAAGACATTTTTCCCTCCTTTTTACCCATTTCTGTGCGAGGTATTTTATTCATTTCTCCATGTTCAGAGGATTTTTGGAGTGTGGCCACTGTTTGCCCATCCATCTGGGTAACATCAGAGACCACATTACAACCTTCCAACTGAACATGTGTAACAACATCATTCAGCAATTTGTCATTTTTTAATTCAGTGCATTTGTGATCATTTAGTGTAATACCAGCCCTTTCAGCCTCTTCAAAAATATGTGGCTCAAAGAATTCTTCAGGTGATTGACTTGTACCCTCCTTGTGAGTATTTCCTTTTTCTGTCTGTGTTTGGTCATTGTTTTGCTTGTATTCAGATTGGGCCATGTATGACAATAATACAGTGAACATGCATTATTTCAGCACCCAGGCATGCATATTTGGTATGCGTGGGTGGTAGGCGCGGTTGGTGGTATTTTGGTGAGCATAATTCCCTTGTTTTATTTGTGGCCCCAATGTCCAAAATCCCTTATCTTTGCTTAGATTTTTCGTGTGATCACTAGAGAGACCTCAGACCTACATTTTAGGAATACCACATTTTTCAGTGATAGTGTTGGTGTGCCACCATGGGCGAACTCACTGACTTATTTACGACAGAGAGCTATATATGGTAGTCTTGTGGTAATTTCCACTACCTTATATACGGTAGGGAGCTATGTTCAGAGAGTCTCTCTTCCCGTTGGCTCATGTACCTCCAACAAGCTATGCTACAGTCACTCACAATTATTCATACTGATTCTGACATGCACACATCTGTCTTAAAATGACCATTGCACTGTTTAAAAATCTCCCCACATCATCGGCATTGTAATGGTAAATAGTAAATACACCACCCGTCTGTTTTCAAATATTTTTCTTTATTATAAAAGTTGCATTTAAACACGATCTCATTCTTTACAGAAATAAATAAAATGGTACAGTAAAAGCATTGTCTATGACACACTGCAAAGAGCGTGGCAGAGAACAGAACTCAAATTGCAACATTGGTATTTGATTAAGACACGCACAGGAATCCTACACTGACTGCATATTACCGTACACACTCAGCTCCCACACTTCTCATTACCTTATCTTTTTAGTTGTTCTCTTTGGCTGTTCTCTTTGTGAATGTGGCTCCCTTGAAGATTAACTCCAGCAAAAAGGAACGCTTGCCTTCTCAAACCGGGGTCATTGCCTGGAATTTTCAGCTTTTGCAGATATGAATGCCTCAGCCAGTGGAAAGGTCCTTCTTTCAGCTCTCCCCAATCTCGACTGCAGCAGGACGCAGGAATTTGCATTCAGTCAGGAGTCCCACAGCCAGGTCTTCTCCCCAGTAGTGCAGAAAAAATGTCTCCTGTCTTTTTCCCCGATACTGCCCACTAAAACTTTCATCTCAGCCTTCTGTATGACGTGTCCCAATGAAATCCATCATCTCTCATCCTCCTACTCTCAACAATAGCTTCGCTTATACATTTGCAATTGTTGCAAATCTGACTTCCTTCTTCCTGCAGTTACTGTGCACAAAAACACGGAGAATCAGGCAGAGAAGAGAAGAAAAAAAATCTGCACACACATTTAAATGGCTTTCAGAGTATGCCTAATTCTGCAGTGGAGAACACATTTTATTAGTGGGTTATGTTAAATAAGGTTTTATTAGTCAGGTTAATGGTTAATAGGTTAGCTGTTAATTTTCAAATGTGTCTCTCGCACCATAGGCATTTCAGGTGAAAAATAGTGTGCATTTTTAAATGAGCATGTGTGCTTTTAACTGTAAAAATAGATTTGCATCTTATATGTTAAAATCGTTTTTGACTGAATAGCCTGTCTTTCCTTGTTAATCTGGTAACCCATATAGTAATGCACCGCACCCTTGTGGTGGTGCTGCGAAAAAAAATTGCTACCTGTGCAGTAGTGCTGTACTCTGTGCTGTTTGCTACCTGTGTAGTAGTGCTGTACTCTGTGCTGTTTGCCTAGTGTCGCTGTCATTCTAATGTGCCAGGGGAAATGCAGGGTGAAAAAGAAAAGCAATTCATGGAAATGTATTTGGATCCTAAGAAAAAATGGCAAACAGAAATAGATGAAAATACATTGCGTTTTTATTTAAAAGAAGAGAAGTGCAAGCGGAATGTTACTCCAGAGGTAACCATGGAAAAACATTTTACAACACTCTCTGAAATACATATGGGAGATGGGCAGCTATGGATCCCTATCTGTGAAATGGTCATTTCCGAAATGATAAAAACCACTTTTGCCCTTGAACAGGAAATAAGTTTCATTAATGAGAAAATACTCCAGCGAATAATTGACAGGGAAGAGATCCCAAAATTCAGAATAAAAAACCAACACATTTTTGGGTTGGATAATCCGGATTCAGGGAATATAATCGTAGGTAGATGCATGCAAATAATTACCATTGGCCCGAAAACTATCAGTCACAATGTGTGGATAGTGAGTGGGATGCAGAATAACTTTTATTTGGGAAATGACATTATGCACAGAATGCGTATGGTGCTAGACTTCCAGGTTAGGGGGATCTGCAACCGAGTTTGAAGTTAAGAGACAGGCTTATCATTGTGCACAATTGGTACTATATGCGGTTGAGCTACAGGTGAAGAAGGATGTTACCATTCCTGCATTCAGCAGACAAGTTACCATAATGCTAAAACACAGAAAGGGACAGCAGATGAAGGATTCCGGTACATTTGTGTGCCTAAATGAATCCGTGAGGCAGCAAGGGCTAGAATGTGAACACACGCCACTGCTGGAGATTGGGGATGGGCCCATCAATATCATGTTGTATAATAAAGGAATTTTTACTTTGAGTCACCTGTGTTCTTGTGCCTCAGACTTTCATTATTAGGTCTTTGTTTAAATAAAAATAAAGATGCCTTGGTACACCGTAATAATGGGTTTTGGTATTTTTGTTTTATTGCTTTGATAACAAAATCATGATGTTGCTTCACAACAAAATATGTTACTCCTTCTTACTGTTATGATTCCCTCAACACGTGTTTCACCAAAGTACAATCAAATGGTTCATCAGGAGGGTATGACTACCATGAATCTAGATATACTAAACAGAAAATAAATAATAAAAACAATTTTAGAAAACGTAAAAATTTGACATCACATACATTATTTTCTCTTGTTAAACAATAATATAATATAGTTGAGGTGCTTAAATCGGTAGAGGCAAATAAATGTTGTGTATCTGAATTGTGTTCAATTGTGCAATTAAGCAGTGTATTCATTTTTTATTTGTTTTAGGCAATCAGATCTGAAATGTTTTGTATACAAACTAAGGTTACTCACTTAAATGAAGATGAGTGCTGGTGGCTTTGTTTCAAAGAAAATGTCCTTACATTTTGGTTCCTTGGTTTATGAGAAAAATAATGGCTCAATGTCTGCTAGAGCCAAAGTTGGGGCGATTCCCAGCAGGGTTTTAAATAGCTGAATTATCACGAGGTGGTTGAGCCTGTAAAAAGTTACAGACATTTGTAATTTAACATAAGGGATATCCTGTAACAAACTGCACTGTTGCTATTTCAACGGTTATTCTGGTTTGTAGATAAGGTGCAATCTTACCTTATTATAATCAAATGTTCCTTCCTAGTTATTTTGTAGTGACCGACATGTTAAGCGCAGTGTTTTGTGCTGCAAATCCAAGATGGTTGTCTATTTATATTGGCGCGATGACGTGGCACGTTTTTGTGTAACGTTGCCTCCGTTATTGCGCTGACCGCCATCTTGAGATGGGAAAATGTATTGGAATGTGGTTCCTTTCTGTTGTGTTACTTGATAATGGACACATTTAAATATATATCAATTGGCAAATATTCCTTGTTTGCCTGGTAGCTTATTGTGGATTAGCTATCCAGTATTTGCATGATTGGTAGAGTATATTTTTTCAAATTATGTGTCTATTTTGGAAACAAAATAAATTAATTTATTGAAAATATTTTGATGCTATGTTATGTGAACCATCACTGCATCATTGTGCCGACGTCATCTTTAGATGTTCTAATTTTAGCCATTGTGATTGTGTTACTTCTTATTAGCCAAATTGTATTGTTATTCAGTTATCATATGTTCACTGGTTGCCTAATGACTTGTTTTCGATTTTGTATCGATAGATTGCATTTCCATTGACTGGTATAATAGTGTTGCATTTCCAAATGTTCAAATCCAATAAGGAAGCAAGGAAAATTAAATGAAAAGTTTTTGTCTTACCTGAACATGGAGGAATCTGAAATTGACATTTAGACAACATACATTTGCAACAATAATCACAAATAATGATTCATTTCAGTGCCCTGTAAAACAAGTCTGTAATACAAATCCATCTTGCCTCACATTGTCTGAGTAATGAGTAATGATTCATTTCAGTGTCCTGGTTAAATCCAGTAAAACAAGTCTGTAATACAAATCCAGCTTGCCTCACATTGTCTGAGTAATGTTTCCAAATTGCCGCCTCTTGGTGGCATACTGAGTTTTTCAATACCAAACAATTTTATTAGTTCAATTGTTTCATGACCATGTTCTTGGTAAAAATGATGTGCCAAAGGATACTTGGTGTCTTTGTTTTTGAGGGTTCTTAAATGTTCTGAGATCCTTATTTTCAGTGGGTGTATCATACTCCCTACATATTGTCTTTGACAGATGCATTCAATTACATAAATGACGTGTTTGTAATTACAATTTATGAATTCTTTAATTTTGTACTCTTTACCGTTCGGTAAAGTGAATGATGTTGTCCCATTAGCAGAGAAGGGACACATTCTACAGGTTCCACATTTGTAGTTGCCTTTGAGGTTTTCAAAATTCCAAAGTTGTGGTATCCCTCCTTGTGTTTTCTTTGGTTGAAAATGGGATGGACATAATAGGTTTTTCAAATTTTTGGCTTTACAGTATGCAATGCTTGGAGTTTCATCCAGATGTTTTGTAAAATCTTCATCCGCTTTAAGTATTGGCCATTGGTGAGCTAAAAATGTTCTGAGGCAGTGTACTTTCAAATTGTATGTGTTAATAAATCTGATCTGGTTTGGGGTTTCAGGTCTGCTTGTTTTGCAATAATTCTGATCTTGTTCTGTGCATGGTTTTGTAATGTGCTTTGTCCAAGTTTTTAATATCATATCCTCTTGCTTGGAATTTTTGTTTTGCATTTGCTGTATGCCTCTCCAGCTCCTTGTTTTGATAGCAGTACCTTTTAATTCTTAGAAATTCTCCATATGGAATTTTGGCCTTAATGTGTTGTGAGTGATTACTAGATTCATGCAATGTGCTGTTTCCAGCCGTAGGTTTCACGTAAAGAGTTGTTTGTAAAGTTTGGTCTTCAATGTAGAGCTCCGGGTCCAGGAATTGAATTCTGTTTGTTGACTCTTGCATGGTAAGCTTCACGTTGTATTGGTTTTTGTTGAGATATGCATGATATTCTTGAAAACATTTTTGTGAATCTTTCCAGATAACCAAGATGTCGTCTATGAATCTGCCCCAGTGTATAGTGCGGTTTTGTTCTGTAAAAAATTGATGATGCCAGGCATGCTCCAGTTCAAAATGGCCCATATACAAGTTAGCATACACTGGAGCAAATTTGGCTCCCATGGCCGTTCCTTGTTTCTGCTTGAAGATTTGGCTATTGAACATGAAGATGCTATTTTGAAGTGTGAAGTCTAACATTTCTAAGATCATTAAGTTGTGTTGGTGGCAAGGTATTGGCCTGGCTTTCAAGAAATGATAAGTGGTATCAATACCTTCGGTATGGATGATACTGGTGTACAAAGATGTTACGTCAAATGTGACCAGTCTGAAATTATCCTCCCAATTGATGGACTCTAACTGCTGTATCACATGTTTTGTGTCTTGTATGAAAGAAGATCATCCAAGATCATACATGTGGTTGTAGATGTTGATCAATTTATTCAGATATGGGTTCTGTTAATGAGCTGATGCCATTAATGATTGGTCATGTTGATGGTAAATTCTTATAAGGCTTGTGGATTTTTGGGATAAAATAGATGGTAGCTATAATCGGATGTTGGTTTTTCATGAAGTCACTTTCGTCATCAGATAGTAGGCCTTGGTCTTGGCAATGCTTGTTCATACTTTGCCATTCTTCAATTAGTGCAGCCAGTGGGTTATCTGGTTGTTTTTCATCACAATTTTCGTCTTTAAGGTGTTGGTTTGCAATGCTGATATAGTCTTCTGTTTTAATAAGCACAATTTTTCCTCCCTTATCAGCTTGTTTGATAGTTATTTCCTTGTTATTTCTAAGTTTTTGTATTGCCAGAAATTCTTGATGGGTCAAATTGTGTTTGTTTTTTGTTTGGATCCAGACCGGTACAGTTTTCTTACGTCATTAGTGACTACTTTGTGAAAAGTATAAATTGCATTTTCTGCAGAAAAATGGGGATTGAACTTTGACTTTGGTTTAAGAGTTGTTTCTAGTGCCAATCCCATATCCAACCTAATGTCTGAAGCACATTTTTCTAATGTGTGGATATCTTTAGTATCCTTGTATATTCATTAGATCTATGGTGTCTTCAGAGATACATTGTTAACTCTGACAGTAATGTTTTATTAGCTTCTGTATTATGTATCTGAATTTTTGTTGAGAAATAGTTTTTCAGTTTCAATCTTCTACAGAATTTGAAAAGATCCAAATTAGTTTGGAAATAGTGCAATCGACTTGAGGGGCAAAAGGAGAGTCCCTTGTTTAAGGCTGGAATCAGATTTGGGGAATGATCCGTGCCTGTTAGATTTATAAATAGGTCCTCCTTGGTTGATTGCTTTTGGATCTCGTTAGTATTCCTTGGGCATTTCCAGTGTCTCCTATTGTTTCCTTTCCCCCTATGGCCCCACCTTGTGAGTTTCCATTTGTGAAAAGTGTTTGCAAATTTTGTTTTCGTGGTTGTGATGCTTTGAATAGAGGGTAGGCTCTTGATAATCTGTATTTTTATACTCTTCTAAAAAAGGAAAAGTAGTTTTCTTCTCCGGTATACTTGAGGTGGTTGCAATGGATGTGTCTGGATCGCTCTCATTTGTAGATTCTGCTTCCGAGGATTGTGGTGAGATGGTGGGCTGTTTTGAGGTCTTGGGGGATGATTTTGCAAGAGGTTTGTTTGTCTTGGTAGGTTGTATTTTTTGGAAAGTATAGACTCTTTCATATTTATAATCCATTTCGTCCCTCAAGAACTTTCTCTGTTTCTTAATTTTTAGTTAATTTGTGTGCTGGATTATATGAATGTCTAGAATGTGATAATTTTTAAATGTGGCCTCAGGTATATTGAGGTCTTCGATTTGTTTCTTGATGGTTTCTATTTCTTTAAGAAGGCCCTCGTGGGCTTTTTTTGGATTGTACAATAACTCTGCATATCATCTCTTTCGAAGTTCGTGTTAGCAATTGTTCCCACTCTTTTAATGCTTCTATTTCATTTTCCTCAAAGGACGGGAATATACAGATCCTCAATCCTCTTGGGATTCAGTTAACTTCAAGGTACTTTTCCACTGTTGCAACCTCCTACCATCTTGAAACTTCTCTTTTCGATAACTGCTGCAATTTTTCAAATAGTTGTTTTAAAGATGATGTGTTGTATTATTGGTATTTTCTAATGATGGTCGAAAACTTGACAAAAGATGTTCCGCCTCTTCCAATCTAGATTTGAATTGATTGGACAATATTCTCGTGTTTTTTCTTAGTTTTGCTCATTATTAACTAGTTTTTAGATGTTTAGCGATTAGCATGGCTCTGGCCGGGTTGCACTTTTAACTCTAAAGATACATGTACTGTTTGCAGCCTTAAGGCAACTTATGGTGAGCTCTCTTGGAAGCTGTGAATTTATAATTTTGTTTTGCCACTAGCCGGGCTGCATAGGTGTGGTGCTCAATTACATTGAGGCTGCCCAATGTTATGCAAACATGAAAAAATGTGTACTTTGAGTCACCTGTGTTCTTGCGCCTCAGACTTTCATTATTAGGTCTCTGTTTAGAAAAAAATGATGTCTGGTACACCTTAATAGGTTAATAGGTTTTGGTATTTTTGTTTTATTGCTTTGATAACAAAATCACAATGTTACTTCACATCAAAATATGTTACTCCTTCTTACTATTATGATTCCCTCAACACGTGTTTCTCCAAAGTACAATCAAATGGTTCATCAGGAGGGTATGACTATCATGAGTCTAGATATTGAAACAGAAAATAAATAATACAAATAATTTTAGAAAACGTAACAATTGGACATCGCATAAATTATTGTCTCTTGTTAAACAATAATGTAATATAATTGAGGTGCTTAAATCGGTAGAGGCAAATAAATGCTCTGTATCTGCATTGCGTTCAATTGTGCAATTAAGCAGTGCATACATTTTGTTATTTGTTTTAGGCAATGAGTCCTTACATTTTGCTTCCTTGGTTTGTGAGAAAAATAATGGCTCAATGTCGGCTGGAACCAAAGTTGGGGCAATCCCCAGCAGGGTTTTAAATAGCTGAATTATCACGAGGTGGTTGAGCCAGTAAAATGTGACAGACATTTGTAATTTAACATAAGGGACACAGCATGCTTTTGTGTAACGTTGCCTGCGTCATAGCGCCAACCTCCATTTTGAGGTGGGCACATTTATTGGAATGCAATTCCTTTCTATTGCGTTACTTGATAATGGACACATTTAAATATATATCAATTGGCAAATATTCATTGATTGCCTGGTAATATACTAAAAATATACTCTATCAATCATGCAAATACTGGATAGCTAATCCACATTAAGCTTATTGTGGATTAGCTATCCAGTATTTGCATGATTGATAGAGTATATTTTTTCAAATTACGTGTCTCCTATTTTCGAAACAAAATAAATGAATTTATTGAAAATATCTTGCTGCTATGTTATGTGGACCGTCACCGCATCATTGTGCCGACCGCCATCTTTAGATGGTCTAATATTAGCCATTGTGATTGTGTTACTTCTTATTAGACAAACTGTATTGTTATTCAGTTACCATATGTTCACTGGTTGCCTAATGACTTGTTTTAGATGTATGTATCGATAGATTGCATTTCTATTGAATGGTATAATAGTGCTGCATTTCCAAATGTTCAACTCCAATAAGGAAGCAAGGAAAACTAAATCAAAAGTTTTTGTCTTACCTGAACATGGAGGAATCTGAAATTGACATTTAGACAACATACATTTGTAACAATAATCACAAGTAATTATTAATTTCAGTGTCCTGGTTAATGCCAGTAAAACAACAGTCTGTAATACATATGTGATTTGAGGTAGACAGAAGGCTGTTCTTGCCACAAACATCAAGGGAGATCTGCGCCTTGATCATGAGCCACAGACAGCTCAGATAACCAGAGAGACGCTTTCATCTACAACAGACAGGAAGATGGGTGGGACTTAGGAGTACACGCTGTCACCCCTTACCGTTCCTGTTGCAAAGTACTCTGGTCCTGACCTCCCATGTAACAGAAGATTGTTGGTGGGGACCCCGGATTGGTTCCTTAAGGTATGCTTAGCCTGCACCAATCACTGGGGCCTGTTTGGCTTTGAAAGAGGGCTGGGCCCCTCACTTAGCAGATCATCCAACGACTTTGAAAGGATTAAGAAGAAGGACTCATTTGGACCCTGGCTGAGGATACAGTTTGTCCTATAGCTCCTGCTAGTGAAGGAAGGCCTGGATTTCCAAGAGGGAAGCAATAACTCTCCCCTAAACATCTCCCAGTGAACAGAGGGAGATACCAAACTCAGAGGACCTGTCCAGCAGCACCAGAACTGGTATCCAGCCAGAACAGAGCATGCTCTGCTAGGTTCTGCCAGCAAGCTTCCTAGGTGGGAAGTGCCAGAGAGTGTCTAAACAAAGGACAAGGCCGTTGCCTGCAAGCACTCTCCTCAGATTTCGGCCGTCCACCTTAAATGATGACATGAGCCGTGCGAAGAAGCTAGGAGGAGTGCCACAACAAGCATCAACCAGCGCCCATATTTTAAGGACATTTTAAGTCAGTCGAGCCCTCAAACCGCAACCGGCTGCAAACTGACTGTTGTCCCGCTGTATTCACTAAAGCCATCTAAGACACCTCAACCAGCTTTACAGATCCACCAACCAGCAAAGACGATTCTTGACCCCGAGCCACCATGTAGACCAGCTTGCAGCCATCCATCTAGCCTCGCTTGCTGAACTGCCTATCGCCTGATACCTGCAGCTGTCTTCTATCTCGAATTCTGTCACAGGAGCTACAAAGCATCCTGGAACCGACTTGACGCTGTTGAGCATCAATAACATCTCAAGCAACATGTACATTGTGGTTCCGTCTCCCTGGATCTTCTCCGAAGGCCCCTAATGCCATTTACGACCTTTTGCTCCCTTGGTGCTGAAACCAAATAACCTTGAACAGTTCAGACTGATTGCTTACCGACTATCCTCCTGTCTCTATCCAGAGTGCATCCTTTCGTTCATGAAACTGTCTGTCCTCTGTGTTCCTTTTAAGTGTGGTTGTATTTTCTAGTGTGCTATAACTGTCTGTTGTAATAATAATGGAGTAGATATTATTATACAACCTTGACTGGACAGTCCCTTTTATCATTGGGTAATAATTGCATTTTCGCTGTGTTGCAACTAACCAACGATCCACAACCATGCAGAGATAAGCCTGCCGTTCCATTCATGTTACCAAATTTGGAAAAGAAGGTTTACAATTTACTTGTGTTCAAATCTGTTTGTGGTGTACTACAGGTGTGGGGCTGATTGAAGGTTTAGAAACCGATATTCATCCCTGGACCACTGGTGCCCCGGAGGTTGATTTGTCAGTGAGGAGCCACGAAAGAGATAGCACTTCATCAGTATTAGTGTTACTAAATTGGGAGAGACAGAAGCAGAGGATGATAGTGTAAGTGGAGTGTAAAAGGTAGGATGAGGGAGTGTGAAGAAGGTCAGGATAGAGTCTCTAATTTTGGAAATTGTTGCAGCAAAGTATTCAGCTGGGTCATTAGCTGTCAGAGCGGAGTTAATAGTCATAGACCTAGGAAGAGTGATAAGTGAGTTTAGGGAGGAGTGATAAGTGAGTTTAGGGTGCCATTCAGCCAGTGCGGATGGTTGGAGTGGCAGTCAATGAGTGTTAGGTAGAATTCAATTTTTGATCTATCAAGAGTGGACTTGATAGAGATCAATGCAGAGAGGTAGAGTTGCAGGTCCTCTTGCAAGTCCATTTGCGCAGCAGTCAACGCATGTCTGTGCGGAGAGTGTATCAATGGGGTGACCCTTGGCAGAGGATGCTGAGACTTAGGGGTGAAAGTCTGGCTATGTAGCTTCTCAGCCCTTTTGGGATTCTCAGTTCATTCACCACCTTGTGGGAGACCTTGGTGCTCCGCTCAGCCTGATTTATGTGGCTTCTTAGCCCTTCTAGGACTCTTTATGCATTCACCCCCTTAGGGGGTGACTTGTGGCCTCACCACCCTCCTCCCATTCCTCAGCAGTGCTTGTCGGAGAGGTGGTTTCTCTGGCTGCTGCAGAACCGTAACTCTGACCTCTTCACAGTTCTCTCTGTTGGGCCTCTTGTGTTGGTTCATCCCATCTTTGGTTGACAGGACTTTGGCAGTGGGATGGCAGATGCTGATATGCCACACCTAGAGCAGCTTCATCTCTCTTCCTTTCTGTGGCTCTGAAGTCCTCAGACTCTCCACACTATCTGCGTGGCTCTAGTTCTCTCTTTGTGTCTCAGCCCCGGGACCTTTATCTTCCTCCATGAAATTAGAAGGCAAAATCCACAGACCAGGATGGCAACAACAGGTCAGAAACCAAACCACCTACTTTTAAAGGGCCCTATACCATTACTGTCCTGCTCAATTTCCCTATGGCCAAAAATATGGTGTTCCTGTGTTAAAGGGAGATACAGTGTAACCCTTGCTTGGGGACTCCTCCTGTAAGGGGGTCATCCCCAGTGAGATCCCACTTGTCCTTTCTCCTATTGGGGTATGAAGCATATTGGGCTCTCCTCCATAGTCCCAAAGTGGGTGCTCCCTCGTAAAGGGGGAAGGGATGAATTCCCTGGGTTCGTCACAAATACTACATGTGAGCCTATTAACCAAATCGCCCTTAGTTATCGATATACAATTACAAATAAAGCAGTGGGGCATTATGGTGAATGTATGGAACTAAAATTCAGCAGGAGACTATTCTTCTGCAATGCCCATTGCTACAATTCAGCAGGTGTTATGATTTGAATCAGCTTACCCCCTTTTCAGTCCAGGCTCAGAATCACATTTTCATCAAATGTCCAAGCCAGATTCTGGCCCTGAAAACATAAATTTCAAAATACACGAATAAAATACTGACAAATACTTTTTCCGCAATCCCAGTGAGTGATGTGGCTGTTTCCAAAGAGACTGTTTGTCACTCAATTATGTGGTTGGGGACAGGTGGCCTCTGGAGCTGTAAACTTCTTCTTCCATGCTACTGATGATGTTTCAGCTCTTCACAGTATGCTTGTCTCTGCTATAGCAATGAGCACACATAGTAACGAACCACAAATGACTCTTAGACAAGTGTATTTGAAAAATATCTATACGTTTATTGTCGGCTGGACCAATAGGACACAGGTATTACTTTCTGTCATCCCTCTCAAGAGTCCCATGACAATGACTTCTCCAGTAAGGATCAAATCAGAGCTTATAGCTACACATCTCAGGATAACCTCTGCCTCAGTTGCTCCTGACAAGTTTAGAAAAAGTGACACGACTGGTCCTTATATGGCCCCTGAAAAAGCTGGTGTGCAGCCACATTGACAGAACTTTATCCTCAGAAGGGAGCCTTGGAGGGTTTACAACTCTGGATGATCCTTCTCTCACTTTTTGTCTTGGATCGGCTTCTTTTCTGTTATCTGCATTCAGTCCTAGGTTCAACCTCCACCATTCATCAATGTATGGATACAGACCTCTGATATCAAGGAATCTGAGGAGATAAATACGGTCTTAGTTCCCACTCACACAATTCCATGACTTTCAAGTTTTTCAAGTTTTGGCAGCCACCTAATTACTAGCGGTCACCACATTCAAACTTTCCTTGGCATCAATTGAGGCATTCACTCAGATTCAGATTATTTTTTCAGCCAGATCTGCTCTTGGCTATGCAACCCTCATACATCAGATGCTGCGACCTCATATGGCAATATTTGTCTTGCATATCTTGGAACACAAAGTAAGGCTATTGTACTGGGTACTTGACCTTATACAAAGGTTCCTCATAGGGATACACTGGTGTGGAGTGTTAAGATGGATTTCTGAACTCTGACCTGGTAGGCAGATGATTAGGATGCCATGCTCAGTTTAGTGAAACAGGGGAATCTTCTGGACAAGCCAGACCAATCTAGGTAACTTGACAGGCGGTCAAGACTGAGTCTCAGGAGGGGTGAGAGTGAACGGAAGCCCACAATGAGCACGCATAGTAACGAACCACAAATTACTCTTAGACAAGTGTATTTGAAAAATATCTATACGTTTATTGTCGGCTGGACCAATAAACACAAATCAACTTTAGTTAGATCAAAACAGTTATCACACAAAATCCTTATACTAGATAACATAAATACATTAAGTTTCCTAATGCGACACAGCAGTAGAACACATTACATTTCCTAATGTGACACAGCAGTAGAACACATCCACAATCTGGAAAGAGACGTTTGAATTAAAATACTAGGAGGATTAGACAATTCTTTGGAGTTGTTCCCTAACGTTCGAGTCCAGCCCTAAGAAGAGGGGAGCTTTGTGCCCAACAGTACAGTATTGCGTAAAAACACACGATCGCGCAGACAGAACAAAAAGCGGGTCTTCTTGGGAGGGCTATAGCAAGTCAGGAAGGGGCTGGAGGCAATGAAGAATGTTTTCCCACTATTCAAGTAGGATCTGCCCTTGGCGGCAGAGCAGTTTTCAAAAGGTGAGGATAGCTAGGAAGCGAATGGCTAACACAAAGGGTGAAGGGTGCCAAAACCTTCTAGATCATCTCCGGCCGTTTCACTAGTTTGTTTCTTTGTGCAAGATACTTGACTCCTTCTGTAGTTCAGGGAGAACTCAGGTTATCACCTGAAATGGATGCAGTACCCCTTCTCTCATCCAAGATTAGCTTTGCGCCAAAATCGAGGACTTCCAATCGAAGATCTGCTCTCATGCAGGCATCCCAATCGTGGACTAATAATGGTCCATGGTGGTCCCAGTCATTCAGGAAATCCAGGCATCCTGGCACCAGTAGTGTGGGTTGGGACCAGACAGTCCTAACATAGAGCAGGATCCACCACACTGGAATTGAATACAGTAGTCTACCATAATTCCCTAGGTACCAGACAACCTATTGTGAGAGGAGACTAAAACAGGAAATCTGGTGTCTTACCATGAGAGCTTTGGAGTCTGTCTAAGGGCACATACACGGTTTGCATTCCTGGTGAGGATTTGGATGATAAATCAACAGTGGAAAAGAGTTGATTTAACCAATCAGCCAAATGAAAAAAGTCAGGGGTCTTGCCACAGAAGGGCAGTTTATGTTGTTCAATCACATTCTCTAGTCTCCAGCCTTAGAGGCAAATGTCCCACCTTGAATGCTAAATATGATTGCCAGATTGGTCATTCTCTGTCTTCATTTAGATGTATCTGAGCCATTTGCCCCTTCACCCCACCATTGCTTCCCAATTCTGCAGCATGAATTACCCAAGCGCTGTGTGCACCCATCACTGTTGAACCAATTATCAATGCCTCACAGGAGTCTCAGAGCTACCAGCTGCACCTCTGATCTTCCAGCTGACACCTGCCTCTTCCTTTCCCCAGCCCCCATATTTCTTGGCTTTCTCGGAAAGCTGGAGAAGCTGTACTTCCTCCATCAGCCACAGCAATAGCTGAGCATGTATGTAAATACTCATATTGTATCTTCCCTGCTCTATCCACAGTCCTTGCACGAGCCAACCTTTTGGATGGCAACACCTGTGCAGGAGAATGCACCAACGGAGAACAGATGTCAGATGTTAGCCTATATCCCCCTATGCTTTCTTACTCTGTGTGTGCTCTGTGTGATGTCTTTGAGTGGAGATACAGGAGCAGCCCTCAGAAACACAGAGTGCAGCATAGCAATGGTGGTTGCTGATATGTGCTGCTTAAAATAGATTGAGATGTGTACATGTTATATTTAATTTAATTTCTCCAGTCATCTGGTGATGGTTGGATAATCAAAACAACATAAAGTGGGCTAATGTCTAATGGGGAGGATGGTACACATTTTAATAATTCCTCCTACAACGTTTTACGTGGCTAACAAGTATCTCACATTACTATAGGGGAAAAAGATGCTGAGGAATGAATGTCAATGAAAATGCATCGCGGTGCAACACTGTTAATTTGTAGAGAATATTTGTTTTGAAAAGCCTATTGGGAGTTCGCAAATCTCCAAGCAACTAGATTATACATATAGGAATGTGGGCACCTCATAGCATGGGTCTGCAACCTTTGGATCTCCAGATGTTTGGAACTATGACTAACATCAGTCCTAGCCAGTGTAGTCAAGGGAGATGGATCATAGGAGTCAGAGTCCAAAACATCTGGAGAGCCCCAGGTTGCAAACTAGTGTCTGATAGCAACACCTTACCACCGGATTTGCTCTTAAAATTATGGTCCCATGAGCTGTCATCCAGGATAACATGGTTAATTGATATGAAAAGATTGTTAAATGACGATGAGCAAGGCTGCTGGCATACTAACCCCTCTGCCCTTCCAGCCCCATCTAAAACATCTTTACAAACTTCTCCGGACACTAGGGACATGGAATGGCACGGAGGATAGCACAGGGGCAAACCAAACTCTGGTATGGGATTAGGCACGTTATAAACAACAATTAAATACATCGAATAAAAATAAATACATTTAAGGCACAGACCTAGACAAACCGTCAATAAACATTATAATATCCCTCAGCCTAATATTCTCCTTTCTGTGTGTATCTAGTCACTACTACCAAACCGTGTTCTTTTTTAAGACATGTTTTATTTGGAACACCATACATCGATACATAAAAGCCATTGAAACAATCCATCCATAAAAACATTATAAAACCCCTTAATCAAATAATTAATGAACAGACCTAATCAGACAGCGATGTCTAATTATACTATCTCATAATATGACAGCATTTCTCTAATCTGATATATTTACAAAATGTCTTCACAATTTCTAGCAGAATTGATATCATTTACATCCTCGTATAGTACAGTCTTTGTTTGTTTGTTTGTTTATTTTATTTATATAGCGCTCCAGACCCTGGAGTAAAAGGGCGCTTAGGACAAGTTACAAGGCACAATATATATAGAATTTGCAGTAATACAGTAGTAAAATAATGTACAGTATATACAGACAGAGGAGGTTAAGACTTGCAGTTGAAGCATAGGTGAGGCATGTACAATATATACAATTTTGTGATGAGGCATGTACAATATATACAATTTTGTGATAGGCTGGGTCAAATTTAGGATTCGATTTTGGTCAATAACAAGCCAATGACACGTTTCCTGAATAATAGGAAGGATTTAGTTGATTTAAGGTCTAAAGGCAGGGTGTTCCAGAGTTCAGAGGCAAGCTTGAGCCGCCGGCTCTTTTAGCAGTGAATCTGGGCATGGTGAGGCATAGAGTGTTGGAGGATCTAGTGATTCTGGTGGCAGGTTTCATGGTGAGTTTGTTGGTGAGGTAGGGAGGGGCTCGGTGGTTAAGGGCTTTGTAGGTAAGGCAAAGCGTTTTTAAGTCAATTTTTTGTTGAATGGAAAGCCATTTGCATGATATTCTGATGGCGGATACATGCACATGCCTAGGAATGTTTAATGCTGCTCGTAACGCATTATTTTGGAGAACCTGTAGTTTGTTGATTATAGATTGGTTGGCACCTAGGTAGAGGCTATTGCAATAGTCTAGCTTAGATTGTATGAGAGCCCTAGCCAACGTGAGGCAGCTTTTGGTGGATAAAAAAGGTCTACAGGCTCTAATTAGTTTCCTTGTGTAGGCGGTAGTTGAGGCAGTCGTGTTAACTTTTTTGGTGAGGTTGGTATTGGCGTCGAGATAAAAGCCGAGGGTTTTCACATTTTTAGCGACTGGGATGGTGTTGCCGTCGATGATGATGTTGGAGTAGTCAGGGCTCAGTTTTTGTAAGTTGTTAGGTGATCCGACAATGAGAAGTTCAGTTTTCTCATCATTCAGGCAAAGGCCATGTGTGGCCATCCATACCTGAATGATAGAAAAGATTTTGTTTATCCTAGTGACATCAATGCTGTAGTTGCCCGAGATGGTAAGGAGTATATGGGTTTCATCTGCGTAGTTGGTGTAGGTGACACCCAGATGGTCCAGTTTGTCAAAGAGAGGCTTTGTAAAGATGTCATATAGGGTGGGGGAAAACACAGGAACCTTGTGGGACACTGCAGGTGATGGGGATATGGTCTGCTGCTGCCATGGAAGAAAAGACCCTCATGCTTCTGTTGGCCAAGAAGGATTGTATCCACGTGAGAGCAGAGGAGGAGAAATGGGCAGCGGAGGAGAGGTGGTTACATAGTATTTTATGGTCGACCAGGTCAAACGCTGCTGAGAGGTCTAGAAGGAGTAGGATGGCAGCCTTTCCTTCGCCTTTAATGTCATCAATCTGACTTTTGAGGTCAACAAGGGCGGTTTCCGTTCCATGTTGAGGTCGAAAGCCAGATTGACACAGTCCTAACAGTTGGTTGGTTTCTAAGTAGTCCTGAATTTGCAGGTAGGCAACTCTAGCAAGGATTTTTAGCAGGAAAGGAACCGTGGTGATGGGCCTGTAATTAGTGGGAATGGCTGGGTCTAGCGATTGTTTTTTCAGAAGAGGGAGAACCCATGATTGTTTCAGGTTGTTGGGTACTGAGTTAGTGGAGAATGAAAGTTTTATTTGCTTGGAGATGAAAGGGGATAGGTCTCTTGCTGCATCCTTGATGATCTGTGCGGGACAGCTGTCCCCTTTGCAATTTGACGGTTTGAGGGAAGTTATGATTTTTTGGACTTCTGGTATAGTTACCTTTTTGAATGTGAAACCAGAGGTGGTATTGGTGGTAGTAGGTATGCTAGGGGTGGAGGACTTGTTGGAAAGTTGTAGTCTTTTGACCTCAATTTTAGTTTGTAGGCCAGTGATATTGTTAGCAAGGGCATCTTTGCCACCAGTAGTTTACAAATCTTTAATGCATCCAATCGAGGTTTGACTTTAGATGATTTTAAAGCTGGAATTAACTAACTTCTCCTAATCCGCTGGGCAAAAGAACAAAACCATCCCTTTGTTCTCTCACTTCTTACAATACACACATTTGTCAGTAGATTCTCATCTCCAGTCAAATATAAAATCACCCAAGGGTAGTATATTAAGACAGAACTTCATAAAAACGAATTCTTTAATGGGTGAATAATCAAGCCTGAATAAGTCAAGGGGGCAACATTTGGATTAACCCTCAATACGACGGTAGCATTGTGCCTTCCCTCATAGATCTCTTAGAGACCCATCTTTACATGTTCAGCAGTCCATGAGGACTTCTGTCCAGTAACCAACATTAAATGAATCTAAGATACTTTAATGTTATAATAACATGGCCATCTCTTCCCTCCTGGGTGGCTACAAAGCCTCCCTAAAAACTCTGAAATATTTCCCTTTGCCATAAGCCACAATATAGTTTAAATTTCATCTCATAATGCAGATACCTTAAGGCCTCATTTCTGGTAAATAGGGTAGTTGGGAGAGCTTCTCAGTAAAGTTAGCAGCTGTTTCAGGAAAATATTTTCCTATGCTATCCCAATTTCAGCGCTGTGAGCTACAGCCAGCCAGGCGTAATTGTGCTTTTTATACTTCTACGGGTGGGCCTATTGCCTGACCTATATATCTATTCATCATCATCAAGTTTATTTTGGATTTGCATAAAGAACAATCCATAAAAACATTACAGAATACAAAAATATCTAGCAATTATACCACAGAAAAAACCTACAATCATAAAACCTCACCAAAGATAGCAGCTAAAAAGGATTGCAAGTACAATTCATTGAAGCATCGCATATTGGACAAGATAGAGCTGCACACCCCCCGGCCCATGCTACATCTACAGCCTTTAGGTGGATGCAGTTAAACCTTGCCCTAGATACTAGGACATATATGACATGATAGGTCATTTGTAACGCACTTAATACCCAGAGGTACGAACAGGCTAATGGGGTGGTCACAGGCAGGAAGGAGAGGACGTGTGCAAACAGAGATGTCAGATTGGTATTAAGTGAAAAACGATTTTTTATTTTGCCGAAACTGAAAATCTCAAATGTCACGCCCCTGCCACACACGAGTGTGCGCAGGAGCTGACAGGCTAACTGAGATGGGCAGGGGAAGACGGGTTTCAAGTAAGTATGTGTTTGCGTGTGTGTTTGTGTGTGTGTATGAAAGGGGACAGTGTGAGGGGAGGGTCCTGAGGGAAGGAGTGTGTCTGCGCATTTGTGTGTATTTGCATGTGAAGTGGGGGCTTGGGAAAAGGTGTGTGTGTGAGGGGGGTTTCATGGATGAAACCACCGATTTCAAAGGGTAGGGGGGAGGAATTCATGTATTTTAAAAATTAAAGGCGGCACAAAATTGCCAGAAAAAGAAATTGGTATTTTTTTGTGCTACTTTTAATATTAAAGATAATCACATAGAGCCGTCAGATCAGGGAAGTAGTGAAGGAGGGAATGGATCACAGGCTAATCCTGGCGGTTATGGCCTGCGTTCAGTGCATCCCAATCAGACAGCTCCTCGTCCCCACGTGCTAATATCACTTACAACCCAGGTTCATCTCCATATAATAGTTACCTATTGTTATAAAAAAGAGGACGTGGTTTAAATGAGCCATACTATGGTCTTTGTGTTTTAATCATTGGTGACCATAGCTAATTACTGTAAGGTACGTGACTCTGTACGTGTCTATGGTATCTTTTTTGTTTTTAAAACTGTTCTATCTACTTATTATTATCATGCTCGCAGTTGTTATATATTGTTTTATATGTTTAGATATGGATTTCATATGATGGTTCTTTGTGCAGGTTTGATGGATTTTTAAATAAAATCTAAAATATACTAAACACTCAGTATATGTGATATAATTGCAAATAAAAAAAACACAGACAAATGCCTATTGCTCCAACCCTACTGGATACATTGAATAGCAATTATGGTATTCCCCCCATGAAGGCATTTTGCCAATTGAAATGTAGGATACACGTGTTAAACTATTACCCATCATCAAACATCATAAGTGTATCTTCTCACATATTACCCATCAAATGATGTACCTTTAAATGACAGCACAAACCTATTGTTAGGGTGGGTGGTTAATGGTAACATTCTGCAAAAGGTTTTGCCACTGCCCTCTGTTTATTATCAATGCCAATCAGCAATGACCACGGACTGAATTAAGGTATGGGGATTGGAATCAAAGGGCAGTGCAAGAAACACCACTTGTAGTTTTAAAAGGTTATGTGTAGTGATGTTCTTCCTGCATCCTGGTAGAATCAATGGAATGTGGGCTTGACTGACATAGAATGTTTCCAGGGAGAATGTTGTGGTATGACTGGTGTTCTGAGAGAGTCAGTTGAGATGTGAGCCCAGAGAGAGAGGATTCCGGTGCTTGCCATTGTAACCTGAAAGTTACCAGCTTGTATATATATATGACTCAAGGAAACTGATGTAATTCACTGGAACTTAATAAAGAAGTTACCTATACATCCTATGATGTGAGAGTCATCTTACTGGAACCCAGATCTCCACATTGGCGACGAGGATGCTGGCTGTGCTGGGGGGACAGCACAGAAGAAGGGACAAGCACCGCCCCCCCCCAATCCAGTAACGAAGACCCTCTCTCTCAGGTAGGGGCAGCTGTGGCTTTGTTTAAGGGCAAAGAGACCCAGCGTTGGAGATTGAGGCGCAGGAGTTAGAGCGCAGTTCCATTGCCTAGGGCCCGAGCGCCTTCTAGTTGTGCAGTTGTGATCATTTAGAGACTTTCGGCTCTGCATGAACTTGGTGCGGGCAACAGGCCCAATGAGATTTATGGAGGGGCTGGTGCCCATCACATGAGCATTGAAAAAGGCTGGAGCAATTGCTGGTGTTGGAGAGCTTGGAGCTCTCAGCAACAGCGCCTTGTAAGGCTTGGAGCCTGTGGCTGTGCAGGGGAGAGGCCTGGAGATCTCCAAGGGTTTATGGCCCGTTACCTCTATGTTGGTGGGGTATTGCATTGAAAGATGTGGTGAAGGTTCTAGCGGTGAACTAAATCGGCTGCAGCATGGCACTGGAATACATTGGGGGTGAGTACCATTAGCTGAATTTTGAAAGAAACTGGGAGCTATGGTCCAGGAAAAAGGTCACTAGAGAAGACGACAGAAAGGTCTTACCCATGTGGGCCTATGAACGGAGAGCAGCTCCTGGGCTCTGTGTGGTGTGCGCTGCAGGAGGGTGCTGAGGACTCCTGTTGGGCGTGCGAGGCTCTGGGCAAGGGCTGCCGCGGCAGTCGGTGTAGCGACGGTTGGGGGTGCTGAGATCTGCTCTCCCTGGCAGTGTGGTTGGACTGGTGACGTCATGCAAGTGGGCTGAGGAGTTGGCGACTGTGTGGAGGTTCGGCTTGTCACCGTTCTGACGTGGCCGCAGAGTCGTGAGTGCCGAGTAAGAGAAGCACTCGGAACGTTGTGACGTTGCGTAGTAACGTCATAGAAGCAAGGTCCCTTCTTCGAGTGCAGTGAGGTCATGGACGTTGGATGTTGGAATGTGCCTCGTGGCCAAGAAGGAAAGAAAAATAAGAGGCATGACCTTGAGGGGTACAGGCACTGATGCTGGCAAAGGGAAAGCAAAGAGAGCCGCTAAGAAGGGTTTGGAAGATGTTAACCCGGATGGTCAGAATGGCGGAAAAACAGCTAAGTGTAACGAAAAGAGTTTGGATAGAAGGTGGGACAATAAAGAAACTACTGCCCCACATATAAGGTACTGTGAAGAGTGCAATGACGCAGCAATGGGGGAAGTGCTGAAGAAGGATGTGGCAAGGAAACCTCAATTTTGCTTAATATGTGGTGCCATTCTTGATTTACCTGGAAACAGCCATCATTTGAATCTGCAGGAACTAGATCCCGACTTTCTGAGATTTTTCAAGGAGATTTCCCTAAAACAAGTTGAAATTTAAGATTTATGTTGGCATGTTCTTTTTATTAGTCATGCAAATGTTTTAGAAGCAGTTCTCATGTGAGACTTGTTCAGTATTTAAATAGGATTTAAGTATCGTGAGTATATTTTAGATTGTATAGATGGAGTGTGTGTGATGTTGCAACCTCTGTTAAGGGAAATACATGGCTGTGATTTTAGTATGTATTTAGTAAAATGATAGATTTAGCGTTGTTACTGTGTTTAACAAGCTTTCTTCCCCTAGATGAACTCTAAATTAAAATGTAGTTTAAACTGGTCAAGGTTACAAGGATTGTGAGTGTTGGAAACATAATTTAGGAAGTTTAGTACTACATGTAGGATTGTCTTTCTCAGACGGGACAATTTTGTTCAAGTTTCGTGATTTAGAAGTAAGAAATGTGTTTCCCTGTTGTTTAAATGTTATGCCTAAACTAATGTTTTCTTTCACAGGTGGGAGTGTTATTTATGCTAGAGTTTCTCAGTTGTTTAAAATAGAGTACAAGGTTTAGTGAAAGTCGCAGTGTTTGTAGTCTTGTAACACTGTGAGGTTAAGGTGAGGATTATGAGCTGAATGCGGTATGCTGGTGGGATATGTGTTTTGTACAGGACCGGTCTTACAACAGATTGCACCCCAGGCGGGAAACATTGTTGCGCCCACCCCTCCCCCGACCTGTGATCTCATGCATGTGTCATGGGCTGAGCAGCGGGAGTGGGGACTATGGGCCTCATTACACGGTAGGCGGTGAGCCATGGCGCTATTAGCGCCATGGCTCATGCCGGTAAAATACCGCCACCGCCTTGGCGGAAAGGGGAATTACCGCCCCATTCCAAGGTTGGAGGGGCGGTAAATCCCCTTTCCGCCATTGCCCTTCCCCATTCCCATTTCTGCCCCATAGGGCTCTATTGGAATGGGGAAGGCGCTAATTACGGCACCGCAATTTTGCGGTGCCATAATTAGCTCCGAGGTCCCTTAGCGGGTTGGATTTTAACGCCTGCAAAAAGCAGTAGTAAGGCGGTAAGGATTTACCGGTACCGGTATTTTGCCGGTACCGGTAAATCCTTACCGCCATCCGTGTAATGAGGCCCTATGAGTTCACAAAATTGTCAATGCTGGCATCTGCTGAATTTCATGAACCTCAGAAAACAGCAATAAGAGGGTCAAACCCGAACAAGCCTGGTTATGTTAGTCTGCTTTTGCTCTTCATTTTTAGTAACAATGACCAGTTTGCTGCTGTAACTCAGGTCAGAGAATAGACAATTTCAGATCTACACTAATGTCATTCGTATGACCTCAAACATTTAGCCACTCTTAAAAGGTGATGAACTGGTCTTGAACAGTGTTACTCAAACCTCTAAGAACAAACACCAGCAACATACCCACCGATAGCTGTACAAGCCCGTCTATCTCGGCATTAAAATACATGCATTTATGCAATTGCATCAGATATTTCATGGGAAGTTAAATATATGTAGGAGGGACACACATAAACAATATCACTACTCCATGTGAGTGGTAAAGTCTACTTTAAACATATGCAGAGAGTTAACATGCATGTACAATTCAACATAGCTCCCAATGTTAATGTCGGAGAGGTGGCGTTCTAAAATTATGACATTACAATGTGGACTTTACATTGAAACACACTGCAGTCCATTACCGCGGCAGAGAAATGGCAGTTCGAGTATTGGGGTTTGTCTCGCTCATGCTTGTAAACTCTCAAAATTCTTAAATGTTTCCTTCGTGATCACTCATTTTAGCTCCCGACAGCACCATGAAACTGTAAGGACGCAAAGAAAAACGATATCTACCATCCCAACATAAAAACAAAAACAATCAAATTATTTTTTTTGTAAGCTCTTTTTATTGAATTTTACAGAATATAACAACAACTCTAAAACAATGAAACATACCCCCTCCTCCCCCTGTCCCCCCCCAAAATGACGAGCATTCAAATCCCCTATCTTCCCTCTGCAGGCAGTTCCTCCACCCTATTGTAGCTCAAGTAGTCTTAGGCGTTGTGGACACCACATCACTCTAAAGTCCGCCTTGAGAAACGTCAGGACCTCCCCCCAGTCCACTGCAAATCCTTGCACTTTGTTCTCCATGGCGTACGATGCCCACTCCAAGGCCACTATGTCCCACACTTTCCTCAACCAATCCTGTTCCATGGGGACCACCGGGCTCTTCCATCTCTGAGCTATTACCAACAGCGCTGCCAAAGTCAGTATTGCTTTCGCTTTTTCTCTGCCTCTGACACCCTTCTCCCCCGAGGCCCCTCGGATGGCCAGAAGGACTTGTATTGGTGTGCGCGTTTCCCCCGGGCCAAAGGCCTGTTCCTGCGCCCTCTGTACCTCCCTCCAAAAAGGTATGATCTTGGGAGATTCCCACCAAATGTGTCCCTTCGACCCCGTTAAGCCACATCCCCTCCAACAGCTGCATGATCTCGTAGGAAACATCTTGTGAAGGCGGGCCGGAGTGTAATGCCACCCAAATAACAACTTATACCATATTTCCTGGAGCTGTGATGCTTTTGCCAACTTGGGTATCCTTCTCCAGAGACTCTCCCACTCCGCCCTACTGATTTCCCTCCCCAAAGCCTTTTCCCATTTCTGCATTTAGGGCCACCGAGTCTGAACGAGTTCTGCAGGATCTTGAGAGATTAGAAATAAGGCCCTTCGATCCATCAATGGTTAATAAGAATCTTTCAAACTGTGTTGGTTCTCTGGTTGCCGCCCTTCGAACTTCCGGGTGAAGTACCCAATGCCTCAACTGCGCGTACCGCAGTCTTTCCTTTTCTTGTATTGCAATTTCTCGTTTACATTCCTGAAACGACAACAAATCCCCCCCCTAAACATGTCGCATAACTTCCCGCAGCCTCCCTCCTGCCACTGCTCAAAGGCCCCTTTCTCGAGGCTCGGGGTAAAGTCCCCATTACCGAAAAGTGGAGTAAACGGGGATGGGTACGTGGTAATGCCTTTAAAACTCACCAATTTATCCCAGAGATCTGCCAGTAATTTGGTTATAGTGCTTTCGTAGAGGTGTCTAGGCCTGTGTTCTTTAGGGAGCCAGAGCACTTCTGCTAGATTGCGGTGTGCCACCGCTCTATCCATCCTCACCCATAATTTACTTTACTGGCTCTCCTCCCCCTCTCTCTCCCTCAACCACTCTCTAATGATTCTTAACTGAGTTGCCTCATAATATCGCCGGAAATTTGGCAAAGCCAGACCACCTTCTATCTTGGGGGCCATCAGTAACCTACCACTCACTCTTGGTCTCTTCCCTTCCCACACAAATTCTTTGGTCAGGGTACCCATTTTTTTAAAGAAGCTTGAGGGAACGGGCGGCGGGATTGCCTGAAATAAATACAGCAGCCTCAAGAACGTAACCATATTCACAGCTGCCATCCGCCCTACCCATGACACTCTAAGGCCTCTCCACCTTTGGAAGTCTCTCTTGATTGTTTCAAGGAGAGGAGGGAAGTTTGCTGAATACCACCCTTCTAACCATGCCGTGATTCTTACCCCTAAGTATCTGATCCCTCCTGGGCTCCATAGGAGAGGAGTACTGCCCCTCAGCTCATCTCGTTCCACTCCTCTAAGCGTTAGGTTTAGAATTTCTGATTTATTAGCATTAATCTTAAAGCCTGAGGCCGCACCATAATTTTCCAATAGGGACAGGCTAGCTTGGATCGATTCTCTTGGTTCCGTCAACAATAATAACATGTCGTCAGCAAAAGCTGCGACTTTCTGTTGTTCCACCCCAAACGGGATACCCCTGATGTCCGGCCTCTCCCTAATCGCCTGCAACAGTGGTTCGAGGTAAATAGCATAGAGGATGGGGGATAGCGGACAGCCTTGCTTAGTCCCCCTTTGTAACTCAACCCTTCTGGTAGCCGTACCATTCACCATTATTCTGATTGACGGGGCTTGGTAATTAGCCTGAACCATTGTGAGGAATTCCCCTCTAGTGCCCATCCTCTCCATCACCCGAATCAGAAAGGTCCACTCCACACGGTCAAACGCCTTCTCCGCATCCAAGGCCACTAAGACCATGGGAGTGGACGTTCTCTGAACCTTCTCGACCAGGTGAGCCACCCGCCTGATGTTATCTGCCGTTTGCCGGTCTTTAATGAACCCCGCCTGGTCGGGGTGAATTAACAAGGGAAGGATGGCATCCAACCTGTTAGCTAATATTTTAGTGTAAATTTTAGTATGTAGATTGACAAAGGCTATGGGGGGTAAGGTGATCTTTCTTCCGGGTCTTTCTGTGGTTTGAGGACAAGGGTCACCTTTGCTTCCACCATTTATGGGGAGATCCTACCGGACTGCCTAAAGGAATTAAATAGGGAGGTCAACTGTGGGGCGAGCTGCGTAACGAACATCTTGTAAAAAGCTGCGGTATACCAGTCGGGCCCTGGTGCTTTGTTTACAGGGAGAGTCCGTACCTCACCTTCCGTGATTTCTCGGTTCAGGGCTTCCCTCGTTTCTCCATCAATTTCTTGTAGGTGTACTGACTGTAAGAATTTGTCCTGCACCTCGCCAGCGGGGTATTGAGATGCATACAGGGACTCATAGAAACCTGCTATAGCCTCCTGCACTTCCTCCCTTTTTGTGGTCCTTTCCCCATTGTCCACCTTCAATGCCGAAATGGCGTTTCTCGCCCTCTTTCCTCTAAGCAGCCGCGCTAGAAGCGTATCTGCTTTATTGGCTTTTGCGTAATATTTCTGCCGCACAGCTAGCAATGCGGGGTATTCAGACCTCTTACATCATGCGTTGACCACTTAAGGGGTTAAAATATGACGTTTGGCCCTTCTGTGAATTACTGCCCACACCCCCTTCTCCCTCTTTCCCTTCTTCGAATGCCCAGTCCCCTCCCTCCCCCACTCCCCTCCCCTCACCCCCCCACCCCAACCGCCCTCGAAGGCTATTCCCTTCCCGTGTACTCACCTCTCCCAACTCAGGCATTCCACCCTTCCCTAAATGGTTGCTCCTCCTGAGGCCCGTAGCCACAGAACTCCTTTTTGAGGCCCACCACCCCTTCAATCCACGCCTTTAATCAGGAACAACCGGATGTCTCATTGGTTTCTTTTTGCTGCCTCATGCCCCCTTTGCCTTTCTTTCTCCTCTTCTCTCCTACTGTCATCCAGCTCCATGGTTTCAACCTGGTGCTCCCCGCCTCGCCCTGCGCTCCTGGGCTTGGCAGAGTTTCCTCAAATTCAATGCGAAGGACGTCAGCCCCCTCTTGTAGGGATGTAATGCGCTTCTGAGTTCCCTCCCTTTGGAAAAGTAGACCAAACGGAAATGTCCATTTGCACCTTATGCCCTTCTCATTTAACACCTTCAACAATGGACCCATTTGTCTCCTTTTAGTAAGGGTGCTGCTTGCCAAGTCCTGGAATAATGCGATCTGCCGTCCTTTGTACATTATGGGCTCCCTCTTCCGAGCCGCTCGTAGAATTGCCTCCTTCTGGGCATAGCGAGCAAAAGCTGCGAGAACATCTCTGGGTCTCACCCGTTGGCCCTTGATCATCCACCCGGTTCTATGTGCTCGGTCCAGTTCAATCATCTCAGAGTTCCCTTCTTCCAGGATATCGGCAAAAATGCCTTGGAGCTCCCCCTTCAGATCCTTATACAGGACCGACTCTGGCAGCGATTTCACTCTGATATTGATCCTGCGGGATCTATTCTCCAAATCTTCCATTTGAACTTCCAGGTTTCTTGTAGCCACGTCTAACCTTTCTATAGCTTCGCTATTTGCTGAGGTTTCGTCCTCCACTTATTGGAGGCCCTTCTCCAGAGTATCGGTCCTTTCTCCCAATTACCTCATCTCTTGCCTCATCTCCCCTAATGCCTCATTCAAGTCCGCTCTCATTAGCTGAAATTGGTCCTGGAAGGTCTTTGCCAAGTTCGCCTATAAGGCATGCAGCTCCACCAAAAATTCCTATCTGGACATCGCAGTTTGTTCCTCCACCATCTCCTGGGCAGACTCCTCTCCTGACTTCTCCCGAGCTGCGCTGGGGCCCTCCCTCGGGGTGTACACTGGCCAGATCGCCGGGAGCATGCAAACCGTGTCCACTGTGGGTTGTGCCCCTCTTCCTCCTTTGCTCTTGGATTTGGTGGACATGCTGGTTGCTCCCCCACTGAATGAGCCTTCGATGTTGTTGATCAGCTCCATTCCGCTGATGCCCACACTCCACCTTGGGGGACCAGGAGCAGACACCACCCCGAGTCCAGTAACTAAAACTGTGTAGTCCTCTCAATTTGTTTGGGCAGCTGAGCTTTGCCTCCTGACTGCCACACCTCTTGGCCCCTTAAACAGGGTTTCCTAGCGTGCACCAGTCCCAGCTTAGCCCTTTAGGGCTCCGCTCAATCTTATTAGATGAGTCCTCCCAGAGCCGACCAAGGGCGTTCTGTTCTCCTGCCCACTCCATGTTAGGACTCGCCTTGCTCCCACTGGGGGGTGGATCAAGCTGATCTGAATTATCCCCCAGGCCTCCTCCGGGCTGCACCACTCAAATGACTGTAGTCCGCTGGCCGGCTCCCTCTCCCCCTCCAATCGCTGCTGAATTCGCCGTTGTTCCCTTCTCCCCGACGGCGAAACGGCTCCGTGGGGCAAGCAACTCTCCCACCTGCTCAGGGCACCGTTCCCTGCTCACTGGTACCTTTCTCTAATCCCTCGCCGGCAACTTCTCACTCTTCGCCCGTATCACCAGCGTGTCGCTTACTTGCTGAAAAGCTGCAGTGTAGGCGACCCAAAGCGACCTGCCTCCCCGCTGCGGCGCACCGCGAATTCAGCGGGGCGGACGCTTCCTCGCAGCTCCTCTGCTGGCCTTCCCGCTCCCGTCTGGGTATCTCTGCGCTCCGGAGCCCCCCACGCCTCAGCAGGGCTCCTTCTCTCTCTTCTTTTTGCGGTCAGGCCTCGCTTCCCTCTGCGCACCGCGACCTCCACAGACGTCCTCCCCCTTCGTCACGGGGATGGAGCGGGTCGCGCAACCAGCCACTTGGGAGATCCGCCGCACCCCTGCCTCTTATGTTCTTGGGGGGGGGGGGTCGCTGTTCGTTCCGCAACAGCACTCGCCTTCTCATCTGGGAACCTCCCGGCCCCTCGCGGAGCTGCCCCCCGCTGGCGCCTCTCCTCCGGCCACACTCTGCTTGCTAGCCGGACGCGCAGCCCCGAAGCCCCTCTCCACCAGCCGGGCTCAAATGCCGTCTCCAGTCACCAGCCCGCTCCAACTCGCACCCCACACCTTCTGCACTTGCTGGGGGGGCCTTCCCGTTTACTTTCAACACCTGGTGGAGGGGTGGTGGGCACCTCTTAACCACCGGGTCCGGAGAGCGCCGTCAGCACGTCTACTCAGTGCCGGCAGCCATCTTGGAATCTAACAATCAAATTCTTAAAGGGTGGAAGATGACCTTTTCTTGGGACTCGTTAAGTTTCCTTTTTGCAAATGACTAGTCGCGTGCTGCTTGAATAACAGCGCCCCTTGCACATTGTGCAATGTATAGACAAATTTCATTTCAAGGGGCTTGGAGTACTGCAGGTATCAGAGGAAGCATCTCCATTGTACCCCAAGCGTAGTCCGCTTTGCCTTCCACCCTCACCCCCCAGCCTTGCAGCCCTGCGCTTTTTCACATTCTCCATTATGGTAAAGAACATTGCCCCCAGCTTCAGAGAGAAATGTACTATACCTAAGAAGCTGCCTCCCTCCCCAGAGTGTGTTTAGCTGCTGGTGTATCAAATGCAGAAATGGGTGGCATCAAGAGCCCCACTCTCTGAAACATCTTTTGCGCACTGGTTGGTCACACGACAGAAAGTGTGAGCAGGTGATTCCCCAACACTTGAACCATTCTTTAGAGATCTGGCTTTGATTAATGTGGAGTTAGCTGGTCATGGCCATTTCCCAGCGTTTGTGTTAAAGGAGATCGGAAGCTGCACGGTGCAGGGTATTTTAAAGGCCATGAATTGATGCTACAGCATGTCGCCCCCAAAGGAACAAAGAGAGTGAAGCATGCGTCCTGCAAGTCTGGGTATTTGCATTATACGGAAGACAGGCCAACCGTCCACGAGACGGTTTCTACTGTAGTTGCTGAGTCACTTTCCCAAGCCAGCTGCTGTGCAGACTTCGTTCAGCTTTTGGTCCTTCGCCTGCATCCATCTTTCACACCATCATTCACAAGGCGCGTTTGTGTAGATATGTTTGTTTCTCGTTAGACTAGCGTGTTATTCCAAACAAAAGAAGCACAACGACAAAGAAGAGTATAAGACAAGTCTGAGCGAACAGTGAAATGTATGAAACTCTTGCACTAAAATAAAGTCAGCAGTGCATGCCCAGGAAAGAGGGAACGACTAACAATATGCTTGGGAGCGGGAACTAGGGGGGCATAGTAACCCCCAAACCGGCCCAAGCGTGGTACCGGCCCCCAGGGCCTCACCCTCAAAGTGATTTTGGCTTGGCCAACGGACCGAGCAATCCAACCCCGCTGGAACGTGCAACTGTCTAAGATCTGCTGACGGTGACATTCTGAGCAGGTCTTCTGAGAACCAGCCTTTTGATCTCCTGAGGAGAGTCCACCACCAGTGCTCGCTTCCTTTTTCATGACTACTTGAACCTTGACAAAAGTGTCTAGCTTTGTGGCCTCCAGAGGCTGTTCTTGGATGGCCCAGTTATCTCCGCAATACCATTTTAAAATAAATAAAATGCCTATGCAGCAATAGGAATCACCTGCGAGGACGGGAGCAGGAGGAAAGAAGTGTGCTTGCCTCAGCAGGCTGTAGTTACTGCCGGGTTTCCTGAAACAAGGCCAATCAGCGAGGGCAGGATGCAGCAACTGTTTGTATTTGCTTATTCTGCTGCTGCTTGGCAGTGTGTGCTTGTGATGGGAACAACTTCCGGATTTAGTGACCCACTTGCTTCTCTGTTCTGTAATGGCCGGGGCCGACAACCCCAGCCAGCCCCAATTGATCCAGACTTCAGTGTCAGTGCGCGCCCATAGCCTGGAGGAGGGTACAACGCACGTGTGCCCATGGGCGTGGCTGGCACCATCAGCGCCGGCGCCACACGGGGCCAGGGGAAGGTAATAAATCAACAAATGTTACTAATTTATTTGCCAATTGTCCTGCCCTGCCTGAGGGCCGAGGCCAGGCCCGTTTCTTGGCCCGGACGAGACGGCAACTGCCCGGGGGGCAATAGCCCCAGGGGGCGCAAACGCCCCGGTCCTTGGTCCCCAGTTTGTGGGGCAGTGCATTGACGTGGGGAAAGTTCCGCAGGTCAGGTGCTAGCGCTGCCCCTTCCCACTGTAATGTCACGTAGTACAAGAGTACTACGTGACATTACAGAAGTCAGAGGCTCCCTCTGACCACTTTCGCACCACTTGGGGTGGGGGGCATAAGCACACCAATATAAACACTTTAGGTCCCCCTGCAGCTAAGACCAGCCCCTTCCATCACAATGCCAGCAGGAAACTGCTAATCGTGGCCCATTAGTCACAAAATGGTTTTGTACTGGCATTCAGATGGGAGGGGAGGTGCAGTGGGCTGTGGGGAGTGGGCGTGCCTTGCAGGGACGCACCGTGGGCCCCGAAACGGTACAAACGGAGACCCGTTTTGGCCCATGGTGCGTCCCTGCAAGCCCAGAAAATGGCCAAAATAATAGTTTAAAGCAGTGCTATTTCTTTCATGCCGCTTCTTTTCCAAACTACATATCAATTATACTTTAAACCACTTCCAAGGCACTGGTGAGGAGTTACTTCACTATGCGAATAATAGTTTTGACCAGTGTTGCTGAGTAAATATTCTTTAAGATACAAACTGGTTTATTTATTTCTGCAATGTTTGTCAGGTACATGGAGACGGATAATTTATTTATTTATGAAATGTTTGTCGGATACCTGTATCCGACACACATTGCATAAATAAATAAATATGCAGGTACCCGACACACATTGCATGAATAAATAAATAATCCTGGTCCATGTAGCCTTACAACAGTCAAGACCTTACTGTATCAAAGCATAACGCTTGATTCACTTTCAAAGAATGTTAAAGTGATTGTTTATTGGGTTCAGGTGTCTCCTTGTTATTGCCTTTTTGGCTTAGGTTGCCTCCAAACCCCCTTCAGCATCTTGTGTTCTTTGTTGGTTGTATATACTGCATCCTGTGCCATATTCATGGTCTCTTGGTTGGTGTGCCCAGTCATCATTATCTGCAGCCTAAGTGGGACTGGGGCATAAAACTGTCTTGGGCACCAGTGAAAAAGTGGCCCACCGTTGTAAATGGCAATTCATTCCTTGTGTGACGGACTGTTTGACTTTTGGTAGGAGTTCCTTAACGGTGTAGTTTAGGAATGGCGCGCAGGGTGCAGTGGGAGTGGTGCGCGGGGTGCGGTGCACGGGGTGCGGCAGGAGTGGAGCGCGGGGTGTGGCTGGAGTGGTGCATGGGATCGGGTGCAGGGGGGCGCATTCCTAGTGTTCTGCCCTGGGCACCAAATGGACTAGAAACTGCCCTGGCCGAGGCCACAGCCAGCAGCAGTGCCAGTGGTAGAATACACGTGTAACACGTTTGTTTCCTAACATTATAAAAATGAACAGGCACATTCATTTTTATAATGTTAGGAAACTAACGTGTTACACGTGTATTCTAGCACTTTGGACTGCTGGTGCAGCGCCCCCTAGAGGCTGACTGACGTCAGTCAGCCGCCTGGGCTGCCTGACGCAAAGACCGGCCCTAGTTTTGTAGATCACTACTGTTTTTATTCATCTCGGTAGTGTTTTTGTTACTTTCACATCTTCACATAGCCTTTTTGCTGTGCATGTGTTCGCGCCACAACCATTTCTTTTGTGGTTGTGTTTTGCATTTTCATGATCTTTGTGTTGTGTGTCACTTTCACTAGATTTTTCTCCTTTTTCATGTTTTCTTTTAGGGGAAAAGGGATGAGGCATGATTGTTTGTAAAGGTTGGTGTGCATAGAACTATTGTTATATTTGTTTGACATGTTTAGGACAATTGTTATGGCCATTGTGTAAGTTTTCAAGTGTTTCTTTCAACACAGGCACATGAGGGGTGGCGGTGTCACTGAGTTTTGGTGGTGTAGCTACCCAAGTATTGCATACTCAGCCTGGTTGGGAGTGGTGTGTCAGGGCACACTTTTGGTTATGTATGACGGGTGTAAGGGAATTTGAGTGTTTGTTGTATTGTGGTCTGTTGGAGATTGGACATTGGTGTTGAGGTCTGTGTGCCTCATGTGTGCAAGGAGTTGTAAAGGCAATTTCGATGTTGGCAGTGTCTCTTCTCCACTGGGCAGAAAGGGGAAGGGGCATTGTTTTAGGAGTTTTTTCCCACTATGGTGAGGACGGTCATGGATTAGTATGTGTCTGGCAGAGTGTTTTAGTTTAGAGATATGATGCATGCGCATTAATCTTTGAGGTGTTTGTGTGTGTGTGTTTGGTCTAGTTGAGCGTGATTTTGTTGTTCCTAAAAGGAGATATGTAGTGATGTGTCTTCTTCCTGAATCCTGGTAGAATCAATAGAATGTGGGCTTGACTGATATAGAATGTTACCAGGGAGAATGCTGTGGTATGACTGGTGTGCTGAGAGAGTCAGTTGAGATGTGAGCCCATAGAGAGAGGATGCCAGTGCTTCCATCTTGTATATATATGACTCAAGGAACTGGATGTAATTCACTGGAACTTAATAAAGAAGTTACCTATATGTCAGAGTCATATAACTAGAACCCAGATATTCACATTTTTAATTTTGAACAATGTAGCAGAGTTTACTTCAGGGCATGGGGCCCATTTTTGAGGGTGTAGTTAATTTTCAACGCAACTGTGCGTATGAAATATGGGAATAGAGAGTCTCAGGTTTGTAGGTTTTGTCTGCGTTCAAGGTTACCGCACGACAAATGTTCCTCTATGTTTGAAGTTGGAGTTGATTTTGAGGAGTTTATGTTGTTCTCCTAAGCTACTGTCGTGCCAGGGGGTGCATGTGGGAGGAGGTACATTGTATTTTTTTATGCACGCCAGTTTTATTAGAGTTTGAATTTTGATGGAGGCACACAGGTTGTTGGCCAGTGGTTGTTATTGTTGTGGAGAGGTAGTATATTTTGTACAGCCATGTCGAACGACTTGCATGGGTTACTAGATTTATGTTCAGTTGAAATTATAATTTTTTTTAATTCTGAGTTTTTCAGGTCACACCACTGATTTTTTCCATCTTTTGCGGTGTGTCTGAAATTGGGTTGTTGCAAATTGGTGAAATTTGCACTATACTACTGTTTTTATTCATCTCGGTAGTGTTTTTGTTACTTTCACATCTTCACATAGCCTTTTTGCTGTGAATGTTTTCGCGCCACACCCATTTCTTTTGTGGTTGTGTTTTGTATTTTCATGATCTTTGTGTTGTGTGTCACTTTCACTAGATTTTTCTCATTTTTCATGTTTTCTTTTAGGGGAAAAGGGATGAGGCATGATTGTTTGTAAAGGTTGGTGTGCATAGAACTATTGTTATATTTCTTTGACATGTTTAGGACAATTGTTATGGCCATTGTATAAGTTTTCAAGATTCATGGCTACACTATTTTGGCAGGTGAGTTAGCCTCTGTGGGGGCGTTTGGTTGTGCTCAGGGGTGTCAGACCTAAGGCCAGGGGAAGGTGTTTTGTGTAGGAGGGTTGTTAACAATGTTAGTTTATATGGAACTGTTATGTTTAACACATGTTCTTTCCACAGACTGACTTTTGAAATTTCTGGTGGAGTGTGCAGTTTAGTGCAGTTTAGCTAACTTGGCTAATGGTATTGATTAATGATTTTTCTTCCCCAGAGATGGACTATGTAAAGCAATGAGTTATGTGGACTGGGAATGTTGCACCAAATGGAGTCAGTAATGCACTTGATTTTTGCCACACCAATGTTTTGTTTTGCAGGTGGGACTTTTGTAGTAATTTGAGAACTAGGAAGTTAGTTAGAGTTAAGTAGAAATGATAAGATTTCAACGCTAATCACATGTTATTGAAGTGTGTGGGAGTGGTGTGCGGTCGTTGTGGTATGTGTGCTGGAAGCATTTTGTGAAGTGGTTTGTGATGTGATGATGCTTCCTCATTGCAGTGGTTGGCCTGTATGGTGGTCCAGGAGGACACAGGTGACGGATGGGGCTGGCGGCATTGCACTTTAGGTGTTCATGTTGTTTTGTGTCGTTTCACTTGGGTGTTTGGATCCGGCAACCCATCAAAAACACTGCGGCCTTCTGCTCCCAGTTTATGCAATAAAATCGCCTCCTTTCTTGCTGGCACAAACTTCTCCCCCCCTATGGCAACCAAATATTTGTCAAACAATTTCTTCCATCAATCCCACCTAATGACCGGGGGCGGGAGGGAGGCATGCTTTCCGCTGCCATGGTTGGCAGAATTATTCCAACACACGCCCAACTGCTTCGTTACTTCAGTTGCTGGGAATTGCCTTGGAACAATATGAAAGCACCTTCAACAGACCTCGTCAAGCGTGTTGCTTTACTCAACAAAAGGAACTGCAATTCCAATGCCCTTTACTTTTCAAGGCACCACATCTTGTGAAGCATATAATGGAGAGCTGTCCCAGATTAACTACAGTCTTGCTCTCAATTGTCCACACTCTCCAGAGCACATTGTGTCTGCTCCATCCATAAACTGTTTATGTGCGCTATTACAGTGTCCTGCGCCTCACCTGTTTCTTTCCCTCGACTTCACTTGAAAAGAGCACTGTAGCGTTATACTAGCCGGCGGCTGACTCCGCCCCCCAGAAAACATACGCTGAAGAGAAGGAACCCAAACGGTTCGGGGCAAGGTGCAGGCCGCTTTCTGTGGTGAATCCACCCCCTGCCCTGTCACCTGAGGCTGGGCACGGCAGCCGGGGCAGCAGGTCGAGGGGCCTGCTCGTCTGACAGCAGCTCAGTGAATCACTCTCTCTGGGCTCAATCCCATCCTCGTGTGTTTTTGTGATCTTTGTATTTGTTAGTGGCTGTACTATCAAATTTGTGGCTGTGAGTATTGATGTGGGTGGGAGTACAAGTATTGTGTTCTGGTGAATGTGATGCATTTATTTATGTGAGCTGTCTGATGATGTTTCCTCATAGTAGTGTTTGGTCTATATGGTGGATCGTTAGGACACAGGTGACGAATTGGGGGTGGCGGCATAGGCACTTTTGTGTGCACATGTTGTTTTGTGTCGTTTCACTCGGGTGTTTGGAACGCCCAGCCTTGTACTTTGGTGTGTGTGAGTGCACATCTCTGAGTTGTGTGTGTGATGTGGCTATGAGGTTAGGATTTGGTTATATGTTATTGTGTGATAGAAGAGGAGAGAAGTGAGTGAGATACCTGAGATGGTGAGAGGTGTTGAGCTGATCGCAGTTTGAAGGTTGCAGCTAGTAAGTCGGTTGAATGTTTTTAGCACAGATTTGCGACAACGATAGTAGTAATGGCATCATTTTGTTCAACAATTTTCTTCCCACAGATGGACTTTAGAAACTAGTAGGCAGGGTGGACTGGTCAAGGTTATGCTTAATAGGAGTCAGGAATGCATTTCATTATTTGCCACACTAACATTTTGCTTTGCAGGTGGGACTTTTTAATGGACTTTTATGCCTATTTTTAAGAGAATCTTAGTGCCTATTTTGAAAACTAAGAGTTTTGTTAGAGTTTTGAAGTAATGTTAAAGGATACTAAAATAGTACATTGTTGTTGCAGTGTGGGATCTGTAGGGGATCTGTATGTGAGAGTTCTTGTTGTGTCCTGAATGGTATATAGTCATAATCCCGAATTTAGAAATCCCGAAAAAAAATCGCGAATAAAAAAGGCCGAAAAAAAAAATATCGAATTTTTTTTAATGACGTTTTTTGTTCGAAATGGGGGGGTTTCCCCCAACCCCCCCCCTTTTTTTTTTTGTTTTTACTTATTTTAATTATATAACTAGAGCCAAAAAAAATATATGAAAATTCGATATTTTTTTTTTCGGCCTTTTATATTCGAGATTTTTTTTTTCGGGATTCTGAATTCGGGATTATGACTGACCACCATGCTGAATCCTTTGAATGATGTGATGATTGTATGTGCTTGTGTGGTTAAGGGTTCAGTGTATGGTGAATTATTGTGATGTTTCTTCACAGCAGTTGCGTTTGCTATGTGGTTTCAGGGAACACAGGTGATGGATAAGGGGTGACAATACATTGGCAACGAGGATGCTGGCTGTGCTGCGGGGACAGCACTAAGGAGGGCACATGCACTGGCCCCCAACCCAAGAAGAAGATCCTCTCAGGTAGGGCAAGCGCTTTATGCAGTAAGCGCAGGAGGGCCCAGCGAAAAGGGTACAGGCGCAGGAGAGAGTGAGCAGAGCCAGGGGCCAGCTGATTTGCCAGCAGTTGGGTGGATCAAGAACAGTGAAAGGCAGAGGAGCTTTGGCAGGGCTGAGGGCCCAGTGACTGTTTGATGAGGTTTGGGAACCCAAAGCTGCGGCATGGAGGGCTTTGGAGCTCAAGGCAGCAGCATTTGAAGAGGCTGGGAGTGTAAGCTGTTCCTGGAAATATTTGGAAGCTATGCCATGCAGCTGAGGGGCTTGGAGCCCAGGGCATCAGCATTGGGAGAGGCTTGGAGCCTGAGCTGTGCCTAGCGGAAACATGGACACCACTGCTCTCTGGCACAGGGGCATGGTGCCCAGCATGTGAACAGTATCGCTTTGAGGGCCAATAAGGACTTTGGAGGGGCTTGGAGTCCAGTGTACATGGAGATAAATTCTGGCAAATGACAGGGCCTGCAGAGAATTCATATTAGTTTATTACCGGCGTGATGGACTCTGGATGCTTGATAGAGAATTACTCCTGAGGCCAATAAGTGCTTCGGTGTGCATTTATTGTGCACCTGGCGTGTGGTGAAACTGAGTGCTGAGGTGGCCGGGAGTAATCAGAGGAGGCGGCGCAATGGAGCCTGATGTACAGGGTGGCGTAAATCTAAATGCCGATCTGTGGGGCGGTTCGTAGGGAGGATTTTGCAGCGGCATGTGGCCATTGGGGCGGAGAGATCCGCACTTGTTGGAGCTGCGTTGAAAGTGGTGACGTCAGATTAGTAGCCTGATGAGCTGGCGATCCATCAGAACACCGCAAGTGCAAGGTTTTCGGCGGAAGCGTTCTTCCGAAGAAGCTGAAGGTTAAAGAAAAGAACCTTCCAATGTGGGCAGCGACAAGAGGTACGTGCTCACGGAAGACGTTTGTTTCCTTGAAGGCTGCATTGAACGCTACGGAGTTGAGTGCCGGCAAGGTTTAAGTGGATCAATGCCAACAGCCAAGCAGAGGAAGCAGAGTACGGCCGCATCAGAGTTGACTAAAAGGAGCTGCCGGTGATCGGCTGCACCTCCGCAGCCATGGACTGTCTGAAGTTAGAATTTGGAGCCAGCAACCAGCGGGAGTAGGGGCCGTGCCCCTTAGGCACTTTTGTTTAATGTGGGTGCCGGCTGTAGTGACAGCATATGGAGACAGTTTGCACTGTGTCTCCAAGGGTACCTTTTGCTTCACGTGGGAGATGGCTGGAGAAGAAGGAAAACATAATATGTTTATTTGTTGTAGTATAGCTTGGAGTTGAATTTAGTTGTATTAGGGTTGTCTCTCCCCTTTTCTACCCAGTAAAGAAGAGACACCATCAACTAAACAAAGATACCCTTCTAATCTCCTCAACAACGTCAGGCATAGCAACCCCTCTACCCATTAGTCATCTCAAAACGCCAACATCACATAAAATACTCGGCTCCCTCACACCCACTCCAATTGCACAACTCACTGGCTGCAAATTCCGCCTATTCATAAAACAAGGCTGAGTATTCCGAATACCCAGATAACCAACAACAGAAAACTCAGTGCTACTATATCCCACATGTGCCCGTGTTAAAAGAACACCTTCTACACCATACCACTCCCTGCAGGGAGCTCTTCAATAACACCACTCACCGCAACATACCTATACTCATCAACCTTAGAACCAAAATCAACAATTTATATTCACTCTACTCCCTCGCAGCAACTCTATCCACACAACACACTGTCTGCACACTACACACATTCCTAAGAACCAGGCTGGGTATTCCATTGTTAGGAAAGATTTCATAATTGTAGGTAATTTTCCTTCCATGTGGCAACCCCCAAACTTTTTGCTATTGTTTAACACCCTGATCTAGACTTTGCCAGAGAAGCGCAGCCTTACGCTGCACTCCTCTGGGCTTTCGCTCAATTCTTCTGGGGAAACTGACATGCCCTTAAGACAGTCAGTACTGGGAGACTTTGTTTCCCTTAGCCCTTTCCTCATGTTGCAGCTTTTGAGCAACATGAAACAAGAGTGCACCGTAACTTACATTACCACGCTCTTGGGTCTCTAGTCATTCCAAAGGCCCTAGAAACTCTAGCTGGACTTATTATGAAATGTGCAAGTGTGTCACGGACGGGACTGGTGGCAGCTATCGTATCTTTGTGTTTTGAACCCCTTTTTGCCATGTTAACCACGCTTCCCGCGTTTGGCACAAATCGGTGGCCTGGCCTACAAAATGGCCATGCCACGAGGTTCTTTGTCCTGTCCGCTGACCATCTTGCCCCTTCACCTTCACCCAGGTTGAGCCGACCCAGGGCAGTCCTTATTTGGTCATGCACTTTCCCGCGAAACCATGTGTGTGCCTCCAGGATGTGGGCTGGGATGTCTGTTCCCAATACACATCCTGGGTGCCAGAGAGTCTAGAGTGTCCTGAATGCCTAGGACCACCGTGGTCCGTGATAGGTCCACGTATGGTGTGAGTGTTTGTGAGCGGATCTCCCATTGGGCCCTCTCCTTTTTGGCGTGAAGGGAACTTTGGATTAGAGAAGGCTGAAAACACCACTACCATGTAGATCTCCTGAGTTCTCACGACCAAAGGGTAAGGAGCCAAGTATCCTGCAACTAAGAAGCTGAGTCAAGGAATCGCTGGTGACCCGCTGAAGGTTTGGCACCCTGTACTGCTGTCGTCCTGCGAGACCACTCAGCCTCTGATCGTAAGAGAAGGTCTGCAAAGGCGCTTCGACCCTTTAGAATAGTGGGAACAACCATTCTCGGCATCTTCACCAAATCCTGTACGTAAGCCTTCGGAAGCGTCCCTGGGCCATCCAGTGGACTGACCAGCCTACACAGGAATCTTGCTCTGTCACCGCCGTCTGGCTTACTGCTAATCCTGTGTTCTCGGCACTCTCACACGATTTGTACACTTGGTGTTCCCAGGTCTGAAGTGAGACGTGTGCTTTGGGACCGGAATACACGCGGTTGCCGAGTTGCCCTGCTGTGGTAACAAACCTGTGCGTGTTCGCTGCATCTGGGACACCCTCGACCCTGACTCCTGCTGTCGCGGAATCTACACGGCGTTGAGACGTCCCTCTGATCGCATCTGAACCTGCCAGTACTGAAACTGAACCGGAGAAACAGGGGTCTGCTTGCATCTGGGACCGGTGAGTAGTCAATACTCTAACCGGTCGCCCTCCCGCAGGAGCCTGTGGCTTTCCACCGCTGTTGTAAACAGCAAACCCTTTCCCGCACTCACGCCCTGCTTCTGCCCCCAAGTGAAGGCCTTGCCTGAGTCACAGGGATTTGTCGACCATCTTTCCGTCCACCTTTCTGAACTGCCTGATTTACCTGAAGAGACTCTCCTTTGCCCATTGGCACCCGCGTGTGCAGGTACTTTTGAGCACAAGGCTCTACTCTTCGTAGGGCTCGGACTTCCTTCTAGTTAGGTGGCCTCTGATGTCGAACTAGGTTTAACGATTACTTGCACTGCCTGTTTTCCTCACCATCTAGGTGGTCTGCATATTTTGTGCTTCTAACTCTTTAGACACCTAGGTCTTGTATATATATTGTATGGATTGTGATGTGTTGGTTTACTGGAGTTTTGCCGTGATTCTTTACTATGGTCGATGTTACAAAGGCCTTGTAATAAATGTGTCTATATATTAAATATAACACCTGTCTGGTGTAATTTGTAAGTGTCCTTGCTTTGTGTGCACATTGCGGGCTTTCAGTCAACCTCACCCCTCTTGAGACCTAGTCTTGACCGTCGCCATCGCTACCCTGATTGCTCTGGCTTGTCCAGAGGTTACCCTGTTCCAAGAAACTAGGCTGGCCTTCTGAACCTCTGCCCCTCCACCACAGAGTTCAGAAATCCATCTTAACATCCATACACCAGGTGAACAACACCCAACAACATAGACACCCAAGGTGCTGTGTCGCCACCCCAACAGTTACCTTGTCCCACGGACCACCATACGAGAACCAACACACCTGCCGTGAGGAAGCTCACATAGCATACTCACACAACACTCACAAAACTGCATCACACTCTTCACAACCACCGCCATGTTAATACAATTCAAAATCATTGACACCACTAGTTTACATAACTCAGCCTTCCTACAATAATGAGTTCTGACATTAAACTCCTAAATTCTCTAACTTGAATCAAAGTCCCATCTGCAAAGCAAATTTATTAGCGTGGCATAGGATATTTCACAAACATGTTTAAATTAGACTAAAAGTAACCCTAACCAGTCCACACTGCCTAAATCCTCCAGACCTACATGAGTCCATCTGTGGGAAAAAAAAAAAACATTAAACACACAATAGCATCAAACTATCATTGCACTAAAACTAGCACATTTCCTATTACTTTAAAAAAAAAATCCATCTGTGGAAAAAAAACTTGTTAGGTACACTATTCCACTAAAACTATCATTGTTCCAAAGTCATCTGCTACCATCACTAACATGTACTACCTAATAGAGGCCACAACTTTAGAACTCATTCAGTGCACACCGATTCACTCAAAAGGTGACTCAATACTACACAGGCCTCGCATGACAATTGTTCCTAAAACAAAAATTACTTGTATACAACTAACATTGACATGCCACTATAACCGTTAAATTTCAATCTGCTCTAATGAAATCTCCTTGAAAAGACTCCTGCAAAACCAAACAAATTCTGTTTCCAAGCCCTTCTAACATAGAAACACATTTTGCACAGAAACTGAGACTGGATTTAGTTTGCTTCTATTCCACCTCCTCGTTCTTTGACTTTCAGCATTCATTGCATATCCCTCCTCTGTGCTTTTGTGCCATCCGTAAAATTCCCTCGCTCTTCCTGTGCGCTGCAATGGGCTCCAAGCCCCACCAATGTCACTATTGACCCTGAGCTTCTCCAAGACTCCACTATGGTCTCCTAGCCGCTCCAAATGCACAGCAATGGGCTCCTTCAAAATTACTGCAGGCCCAAGCCCCTTCAAATTCTGCAGTGGGCACCAATCCCCTCAAGGCTCACTTTATGGCTCCAAGCCCCTCTGCTGCACAGCAATGGCTTCCAGGTTTCTCCTAAGCGCAGCTACAGGCTCCAAGCCCCCTCAGATGCTGCTGCCATGGGCTCCAAGCCCCTCCATGCCGCAGCCTTGGGTTCCAAACCCCTTCAATTCAGTCATTGGGACCTTAGCCCAGCCAAGGTTCCTCTTCAAGGCTCCCAGCCCTCACTGGACTTGGCAGGCCCACTGCCCCCAGGCCCTGGCGCTGCACTCTACTTCCTCCGCCACTGCATCCAGTGGTGGGCCCCTCTGAACCTTAAGGCAATCAGCACTGCCCCTAATCGGAGAGGATCTTCTTCCTTTGTTGGGGGGTGGTGCATGTCCCATCCCTTGTTCTGTCCCCCCCAGCACAGCCCTTTGTTTTATTATCAATGCTGATCAGCAATGACCAAGGACTGAATTAAGGTAAGGGGATTGGAATCAAAGGGCAGTTCAAGAAACACAACTTGTAGTTTTAAAAGGTTATGCAATCTATGTTCAGTTTTTACAGGAGATGACATCAGACCGGTGTCATTTGTAAAATAAAATTGTTTTACATGGTTTAAGGTCTATATGCAGATGTCCAGAGCAGCCTAGCAACCACAGATCCATAGCAGCCTGTACTACCCTTTTCTTCTCCAGCTCCAGTAATCTTTCACACATTCTATTCTAGAACAGGCCATACTTTGGGGGCAATGTGTGTGTCTTGGAAGCAAGACAGAGCAACACAGGCTCAAATAAACGTGCACTTTAATGTAAATATTTCTTGTTAAATACACCATCACATTACATTCATTAAAATACCATTACCAAAGCATTGTAAATATATACACAAACAAATATGTATCCGGAATATCATGATCTAAAAACATGTTTCAATAATTGTGTACATTAATTTTCTAAAATAGGTATTATAAATTCTACAATATAAACATGTGTATAAAAATGCTATTAAGAATATTCATGCATTTTATCAAGCAACTTAATCAGAGACTGCCAAATATAATAAACATTGACATTCAGTAATATGTTTTCTCCTGAATAGATATATGCCCAGGTTTGATCACCTTATGTTTTCAATACCCTGCAATCCTCCATAACCCTTCCTGTATTTGTATTTATTTGTATTGTATTGGACATGTGTATGGCACCTATGCACAGGTGTTTCCAGGTGCCACAAGACAAGATGAGGGTAGGGTGGGGGGAGTGAATGGGAATCGCAAAAAAGTACAAAACAAAGAACTGTTATATTGGTCTTGTGACAATCCTACCGTGCAAGTGCATGACCAAAAGTGAAGTGCAAGGGGCTGGGGGTGGAGGAAGAAGTGCTGGAGTGGGGAGTACCTACAGGTGGGGGCGTGCAAGTGTTGGTTGGACCAATGCAGCAGAACCAGGTGGAAGAGGGGAGGGTTGAGTGCAGTGTACAGGGAGGACCAAGTTAGGGTAGTCCAGGAAAGGGAACCCAAGGGCAAGTGCTCACAAAGGATGCTGGGGGACTGGTCGGGGGGTGGTCTGGCCTCTGCAAGACTATAAAGGGACTAGGGCCCAGTCGCAGCAGCAGATAGAGAGTTTAGTATGGGAGGCGGAGAGGGAATGAAGAGGAGAAAAGGAAAGTCTTGAGAAGCTTCCGAAACTTAAGAAGATCTGGCTCAAGTCTGATGAGGGTAGACTGTTCCATAGGCAGGGGCCAGCTGAGGAAAGAGATCTACCGCCCACTCTCTGCTTGGAGAAACGTTTGACCTGCACAGAGTTGAAGCCAGAAGACAGAAAGGACTCTGGCCGGAAGGTATTTCGGTAGAAAAAGCTGGAGGTAGAGATGTCCTAGACCACAGACAGCCTTGTGGAGAATGCAAAGGGTCTTGCATTTAATCATTGCAGTCACCGGGAGCCAATGGAGAAATTGTAGGGCTGGAGAGATGCAGTCCCTGGGCTAGAGACCAAGAATAAGTCTTGCAGTCCTATTGTGGATTAGTTGAAGAGGCCTAAGGGAGGAAAAAGGCAGATTGAGGTAGAGGATATTGCAGTAGTCTACAAAGAATGAGACCTTGAGATTCTGGGGGAAGGTAAGGACAGGTACAATGCCCCTGAGGAGGTGAATCTGAAAATGTGACTTCTTGGCAAGGTCCGTGATGCGTGGAGAGAAAGAGAGAGAGGAGTCAAAGATGATCCCACGGTTTTTTGCCTCACAAGTGGGTGAGGGGACAGTAACCAACTGGTCTGACCAGAGTGAGGGGGGGGGCAGTATACAGGCATCCCAACGTGAAGGATCTCTGTATTACTGACATTAAGGCAGATATCATTGGCAGAGCACCATGCCTGAGGAGGAGGAAGTAGGGGGGCACTTCCTGAAAGAGAGCTGTGTGTCGTCTGTGTAGCACTCGAAATGAGGGGAGAAAGTGGAGATCAAGTGGGCTAGAAGGGCCAGGTAGATGTTGAAGAGCCATGGCAAAAGGATAGAGCCCTGAGGGACGCCAGCCGTATAGGTGGAGGAAAGAAAAGGAAAAATTTACACTTGGGAGGGTCTGTTAGAGAGGAAGGACCCCTGTCCATGATGCCTAGGGTTTCAAGGGAACGGTTTATGAGGGTGGCGTGGTTGACTGTGTTAAAAGCATTAGACAGATCGAGGAGGATCAGAACAGAGGGATTGTTAGAGTCCAAGTTAGAGAGTAGGTCATCAATGGTGTTCAGGATAGCAGTTATATTTGTCTGTAGATTTAGCGTATTCTGTTAGTAAATGCCTGGAAGTCTCTATATTAATTTCACACATTCTACATAACCGCACCTGTCTGGGAATATGAGTCCAAGTGCCCATACGGCATAGAGTAGGAAGCTGTTCCAGACGACGCTGGAGGATAAACCTTCTGACATTAGGATTATTTATCCTAATAATGTAATTAACAGAGCATCTATGGCAACCCTTGTTTTACCTATTTCACAAAGGATTACTTCTGATCCAATTCTCTCATATTTATATCTTTATTCCAACTTGAAGCCTTCTGCTTAACTTCCTTAATAGCTTTATGTTATATTTTGATGCTGCACAAGCACACTTTGCGAGGTAGTGGGGGGACACCGCTGAAAAAAATGCGCATGTACGGGCTGAGAAATTTGCGGTAGCCCCAGTTAACATCCAGGCGATGCCATTTGCAAAAAGTAAAGTAAATATCAGGGTAGTAGATCCTGTGAGCTCAACAGTACGAGCCTGGTCAGCACTATTTGCAAGGGTGGGATGCGTGAACCCATACTGGCCATTTACCCCCTTGTGACACCATCCCAACTTGGAACCCACATTTGATACGGCCTTGCATCGCAAATGGGACCCGGGCAAGGAAATGAGAGTATGAGATTATACCCGGAGGGCAGATTTGTGACACTCGCAACTGTGCATAATAAAGTGGGGCCGGGCCTCATTACTACACTGCAATATTACTGTATGAAAGCAGCTTGGAAAAAAAAATGGCCGTCATTTCCCGAGGCCCCCACGATACATGAATTCCTGACTGCAGTTATGTCGCAGGAGGGTTTTATGGGTACATTATCTAGACTATATAAAGCAGTCCAAGAACATGCCCCATCAGGGAGCACCATGAAACAAAAATTAGAGCGGGATCTTGGCATCACCATAGAAGATGCCCAATTGGCTAGATATTGCCAGCATACTAAAGCCATCTCAATTAACTCTAACTTTAAGTTAATTCAGTTTAAAATACTAAATCATCTACATTTAACCCCGAAAAAGATCTCCAAGTTTGACCCTACCCTCCAGGTAACTTGCCCCAAATGTGGTGTCCACAATGCGAATTCAATGCAGATGTATTGGGAGTGTCCCCCCATAAAAGCTTTCTGGGTGGAAGTAGCTAAAAGTATAAGTGATATTACTTGGCTACATATCCTGGCTATCCCACATAAATACCTCCTGGATGATATAGGGAAGGCTTCACTTAAAATCCGTAGATTTGTTGCTGTTGCAGGGGCAGTGGCCAAGAGAAACATATTGCAGTCATGGAAATCCAAAGCAGCCACCACACAGAAAGCATGGCTACGGGACTTACTATATGTTCGGAATACTGAAGAACAATATGTTAACAGTGTTACGCCTACCAACAGACCTAAAGACATGTGGGCTCCGTTACGAACATACCTCAGGGACAATCAAGAAGGCGGCTCTGGGCTCTCCCCATGAATGTTTGAAAATAATGTTATACTTATGACATGTATGTTGAAAAGACAATTGCTATGTTGCTATGCACCTATAAGGTTCACTCCCAAAGTGTTATGTGATTGTACTACACCAATCAGCAAAAAAATAAAGATAAAAAAAAAACTAAAATAGCACAAGAGATATTAATAGGATAGACGATATCAGAACCGATGTTCTCAAAGAAGACATTGATGTCTCTCATCCATATTATTAGAGCTTTGTGAGGAAGCTTTCTATTCAATAGCTCACAGAAATTAGTATATATGGATGTCGGTTTTACTCTCTACCAGCATTTTTAGACAGAAAATACCCATAGCAATCCTTTTCAGTGTAAGCACGGAAATCAAATCCAGCTCACTGGGAATGGCTTAGATCGGAGTCGATTGAGACGGTCCGAAAGCACCCCGCCAAACATTTCCCTCCAACTTCGTGACCCACAGTTTCTCCTTATTTGTATACACTTCCATTCCGTAAAGTGCCCTGGAGAAAATACTATTTTTATAGATAATACTACTACTAATAATACTAAGCGTGCAATAATAGATTAATTAGTACGTGGCCTCCTGGCTTAGCAATCCTGAATTCCTATTCCAGGGGTTCACATTGAGGAAAAATGTAATTCATGTCAAAAAGCCACCACTATTTTATTAGGGGGCTGGAGCGCACCTTGAGATCATCATGCACAATGAGTTGTTATTACCTACTTATTGCTCCTAGGATCTGCTGCCCCTAGATAATCCTTTTGATGCCAGGCACGGGTAAAATATACCATCCTTTCTACAGTATCTATATATGGCCCATGTATTTATTTATTACATTTATAAAGCGCACAAAACTCTTGGGCATCACGGCCCTGAATCCATCTCAATGGGTTTAAAACATTAGATTTACACAGGTTCCATAAGGAGATGCACCCCTTGCAGTCAGAGCTGGAAAAACATGTCTTCTTAACTTAGATATGGATTTAATTTAGAAGTGTTACAATCTCTTATCTTAAATTACTCATAAAGCACTAAATGAATTAACAACTTAAAAAACACGGGTAATGACCCTTGAGCAAACATCACATTTGAAACAAAACCGTCTATCTATACTCCTTGAAGGGAAAAAACTGGAAACAGTATCAACAATGAAATATCTAGGAGTAACGATAAACCAATCCGAAACTGAAAAACAATGAGTAGACATCCTGAAAGAAAAAGCCCCCTCTATCACGGCAAGGATGCATTCTCCATCGCAAATGCGATGTCTATTCCTTAAAACCACTAATAACATACCATAAACAGAAGATCATGACTATCTTAACATATGGCTCAGAGAATGCACCACAAGACATATGGATGATCTTGGAAGGGATAATATGGAGGAAAATACTATCCTTGCCTCCAACATATCCAGCACCGCGAATACCCCATGAATTGGCTCTCCAATCGCTAGAAGCAGAAAAATCCTGGAAATCTATAGCTATACATAGAAAGACCCTTATACAAGACGACACTCCAGCAATTGACATATTACGCGATAAAGAAATATCAATAAAAGCCACAGTAATGAACTTATGGAAAGATGTCTGCCGGAAAACACTAGATCGTGAAGACATTAGCATTGCGATGTTACTACTCTGGCCACAAAAAGCGAAAACTCAGAATGCAAAGGAACGATTGGAGCCGAATTATCCAGCAAAATGCACAATATAAATTGTCAATAACACACGAGATTGATGTCAGAACCAACTTCTAGGGTATCTTCAACAATTCCCAGAGAGAGCCATGAGGGATGCTTTCCTGAAAATGTGCCTTAAGATACTACCAACTCGAGAATTCTTGACAAAGAGGAAACAGTTGCCGGAATCGCAAAATTACTGCACATTCTGCAAACTTGATAAACAGCCAGAGACAATATACCACATCATTATGCAATGCACTGCATTAGACGAGAAAAGAAACGTTTTTAGAGACATGCTGCAAAAGCAAGAATTCAGTATCATCCGACTGAAAGATGGGCCCTAATATTGATAGGAAACAACAACCCATTAATCTTCCCAGATATTCTATTTTGGAACTCAATAATGGAACGCAATGAACTGGAGCTGTAATCAAATCTAAGGAAATATAAATATGAGTTGGAAACAGCTCTATCCTTTTATTTTTTAACCTTTAATGGACTAAGTCGAACTATGTGTAAATTGAAAGTTACAAAACAAAGAAAGAAATTGCAGAGTAAAATTTTGGTTATAAAAATGTGAGTGGAAACGTTTTGTAAAAACTAAAACATTCAATAAAAAATAAATAATAAAAATAAATAAAGTACTAATTAAAGATTTCAGACTGATTTAAGATTTCAGAATGGAGTCAGGCAATCCCTGCTTAAACATTCACAGGTTGAGAATTCCACTATTAGCCGTAATGACAGAATACATTAATGTTTCAGAAAGTCAAGTTTTCATCTATGCAAAAAGAAACATCTTTAGTGTTTTATAAGTGATCTGTGATATATTTGATGCCTATGCAAAGGCTCCACGGGGCACCCTATAGGTGAACATGTCTTGGCACAGTTAGGAATATTTTAGGCATTTCTGTATGACAAATTGCCATATCCATGTGCTTTCTAAGTGAATGTATGATCTCCGTAAGGAGGCAAGAGTTTGGCAGTGATGGGCACAACTTTTGAGGAGCCATTGCATGGCATCAGTCTACGCCATTAAGACAAATGACAAGTATTGGAAAATGTTCTATCAAGGATAGCTTTGTAAAGTTTCAGTATGATGTTAAAAAAGGATTGATGTGGAACATTGTTTGAATTGGGCATCAACTGTCAAAGGACCAAATATAAGCATTTAAATTATTGTTTAAAAAGTTCACCTACCTTTTTATTGGCATTCTATTGCTGTCAGCACAAAATGTGTGCTCAGAAAGCAGGAGATCACTGGCCCTCTCTTCAACCCACTCCTGCCCCCACTCCCTATAGGGAGTGGGATTGTGGAATTAATAAAGAGACAGAAAAACTCTCTCGCATTGGGGAGGCTTCCCTGGCTGTGAAAAGACTAGTACAACGCAAAGTACAACACTAGTCCTTCCCAGAACCAAAGCAGCTGCCACCTTTCTAACCTTCAAGGTAAGAAATGCTCAAATATGCTGCACCCTGCAATGAGGTCCCCTCCCTGCCATCACAATGCCGGCATCTTGGCCCTCAGCTAAGGGCTATGACAATGGCAGAAGGCCATCAGGCTGCCATGACCACCAGGCCCAGCATGGATACAGGCTTACAAGTATATGTTTGATGGTGTTGTGACAAGGGCTAATTAGAGATAAACCAGGTCTCCAACTGTTGAAAGCTGGTGTAGCACAACATGTTTTGATACTCGTTTTCCCATTGTTAACTGTTTCTATATTTAGTAGTCCATCCATACCATCCTGGAATTATGTGCAAAGGTAGCAATAACAGAGTTTAATTCACAAGAATAAGTAAATATAAATGAGAATCCCCTCCATGTGTAGTCATATGAACAGCTCTATAGCATTTGAAAATGAATATTGATTTGATCATATTTCAAAGCATTAATGAACCTTCTGTGTTGCATTTCCATTGGATGATCGTTTGCATGAAAATACATGCAAGCTACTGCATTTGGGATTCACAATGGCTTAGCCGAGAACATCATGTGACAAAATATAAGAAAAAAACAAGGACTGGACTACCCTATTCCGAATGGAATGGGCCATGTTAGCACGTATCTAGCCTAATACGTTGTGTGCCCTGGTTGTACATGTTTCTGCATAAACAGGATCAAGGGCAACTATCATTATGATAAAGTCTTGTAGAATGTTTAAAATTGCTTTCGTAACATGCTATCAAGGGAATTAGCAGAAATCTCTCTTTCAAGCTTTTATTTGAAAAACGATGATAAATCGAGTGTTTTGTGGTTGGTGCATGCTCTGTGTAAACTGTGATTCAATAATGTGTAAAACTGGGTGGGATCCTGGACTTAGGGCACTCTACTGTGCACTCTCTTTGGGGCTGATGTGATGAGGAACTTGTAGAAGAAGAAGAGGAGCTTTGCCCCAAATGGAGGCAGTGTGGTAGCAACGTGCTGTTGGGTCCTACACTTATGCTTGCAAGTAAGCTCAGTTCTATGTTGGAATGTTCTCTTAGAATGTTTATTACTGTATGTAGGGAACGTTCTGATTAAGTCAGTTGGGGGCTTGCTCTTGTTTTAGACTGGACCGGTGGATGCCTTTCCCCTACCTTCAGACTCACCTAACTACCTTGAAATAAACATACATCCATCGTACAGAGCGCGTGTTCGTCATCTGTTTCATATATAATGGAAAACTTAACATTGGCGACGAGGATGGGATTTGGTGAAGCAGACGATCTCGACTCGGAAGGAAGAGCGGTTACAGAACACCATCGTACGATGTATTGTGAAAAGATGAAGGAAGAAAGTTGCGACTTTGCAAGTAAGGAGATGTATGAAAAGTTGCATGGTGTGGATGGCACGTTTAATTCAAGGGCTGTGCCAAAGGAAGGCATCCACAGGGTCCGTTCCCCACCCCTTTCCCTTGATGATGACTGTGCGCTGAAAGGGGTGGATGGAGCCCGCAATGGACGATTGATGGGCTGCATGGCAGACAATAGTGCTGTCTACAGGGGTTTTCAGCACACTGAGCGGTTTGAAGCAACAGAGAAAGGAATGATAAAATACAGTGCCTTAATTACTTGTGCTGGCGAGTTGTGTGAAGAGAGTAGAGATTGGACTGCTGTCCAATGGGAGAGCGTGAGTGATTATTCATTTTGGGTCGATGACACAAAAGACCATACGAGTGATATGGGATCACCGCGTACTATTATTTCCGGAGCATTGTTGTGACGTCAGTACTAGGCGAGTTAACTCCTTCAGTCCATGAAAGTGACGGTTGGGCCCATGTAAAGAGACTGCCTCATATGAGTCCCATAGAAAGACAATCCGTTGTTTCTATGGCAAGTTGCCCTTACACCACAGCTGGCATATATTTTAAAGAGGGGGGAACCGAGTGCTCGCTAACGAACGAGTTGATTTCTACTGTGAGGGATAGAAGAGATAATTGCAACCCAAGAAATATCCCTTATCCGCATTCACCGAGTGAAAGGGCTCCCGGCATGAACGGTGCACAGTGTTGGAGTGTAAACGAAGATTCAACATCGAGTTGGCGGAAGAGTTCTGGTGAACTGTACAAGGATGAAGTAAGTCGTAATGACTGTTTTTGTACTGCGTCAAGGCTGCCAGATCAGGACTGTGATTCTGATCAGGATTGTGATTCTGCAAAGCCTCAAGAGCCAGCACGGAGGCAGCTGGACAGCGTGCCTTTCATCTGCAGTTGGATTGATGACGTTTTAGGGAACTTTAAGGAGCCACCTTCTCGAGTGAAAATGTGTCCTCTCATCACAGAGGACAGCAGACCTCCAGAGTTGGCATGGATTGATGATTATTTTGGGGATTTTAAAGAGCCAGTGAGAAAAAAATCTATTGCTAATGTGGCTCACGGAAGAAACAAAGGGGGTTGATGGTGACATGTTACCATTGATTAATTGCACAATGCTAATTGTGTTTCACATCATTTACCTTTCCTTTGCACCATGTTGATTTTATATTTGGAGTTTTGGTAAAAGCGGGGTTACTTATTGGCCTTCGCACAAAGTACATGGACATTTTTGTTTTTAGTATGGTATTTTAACAATTTGAACTTCGCACTAGGTGTATTTTTTTTTTTAGTGCAAGTTTTGTGTTCTTGCAAGTTTGTGGTTGTCTCCCTGATTTCAGGTGGTCTTATTATATTTTGGGGGACTGGGTGGTCCGGCACCAGGTGAAAGTTTTGGTGGTCTTCCTGGCCTCAGGTGGTCGTACCATATTTCGGGGGACTGTTGTCCCGGCACAAGGTGCAAGCTTTTGGGGTCTTCCTGGTTACAGGTGGTCCTACCATATTTCGGGGGACTGTTGTCCCGGCACAAGGTGCAAGCTTTTGGGGTTTCCCTGGTTACAGGTGGTCGTACCATATTTCGGGGGACTGTTGTCCCGGCACAAAGTGCAAGTTTTTGGGGTCTCCCTGGCTTCAGGTGGTCGTACCCTATTTTGGGAGACTGGTTGTCCCGACACAAGGTGCAAGTTTTTGGGGCCTCCTTGGCTTCAGGGGGTCGCACCATATTTTGGGGGACTGATTGTCCCGGCACTAGGTGCAAGTTTTTTTTTATTTGGTGGTCTTCCTGGCTTCAGGTGGTCATACCATATGTTGGGGGACTGGTTGTCCCGGCACTATGTGCAAGTTTTTGGTGGTCTTCCTGGCTTCAGGTGGTCGTACCATATGTTGGGGGACTGGTTGTCCCGGCACTATGTGCAAGTTTTTGGTGGTCTTCCTGGTTTCAGGTGGTCGTGCCATATTTATGTTCTGACAACTCTCGTGGTGAATTGGGATGTTCTCCCACTTATGTTTGTTTAGTAGTGTGGAAATTGCGACCTAGCTACATCTGGAAATTAATATCAGATGTTGGAGGACACAGTTCGAGGAAATTACCTTTTATTGTGTCAGTGATTTTTCTAGTGGATTTTTAAACATTGCTTTAGGCAGAAGGCAGTTACTTATCTAGATTGTGTTGGTACCACCTGTGAAGATAAGGATGATGCATAGTTTTGGTTTTGTTATTGGTGGATATGGGTGTAGTAGATTGAGGGCGGGTTCCCTTATATGAAGATGCAGTGGTAATGGCCTGCCACATCTCAGATGGTTTTGTTATAGATGTTGAAGAGTTATCAAAAATGTTCAGTATGTCCATTTTGTCAATTATTTGCATTATTTCTCAGGAGTTATGGCGAACGAAATTTACAACATCTTTGATGGTAAATGTTTGCTTTACAATGTCAAATTTCGCTCTGTTATATTATTATTTCAAAGGTCAAAGGGGGGAGATGTGTTGGGTCCTACACTTATGCTTGCAAGTAAGCTCAGTTCTATGTTGGAATGTTCTCTTAGAATGTTTATTACTGTATGTAGGGAACGTTCTGATTAAGTCAGTTGGGGGCTTGCTCTTGTTTCAGACTGGACCGGGGGATGCCTTTCCCCTACCTTCATCGTACAGAGCGCGTGTTCGTCATCTGTTTCATATATAATGGAAAACTTAACACGTGCTTATGAGAAAGTGGCCGGAGGTAGGATGCGCTGATTGCTAGGCTTATTTGAGGGCATTAGGGGGCAAAGTGGGTGCAGTGCCTCTTTGAGCAAGGAAAGTGCCCTGTGAATAAAATTGCTTTGCACAAAGGTCCTTGTTGTGTCTTGTGTTCCCTGCCTTGTTCCTGCATGAATGCTTGCCTGAGAGAATGCCCGATAGAATGTTATGCCTATGGAATGTTGTGGTGTGAGTGCCCCTGTAAGGTCCAAGAAGGTCAGTTGGAGTGAAGCAGCCTGTGAGAGAGGAGACAGGTGGATGTCTCCTGTGTAACGTCCTACTTACTTACCCGATGTATATACCTTGTCAATGGAACTTGGTAAAGAAGTTCACTTCCCTTACTTGAGTATCAGACCTTTCATTTCACCCCGCAACACTGGCGACGAGCTGGCTTGAGATAAGGGCAGGAACCTACAGCTGTCCAGACTAAGCAGTGCCTGAAGGAAGAAAGTGAGCAGTTGGACCAGGGAAGGGGACATCCACCGTCCCCCCACCCCCCAAAGGTGAGCTGACCACTGTCTCATAGCCCAAGAGCAGTTGCATGGCAGGAAGGAGGCAGCTGGGTGTGGGAGGTAACTGTAGTAGCATTTGGAGTACCAATCGGCCCACCTTACAGTCTCTGGGCACTGAAGCAGCACATCCCAGTGCGGCTACCTTGCAGTTTTTGGCCACTGGTGCAGTGCTTCCCAGGGGGGCCACCTTACTATTTGGCCACTGGAGCAGTGCTTCTCAGCCTGGCCTCCGTACAGATTCTGGCTACTTTAAGCTTCTTGGCCACTGAAATAGTAGTGAGCATCAGTGGGGCAAAAGTATTTTGGCCCCTGGAAAAGGAGATACAAAGATTTGTGGCAGTTCCTAGCAGGGCCACCATGAAGAATTGGTTACTGGTTCACAGCGGGCCACCTTTCAGGTTTTGGCCACTGGAGCAGCTTTTCCAGCAGGGTGTGTTATGTTTGGTCTTATTTCCTTGGGTGCTGGCATGGCTCTGAATGGAATGTGAGTATTGGAATGTTTATTGTTGTCATGGAGGTAGCATTCTACTTGTGTCAGTTGGGGCCAGCTTTCCCTGATAGTCAGACCGGTTGGTGTCTTCCTGTTCACCTGTAACTTAAACTTGAAACTTTACCATCTTTATTGTCCTTAATCACAAGTCACATTAAAGCGCTGTGATTACCTTATGAGTTTGTATCTCTCATTCAACCCACAATGATAAGATCCAACATTGGCGATGAGGATGGGATCTACAAGGCGTTTGGAATCTCCTGTAAGGAGGATGGCACATCGAGACGTATCTCAAGACCTTGTTGATTCCATGGAGTTGTACCCGAGGGAGTTGAATCGTTTAAATGAGATGCTCAGATTGAACGATGATGAGCAGGATCAAACGTGCTGCAGTGACAGCCGTAACGGAGCAGAAGAGATGCTGCAGATAGCATCGGGTGACTGTTTGAAGACGGCGGAGTTACAGGAAGACATCCACCGGGTCTGTTTGGTGCCCCCAGCCGGAAGGTCAGTTTGGAAGAGAAGGGACAGAGACTTGCACCATGCAAGCACATGTATGCTGTGCGGACATGAGTGTTTATGACCTCGTAGAGATTGTGAAGGTGGAGGTGCTGGTGTTCTGGCTCCCATCTGACAGTGGGAGGAGTCCCAGGCGTGTGAACAGAGGCTGGGGAATTGTTAGACAAAAGTGGATGACACAGTTGGTGTCATGTGGCGGTTGGCCTGATCGCACAGAAGAGCTGATGGGAGGTTTGCAGCAGTCGCGTGATGGATGGCTAATCATGATGTCATTGCCGGATGGGGCATTGTCTTCCAGCAGGGAAGGCGACGGTTAGCCTGTAGAACCTGCCTGCTCTTATACGCATGCTGGTTGGCTGCCGAAATTGTTTCTAAAGCAGATTGCACTTCTTCTCGAGGAAATCCAAGCGTGCTTTCAACAGTGACGCATGAGGATGGGTTTCAACGGCAATAAGAACAACAACTCACGTGGAGGACATCATATTGATGCAACCGGATCGGCTGATAATGTTTGTAATATCATTGTTTTCGACCGGAGTTCGGAGGGCGGAGATATCTTTAAGGATGAGTCATCTGATCATCCTCCAGGTACTGCAGTCAAGTTTGGTCAACCAAAAGTTGGTCAAGTTATGCTGGATTGTGTTGGTACTAAGTTTGGTGTTGTTGGAGACGGGTCCGCTCTGGATGAAGAGCCAGCAGGGAGGCGGCTGGACAACGGTTCAACTAATTTGATCTGGTTAGACAGTGTATTTGGCAACTTTCAGGAACCTCCAGCAAGGAGGATGGACAGTATGGGCTCTGATTGGGCATGGTTTGACTACTATTTTGGCAACTTCAAGGAACCGTCCAGGAGGGTGATGTTTGGACCACATTTTTAAGTTTGGTGTGTTACATAGTGGTCACTAAACAAAGTTTTACATGTGTTGGAGTAACCTAAGCATTAATCTTTTCATAGGAATGTACCTTATGACCCTGCAAGCTTAGAATCTGGTGTTGTGATTCGGTATTAGTTGTTCCTTTACACCAATTTTAATGCTCTATTAGTCATTTGGTATGTATGTGGAATGAGGCATGGTTTGCGACTCTAATTTGTGAGTTTTATGTGGGTTGACATTGCATGTATTTTATTGGAGACTAGAAGTTCTTAGGTTGTTGTTTGTTTTTAAACAGTGACTAGAGGTTATAGTTTTAGTATCGGTCTTTGGTAGTTACAGTGTTGAGTTTAACTAGGTAGTTTCTGGTCCTGAGGTGCCTATGCATTTGGCATTCCTGTCAGACTTTTGTGGGTTCAATTTTGTGTGTCTGATGAGATGTGGCATGAGATTGCATTAATGTGGCGTGAGATTGCATTATCCAATGCTCAATGTAGAATTGTAACTATGTATCCTAACCTGACATTTCTTTCCTTAGGTTCTTCGGCATCAACGCTGCAAGCTTAAACAATGGACTCTTTTATGATGTTTACTTCTTCTTATTAACCATGTTTATGCTTTATTTGTTGTTCCGAGTGCTCTGGGTAAAGATTGTGTGGGAGGTCTTTGTGCAATTGTGATTGGACAACATAGCATTGAGTTGGCTCAAAGGGCTAAAGTCCAGTCGTGAGGAAATTGATGTGAAATTGGTGTGGAATTGGGTATTGTACTAGTGGCACCAATGTGCTGAGACTTATTCTCAGTGATGTGACAAGGTGTTTTAGGTATCCTTGCACATGTGGATATTGGTGTTATTGTACCAGTGGCACCAACGTGCTGCGACTATTCTCAGTGATGTGACAAGGTGCTTTAGGTATACTTCCACATGTGGATATTAATGTAAGTTAGATGTTGTACCAGTGGCACCAACATGCTGAAGCTTAGACTCAGTGATGTGACACAGTATTTGTGTTTAAGCTTAGGCTCAGTGATGTGACGGTAATTTTTGTCGTCTCACACTTCTAGTGAATTTGAGTAGGATGTAGCATTTAGGCCAAGCTTAGAGTATTTGTGTTAAGCTTGGTGTATGTTTAGTGGCATCATTTTGAC